>NC_138982.1:100639409-101839409 GCF_964341445.2 Mesoplodon mirus | reverse complement strand
GTTTCTCCAGAAACCAGAAGAGTACTTGATGCATAGTAGGCATTTAAATATGTATATCTGCTATATCACTGAATGTTTAAAATAATGATTATACAAGCATTAACAGGTACAACCAGTAAACGATTATTGTAATACGTCAAGAGAAAACAAAGGCAGAATGTGGACAGTGATAATAGGTTTTGTATAAAATCAGCACCACTTAACCACTTATGGACTAATAAGGGTTTGATTAAGTGGGAAATCCAGTATTACAATAGGGTTTCAAACCTGGGTAATTAGATGGATGGTGGTGTCTTAACCGAAACAGAAATAGAGGAGGAAAAGAAGGTTCAAGGGAAATCTTTTTAAGTTTGTATTTGAATTCACTGAGACTAAGATTCATTTGGGACATGATCTGATAATCATCAGGCAACAGTGTTAAGAGGAAAGCAATCCTCCAATTTTAGTTCTTGTGAATAAAAATAATTATTTAATATATAAATTTGTTCAAATTTGTGTCATCCATATCTCTTGAATGCCTTAGAGGGATAAGAAAACTATTTCATTTATTATGAAATCCATTTGAGATTATAATTATAATTCACTATCAGTACAGCAGAAACAGGGAGTAGAAATAAATAACTGGCTCAAAAAGTCCTGAATTACAACTTGGGAGGAAGGAAATACAGGCAACCTGTCAATCCAAATTATTACCATAAATTTTGTTACCTATTAGACAAAATATAGACGTGTTACAACATTAAATAAACTAGACTGATTTAAATCTGTAATAGTTTTGCGGTTGTTGAGATTTGTTTGGATTCTTGATATTACTGACTACACATTAGAAATTGCCAAACTGACACAAAACACTACATCCAGCACAAACTCATTACTTACGTGAAAATGTTGAATCTGTAACCTCCTTTCAGAGTCTTCTCTGAGGCCAAAAAAAGGTGGGCACTGTTTCACTCACAAAATATTTTCCCCAGAATTTCCCTGGAACATTTAAAGAATACCTCTCTTTTGTTTCCTTTAACAACAGCACAAGAATAGCCTTATCGTTATCTGTTTTCTCAATACCTATATCAAAATCATCATAAGTATTGAGAAGCTGCAAATCTGAAAAAGATTCATTTGTTAATAGTCTATAAAAGTCCCAGTGAAAGAAAATTATTGTTCTCTATAACAGAAAAAGATGATATGGCATTTTGTGATTCATTGCGTTCAGAATGTAAGTGATTTCTTATTGAGTCTTGATTCTAATGCAGTTTAAAATATCCATAACAATATTTGGGCTATTCATGAAGGAAAACCAAAGAACTTCACTTTTTGTGTGACTTGTAAAAGTATTTGTGAAGATCTCTTCAACTGATGAGGCTTCTAAAAAAGATCTGGGGATTTTGAGACTTGACTAACATTTACGAATCCTGGAGCTTGTCCATTGACTCCAGTATAATGCAAATACTAAGCTAATCCTGTGACATGAGGCACTTAGGGTAACTGGCTAAAACTGTAAAAATGGAAATAAGCTGAAATATTTTGAAAATATAAGAAAAAGAGAATCACATCCAAATGTATTTTCTAAGAGCAAAAATGGAATATATAATTTTTACATATTTAAAAGTAACACAGAAAAAGCACTGTTACCAATGGACTTCTCACACCTAACCACATATTTGAAGAATATCATCCTAACTTTCATAATTTCCCTCATACCTATCTACTTTCTTGATTATAAAATGTAATCATGGACTGTAAGCTTGTAATCTTCACAGTGTATCTAACTTCCCTGTAGAAAACCACTAGGAAACAAATTACAGGTTAGATACCAGCGATATTCCAAAAAAAAAAAAACTCCTTAGTTTAATAACACTTGCTTTCAAATGATGCTACTGAACAAAATACAAAAGACTCAGAGCTCAGGTGTGAAACTTTTAATTTACAAGAAACCTGGGGAGTCTTCCTTTGACTGTTTACTATCTTTAATGAGAAGATGAAACTTGTCACTGATGAATTTTAAGATTGTATAAAGTATATCCCAAGGAGATTCAGATAGCACTAATTTCAAAGTACTTTGTATTCACATAGATTAGAATCTTGCTGAAGTACTTCAGTGTTACTCTCTTAGGAATTGTGAAACTGATGAGAAAAATCAACTTGTTTCTATGAAGCACCTACTCTGCTCAGCTCTATGGGAGATGACCTTGAGAAACCCAGTGAATGGGGATACAGAGCATCTGTGGAAAGATGAGGGAAAAAACAACCTAATACAAAACCAGGCACACATTTCATAATGCAGACAATAGATGTGATGGGAGTGCAACCATAGGAAATGGCTGTGGGAGACTTTCATGGTGGAGGTGCAGTGTATAAATTCTAGGGAGATGTGAGTGTGATTAGGGAAAGAAGCAAGTTGCGAGATAATCCTGGCAGGGGAATACCAAAAGGAAAGGCATAAGGAGACAGGATTGAATAAGTATAGGTGATAATGACAATTGATGAGGCAGTAGATGATAAGGTTAGGAGAGAAGAGGTCCATCACTGGAGAGGATTGCCTAACAGCATGGGCCTCACAGTTCTGATCTATAAATCATGTCTGAGAGGCACCTTTGGCATAAAGGTTAAGAGCTTAAACTCTGAGACAGACTGCTTGATATGGCCACTTAGTAGCTATTTGATTGGGGGCAAGTAGTTTAATTTACTATGCCTCAATTTCTCTATCTGTGTAACAGGGATAATAATAGTATTCCTAGGGAATGTCAGGGGTTTTTAAAATATATTTTTATTTATTTTAAAATATATTTTTAGAAAACTAAATATGTTTCTCTGACAGCAATGGTCAAGATAGATTAAAGAGGTGTGATTATGAAAGAACCTGGGCAGTCATCGTAATAACCCAAATTTTCCCCTTAACATCCATAATCCATGATCATTCAAACTGGAATAGTGGACTCATAATTTTTATTTTTCCCTACCTTGCTAACCAAGCATTTGCATCAAGCTCCTGTCTCCAAGCTCTCTGAAACCCATGGCCAAATAAAAGATTTCATGACAAACTTTCAGATTTAAAACCCGGATCTTCTAGATCCCTGCCTGCATTAGTGCTGACAGTTCATTTGACCTCAATATTTTCTGATATAGTTTTTTCTTATCTGTATTTGGGTGAAATTAATGACTTTTAGGAACATTATAGAAATTTGCCAAAATGGAAAACTTCTTTGGGTTCTAATTCTGTGCATGATAAATTGGGAACTTTATTGCTACATTTAACCTTTACCACATCTTTCTTTAAAATACAGATTCAAGTGTAAAATCTAGTATTTGCAGACGTTGTACTAATTTGTTCCAGTCACCCTTTGTAACCCTCAAGGCTTTGGGTTCATAAAAGGGACATGACTTACAATGTGAGATCTAATATTTCCGTCATTGGTACACTTAATTTCTTTCCAGATCTTCTTTGTGCCCATGAGGGAAAACTCTGTGCACAGTGCAGATTGAATTGCTAAAATTTCCAATGAGAAGTGAGAAATATAGAAGTAAAAAGTAAATATGTCATACATGTTTATTTCAGGTAAATATCATTTTCCCTCCCTAAAATGACTTTATCTTTTAAACTCGGGCAATTGAGCAGAACAAATAGATTCTTTTCTTTGAAACAAATCAGTTACTTATGTCAAATATTCTACCTAATAGAGGTGTATTGGGAACTGTAACAATTGCAAATAGATATGATAAAAAAGAAATAAATGATGTTCAGTTTCTGATTTTAGCTTCTGCACTACACTATGAAATCAGAAGTTACTTATTTTTCATGTACTGCCATCATTGTTCTGTTGATCTAATCTATGTCCAATAAAGAGATGATCAAGAACTACTACAGGTTCCACCAACTTTGTAGCATTCATCAATCTACTGATGTTTTTCTACTTAAAAGCCCTTAAAAGTAGACTATGACTGATGGTTTATAATTCCTTAGAGAGAATTCATGAATTTCTCCTTTCTGCTTTGCCTTAGGAACATTTCAGAAATGCCCAGTCTAATGTAATTCAGCCATAATAACTGCATCACTGGAGAAGTACCACAACTGCCAAAGCAGCTACAGTAACTGCTTAAACCCTGACTTTAGCTTGTTGATTGCCTTTTAAGGAAAAGCTCAGGACAAAAAGAACATAATCTGAACAAGTGATTGCAGGGCTTTAGAAAAGGAAATGCTTAATTACTTAGTAATTCATATTGCAATTCATGTTCTTTTTATGAACTCAAAGGAAATAATGCTATAAAGAAATGGAGAAATGTGTATGTTTAATGTGTTTATAGAAGCGTGTTGGAAAATGAAGTTCCTATTAATAAAATACAAATAATTTAGCTGCCACAGCTGGAAATCTCTAACTGCAGCACATATTTCTGTAATTGCTGTAATTCTTATGTGTTCTCTTGCTCTCTTTGCAGGCAGACCAGTAATGATTGTGGTGGAATATATGGAGAATGGATCCCTAGACTCCTTTTTACGGGTGAGGTGTTCTTTTCTGATGGCATTTAAATAAGCTATTCTGAGTTCTAGATTTAAAACATTTATCATAAATTAATTTTTGCATAATGTTATTCATGGATTTTTCCATGAAGAATAGCAGGATTTTCTCTAGGGTGTGTTTCTCTGATACTGTGATACATTAGAGTGTTACTAAGAGGATGGGGGGAATATATACACATGATAATATAATTGATTTCTCCTATAATTTCACTTGCCATATTAATATATACATATTTCAAATGATGTTATAAAGAAAGAGACTAAGTGAAATTCAGTAGCTTCACATAGCCTGTGTGAAGCAACTGAGTTTCATTTTGCTTTATCACATTTAACTATTTAGTAGGATATTTTATGCATTATCTATAATGCTGAACCCTTTAAATTGATGTATATTTACCAATAATGACTCAAATTCATAGCAGAAAATGGATTTTATCAGTTTTGTCCTTCTTAAGTTCATTGGCTGACTATTTAGAAAACAAAAAGAGAAAGAATGAAACTCTGGCTGAGATTTGTTTTAGAACAAAAATTTTTAAAGCACTCTTTTTAAGTGACTTATCCTTGAAAGTATGGTGTATACAAAAATCATTTGTTTTATATAATGGTACAGAATAACACAGCTGAGAAGGTACCATGAATTTATAATTCAAAATGTGTTTATAATATTTTTAACATTTAAAAAGCCAATATATGCTACAAAAATATTCATTGATATTGGAAAAAACAGAAATATTAAAAAAGTCACTAGAGTATTTTGCATCCCCAGCAGAGGTCACATATGTGCATGTCACTGTATTCCTTAATATATATTTACCTACAGAGACATAGCCGATTTCTTATAAAATGACTGGACTTTTGCTATTTGAAATGTGTTATATGTTTTTCTTCATTTTTTATGAGAATAAACAATCTCAAGCATTCTTTCTTCACTACATTTTTTGCTTAGTGTTATTTGAACAAGTTCTGTGTGCATCTTACCTCTCTCCCTTGATCTCATTTTCATTTATTTTTCTTGATTCCATGCCCTCTTCTTCCAACTGCTCTCAATATTAGCAGTGATAATATATTTATACCACGACTGGACTTGATGTCCAGATTCAATGCCAGAAGCTGAATTCAGCAAAATTGTCGAGTTATTATCGAGCAGTACTCTTCACAGAATGCATACCCTCAACCAAGTATGCTCTGTAAGGCAAAATGAAATTCATAGGTGTTTAGGGACGTGAACTATTTGTTCTTTTCTGTAGCCATTCTCAGAATGTTATTTTATAGCTTGTATCCATTTCTCCTGTAAATGTGCTAAATTACTTTAGGATAATTTTTCAGGACCACCTATAGTACTTGAAATGCATATATACTTATGCCCTTCCATTATGTTTAATCAGAAACTAATTTTTATCAGATACATATCAAAATGACTTATTATCTAATGGCGCTTCAGATAGGATTTTTTATCTACTATATCCTAGAGCTGAATATAATGGCAAATAATGTAACAGACACTCATTTAAATTGCTGCTGAAAAATGGATCAAATGACTGCCACAAGCAAATTAGGAGAGAAATGTTAGCTTCAGAGATACTTTTTATCCTGCTGAATCATCAATCAATTAAAACATGTTATAAAGAAAAGATAATATGTTATATGTAAAATATTTACTTATAAACATGCTACTACATGTTTATAAGTGGTATGTTTCATGATCTAAGATTTAAAAACTAATATTTTTCAGCTCTTATGCACCATGTAGGTTAGACACAATACAATCTGGGAAAGAATAAATGTTCAAATAATGGTGGCTACCACTACTAATACTACGAGAATCTTAACATATATTATCTCAGTTCATCTTGGCTCTGCCACTTACTGGCTGTGTGACCTTGTGACTTGAGCAAGTGACTAACTTCTCTGTGCCTCTGTTTACTCATCTATAAAGTGGGAGTATTAACTGTATCCACCTCATAAAATTGTTATAAGGATTGAGTTGATTATTGTAAAGCATATAGAATAATGCCTGACACATTGTAAAGGGTGGAGCGAGGATTGAAACTCAAGTCTCTGAATCCAAAAGCCATGTTCTCATACACTTTGAATTCTATCTTTTTATTAAATTACTTATGACTTCTTACAAGTCCACTACCATCTCCCCATGGGGTCTTGGGTCCCCTCCTCACATAGAATTTCTATTAAAATAAAAATCATATGAGTGGGATAAAAAAACATAGGGCCAATACTCCCTTTTTACTCTTCTATAGGATTCTTACTTTCTTTGTAATCATATCTCTTATATCCCAGAAGCTCAAAGTGCTTTATAAACTTTAGGTCAATAGCAGATATTCAACTCCCCAAGGCAAGCAGAAATAAAATATATAAATATATATATATATATATATATATCCCACAAATTCTGAAAAGTGAAGTCATTTTTCAAACTACTGCTTTAGAATTTGATAATCGCAGCTTCTGTTAGCACAGAGAGGAGGAAGTGGCTAAGTGCACGGCACAGTAGGGGAGCCATCCATGGCTCATTAATAGCGTTCTGTGCTTACTGGAGCTGGAAAGGATTTCCCTCGGTCTCCCACACTACTTGAAAATCACTTCAATTCACTGTTTTATATGATGGAGTGGTAGCAAACGAAGTACAAGATTACAGTCTAGTGCCAGCAGCAGTGGCTGGCTGGCTGTGATATTGCGCCAAATTCATAAATCTACTGTTTGGATCCTTGCGGACATTCCTCCAGACATGTATTAGCAGGGAGAGTGTGGTGTGGTTAAGTAAGTATGTTTGTGTGTATGTGTGTGTATATGTGCACGTACGTGTGGAAAAGGGGAGTGGGTAGGTACATGAGTATGTATGTGTTTTAAATTTTAAAATAAAATGCAACCTGACTTAGCAAGCAGAGCATCAGCCTAACTGCCCAGAAGGTATGACCTCACTGATGTGCAGGTTTTCCTAACTTTTCCAAGGAAATACACTAGTGTGAATGAATGCAGTCTTGACCATTATCCCTGTACAGTCTCTCTCCATCTATACATATGGATTTCATAAACAGTTTTTGTAGCGGCACTTACCTGGCAACTGCTTATCCCTAAATCTTTGGACCTCCATTTTTATAGCAATATTAACTAGCAATCCAAATAAAAATAGTTATAAATTACTTTAAAAATTCAAGATATCATGTGTCAAGCACAAACAATTTCTTCCTTTATTTTATAACATTTGTTGAATGTGGATTTGTTTATTATGTCACAAAACTCAGTTATACAAAGATATAACACCACTGGTTTCAGTTCAAGAGGGTATATTGTGTTCATGCTGCAGCATCCTGCTCCCATCTCAAAACCTTTGACATAAGAGAAAAAGATATACATACATTACTTATAAAGCACAATCACATAAGCAAGCGAGAAAGTGTCATCCAGAAATAATAAGAAGAAAAAAGTTGGAGAAATTAGTAAAAACAAAAAGCAAACAATCAGATTGTATAAGGAAACTGCCAACAGAATCAGATTGAGTAAGGAAACCATAGCCAAAAACAAACTCAGGGAAGGATGTTTGAGAGCAAGAGGAATATGTGGAAGATAGTGCTACCAACTGAAATAAAGATATGGGGGAGGAAAAGGATGGGCCGGTAATTGGGAGAAGATGACGAGTTTAATTTGGGTCTTGTTACCTTTGAGATGCCTATGGAACATGCGGTGAAAGTGTCCAGACAAAATTAGAAAGTTATATCTGAAACTCAACAGGAAAATCTTGACTAAAGTTAAAGATTTGGGAGTCGGTAGAATAAAAGTGGTTATTAAACCCAAACCATGATATTTTCCAGGAAGAAATGTTAGACAAAGGAAAGGAGTTGAACAAGGTTGGAACTCTGTGGCATACCAACCTGAGGAAGCAGCATCGATGGCATCTCCATCCATGAGAGGTGAAAGACAAGCAAGGGGGGAGAGGAGGCCATGGTATCCCAAACCTAAGAGAATAGAGCATTTCAGGCAGGAGCAAACAAGCAATTGTATTAAGTGCAGCAGAGAAATTCTGGAAGACAGAGACTATGACATCTATATGATATCTATGACTAAGGCAGAGACTAGACATCTATTGCATTTAGCACTTAAGAGGCCCTCCAAGATCTCAACAAGAGCAGTTTTAATGGATTGGTCCCAGGCAGAAGCCAGACTGTAGAGGGCAAAATGAGACTGAAATATAAATAGAATTGACAGGTGGAGATCAATTTTTAGGGGAAAAGTGGGTGAGATGGCAAGGCAAGAGATAAATCAGATGCTAGTAGACCAAAAGAAAAATCAAGGGTATTTTTTAAGATAGAAAACAATTTAGACAATTTATACACTGAGGGCTAGGAAATAAAGAAAATACTGTTAAACTGGTAAGGCAAAATATCTCAGGAGATGGGAAGGTACAAAATCAAGGACCCTGGTGAAGGATTAACTTTGAGTAGCAGAAGCCTCCACATTTTCCAAGACTTGAAGGAGCTGTGTGTTATGGATCTAGAGGGACTTATGAGGAACATGCATTAAATTTAAGAAAATGATACCTCATGCTATTGTATTTCTATGCGAAGTAGGAGGAAAGTTTATGTGGGAGTTTGAGGACAAATCTTCATTGAAGGTGAATGCTTAGAGTAATTGCTGAAGTTAAAAAGATAAATTGCTGATGAGAAAAACAAACAAACAAACAAAAAAAAAACAGGACCATCAGGATCAGGTTCTACTCCAAGAACACAGATTTTTCAGGACCCCTGCAAGGGTAACCAGCTAAAAATCTTTACCAAGGCTTTTAATGATATGCAATGTAAGTGGCCAAGAAGAGGATCTTCTGGACTGCTGGCCCAATGATTTGTATTTGTTACAGGCCCTCTTCCTCCACTCCTGCCAGTCCCCATCTTTGGTCCTAGAGAAAACAAAATGATTAACTAGTTCTGCTGACTTCCAGGTGATGCTGGAGAACATGAGTGTTTTGGCAGTGGTGTGCATACTTCTGTGATTTCCTGCAGGAACAATTGACCACTCCCCTCCCCTCCGCAATGTAAGCCTGGAGATAAAAGAGGCTATTGTTTGTAGAACAGGTACAATAGAACAAGAATACTGCAGGGGAATTGGGATGGTAGTTCAAGTAAGCAACCAGTGAAGCCAGGTTAGACAAAGGAGGCAATAAAGAGGCTGTTAGGCTAGAAATAAAGAGGCTGTTAGGCTGTTATGGGCTGGAAGTCTTTATTAGGTAGAAGAGCAAGTATAGCTGTGTATGAAGGTGGGAGAGCTAAGGAAAAGAACGTGGCCAGAAAGTAGGATATTGGCAGTGGTTTGTTAGAGCCAGATCATACCAGCTTGTAAGAGGTGATGATTAAATAGTCAGGAATCTGGGGAGCTGGTTGTTAAATAGGTAGTCGCTTGAAATTGGCCATGATGGGAGTATTTACACCACAGAAATTGGCAAATGCTACACATCAGAGCTTGTTTGCTTTATTTTATTTTTTTATTTTTTACTTTTTGCGGTACGCGGGCCTCTCACTGCTGTGGCCTCTCCTGTCGTGGAGCACAGGCTCCAGACACGCAGGCTCAGTGACCATGACTCACGGGCCCAGCCGCTCCACGGCATGTGGGATCTTCCCGGACCGGGGCACGAACCCGTGTCCCCTGCATCGGCAGGCAGACTCTCAACCACTGCGCCACCAGGGAAGCCCCGCTTTATTTTTCTTCAGAGAGTCAGTTTACCAACACCTTAGACTGACATTTAGGATTTCTGAAGTGAGGTAATTTCAGGGATGACAATTTCCAGGTGTGGTCTAGGAGTCAGTAGCTAAAGTAAAAACAAAGATGAGTATCTTTAATTAAGTAATGTAGCTAACATTTATGTGTGCTCTCTCTGAGTCAGGCATTATTCCAATCCCATGCCTTAAGCATGGTAAGCACTAGGTAAGCACCTAGTGCTTACAACCACATTGTGAGGTAGGTGTTACTATTATCCCCTCTTTACCAATGAGGAAGCTGATGCAAAGCAAATTAGTTAACTGGCCCAGTGTTAAACAGCTGATAAATTATTCATTCATTTATTTTTTTGCACAAATATGTGTTGACAAACTATAGTAGACCAGGCACTATTCTGGAGCTTGGAATATAGAAGCAATCAAAATAGAAATTAAAAATCAGTGGGAAGAGAGATAAAGAATTCAACAAAATATATGGTACATCAGATAGTAGAGAAGAATAAAACAGGAGAAGTAGAAGTGGATGTGAGATTGGGTTTCGATATTAAGTTGAGTGGACAGGGAAGGTCTCACTGAAAAGTGGCATGTGAGTAAAGATGGCAATAAGGTGAGGGAACAAACCAAGTGGGTACCAGGGGGAAAATAATCCAGAGAGTAAAAACAGAAAGTACCAGTGCCCTGAGGTGGGAGCATTTTATACCTGTAGAACAGCAAAGTAAGTCTTTATGCTCAATGACTATATGCTTGTTTTTCCTAGGTCAGTGCTAAGCCATGCCTATTATCTCTTCATAATTATTAATAATGACCCTTTTACTCTGCAGTAGGGATGATAAAATACAGCAGTAACCCTATCATTATGGCTAGAATGGAGTATGCAAGGGGAAGGACAGTAGGAACTGAAGTCAGAGAGTGGGTGGAGGCAGAAAGGGGATCAAACCTTAGAGGGAAATGGTTCTCAACCTTGACTTCACATTATAATCATTCAATTTAGAGAGCTTTTAACAATCCCAGGTTCCAGACTGCACCCCAGATGAATTAAAACAGAATTAAAGCAGAATTTCTTGGGGCGGGACACATGCATCAATATTTATTAAAAGTTCCCTCATTTGAGCCCAATATGCATCCAGGTTGGAAAACCACTGAGATAGGATCCTGTAGGCCACTAAAATGACTTTGAATTTTCTTTGGGTAAGACAGAAAGCCATTGTAGGGTTTGGAGGAGAGGCACAACATAATCTGATTATGTTTTAAAAGGATTGCTCTGGTTGTTGTATTGAGAAGAGACTCTAGTGAGGTACAGATGGATGCAGGGAAATCAGGAGGCTTTTGCAATATTCCAGGTAAGGAGATGATGGTGGCTTAGATTAGGATAGTTGCGGTTGAGCTGATGGAAAATGGTAGATTCTGTGATGTATTTTGAACATAGAGCCAATGGGATTTGCTGGGGGTTTGGATAAAGCATTTAAGCAAAAGAGAATATTCAAGGATGCCTGGCATCCACAAAACAAGGTCAAGAATAGGCAATAACTACTTCCTATAGTCATTGTGACTTTACTGTAGTGAATAGCTAATAGACCTAAAACTCCTAGATAATGTCTGGCACATATTAAGGTCTCCATAATGTTATCTATTATTATTATAATATATTTCAGACGATGTCACTAAGAGTTTTTAAATTGTTTTTCTGTTACTTCTTGGTCTGTTTTTTCTAGTGGCTAAAAATATTTTTAATTTTCACCATAAAAAAAAAATCTGGATATACCTCACAAATATGAGTATTTAAATAATACATATAAGTGCATATCAGCATTTCAAAAGCAATGTGTGTCATTTGAAGATTTTCCTTGAACAAATGTAAAGCAAATATTAATTTAAAAAATTAAAGGGATCTTTTAAATATTTATGTACTCAAATTATAAATCTAGTAAAGATGGCATTTTACCTTATGCTAGTTATATATCAATAATGAGAGCTGTGTTTTATTAGCACACTTTTCTTGTAAATTGTGTTTTGTGGAGTTATGTTTGTGCTGGGGTATAAGAGCACAATTAATCCACATCACGTGCATTTTATATTCAACAGTGGAAAGAAAGTGAATTACATTTATCCACCAATATCTGTTTTTAAACCATAAAAGTCACAGTTGAATTACATCCCTTTAATTACATGTTTTTCAGAAGAAAATATGTGAAACTTCATGTTGATGAATGTTATTACTATCACGCCTGTGCCAGCTTAATGCCAAAGACTATTCTAAAAATAATGTGACAATAAACATCCAAATATATGAAAGCATAGTGTACTTGGAACAAAGCATATGAATGGCTGAACGTTTTATGCTTAAATTAGGAGTTAGAGCATCAATTTACAATAGCCTTTAAACATTTTAGTACTGTAAATGTGTGTTGTGTCATTTGAAGCACCTGGTACCATGAAATTGTATTTTCTAATATTCCTATTCATTCTAGTTTTTCATATAAGGTTTTACATTGAAATTTTTTAATTGGTATGTAATTTATAACTATAGTGATATATAGAGAAGTTCTATGCATTTTCCTGAACTCCTCTGTAGTCATTCCTAACCCCTCATTTGGACCATACAGGAGATTTTAGATTTACAAAACTAGATTTAGATTTAGATTTAGATTTAGATTTAGATTTTAGATTTAGACTCAAAACTTGTGGTTCTCAACTATGGCTGGAAATCAGTTGCCATCCTACCGAGATTTTACAAAATACATATGCATACCCAGGCAGATATATTTTGTGAAAACCTTCCCAGTAATTCCGATGCACTCTAATGATGCTTCATCAGGATCTTGGCACTCTGTGACGCCCTGCCCCAGATGCCAAACAAAAAAAGTTTAAATTTTCTTGACTTTATTTAAGTGCAGCACACAATAGCTATTGTAGTTTATCTTTATATAAACCTAACCAAAAAAAAAAAAAATCAAATTCAGTAGAAAGCTTTGTAAGTTAAAGCTATATTATATATTCATATTCACTTTAAGGTCTTAAAATATAATTCGAAATCCAATTTCCATGTTTCACAAATCCATATTCACTTTTCTTCCTTGATTTTTTAGGTGTATTAGAAATGACATTTTTAGTGTCCTACTGATTGAAATTTCTGATTCCCCTCCTGGTGACCTCTCCCTTCTATAAATAAAAATATAACTCTGTGCCTAGCTTAAGTCCAAATCCATGATTCTACAAAAGAATAAAGCCTTGAAGGATTTAATAAATATTCTATGGGAAATTATAGTAAGATTTTCAATTGGGGAGGCCACAAGAACCAAGACTTGAGTAAAAAGGAGATACTGACTCTTATTTGTTCAGTGGTTATTTTAAAACCAGAATGATCAAATGATCTGGTCTTTTCAAATCTATATATAGCCTTAGCTGTTTCTTTTTCTAATTCAGCAACATTTTAAAAAGTCATAGCATGGTCAACTCTCTGATTTAGAAACATATAAAAACTGAATTTTAACTTTAAGCTTAAGTTGTAGAAGTAATCCTCCAAGGACTATTTTCTGCAAAGTCACTTATAAATCAATGGTTGAGAACTCAGAATGCATTTTCCCATAAATATTTCTTTTAGAGCTTCTGCTTAAGTCCCTAGGCAGAGCCATAAAAGCCTCTTTAACACAGACTACAGCTAAAGGATGTAACTTTCAATATGAAAGGGGGCCTGTAGTTTCCTTCAAAAAAAGAAAGAGTGTGTTTTCCTCCCCCTCTACATGCCTTTTCTTGGGCAAAAAAAATTTTAATGCCATTTTTCTGTGGAATCCACCCCTTTCTTCATATCCACTTCCCAGGTCCTCAGATATTCAACTTTTATTGTTTTTAATTCCATGTGGTAAGACACTTTCCCCAGGCTTCTCCTCTCATCCACAGGGTAGGCCTTTTTCCACTACATAGAATCGCCTGTAACCTGGACCTTCACCCCACCCTAATCTAAGCTGCCATTCTCTCATTGCCACAGATCTCAGCTGGATATAAAGTTAGACTAATTCATACTAATATGTGATTCACAGATACTATTTTAATTCCCCTAGATAAGTTTGCATTTTTTACATGAACTTGTGAATCCAAATTTTTTTTCCATTTTACTTTATTCTGGTAATTATACTTGACGTGAGATCTACTCTTGACAAATTTTTAAGTGTACAATATAGTATTGTTCACTATAGGTACAGTGTTGTACAGCAGCTCTCTAGAGCTTATTCATCTTGCTTAACTAAAACTTTATGCCCATTGATGAGTAACTCCCCGTATACGCCCGCCCCCCCAGCCCCTGGCAACCACCATTCCACCCTTTTATCTCTAGTCTCACATCCTATCCTGATTCAATTTTTTGGTGTTTAATTCACCCCTACAACATGTTATTTCTTCTCTAATATGCTTTGCTTTTATGGTTCCCTCTTCCAGGAATGCCCTTCTAGTCTTTTGCCACCTAAGTTTTTCATGATAAGCATCATATCTTCTGGAGGTCTTGCTGAAACCCCAAGTTCATTCTTTCAGCAAAGGTCATGTCTTTGTATTGAATACTATATTCTGTCTTTGAAGGTCTTTGAAGGATTTTAAGCAAATGATTGACAGGGTGATATTTGTATTTTCAAAACATTGAATATATTTGTTTTTTTAAAAAAAAAAAAAAACGTTGTGGGACTCCCTGGTGGTCCAGTGGTAAAGAATCCTCCTTCCAATGCAGGGGACGCAGGTTTGATCCCTGGTCAGAGAACTAAGATCCCACATGCCATGGGGCAACTGAGCCCACGCACCACAACTACTGAGCTTATGTGCCTCAACTAGATAGCCTGTGTGCCACAAACTACAGAGCCCACACGCTGTGGAGCCCATGCACCACAGCTACAGAGGCCATGCACCCTGGAGCCTGCGTGCCACAACTAGAGAAGAAAAAACCCACATGCCACAACTAGAGAGAAGCCCGTGTGCTGCAACGAAGAGACCGGAAGCTGCAACTAAGACCTGATGAAGCCAAAAATAAATAAATAAATAAATAATAAATCCTTAAAAATAAAAAACGTTGTTAGACAATAATGTGATGACTTCAGGACAACATAGCACATTTGCACTAAGCACAGACTAAGTACTTGAGCTCACCCTAGGATGAATGGACACTGAGAGGCTTAAAGTGTCCGTGGGGCACAACCCACAAGGTAGGGTTTTGAAAACCATCATCCAGAGCTTTCATTACTGTGGAGACAATGTGACATGCCAGTGACTGCTCAAATCTGGGAGATGTTGTGCTCCACGGCCTGAGAGGAGGTTGTGTGGAGCTCTGTCAGAAGTAGCAGATATTATTATGTGCAGCTTTCAGAAACCACCTTCCAATCAGGCTCACCCTCTCTGTCACTTAGATGTTAAACTCCATGTTTCTTAACAGTCGGTCTGAGAAAGGAAAGAAAAAGAAGAATTAAGACAAACTGAATTCCAGCTACTAAGCTCTGAGATGCAGTGTGTAAATATGCCACATTCGCTCTCTTTTATTTGAATCTGCCTTCCTGGGAAAAAAACATATGTCATTAAAAAATTCATAGTTTCTTTTTGATTAATCTCTAGAAGGCAGCCCAAAGATATTAAATCTCAGCACTCTCACATTTTCCTCCTCCCCTCATAAACAATTCAGTTCAACTTGAATTAATATTCATTGAGTGCTGACACAAGGCATGGCAGTATAGTGGATGCTATGATAGAATGGCTACATAAAAGGAAGAAAACCAGCATCCTACCTTAAAAAAAAAAACATTCTTTTTTATACAAGGCAATAAGAATAATGTAGTAATAGCAACCAGTGCACTATAAGATAGTATCAAAGGTTATTTAATTCAGTCACTATTTATTAACCATCCACCATATTCAAGAAAACCAATATATCCTAAACTACACTTGAGGAGGCTTATGTTGACAAGGGCTAGAAAAAGGAATATAGAATTTGTTTGAAGGAGAGAGTTGCATCACTTGTAGAGAAACAGATTTTTGCCATACCTCATGTATGAATAAGCGGGGTTATTCCTTTCAGCCAGTCATGGATAAATAGATCTTCATTTGTTGGTTTATCTAGATTGTTCTTTGTTTATTTTGGTTTAATGGTCTAAGAGCTCTTTCATACCTTGCTTTATTAAGCTAAATTATGCTGCTTAAACTAGCCCAGACTGGGTCATTATAGCATACTTAGGACCAACAATTTTCCAGGTAACTCCAATTAGTAATACAAGCTCTGGAATTAGACTACCTGGATTCAAGTCCTGACTTCACTATCTACTAGGTTATTACATCTGTTTCTCCTTAAGTTTAACCATCTATAAGGTGGAGACAGTAACTACCCTTATATCAGAGTTGTTTCAAGGATTAAATGAGATAATACCTCTAATGAGCTTATAACTGCATTTGGTGTTTAGTGTTTAAGGAATGTTAGATATTTTTTCCCTATAAGACTGTGGCAACAATTGAGGTTTATGAGTTCCCAAAAGAATATACAACTATTTTGGGAGATTCTCTTTAATCAAGCACACATTTTATAAACAGATAGATAGATAGATAGATAGATAGATAGATAGATAAATTGTCACAGGTTGGGTTCCCTGTGAAGAAGATTCTTAAAAGAATATTTGCATGAAGGAACTTTATTGGGGAGAACTCTCAGGGTCAACTCCCATATTTCTATGGTTTCCGGAAATTTGGAAGCTGATAGTTCTTAGCTGAGCCCCTTTCTGGAAAATGGTTTTGGCTAGAGAAAGCCATCTCACCCAAAGCCATGACACCTTTACAGGGGTAGCCTGCATCCAATAATTAATTGATGTGGGAATATAAGGGCTCAGACCCTTTTCCTCAATTTAGACCAACTCTGAAGAGTTAGTCCAGATCCAGAACATTCCATGGGATATTCCAAGGCCTCTGTTGTGAATGCACTACTATTCTTTAACTTCTGTTGCTGCCCAATCCTGTTTTCTCCTATGCCCCACAGATGTTCATCCTGAGAATGTGTAATCAAGGATCAACATTTAACAAAATCAATGAGTTTTACTGCTTCACCAAGTACATTCTTATATAAAACTATTTTTGTTCTTATTGTTCATGTAGCAGATAAGAATATGAGAATACTAATATAGGTTAATTTAGTGCTATTACCTTGATTTGTGTTAAGACTCCTGAACTTTTACCCACCAGAGTTTTGTACCACTAGTGAAAATATCAACAAAGTGAAAAAAAAGGCAGATGCATGTCTTAGTTCTCTTATAAAAAATAGTTTTGACCTTATGGACCCCTGAAAAGGTCTTGGCTATGTGAATAGAAATAAATGTACTACATTGTATAGACCCATCATAGAAAATGGAGAAAGTAGTTTATATTCTTTTCAAACACCAAAATCTCATTTTTTCATGGTGCCATGTGTCGTTATTAGAACCATGATTGCTATGTTGCTGATACGAAAGCAATTAATTCACATCTCTTCAAATGTTGGTGATAAGGATAGTTAAAATAATTTTAAAATAACTTGCATAAAATAGAAAAAGAGGGAGCACTCCCAAACCCATTCTATAAGGCCAGCATTACCCTAATAACAAAGCCATCCAAGGACACTACAGGAGGTAAAACAAAAAACAAACAAAAAAACTACAGGCCTATATCCCTGATGAACATAGATGCAAAAATCCTCAACAAAAAGTTAGAAAACTGAACTCAACAGTATATCAAAAGGATCATACACATGATCAAGTGGGATTTATGCCTGGGATGCAAGGATGATCAACATCCACAATTCAATCAATGTGATACACCACATTAACAAAATGAAGGATAAAAATCATATGATCATCTCAATAAATGCAGAAAAAGCATTTGACAAAATTCTGTATCATTTATTATTTTAAAAAAGCTAAACGGGCTTCCCTGGTGGTGCAGTGGTTGAGAGTCCTCCTGCCGATGCAGGGGACATGGGTTCATGCCCTGGTCTGGGAAGATCCCACATGCCGCGGAGCGGCTGGGCCCATGAGCCATGGCCTCTGAGCCTGCACATCCAGAGCCTGTGCTCTGCAACGGGAGAGGCCCACGTACCGCAAAAAAAAAAAAAAAAAAAAAAAAAAAAAAAAAGCTAAACAAAATGAGAATAAAGGGAATGAACCTCAACATAATAAAGGTCATATATGACAAACCCACAGCTAACATCATACTCAAGAGTGAAAAGCTGAAAGCTTTTCCTCTAAGATCAGGAACAAGACAAGGATGCCCACTCTTGCCACTTTTATTCAACAGAGTATTGGAGTCCTAGCCAGAGCAATTAAGCAAGAAAAAAAAAAAAGTAAAAGGCATCCAAATTGGAAGGAAAAAAGAAAACTGTCTGTATTTGCAGATAACATGATATTATATATACCAAACCCTAAAGACTCCACCAAATAAAAACTTTTAGAACTAATAAATGAATTCAGTAAAGTTGCAGGATACAAACTCAATATACAGAAATCAGTTTCATCTCTATACACTAACAATGACTATCAGAAAGAGAAATGAAGAAAATCCATTTACAGTTTTATCAAAAGAGAAGAAAATACTTAGAAATAAATTTACCCAAGGAGGTGAAAGATCTTACACTGAAAACTGTAAACAGACCCCAAATAGCCAATGCAATCCTCAGAAAGAAGAAGAAACCTGGAAGCATCACACTCCTGATTTTAAACTATTTACAGAGCTATAGTAATCAAACAGTATGGTATTGACATAAAAACAAACACATAGACCAATGGAACAGAAGAGAGAGCCCAGAAATAAACCCATGCATATATGGGTTTCTCTCATGAAATGGGAGAAAACATTTGCAAACCATATATCCAATAAGGGGTTAATATCCAAAATGTACAAGGAATTTATACAACTCAATAAAAAAACAAATGATCCAATTTTTAAATGGACAGAGGACCTAAATAGACATTTTTCCAAAGAAGACATACAAATGGCCAACAGGTAGGTGAAAAGATGCTCAGCATCACTAATCATAAGGGAAGTGCACATCAAAACCACAATGAAATATCACCTCACACCTGTAAGGATGTCTGTTATCTAAAAGACAAAAGTAAAAATGCTGGCAAGGCTGTGGAGAAAAGGGAACCCTTGTACAATGTTGGTGGGAATGTAAATTGGTACTACCATTATGAAAAACAGTATGGAGTTTCCTCAAGAAATTATAAATAAAGCTATCATATAATTCAGCAATCTCACTTCTGGATATAAGGAAACTAAACTATTATCTTGAAGAGATATCTACTCCCATGTTCACTGCAGCATTATTCACAACAGCCAAGGTATGAAAACAGCCTAAGTGTCTGTTGATGGGTGAATGGATTAAAGAAATTTGTAATATATATAATGAAATATTATTCAGCCTTAAAAAAATATAAGAAAGCCCTGCCATTTAGCACAATGTGGATGAGCCTGGGGGACATTATGCTGAGTAATAAGTCAGAGAAAGATAAATACTGCATGGTATCATTTACATGTGGAATCAAAAAAAAAGTTGAACTCATAGAAACAGAGAGTAGAAAACTGGTTGCCAGCAGGCGGGGTTGGAGGGGGGAGTTGGGAAAATAGGCAAAGGTTTGTAAAAAGGGTACAAACTATCAGTTATATGGTGAATAAGTTCTGAGGATATAGTGTATAACATGGTGACTGTAGCTGCTAGCACTGTATTGTATGATTGAAATTTGCTAAGAGAGTAGAACTTAAAAGTTCTCACACACACACACACACACACAAAACAGTGTAACAAAAATATATATATATATATATATATATATATATATATCTTGCATGATAACCAAAAAGTGGAAGTAACTGTAATGTCTGTCACTGATGAATAGATAAACAAAATTAATAAAATATTTTTCTTCATTAAAAATACTGATACATGCTACAACATGAACCTTGAAACATTATACTAAGTGAAAGAACATAGTCAAAAAGACCACATATTGTGTAATTCCATTTATATGAAGTACCTAAAATAGGCAAGAGATAGAGATAGAAAGTTAATTAGTAGTTGATAGAAAGTTGATTAGTAGTTGCCTATGAATGTTGGAGGGAGTTGGGGGAGATGGGGAGTAACTGCTAGTTAATGTAGGGTTTGGGGGGGGAATGATGAAAACGTTCTAAAATTGATTATGGTCATGGTTACACAACTCTGTGAATACACTAAAAATGATTACATTGTATACCTCAAAAGCATAAATTATATGGTATGTGAATTATATCTCAATAAAACCATTAAGAAAAAACTTGGAGCAAAACTTTAGCAAATCAGAGCCAACACTGTAAAAAGGAATTATACCTCACAACCAAGTGGGATTTACCTCAGTATGCAAGACTGGTTTAACTTTCCAAAATCAGTTGTTACCCATCATATCAAGTGGCTAAAAAAGAAAAATCATATGATCAGAGCAATAGGTGAAGAAAAAGCATTTGACACAATCCAATGCCAACTCATGATAAAAACTCTCAGTAAAGTAGGAATAGAGAAGAATGTCCTAAACTTGATAAAGCCTATGTAACAAAAAACCTGCAGCTAACATCATACTAATGGTGAAAAACTTAAAGCTGTCCCACTAAGATCAGGAACAAGCAAGGATATACACTCTCATTACTTCTTTTCAGTATCGTACTGGAAGTACTACCTAATGCAGTAAGACAAGAAGTTGGTGGGGGGGTGGAATATAGTCTTTATTTGCAGATGACATGTCATCTATGTAGAAAACCTGAAAGGACTGACCAAAAAGCCTAGACTAATAAGCAATTATAACAAGGTTGTAGGATACAAGGTTAATATACAAAAGTCATTTGCTTTCTTACATACCAGTAACAAGCAAGTGGAATTTGAGATTAAAAACAATACCATTTACATTAGCACCCCACAAATGAAATACCTAGGTGTAAATCTAACAAAGTATGTCTAAGATCTAAATGAGGAAAACTACAAAACTGTTATGAAATCAAAGAAGAACTAAATAAATGGAGAAATATGCCATGTTTGTGGATAGGAAGACTCAATATTATTAAGATGTAGTTCCTCCCAAGTTGATCTACAATTTCAATAAAATCCCAATCAAATCCCAGTAAGTTATTTTATGATATTAACCAACTGATTCTAAAGTTTAGAGACAGAAGACCCAGAATGGCTAACACATTACTGAAGAAGATCAAAGTTGGGGCTGACACAACTCAACTTCAAGACTTATTATAGTAATCAAGACAGTGTGATACAGGTGAAAGAATAGACAGATGGATTAATAGAACAGAATAGAGAGGCAACGATGAACATAGTCAACTGGTCTTTGACATAGGAGCAAAAGTAATACCATGGAGAAAAAATAGTCTTTTCAACAAATGGCACTGGAACAGCTGGACATCCACATGCAAAAAAAAAAAAAAAGAATCTAGACACAGAACCTTACACCCTTCACAAAAATTAACTCAAAATAAATCACAAATCTAAATGTGAATCACAAAATCATTAAACTCCTAGCAGATAACATAGGAGAAAACCTAGACAACATTGGATATGGCAATGACTTTTTAGATACAACACCAAAGACACAATGCAAGAAAGGAATAATTGATAAGCTGGACTTCATTAAAACTTCAAACTTCTATTCTGTAAAAGACAATGTCAAGAGAATGAGAAGCCACAGACTGGGGAAACTATTTTCAAAAGACACATATGATAAAGGACTGTTATCCAAAATATACAAAAACTATTAAATCAACAACACAATTAAAAAATGGGTCAAACTACTAGGTATAAAATAAATGTTACAAGGGTATAATGTACAGCACAGGAATCATAGTCAATATTTATAACAACTTTGTATGTGTAATCTATAAAAATACTGAATTACTACATTGTATACCTGAAACTAATATAATGTTTTAAATCAACCATACTTCAGTTTTTTTAAAAGCAAGCTGAAAGGAAATAAAAGACAATAGAAAGAAAAAGAAAAGGCCAAACACCTTAACAGAAACCTCACAATAGAAGATATACAGTTAGCAAATAAGGACATGAAGATTCTCCACGTCATATGTCATCAGGGAAATGAAAATTAAAATGAGATACCACTTTGCTCTTATCAGAATGGCCAAAATCAGTTAACACTGACAACACCAAATGTTGGTGAGGATGTGGAGCAACAGGAACTCTCCTTCATTGCTGGTGGGAATACAAAATGGTACAACCACACTGGAAGACAGTTTAGGCAGTTTCTTACAAAAACTAAACATACTCTTTCCATACGATCCAGCTATTGCCCTCCTTGGTATTTAGCCAAAGGAGTCAAAAACTTATGTCCACATAAAAGCCTTCAGCTATATAAACTGCTATAAACAGTCTATAAACAGAGATGTTTACAGCAGCTTTATTTATAATTGCCAAAACTTAGAAGCAACCAAGATGTCCTTCAGTAAGTATATGGGTAAATAAACTGTACATAAAGACAATGGAATATTATTCACCGCTAAAAATAATGAGCTTTCAAGCCATGAAAGGACATGGAGGAATCTTAAATGCATATAACTAAGTGAAAGGAGCCAATCTGAAAAGGCTGCATACTGCTTCCAACCATATGACATTCTGGAAAAGACAAAACGATGAGACCATGAAAAAATAAGTGGTTGCCAGGGGAGGGGAGTGACGGGGTGATAAACAGGTGGAACACAGAGACTTTTTAGAGCAGTGAAAATACTATGTTGTTGATATATGATACTATACATAAACAGTATGTGATAATGTAACGGTGAGTACATGTTATTATACATTTGTCCAAACCCATAAAATGTACAACACCAAGAATGAATCCTAATGTTCAAACCATGGACTTCAGGCGATTATGATTTGTCATTGCAGATTCACCAGTTGTAACAAATGTACCATTCCAGTGAAGGATGTTGATAATCGTGTGGGGAGGCTATGCATGTGTGAGGGAGCAGAAGGTATATGGGAAATCTCTGTGCCTTCCTCTTAATTTTGCTTTGAACCTAAAAGTGTTCCAAAAAATAGTCTTTTTTTTTAAAGAAATAACTTGGTGCTTTGTGCCACCCTCAGAACAAGATAGGAAGTTAAATTTCAACCTGGTGTTAAGTAACTATTTCTCTATATAATGTAGGAGTTTCTGTTGCCAACTGATTTTTCAGGAAAGTGAGTGGAGAATTTTCTGATTAATATTAAAATGACAAATGACTTATATGATTATAAGTTTTTATTAAATAATGACTATTATTAAAATAAATGATGGGCTGTGCTATGTGTTTTGTATGTGATTCTCACTATAATTCTGAGTTAGATTTACTATTCTCATTGTACAGATAAGGAAACTGAGGCACTCTTTAGTGTTCAGATCGTCCATTAACATTTCCTACTATACAGAAATTCTGCCTTGACAAGAACTGTTGATACCAGACAACTTCACTTACTAATATGTAAAAGAACCATCTCTTTAAAATTAGTGTAATCCTTTCTAGTCCAAAAGAATTTATGCTTTCAAAGGCTTTGAGATTCCTAATAGAGAAGAGGTAGGTAGGGTACATGAGAGAAGAGGCAGATTTCATCTAATTGTGCACTGTCTAAGAAGATGGATGGGAAACATAAAGAGCTAATAACACCAAAGATTTTCTTTGCTAGGTTATCTTTTATACATTAGTTATACAGAAGAGCCTGCTTAAATGGATACTCTTGCTGTAGAATGTTTCTTTTAAGAGAGTGTTCTTTTCCTTACTCTGCACTTGAGTTGGGAGATATTATCAGAGAGCTATCAGGGATGTATGTTGATAAAGTAAGAAGAAGTTTATTCTGTTTGTAATATAAGTTTATTTATTTAACTGACTGATGAATCATCATTGTATAGGAGACCATGTCACTGTGATATGGTCAAATCATCACTGTGTTTAAGCTACTCTATAGTTTTAAATCATATATCCATGAAAACTGCTTTAACTTTGCAGATTTTGAGATACTCTCATGTATGCCTCTATCACACTGTATTAGGTAATGTAGTCCTCTAGTCTCTTAATAGATATTCATTTTTAATATCATTCATAAATAAATGTTACCTGATGTGTGAAACCAACTTGATAATCTTATGTTTCTCAATAACCCCATTAATGACAACAATCTCCAAATAACTAAATAGAACAATATGCATTACTTTTCAAACTTAAATTATTTTTATATTCATTTTCTCTACATTTGTACTGTTGTACTATTTGTATCTGGTCTTATTGGTGCACACATCTTGTATGAATGACAACTGGATTTTTTTTACTTTTTAAAAAAATATATTATTTTTATTTAGAAAACAAATTTGTGGTTACCAATGGGGAGAGTGTAGGGGCGAGGGACAAATTAAGGGTATGGGATTAATATATACAGATTACTATTTATAAAATAGATAAGCAACAAAGATATACTGTATACCCATCATCTTGTAATAACCTATACTGGAGTATAATTTGCAAAAAATACTAAATCACTATGCTGTACACCTGAAACTAACACAATATTGTAAATCAATTATACTTCAGTTAAAAATATTTTTTAAATCAAGGTGAGAGGCATAAATAGTCAAGGGATTGATTACTACATACCAGTGCTGTGCTTGGCTTGTTATTCATATTTCTTTTAATTTTCCCACTGGGAACTATAATAAAATGGTCCTGTTTTCAGTCAATTGCCAACACCTTTCTTTATATTTGCTCTATATCGTTTTCCCTGGGTATCCGTCGGGGATTGGTTCCAAGACCTGCCTCAGATACAAAAACACGCAGATGCTCAAGTTCCATAGCCAGCCCTGTGTATCCGTGGATTCTGCATCCTTGGATACAACCAACCCAGGACTGTAAACATAGTACTGTACACTATCTGCCGGCTGGTGGAACCCAATATGAGGAAGGTATTTATTGAAAAAACTCCAGGTATAAGTGGACCTTCACAGTTCAAACCCAGGTTGTTTCAGAGTCAACTTTATAAGGAAAGATTGGGAAAATCTAGTTATTTTCTGTTTGCATGTGGGTTTTTTTCCATTCACCTGCAACTTTCCTAAACTCATTTATGCAATCAATTTTTCTTTTTCTTTGATCATTTTTCACCGTATTTCCAGCAATCACACAGCTTTCATCACATCCTAGGTTTTACTGCCTTGGGAGCTCACTACTATGGAAAGTGAATTCTCTTTTCTTGGAAGTCTTTGCTACTGTCTTACTCGATTTTAGTTCCCTTTTGTTACTTAAAGTTTTTGAAATCATTTTTTCTGGAATTTAATTTGGTTGATTCTCTTCTCTCCTTTCTTTTCCCTCCTTCATCACTTCAAGCTAGATTTTCCTTTCCTTTAAATCTCCAACAAATTTTTACCTTTTGTTATGAACACAGTCAATGATCAGCAAACTTGATACTTACATTCATTGGATCCAGTAAAATAAATTCAGGAATTTCATTTAATACACCACACACACCTACACAAACAGGCACACATGCATGCATGCATGCATTCACACGCACTACAGTAAAATAAATCAATGTAAATAACTGTGATTCTTTTTCAGAAACATGATGGCCACTTCACAGTCATCCAGTTAGTTGGTATGCTCCGAGGCATTGCATCAGGAATGAAGTACCTTTCTGATATGGGTTATGTTCACCGAGATCTAGCAGCTAGGAATATATTGGTCAACAGCAACTTAGTATGCAAAGTTTCTGATTTTGGTCTCTCCCGAGTGCTAGAAGATGATCCAGAAGCTGCTTATACAACAACTGTAAGTTTATACATCCTTTTCCAATATAGTTTGTTTACTTTTATTATTTTTAATGTTATTAGAGTAATTCTGGCTTTGTTTTCTAATTTTCTGCTCTCATTTGTCGTTTTCCCTATTTAACATCATTATCTAATTGAGAAGTATTTGTTTTATCTGAGTGCCTGTTTTAAAAAAGAATTGACACTTAACCGCTTCCTTTCTTCCATTCTGTGGGGACTTTAACATCATGCTTGAGATCCACATCATTACTGCCCTCACAAAAAATCTGCCTTGGCCTGAGTATTTTTGATGCTTCAATAGTTATCTCCTTTAAATGGAGTTCTGTACAGGCCAATGGTGCAATCAATTAAGTCAGTGATGGTGAAGAACCAGTGGTTAGGAAATGAAAATTTTTTTTCTCATAGCAAATGTTATGGAACATCTGATCATACTTAAAAATGAACAATGTAGGTTTCTCTGGAGATATATAAATACACTCTCAACCTTCTTTTGAATGGGACTTGGGGGAAATGTGAGCAGGAGTAGAAGGCTAAAACTTGAAACCCAAACTATCATCTGTCAATAATACGATCGCAACTTAACTCATGAACCAAATCATTCCACTGATCTCTTTGGTTATTGTTTCAAGGAGTTAAGTCTCAAGCTGTCAAAAAGCTAATAATTTGTAAAATTATACTAGTCTGTTTTTTTTTTTTTTTTTTTTTTTTTGCGGTATGCGGGCCTCTCACTGTTGTGGCCTCCCCCGTTGCGGAGCACAGGCTCCGGATGCGCAGGCCCAGTGGCCATGGCTCACGGGCCCAGCTGCTCCGCGGCATATGGGATCCTCCCAGACCGGGGCACGAACCCGTATCCCCTGCATCGGCAGGCGGACTCTCAACCACTGCGCCACCAGGGAGGCCCTAGTCTGTTATTTTTAAAACAGAACCCTCACCATTGACTCATTTCATCTTCAATGAAAAATGAGTCAGTAAAACTATTCAAGATGTTTTTATTCTCTTATTCTGACATTACACATTATTTTAAAAGAGGCAAATCTTTTATTTAGTTATCTTTTATTTCATTTTCTATGAGATGTTTTTTGAAACCTCACTGTATTTAACTGCTCTAGAATGGATACAAGTTTAGTATTATGAATAAAACATGTTATACCCTTACTATGTTTGCTTTGTAAAAATCCTCTACATCAATGTATTGATGATATTTTCACTAATTTCTCCAACAATGAAATGGTTCTAAGGAGAATAAATTAATCTGAGTCTGATATATAAGGTAGAAGTATCTACTGATCTAATTTGATCAAAAAGCTTCATAAAAATAAAATTCTATCAAGTCTGAAAATAAACTGTTCATTTTAGAAAAAGCAGCGTTTTCAAATCCATTTTCTAACTGGAAAATGTCATAATTATTTTCTTTTTCTTTTCAAGGCTTTTATTTTCTTCTCCTTTATTTTTATAAATGTATAACTTAAAGCAACTTTTCAAGTTATGGAACAATGCATGTAAGATTTTTCTACTATGCATATTATTTACAACCTTGGAGAACAGTATTTAGAATTATTATAAAAATATTATAAAATAAAATGTTCATTACAATTTCAACAAGTATGATCTACTAAAAGGATAAAATAAGATAGGAAATAATGAACAATATATTTAGGAGTAGTTACTAGATTCTTTGGCTATATGTCTATATAGATACACTTGAAATTTCATATTAAATAATATTTTAACTGCTTTTTTAAAATGAGAAGTTCATAACTAAATTTAAGATACTAATAAAATTGACAGGGTAACTCAAATCCTGAAGCATGTATAGATTTTGTTGTCAGATTTGACATCCAGATTCCAGACATATTCTTCTCTCTTATATGATTGTAAGGACTAAGAGGCCTAGAACAGTGCTGTCTTAGTTTAAATCTGACTACAGAATTAAACATCAAATTAGGTCACCATATACTAACACTCTGAAAAGTGCTTCTTGAAAGTTATAGATTATGTCTTTTAGTTTTGAACTTTAGAACTCTATTTTTTTTATACAGCAGGTTCTTATTAGTTATCCATTTTATACATATTAGTGTATATATGTCAATCCCAATCTCCCAATTCATCAAGATTATGTCTTGATTAAGAAGTAAGTCTCTGAATTTGAGGTACCAAGTACATGGTAAATAATGTAACCAAGTACTTTTTTAAAAAAAAGTCTCAGACATACCTAACTGCTCAGAGAATCATGGGGTACAAAATCTCATATACTGATTAATTGACTTTATAATGAACATGGACATTCAAATCTCAAAATAGCAGACCTCTTGCCTTCGAAGAGCTTCCCTTTTGACAGGGTAGACAGACTCATGCTTCCTTGCTATTCAGTGCATTAAATCATGTGGCAAAAGTCTGTAAAAGAAATGTGGAAGTACCAAAAAGCAGAGGTCTGGAGAAAGCATCACAAAGAAGATAAGTTGAACAAATATTAAAAGATTTCATTAGGCAGACAGTTGGGGGGGAAGATCCAGATGGAGGAAACAGAAAGAGAAAAAGACACAGAAATTTGGGGAAGTGAATAGGAATGTTTACACAAATGTGGACAGTTTGGAATGGGGGCGAGAAGCAGTGGAGGGGCCAGGTTTCTTAGGAATAATTGTGGTGGTAGTTGGGTGGCGTGTCAGGAAATTTGAAGCTTTTTCTGTAGTAATTAAAAGACAGACATTGATTTAAATAGAGGAATAATAAAATACATACATGTTTTAGAAAATATTATTGAAACAGTGTGAACGAAAGCTTGAAGGACAGGAGGACTGATAACAGGAAGACCAGTTAGGGCATAATTTCTATAGACCAAAAAGGTCATATGGCTTTAATTAGGGCAACAGTGGTTGGAATAAAGAGGGAGGAAAATTGAAAATTGTTATGAATGTATAATTTACAAGACTCAATAACTAACTAGATGGGCTTCCCTGGTGGCGCAGTGGTTGAGAGTCCGCCTGCCGATGCAGGGGACACGGGTTCGTGCCCCGGTCCGGGAAGATCCCACATGCCGCGGAGCGGCTAGGCCTGTGAGCCATGGCTGCTGAGCCTTCGCGTCCGGAGCCTGTGCTCTGCAATGGGAGAGGCCACAACGGTGAGAGGCCCGCGTACCGCAAAAAACAAAAAAACAAACAAAAAAAACAAACAAACAACTTACTAGATATGAATTATAAGGAAGAAGAAGGACTGAAAGATGACACTAGTATTTCTAGATTGAACTAGTTGAATGGTGATGTTTTATTAATCAAGACAGAGAATCCCTATTAAAGATAACTTGGCTAAATTACAAAGCAGAATTATAACAAAAGGTCACAGGTACTCTGTCTCAAAGTCATCAAGATAATGCCAGATTGAGCAGTGTCATTCTGTTCAAATTTTGTGTAAAAATTTTAGGACTTTATATAACTGTACTTTTTGTATTTCCTGTTAAAAGGAATGAGACAGAAAACTACTGCCTAGTGAAGATATACCTGAGTTCAAGCAAACCCTGTAAAATAAAATAAAGAAGAATGGTCATTTATATGAAATTGATTCTTTGCTTTATAAAAATATTAAAATGAAAATAAATTAGCAAGCTCTCTTGATACATTTTTTAAAGTAGGACTTCATTTTTGAAAGTTTTATCTGTATACAACTTTCCTGGAACATATCTTTTTTTTTTTTTTTTTTTGTGGTACGCGGGCCTCTCACCGCTGCGGCCTCTCCTGCCGCGGAACACAGGCTTGGGATGCGCAGGCCCAGCGGCCATGGCCCACGGGCCCAGCCGCTCCGCGGCATGTGGGATCTTCCCGGACCGGGGCACGAACCCATGTCCCCTGCATCGGCAGGCAGACTCCCAACCACTGTGCCACCAGGGAAGCCCCTGGAACATATCTTTTACCTTAAAAGATTTTGACTCTTTCTCTTGCTGTATAATTGCTATTTCCTCATTTTTTTAATAAATGTTTTTATCTGTATCACAAAGGATTTGGAGGAAGGGAGGCTTGTGAAGGGTTTTAAAAACATGAAGACATCATAGATAAAGATGTTTTTTTTGTATACTTCAGGAAAGTAGTCATTGAAACTACCCCTTCTGAATCAATACAGGGGCAAAATAAATAAACATTTTCCATTATGATGACTTTGCCAATATAAAAAGCACATATCACATCAAAGAGCAGTAAGAACTGGTTAAAAGACAGGCTGAAAAGATGGAGTGACCATTGTGACCCCAGTACTGGCTACCGTGCTGAACTGGTCAGCCTGTGGTAGGTGGAGCCTACCACAGCAGAATGGCCATTGGAGCCAGACTGACCAGACCAGAAAGAGATGAGACAAGAGAAATTACTCTGCCAACAGTTACTGAGACTTTAGCCCCCTAGTTAGAAGTCCTATCCATGTAATGTATGAGAATGTAGTCTACACTATAAAATACACTAAAGTAAATAAAGGATGGGATTTACAACTGATAATAAGCAGAAAATCTAGTATTTCTTCCTACAGCTTAAGAGTGTTTTGCATGTCCTGCATCAAGTCTAAGACTATTTATTCAACATGTATTCAATACAGTTTATTATGGAGCTACCATATTTCAGGCCCTATCCTTTGGAGGGCCAATTACCAAAAATAAAGGGATTCTTGAGAAGAGATAAAAGGCTGCACAAAGAGAGGACCAAGACTAACTGAACAAGTAATGCATAATAAAACCAACAGATGTTCAGACACCAAGAGTGGGCAATGCAGCTTGAAAGGCAACTACAGGAGTAGCAGATTTTCCTGGTAAGCTCTGTACTAAAATACATCAAGCCTTTGCAAAGGGACATTAAGAACTGGTGATGGCATGAAAGCCAGGAAAAGTGGGCTAAAGATAGAAGGGAAAAAAAATGCACAAAAATAGGATCTAGACAAGGACTGAGAGGCCTTGTTTTTACATGCCAATTCTATAAAGAGGCTACCAGGCACTTCATGAGGAGAGGTTGGTGAATGATTATGAACCATACCTAATGATACATATACAATTAGTGATATGTAGCTAACTTAATCTGCACAGAATTTACTGAGTTTAGATTGTTCTCATTTGATTACATGGTCTCATATCTGGTTATAATTTAAGTGCTAAGAAATCTCTTCCTTTACTGAATCTAACACACATTCACATGGACAATTGTTTTATATCCAGTTCTGGAGGAGAGACTCTCTCATTTGAATATTGCTAAGCAACACGTCTTAAACTTACATTGAAAATATTAAGCTTCTTTGCTCTCAAGTATGGAAATGAGGTCCTATTTACCTAAAAAGAACATTAAAAGATATATTATGGCTCACACTTGTCTGTTTTAAGAGATAAGTTTTATTTAAGATATGGTACAATGGCAGTTACTGTTCAGAGTTTTTTTTAACTATAATGAGTAGCTCCATTTCTTATATTTTAAGATCAAAACAAAATGGAAGAATCATTTTATCACAATATCTGTAAAAATTCTAAAATTCCTTGATACTAATTTTCAATTGTGTTCACTTGTGTTATGAAGACAAAGTTTGCTTTTTTCTTTGATAGTGATATTTCCATACAAGTACTTTCCTAGTTGAAGTACAGTCTCATTATTGACAACACATAATCTGTATAATCACAGTTCTGTTAACATCTTAATTCTATTTACTTTGCATTCATAAGACCTTTCCAAGCTCCAACTCTTAACCTCCCCCCTTCTACATGAGATGTGAGAAGAGTCAATCTAAGAAGACATGCTCTATATATACCCAACATGGAGATAATTAAAGCGAATAATGGAGCAGCATGAGGGGCATATATTTACCTTGTATTCTAGGGGGGAGATCTGAGCAACCTTCCTCCTTTACCCCTAATTCAAGTGCTTCTAAGTTGGCGTGACTTTTTTTTTTTTTTTTTTTTGGCTGCATCAGGTCTTAGTTGTGGTACGTGTTGAGGCATGCAGGATCTCTCATTGCAGTGTGTGGTCTTCTCTCTAGTTGTAGCATGTGGATTTTCTCTTCTCTAGTTGTGGCACGAGGGCTCCAGAGCCCGTGGGCTCTGTAGTTTGTGGCATGCGGGCTCTAGTTGAGGCACGTGAGCTCAGTAGTTGTGGTGTGTGGGCTTAGTTGCCCCACGGCATGTGGGATCTTAGTTCCCTGACCAGGGGTTGAACCTGTGTCCCCTGCATTGTAAGGCAGATTCTTTACCACTGGACCACCGGAGAAGTCCCTGGCTTGACTTTTTGATGTAAATTTTTAAATCTTGAGACATGTCCAGCTTTAAGAGTAAATATTTTTAATGAAAGTGAGATAAAAAGTATTTTAGATCATTCACTATTCTGCCTCTAAGTACTTTAATTTAACATGAATAGTTGAGATTTGCCTGGAGAACATGCTTAACCTGCTAGTAAAACCTACTCAGAATTTTCACTCACTTCTGTCTCTTAACTAAAAGAGTTACTGTAAAAAGTTATGCAGTAAAATATTTTTAAATGCTTTCATTTAAAATCATATGGTATCCAATGAGCTAAATAAAAGGACTTGTACTGAGAAATGTTTCTGATATTTCTGGATTTTGAAAAATAAAACTTTATCCTTTGAGATCCTACCCCAAGATTCTCTGTCCATCAAGTCATTGATGATATAGGTGACACTGTGCTGAGATACACCATGTGGTAAAGTGCATCTTACACTAAGTCTATGGAGGTGAACCAGGGCCAACCAGAAAAATGACTTGTACTTCAATTGTCCCTTAAGATTTAACCAAGCAAAAAATGGACGTGATATGACAGCTTCGGGCACAAAGGCACTCTTGGGTAGAGGACCGTGAAACCTACTAGCCCCCATGAAGCTACATATCATTAACATAAATAGAAATAAGGACAGGTTTCTGCACAGAATTTGATGAAAAATTCGAGAAAAGGAAATGAGAGTTTCCTCTAAGCAAATGTAATTCAGCAGCCTGAATATAAAGAAAAAAAGTGAGAAAAATAGCTATGTTATCAGAAAGCTATAATGTGAAGATTTAAATAACTTCTTTTTCAATAAAAATGTGGGGAACAAATAAATCTTGGAAGAATAAAAACAATAAAATCCTGGCTTAATAAACTGAATTCATCACTAAGAAAGGATCTATGCCATTTGGGGAAAACAAGAAAATGACTCTTCCCAAAAACAGTTCTCACCTGACAGGTATTATGATAGTAGTCAGTCAAAATCAGTCAAATATACAGACTATTGTAATTAGCTGAAGAGGAAGAAATCGATGTGCTAATATTAGTTTTCCCAAATTCAAAGGGAAAAAAGTGCCCTTGAACCAGCAAGTGTTTGTTTGATGGACTAATTCATGAGCAGAAAATCTGACAGTTTTTATTAATCCTTGTCAATATAAACTTTTTGTAAAGGATATTCTAATGATCTAATGTATAAAAACTATATGCTCAGGAATTAGTGTGTCCACGCTTTGAGCCCAAGTGCCAGAAAGCAAATCCACAACAATGCAGATGAAAGGGCAACAAAGCTTTATACTGAACCAGAGAGAACATGTTCGGAGTGCAAAGCAAGAATATTCAATAACTGTTCAAGAGACGAATACCATACATACCGGCTTGGATCACAGGCTGAGAGACCCAAAAGCTTCATGGTAATTTTCTGGGACAGTGCTATCAGAGGGCACAGACCTCTTTGAAATGTACTACTTAGGTGAATTGACAATGGCAGGTCTTGAGCATAAGATGGAAATGGGAATCAACAATATCAGATAATATCTAAAGAATGATTTCCTGAAAAGGTCTCATCTCTGAAGCTTAGGAAACAAGGGTTTGTGATCATTACAGAGCTCTTGGCAGTAAAACACATGAAACAGGTTTGAAGATTATCATACACGGAGTAGAAAAGGACTGTGCAAGCAGATTGCTCTATCAGAAATCTTGAAGCTAGAGAGAAGACCATCCTGTTCAGTCATACATACCATTAAGAAGCCAAGCCATGCTTTGGGAAAAACCCCATCTGTCATTTGTGCAAAGCATGTACAAAAGCAAATCCTTAGTAGATGTAAGTCCAGTGTCTTTCCAATATGCATTTTAAAGAAAGGACCCTAAGGCCTTAGACCTGGGAAGACATTACTGAAGATAAGAGACCACTAAGAAACTTTCTGTTCAGTGCTCAAGGCTTGGGGTGACTTACAAGTAGTTTTTTTTTTTTCCCTAAAGTAATGTATCCCTTTAGATTTTTATAAAACCCTAGAGAGCAGGTTATTTATCTTTTACATTTTTTAACGCTTTCAGCACCTAGATTAATGTACTACTTAGTGACTGCTTAATTAATTGCTGATAATTACACCAATAAGAAAATGGTAGAAAGAAAGTGATTGAAACTATAAGAACATTATTTTCAGTAAAATTATATTAATTTTTTTCTCTGATGTCACTGTTAATTACAAGCCACCAAATGAGTAAGCCTAAGACAATCCTTAATGTATCATAAGGAGATGAAAAAATTACAGTAGAAAGCAGCAGATGTTACAAACATTGAAGCAATTATAACTATGGGTCAGGGTATTCACAAACAGGGGAAAATTCTATTTTGAAGTCTCTGAAAACATTCTACCAATGTTTTGGTCGATGCCTACAGCATGGATAAGACCCAAGACAAATTGTTCATAAAAATCACATAATATATAATATTTTAATACCTACAAACATCTGAATATATCCAATCCTTCTAGTGTAAGTGTTAATCAATGAGGAATAATCAAAGACCAGTCACAGTTCTCAAGATACTTGGCGTACACCTTGATGTAACCAAGAACCACAGGAAATACCAAGTTCTGCTTGTTTTTGCAACATCCAACACTGTGTAATTCAGAGGTTCTCTCCCTGCTTCCAGTGATTTTAGAATAAACCCAGACTAAATTGATTTCCTGGGGAAGATCAATCAGCGGATGTTCAGCAAGCAGAAAGTACAGTGTTCATTGGCCCATCTTGCTTGTGCAGAAAAAAGAAAAAAACAAGACAATGTACACAAAGCTGCTGACCTTAGCCCTGGAGTTTCAAAGGTACCATCTGAAGAAAAAAGTCATTACTAACGCTTAATTTCTAGTTTTATCTCTGATGTGGAAAAAATGCTTTTTTTCCTCTGACAATAAAAAACTGGAAAGGAAAACATTATAAATACAGGATAAATCCTTGAAAGCTCTATGAAAACTTACTTATTCCCAGTGTAAAGAGCTTCACATCAATGGCAAATAAATTGAAAAAGGTTATCAGTTATTTATGCTGTTTGTGGCAGACCCTGTTAGTTGGCTACCCAACCTCTCTTGTCGTCTCTTCCTTGATAATAAAATCTTTATTTGGATGTTTATGATGAACTCACGTCCAAGAAATAAATCATGATTTATACATAAGCCAGTTATACCATTCTCCTTTGACACTTAAATTTTACTCTTTGACAGGTCACTTAAACGTAAAGGAAAGTGAGATTGGCAACTTTGGGGAAAATTTTGGGGTTGAAGTCTACTATAAATAGGCTCGATGTAACCAAGAGCCACATCTTGGTTACATCAAGATGTAATCAAGCTCTCTTTCTTGGGAGAGCTTCGTAGAATTGGCCCCTTCTTTTCTTTATTGCCTTGATTATAGTTTTGGAAGGACATAGGCTTGGGGCTGTGAAAGCCATCCTTCAGTCATGAGGCAACAAGCCTAGGAGACAAACCCAGTGCTAAAGATGGCCAAGTAGGAGAGCAAAAGAACCTGGTTCTCTGATGAAATTGTTAAGCACCTATGTCAACACAGAATCCACTTACTCCAGTTATTTGTTTATAATTTAGTTAAATATTTTATTTGCTTAAGCTACTGAGAATTGGGCCTTCTATGACTCTATGACTTGTATCTGAAGACATTCTGGTACAGTAATCAACACATAAGAAAACCTCCAGATTAATAGGTAATGTAAATAGGAAAATGAAAACATGAGTTTAAGTAAAATATCACCTCAGTCATACAAACTGACTAAATTATCTAAGCAGACTATAAATATATAGTTAGTTTGAGGATTCAATAATCATAATTTATTCATTTAACCTGTATATCTTAATATTATTGGGTGCTAAATTGGAGATTAAAGTACTTAAGGTCTGGGGAGAAGACAGGCATTAAATAATCATGTGTAATTACAGTCTGAGATTTTATACAACATGTGTGTTGAGTGCCTATTGTGTGCCAGATACTGTTCTGAGGATTGGAGATATTCCAATTAATAAGCTTTTCTTTTGGAGCTTACAGCCTTGAGTATGGTGGGAATAAGGATAATAAACAAAGTTTTAAAAAAAAGGGAAAGAGGAATCTCAATCTTAGATAGTGATAGATGCTGGGTGTATAATAAAAACATAAAAAGTAAAATTGAGTAGCTATCTTGGAAGCATGGCTAGAAAATACGTCTTTAATGAGGTGTCATTTGAAATGAGACCTGAAAATTGTAAAGGTACCAGCCAAGAAAAGATCTGAAGCCAGATGTTCTGAGGTGAAGGAAAACAAATATAGATCTTAAACCTTAGGGAACAAGCTTGGCATATTTTAGAAGTAGGAATAAGGCCAAGATGGTTGACACACTGAGAGATCAGGGAAAGTGGTAGGAAACCAGGACTGAGAGGCCAGATCCTGTGTAAACTCAAAGGTCATGGAAAGGAGTAGACTAACTATGAAATGAAACCATTGGAAAACTTTAAGCAGTTGAGGACATAACAGAATTTGTGTTTTTTAAGAGCTCACTCTGCCTGATATGTTGTGAATGAATTGTAGAGGGCAAAAGGGAGAGCAAAAGATTCATTTGCCGCATCCTAGACAAGAAATGATGGTAGCTTTATGTAAGCTGGTAATAGAAAACATAAAGAATGGTGAAGATACTTGAGATATCTTGTGTCAATAGCTCCACCAACATATGTGAGTATGTGTGTGTATTTATATATTTATATATTTTTTTTAACGAGTAAGGAAATTGAGGCCCAAAGAAATTAAGTGATGTGCTCAAGTCACATGGCTATCACGTTAGGAACAATGTCAATTAACTATTGCTATAATGACATTGTTAAAAGAAAGTATCTGTTCCACAACTGAATCTTCCTCCTTCTCCAGTACTTCCCAATGTAAATTCTTTCCTGTCCTATGCAAACTTCCTTCTGTTTCTCACCTCTGAGACCCATGCAGAAGATACTGGATAGCAGTAGTTGAAAGTCTTTGAAGATTGAGAAATAAGGAGAATGATCTCTTAGTCTTTGGTGATATATATTACAAATACACACATATCTCAAAATGTTTCTTGTTCTTTTGTTTATTGAACTTTTTAAAGTATTCTGCAATGAATATTTTACTTCATGCTAAGAGAAAGAAAAGAATATATGTTATAGAAATAGAGAAATACCTCCCGGCAGAGTTCCAAGATATCTTTCTGATCAGTATATTTAAAATTTTTTCTCCCTGGTATTAGTTGGTGAATAAACAACATGTTTGTTTGATTGTTTTCATGTGACTTTTCTAATCAAAAAGATGGAGGTCATTTCACTGGGTAACATTTATTTTAAAATGAAAGATGAAGAGATTAAGGAAATGAACATTACCATTACTGATTTTTTTAAATGGAACTCTGGGCAATATTCCATGAAACCTCAGATTCTTCCACAGTTTCAAGTTCAATACCTATCCCTCATTGTCACCCCAGGGCCTACCATTAAGCCCCACAATCATCAGCTTTTCCAAGACTATAAACAATCATTAGGAGATCAAAAGCTAGAGAAAGTGCTATCGAATTCTGAAGTATACTTTTAAAAGATACAAAACTGAATTTCAAACATTCAAAAGTTTATCAGCATCCTTGTTAAGAAATAAATACTTTTTCCCCATTTTCTCTATTTTCTCACCTGGCTATCCCTTTGTTGGTTTATGCTAGCTACACCAATCAGGTTTTCATACAGCAAACATTTACAGCCATGGTTTGCTACAGGCCACTGAAAAGGAGACCGCAAATAATTTTCCTCAAACTTTCCCTTGGACCTCTCCCTCTGCAAGGAACAGCTCTGAATGCATTAATGATTCATAAATATTAGCATATATTCAAATCATGACCTATTCTAATTAACATAAACACAGAGTTTCACTATGCCTAGTTCTGCTTCTTTAAACTTGCAGTAAGAATGGGGTGTTATCATATGAAGCATGCACATTATTCAGTTGTTTAACCATGCTCTTAATCAGTGTATAATATGTGTCATAAATAGGCAGCTGCTAAATGAATTATACATAAAGATAATGTTTTCTAGATTACTCTTTTCTGTATATATTGAATAATTTAGGTCCTAACACATTCTGATCCTTAATTCTGGTCTTTTTTATAGAAACTGAATCATTACCTTTTTCTTTTTAGTGGTAAAAAATTTTGTTTTCCATATATACTATAAAAGTAAAAACTCTTTAGGGGAAGACAACTTTTTTTTTTTTTTTTTTTTTGGCTGCATTAGGTCTCAGTTGCTGCACGGAGCAATGGGGCCCTCTCCAGTTGCGGCAAGCAGGGACTGCTCTTCGTTGCGGTGCACGGGCTTCTCATTGCGGTGGCTTCTCTTGTTGTGGAGCACGGGCTCTAAGTGCCCTGGCTCAGTAGTTGTGGCACACGGGCCTAGTTGCTCCATGGCATGTGGGATCCTCCCTGACCAGGGCTCAAACCCGTGTCCCTGGCATTGGCAGGCAGACTCGCAACTACTGAGCCACCAGGGAAGCCCCAACATTTTTAATTTAAGTGTTTATAAGATATATTTTTTGAGGGCTCAGATTTTTTTTTTTAATTAATTAATTTATTTATTTTTGGCTGCGTTGGGTCTTCGTTACTGCGCAGGGGCTTTCTCTAGTTGCGGTGAGTGGGGGCTACTCTTCGTTTTGGTGCGCGGGCTTCTCATTGCGGTAGCTTCTCTTGTTGCGGAGCACGGGCTCTAGGCAAGTGGGCTTCAGTAGTTGTGGCATGCAGGCTCAGTAGTTGTGGCTTGTGGGCTCTAGAGCGCAGGGTCAGTAGTTGTGGCACATGGGCTTAGTTGCTCCACAGCATGTAAATTCGATAGTACCAGGTTGTATTATTCATAGAAAGTAATAACTAACAAAGGCGAAGGGTAAGCTATTACACCCTCATATACACCCCACCCTCAATAGAATTTCATAATCAGGGCATTACAATAGGCCAATATGTATGTGGAATCATTACGTAATGAAGAAAACACTATAGACATAATATGGTAGAAAAAACAGTGTGTTATAAACTTGGAGTTTATAACCGCATCTTGAATAGACTTGATAATACTGTCTACTCTCTACAGAAATATTATAACAACCAACAAGATAATAAGCTAAAGTATGGATTATAGCCTCTATTAAGATGAACAGCATAAAAATCACCTAAGGCACTTATTTAAAATGCAGATTCCCAATTCCCAGCCCCAGAGAGTCATTTTCATTCAGCAGGTCTGTGGGAGGAGTAGCAAGGTATGATCTGGAAATCTGGGTTTTTAATAAACACCCAGGTGATTGTGAAACAGGTTATCTAAAAGTCCTATCTCGCTTAACTGCCCTAATATAATCTCAACGCATATCCAATTATTTCTTCCTCCAGCCTTACACATCATTAAGTAAGACAAAAGTCACAAGCAAGTAAAAGATTTGTCAATATAGTGGGAAAGGGGTTGGGAGAGGAGGGAAGGTGAGTGGCATGGATGAGGGGGAGTTAGATTTGTTATTGTCACACTAAGAGACCTTATTCTTTGAATATATATTCCATGTAGCCCAAATTTTGTTTTCAGTTTCTCTTAGAAGATAGTTTTCAGTATAAAACATGGTTAATAATGAGTGAAATTGTTAGCCCTGATGTTAAATTTTTATTCTGTTGTTACCTTTGTTTTGATGGCCTCACTAGTCTCCACTTTGCTATACCTTCATGCAGTTTCTTCTCTTTATCTGTGATGGTCATTTTTCTCCAATATTGACTGATGTGGAAATGTATGCCCCTCTCTGGGCACTTATGGAAGGCCTTTAAAATTTTGTGAAAATACTTTGAACTATGATATAACTATAACCTGTGGCCAAAACATGAATAACTTTCCTCAGCAAAGTCATGCAGTTGCCCCAGGTGCTGAATTTTATCTCAGAGTCTTAAAACAATTATGTGTATTTCAGATTATGCCATTGAATGTTTAATATCTCTAAAGTTGATGGGTTTTCAGGGTACTTGGACATGATTAGATTTTGCTTGAACTCCAATATGTCTTCTTTTTTTTTTTAACATCTTTATTGGAGTATAATTGCTTTACAATGGTGTGTTAGTTTCTGCTTTATAACAAAGTGAATCAGTTATATATATACATATATTCCCATATCTCTTCCTTCTTGCGTCTCCCTCCCTCCCACCCTCCCTATCCCCCCCCCCCAGGTAGTCACAGAGCACCAAGCTGATCTCCCTGTGCTATGCAGCTTATGGGAAATAGTAGAAACTGCTGGAGTTGCAGTTTCTAGAGTTTTAACGTAGAATATATCTTCTGGTTTTAAAGTGAAATTCATTCTCCACACTCAACATTAGAAAATACAGTCGTCTTAGGATCAATTTATAAAAAGTACACATACTAGGGGAAAAAAGACATAAAAGCATGATAAAACAAAACAAAATAATACTTGCATGTAATCATCATAAAATGATGCTGCCAAAGGGTCATGATACACTTGTACACATATGCCCCCTTGTAGTGAATGAATAGGACACAGGACATTTGAAAAGGTTTCTGGAAATCAAGGAAGAGTGACTTTGTTTTTCTTAGTTTAGTATTGTCTGAGATAGAAGATGTATATTTTAATAAGCCCCGATTTACAAGGATTTTACTTATGTATTGTTTACTAAAGCTTAGTAACTCTGAACTATCTCTGAAGGATCAGAGAAAACTGACTTCTAATATTTAACTGAGAAGTTACCCACATTCATATTGAGATTCCAATACTGGACTTTAAAATGATTTAGTCAGTGTTTTTATCTATAAAATTTAAGGCATGAGTGGAAAAATAATCCCAGTGAAAAGATCAAATGAAAAGTGAGAAAAAGGAATTATTAAAGTAAGTGAAAGCAGCATGTTTAAAGTAAATCGAGTGGAAGACAAAGAAGTAGAGAGAAACTTAGTGGAAAAGAAAATAAAACATGCAGACTTTTCATTGACATTTTTAAATGCCAATGCTAAGTTTTCTTGCATATAAATGAAACTCATAGTTTTGAGAACATTTAAGAGACTTTGAAGATGTCTCGAAGGGCAAGAGGGCAACCATGATTCTTAGAAGATTTAAGGCAATGAGAGATTCTACAGATTTGAGCACAGAAGCTTATATATAATTGATACATATAAGGGGGGAAAGGGTAGATAAATGAAACTAGCAACCTGATAAACTGTAGTTAATGAAGAGAGGGTTAAACCAGAAAAGAATATTGAAATATAAACTACTCCAGTGGATTTTCTGCAGTATCAGGAAAACTACCTGAAATAATAATAGCAACTCAGGCACTGTTTTGAAAAATAAATGATACCTATTTTATGGATATATTTTCCCAAATTTATTTTGGATATGAGTGTGGTAACATATAAAATAATTTTGAATAAAACAATTATAAATTATTTTCCTGCATTACCACAGATTATATACAGGCTATATAATCACAGAATTTAGACCACATTTGTTCAGGTAAGAATTTCCCCCATCCTACCAACACTATTGCAAATTTATTCAAGTGTTAGAAATAGCCCAGAAAAATATAAGCCGATTTAGCACGTAGTAAGATCTATTTGTAAATGGTTATTTTCCTCATCCTGAAATCTTGAATTCTATTTCTGGCTAAATATACTTTTTAAATTCCTACTCTTTTTTTTCCCACTTTTTTTTTTTTTGGCTGCGCAGTGAGGCATGTGGAATCTTAGTTCCCCGACCAGGGATCAAACCCCCTGAGGTAGAAGCAAAGAGTCTTAACCACTGGACCGCCAGGGAAGTCCCCTTAATTCCTACTTGAAAACTTATAAAACATGGACAGAAAGAGGGTTATAATAACAATCTTAAGATATAATATTCATTATACTTCCTTTGGTATTTTGCACTGTTCTCTTGATTTTTTAAAAATATCACTATATATTCATTTTTACTGCTTTTCTAGCTTTGAATTTTTGAGGCTAATCTGGGTCACATTTCTAATAAAAGTTTTGTAAAACTCCTCATGTCCCTCTGCTGTCTAAATTGTAACCATCTTGCCATTCACATTGGCAGGAAGTGCAGTACAGTTGAGTCTGAACTTTGTGATTTGAAAGGTATTGTGACCAGACTGTAAAGTCCCTTGTCCTTCACTGTACGTAGCTTGAATATAACTTGCCTAGAACAAGATAGGAGAGAGGATAAGGGATGTATGTCACAATTTTCAAGAAATAAACAAACAAGAGTAAGGAAAACAAAAATGAAATATGAATGTGGCACAATGTGACAGAAATATGCTCTATTAAAACAGCATTTTGTAAGGTGTACCTCTTGCCTGATTTTGTCTGTACTGGCCCAGAATCTTAGCTGTCATAGTCACAGAGACTCTGCCAGTAAAGATATCAATAAATGACAATATCTGGAGAGTATTCTTCAGTTCTGGATTTGTGGGGATGACAAAAGGATTACTTAAAATACCCTGAACCTATGTTATAAAAATAAATCAAAATACATTTTACCAGATATTACATTAACCATAGGTCTACTCAACATACAAGAAAATAACATTCTAATATTAAATTCCAATTTCTTCTTAGGAAGAATTCATAAAAAGTATCTACAACAATAGTCTATTTCGGTCTAATCTGAATTCTTTTTCCAGTTTTCAATGACTCCTTTCTATATCTTGTCATTTCTATCAGTACACTTGCTCATAGTTCACTTCAGGTGCAGTCTTTTTCACTGCATTTCTAAGATGAGTTACTTCCAATAATAAAGTGGAAAATACTAGTTCCCTACCATCTTTGTAAATCCAGAAATAACATCTCTTTGTGTAGTGCCATCGCACTGCCAGTCTTTCTGAGTCCTCGTACTATGCACTGCATTTTTTCATATAAATGTGAAATATTGATAAAGTTTTTTTGGTACAACATTATCAAAAGAAGTTCAGAGCAAAAAGAATTGTAAAGACCGAGCTCCCTAATGTTGGTCACCTTACATAGAGGTGTCTCAAGCCCCCATGTTCATCTTAAAGATATTAACATAGTTCAAGAGCTCCTCCACTGGCTTCAAACACTAAAGAAACTTTATAGAACCCTGGAGCTTATGATGGATGAGGAACTATTACTGAGACATTTTATAGTTTATAAAACTTTGATTTTCAAGCTGCAAATTCTAGTTTTTAAGTATATAATCAGGTTTTCAGACATCCAAACTAAAATGCCTATTAGACATTTTCTCAGCCTAACTCTGCTAGTCAATTTGGGCTGCCATAACAAAATACTATACAGTGGGTGACTTAAACAACAGGAATTTATTTCCCCCAGTTCTGAAGGCTGAAAGTCCAATATCAAGGTTCTGGCTTATTCAGTTCCCCAGTGAGAGCTCTCTTCCTGTCTTGCAGAGAACCACCCTCTCACTGTGTCCTTACATTATGAAAAGAGAGAGAGCTCTTTGCTCCTTTCAGGACACTAATCCCATCATGGGGGCCCCACCCTTATTACCTCATCCAAACCTAGTACCCTCCCTAAGCCCCCACTTCTGAATACCATCACATGGGAGGGGTGGTTTAGAGCTTCAATATATGATTTTTGGAGGGACACAAACATTCAGTTTATCACACTAATCAAGTCCTAAAGAGCTGAAAACTGGGAGATGTGTTAAAATTTCCCCTGAAAGATCAGTTTGTTTCTTCTGTGGTGATTCTTGTATGTTAGTTGTTTATCCTTAAACCAGGCCATTAAAGGGGAAATTTTAATACTTAAGTAAAAGAATCCTAAAACTAAAATTGTAACGAGGTTTACCTTCATTTACGGGGTCCTCCTTAAGCAATACTACCCCATCACATCTTTCACAATTTCTCTTTTGGGCTTAAACAAATGTGCTCAAGTTGGAGATTTACACAGTTGGATTTCCTCTCCTGGATGTCCTTGTAGTCTCTGTATACATAGTTCATGAGCTGCATGGACAAATCAGCACTGCTCTGACTGCTCCTTGGCAAATTTTTGAAAAGTAACTTGCTCTTTGGGTGGAAAACTATACTTATTCCCCTTAGTGTATATCAAGATGTCAAAAGCATTATGTATATATGATTCAGGCTGCCATCCTGTCCAGCAGGACTTCCTTTTAAGTCCTGGAGACCAACAAGAACTCAAATAGGAAACAGAGATCTCTTTAGTATCTCAAAATTTAAGAGCTAAGGGAGTGGGAAGAGGAGGGAGATGAGGAAGGAAGAATAGATTCAAGCCTCTTTTGCATTGGGCTTAGGCAATCAGCCTGTCCCCTTTTGCAAATATCTCCTGATTCCCACTTAAAAGAAAAAAAAAACTTAAAAAATTAAATATTAGTTAAACAGGGAAGAAAAAAAGTAAAGGTGAAACGTTTTAAAACATTAAATAAAATAACCAAGGATTAAGCAAGGTATAAACTGGAAGTTTAAAGGATTTGAAAGTGCCCTGAGAAATGGAAGATTCTTCTTTCATGAGGGTATCTCAGGAGGCCAGGACACAGGCCCTGCCCCCAACCTCAGCAAGGAGCCCTCACCTGCAGCATCCAGACCTAAGGCATCAAAACAAGTTACCCTCTGTGAAAAGGAGTTCTAGCTCATTTCCCAGCTCACTTCATCTCTGACAGTCCTGAATAAACAGTCTTGCCTTCCACCCCTGCTTCCTTCTCAAAGAGCAGGACTTTATGGGAGACTTATTTCTTCAATTAAAAAATAAAGAAAATCTTTAGGGAATGCTTAAAGATACCTATTTTTTATGGTACTCTTAGCATGTACTCTTAAAAATTAGAATAAATATTCACTTGAATTAAATATCCATCAACAAGAAAATAGATTAAGTATGGTGTATCCATGTTATGGGGCAGGTAGCAGACATTGACAGTGTGCTTCCTATATTTCTTATTTCCCTTTACTATTGTTAAGTACACAGGCTCCTAATATGCATTTGTTACTGAACTGAACTTGGGTCCATTCACCTGTGTACAATAAAGCCGATATACTGATACCAGGTGGTGGTGAAGGAAGATGCAGTGTTTATTGCAGGCACCAAACAAGGAGTGCAGGCAGCTAATGCTCAAAAACACCCAGACCCTCTGATGGCTTTTAGAGAAGGTTTTCAAAGACAGAGTGAGGGAGAGTATTGTGGGGTGCATGATCAGCTCCTGGACATTCTTCTGATTGGTTGGTGGTAAGGTAATCAGGAGTCAATATCATCAACCTTTTGGGACCAACCCTTCTGGGGTCTTTGTGCTTGTGGTCAGCATGGAGTTAACTTCTTCCACCTGGTGGTGGTTTCAGCAAAACAGCTCAAAGGATATGGCTCAGAGTATTATCTATCGTCCTTGATGAGGGGCTAAAAGTCCTTAACTTTGTTTAATGGCTAAATTATTATTATTTTATCTTGCTTGACAGTTTTCCTTTGTTTCTGCATTTTCTCACTTCTCTGATTAAGTGTATTCTTTGGAACTCAGGGAAGGCCTGGGAGGCTAAAGTTTTTCCACAAACAAGAGGCAGGCAGAGGACATGGGAGCAGTCTGGCCCAGAAAGGCTCCATAGGGTCCTGCTCAGCTACACATATACTCCAACAGTCAGCACCTGGGGCTTTATCAGAATACTGCCCTAGAGACTGCTGGCATCTATTTTGCCTGCAAGCAAAAAGGCCTGGGAAGCAACTTGGAATTTACATCCCACCAGGGACAGCCTTGGACCAATAACTGGCACTGGCAGAGGCCGAGGTATAAAGACTCCAGCACTCATCTCTAACCTGGATAACTCTGTAGGAGGAATATAAAAAGAAATGCATGAAAATGATAAACAGCAAGTTCAGAGTAGGAGACATAGGGTATGGTAGTCAGGGCAATAAATGAGATCTGGAAGAGAAACCCCTGGGCTTCATCTGTATCAGAAATACCGTATTTTTAAAGCCAAGTGGTGGATATATGAGTGATCATTGTATTAGTTTTTATGTGACATTTTATGTGTCTGAAATATTTTATAATATTTTTAAAGAATTTTTGGAAAGATTGACAAGGTAATGCTCCATGCTTTTCATTAATATTAAGATATATATTGTCATGTTAAAAATGTTAAAAAGATCCAGCGTCCTCACATTTGTCCTTCAAAGAGGGTGCATCTACCCAAATTTAGGTCTAAAAGAGAAATCCTTAAAAAAAATTCTATAACCACCTAATCTTCCACTTCTCCTACTGACTCCACTTTTTCTATTCTTGATATAGCTCATCAACACACTTTTCCCCATGGTTTTCCCTCACTTATCTTCCCAACAGTGACCTCATGGTCACCTATTTCAAGAATGCACATTCATGATTTGAATCATCTATCCCCTTCATCTTCAGCCTCATCAAAATTCAGCCCTGGGTAATATATGTTTTCCCTTTTGCTTACTTCTGTTTCAAGGCTCCTGACTTTTACCATTTAAGTGATAAAACTCTGCCAGTGGACTTCTCTGTAAGTTTTTCGATGAGAACAACTGTTTGTAGGCACTTTGAGGATAGAGATTGTGTCTCCATTGTAATTTCTATCCCTGTATTAGTTAGCTAGGGCTGCCATAACAAAGTACCTCAAACTGAGTGGCTTGAACAACAGAATTTATTGTTTCACAGTTCTGAAAGCTGAAAGTCTGAGATCAGGGACCCTATAGGGTTGGTTCCTTCTGAGGGCTGAGAGAGAATCTGTTTCATGCCTCTCTTCTAGCTTCTGGTGATTTGCTGGCAGTCTTCGATGTTCCTTGGCCTATAGAAGAATTATCCCTATCTCTGCCTTCATGTTTACATGGCATTCTCCTTGAGTGCGTGTCTCTGTGTCCAAATTTCCTCTTTTTTATATGGACACCAGCTATACTGAGTTAGGGGTTCACCTTAGTCCTGTATGACCTCATCTTAACTAAGTACATCTGCAACAACCCTATTTCCATGTAAGTTCATATTCTGAAGTACTGGGGTTAAAACTGCGGCATAGGAATTTTGGGGAGACACAATGCAACTCATAAAAATCCCCTATGTCTGAGATCAGAGGCAATGAGTTGTTTTCTTTCCTTGAACTAAAAACAGCCCCCTGTAGAAAAGGCTTTAGCTTGTTACTCAATAAATATTCCTTGAATTCAACTGAAAAGAGTTGAAGACATTGTCAATTTTGGTTTCGATTTGAGCCCTTTACTTCAGTCAGTGTCCTGTTGTCATATGCAATACTCCAAGTAGTTTGTCTTTTAAGTATTCTCTTACCTACCTCTTTCCATTAAACGGGAGAGCATTATTTTCCACACAATGTAGCCTTGGAACACCACTATATTAATTTCCCTAATGGGTTCTTCTGACTTACAAATGCAGGGTTTACTTTGGCTTGCATATGAAGTTTGATTGCATGCATTCATAATTGAGTTTCCTTTTTGATTTATTAATCAGAACCATCATATCTCAAAATGATAATTAGCTGGCAAGTTATGGCAAACATATACAAAGTTATAGATATCTTTTACTTTCTGTCTGCATGTTAATATTTTCTAGTAAATCATATAACTGTAAAAGTGACAGAATACCTAGACTAAATATTTTACTTTTATTGAAAGTGTGACATTTTAGAGTAACATTCTTAAATATTCACAATGTTTATGGCTTAATTAATCTGCTTCTCCAAAATTTGGCTCTTTAATATTTTGAAATGACTTCATAGATATTTTTTACCATTCAACATGGAAGACTGTTGGGTTACATGTTCTGAATTTAATTTATATAGTATTGCCTCTGGAAGGATGTTGCTATAGATACATAGATGTAGATACAACATTTCCATTTTCCCATTTACAGTTTCACTGATACTGTAGTAGAAAAAACAAATTATCATTCAACACATTTGAACATTTTCATATCTGAGTGCCTATACATAAATAAATGTGAAAGGTATTAACTGATATAACTTCTTTTCTAGGCAGATATGCTGAAAGCATCCGATGACTTCAAAATATTTAAGCAAGGAAAATTAAGGAACACACAACTAGAGCTTTCTGATTAGCTTTTAATCCTTTTTTTTTTTTTAACCAGCAATTACTTGGAGATTGGAGGGATTGAGACAGTCAATTTCTTAAAGTACCTTTTGTAGAGAATAGCCTAGGCAAGATCTTAAATAACATTAAGATCATGGCTCATTGGAGAGCACAGGGGACCAGTGTCTGAAAGGTCAAAATTCTACTCCCAGTTTCTCCTATTTGCTCTTTTATGGAGAAAATTAGAGAAGTGAATGACCCAGTAGAAGTTTTATGCCTTTGGAAGCTACTTCTATTCAAGCCTCTGTTGATCCTTTCATATTTTGAGGGAACAGAAAGAGCAGAACAATGAATATACTTGCCTTACAGAGAGCACAAAAACTGTAAGATGCTTTATCAATTTTTTCCCACAAGAGAAAGATCACTAAGAAGCAGGTTCACCAAACTTCTCTCCCAAGGAAGTTATTATTTTTCCCCACATTTGTGTTGAGAACTGGTCTATGTCAATTGGGTCATAAAGTCTTTTTAGTGGATAGCCGTACCAACCAAAACAATTGAGGTGACTGAGATTGAGTGACCACCCCCTCAAACTTGCTTCAAGTTAAAATTAGAGCAAATCAGGAAAATTCTGCTTCATATATCGATATTTATCATACAAACATTTTTTAACAAACAGGAACAAGGCATTTGTACAATTTGTTCTATGAGATAATGAAGTCCCAGTTCTCCATTCTTATAGGGGATCCCTAAATATCTTTCCTGAAAAAAATATCATTTGAGGAAGCCTAAACAACAGCCAGAGAGCCAGGAGTGTATAGCCTTGCAGGCCAGGCAATCAGACATCTTCAGATTAACTGTCCCAACCACTTAGGGATTATTGAGAGATTAGAATCGATCCCTCAAGTGACAGGCTAGCTATAGGCCTCTCTGCATTCCTATACTCTGATTATGCAAGAGGAGAAAGTTATCACCAAAATATTTTAACTAATCCACATATCTTAAATGCCTCTAATCTCACCAATGAGGATCCACTTCTAAACCCATTATACTGGCTAACAATTCACCAATTTAACCGATGGAATTCCTTTTCTGATGTTGATCATTCTAATTATTAAAGCTTCTGAATGTCCATCAACAGAGAAATGGATAAAGAAGATGTGGTACATAAGTACAATGAAATATTACTCAGCCATAAAACGGAATGAAATTGGGTCATTTGTAGAGATGTAGATGGACCTAGAGACTGTCATAAAGAGTGAAGTGAGTCAGAAAGAGATATACAAATACCATGTATTAACGCATATATGTGGAATCTAAAAAATATGGTATAGATTATCTTATTTGCAAAGCAGAAATAGAGAGAGACACAGAGAGCAAACGTATGGATACCAAGGGAAGAGGTGGGTGGGGTGAATTGGGAGATGGGGATTGACATTTATACAGTATGGGTACTATGTATAAAATAGGTAATTAATGAGAACCTACTGTATAGCACAGGGAACTCTACTCAGTGCTCTGCAGTGACCTAAATGGGAAGGAAATACAAAAAAAGAGGGGCTACATATACGTGTAGTTGATTCACTTTGCTGTACAGTAGAAACTAACACAACATTGTAAAGCAACTGTATGCCAATAAAAAAATAATAAAGCTTCTGATATTGATCCCATATAAATAGCTAAATCAGTTGTATCAATCCCCTCTGAAGTCTGGGCTTCCTTTTAGAATGCTAGTGAGCCATCACTGAGATCCCAATAACTGGTCATCACATCGAAAGTGTAATGTAGGAGGAGCTTCAAGATGGTGGAAGAGTAAGACGTGGAGATCACCTTCCTCCCCACAGATACATCAGAAATACATCTACACGTGGAACAACTCCTACAGCACACCTACTGAACGCTGGCAGAAGACCTCAAACCTCCCAAAAGGCAAGAAACTCCCCACGTACCTGGGTGGGGCAAAAGAAAAAAAGAAAAAAGAGAGACAAAAGAATAGGGACAGGACCTGCACCAGTGGGAGGGAGCTGTGAAGGAGGAAAGGTTTCCACACACTAGAAGCCCCTTCGCGGGCAGAGACAGCAGGTTGCGGAAGGGGGGAGGCTTCGGAGCCACGGAGGAGAGCGCAGCCACCGGGGTGCGGAGGGCAAAGCAGAGAGATTCCCACACAGAGGATCGGTGCCGACCGGCACTCACCAGCCCAAGAGGTTTGACTGCTCGCTCGCCGGGGCGGGCGGGGCTGGGAGCTGAGGCTCGGGCTTCGGTCGGAGCGCAGGGAGAGGACTGGGGTTGGCGGCGTGAACACAGCCTGAAGGGGTTAGTGCACCACGGCTAGCCAGGAGGGAGTCTGGGAAAAAGTCTGGACCTGCCGAAGAGGCAAGAGACTTTTTCTTCCCTCTTTGTTTCCTGGTGCGCGAGGAGAGGGGATTAGGAGCACTGCTTGAAGGAGCTCCAGAGATGAGCGCGAGCCGCGGCTAACAGAGCGGACCCCAGAGACGGGCATGGGATGCTAAGGCTGCTGCTGCCGCCACCAAGAAGCCTGTGTGCAAGCACATGTCACTATCCACACCGCCCCTCCCGGGAGCATGTGCAGCCCATCACTACCAGGGTCCCGTGATCCAGGGACAACTTCCCCGGGGGAACGCACGGTGTGCCTCAGGCTGGAGCAATGTCATGCCGGCCTCTGCCGCCGCAGGCTCGCCCCACATCCGTACCCCTCCCTCCCCCTGGCCTGAGTGAGCCAGAGCCCCCAGATCAGCGGCTCGTTTAACCCCGCCCTGTCTGAGCGAAGAAGACAGACGCCCTCCGGCGACCTACACGCAGAGGCAGATCCAAATCCAAAGTTGAATCTCAGGAGCTGTGCGAACAAAGAAGAGAAAGGGAAACCTCTCCCAGCAGCCTCAGGAGCAGCGGATTAAATCTCCACAATCAACTTGATGTACCCTGCATCTGTGGAATACCTGAATAGACAACAAATCATCCCAAATTGAGGAGGAAGTGGACTTTGGGAGCAACGATATATTTTTTTTTTTTTCCTTTTTTTCTTTTTGTGACTGTGTATGTATATGCTTCTGTGCATGATATTCTCTATATAGCTTTGCTTTTACCATTTGTCCTAGGGTTCTGTCTGTCTGCTACAGTGCAGGACACCCTATGCCAAACAACTAGCTAGACAGGAACACAACCCCATGCATTAGCAGAGAGGCTGCCTAAAATCATAATAAGGCCACAGACACCCCAAAACTCAGCAGCATATGTGGACCTGCCCACCAGAAAGACAAGATCCAGTCTCATCCACCAGAACACAGGCACTAGTCCCCTCCACCAGGAAGCCTACACAACCCACTGGACCAATCTTAGCCACTGGGAACAGACACCAAAAACAATGGAAACTACGAACCTGCAGCCTGCGAAAAGAAGACCGCAAAAACAGTAAGTTAAGCAAAATGAGAAGAAAGAGAAACACACGACAGATGAGAGAGCAAGGCAAAAACCCACCAGACCTAACAAATGAGAGGAAATAGGCAGTCTCTCTGAAAAAGAATTTAGACTAATGATAGTAAAGGTGATCCAAAATCTTGGAAATAGAATGGAGAAAATACAAGAAACGTTTAACAAGGACCTAGAAGAACTAAAGAGCAAACAGAGATGAACAACACAATAAATGAAATTAAAAATTCTCTAGAAGGGATCAATAGCAGAATAACTGAGTCAGAAGAATGGATAAGTAACCTGGAAGATAAAATAGTGGAAATAACTACTGCAGAGCAGAATAAAGAAAAAAGAATGAAAAGAATTGAGGACAGTCTCAGAGACCTCTGGGACAACATTAAATGCACCAACATTTGAATTATAGGGGTCCCAGAAGAAGAAGAGAAAAAGAAAGGGACTGAGAAAATATGTGAAGAGATTATAGTTGAAAACTTCCCTAATATGGGAAAGGAAATAGTTAATCAAGTCCAGGAAGCACAGAGAGTCCCATACAGGATAAATCCAAGGAGAAATACGCCAAGGCACATATTAATCAAACTATCAAAAATTAAGTACAAAGAACAAATATTAAAAGCAGCAAAGGAAAAACAACAAATAACACATAAGGGAATCCCCATAAGGTTAACAGCTGATCTTTCAGCAGAAATTCTGCAAGCCAGAAGGGAGTGGCAGGACATACTTAAAGTGATGAAAGAGAAAAACCGACAACCAAGATTACTCTCCCCAGCAAGGATCTCATTCAGATTTGACAGAGAAATTAAAATCTTTACAGACAAGCAAAAGCTGAGAGAGTTCAGCACCACCAAACCAGCTTTACAACAAATGCTAAAGGAACTTCTCTAGGCAGGAAACACAAGAAAAGGAAAAGACCCACAATAAGAAACCCAAAACAATTAAGAAAATGCTAATAGGAACATACATATCGATAATTACCTTAAATGTAAATGGATTCAATGCTTCCACCAAAAGACATAAACTGGCTGAATGGCTACAAAAACAAGACCCATATATATTCTGTCTACAAGAGACCCACCTCAGACCTAGGGACACATACACACTGAAAGTGAGGGGATGGAAATAGATATTCCATGCAAATGGAAATCAACAGAAAGCTGGAGTAGCAATTCTCATATCAGACAAAATATATTTTAAAACAAAGACTATTACAAGAGACAAAGAAGGACACTAGATAATGATAAAGGGATCGATCCAAGAAGAAGATATAACAATTGTAAATATTTATGCACCCAACATAGGAGCACCTCAATACATAAGGCAAATACTAACAGCCATAAAAGGGGAAATTGACAGTAACACAGTTATAGTAGGGGACTTTAACACCCCACTTTCACCAATGGACAGATCATCCAAAATGAAAATAAATAAGGAAACACAAGCTTTAAATGATACATTAAAAAAGATGGACTTAATTGATATTTATAGGACATTCCTTCCAAAAACAAGAGAATACACATTCTTCTCAAGTGCTCATGGAACATTCTCCAGGATAAATCATATCTTGGGTCACAAATGAAGCCTTGGTAAAATTAAGAAAATTGAAATCGTATCAAGTATCTTTTCTGACCACAACGCTAGGAGACTAGATATCAATTACAGGAAAAAATCTGTAAGGAATACAAACACATGGAGGCTAAACAACACACTACTTAATAACCAAGAGATCACTGAAGAAATCAAAGAGGAAATGAGAAAATACCTAGAGACAAATGATAGTGAAAACACAATGACCCCAAACCTATGGGATGCAGCAAAGGCAGTTCTAAGAGGGAGGTTTATAGCTATACAAGCCTACCTTCAGAAACAAGGAACATCTCAAATAAACAACCTAACTTTACACCTAAAGCAATTAGAGAAAGAAGAACAAAATACCCCAAAGGTAACAGAAGGAAAAAAATCACAAAGATCGGATCAGAAATAAACAAAAAAGAAATTATAGAAATGATAGCAAAGATAAATAAAACTAAAAGCTGGTTCTTTGAGAAGATAAACAAAATTGATAAACCATTAGCCAGAATTATCAAGAAAAAGAGGGTGAAGACTCAAATCAATAGAAAGTGAAATTAAGAAAACACTCCCATTTACCATTGCAACAAAAAGAATAAAATATCTAGGAATAAACCTACCTAAGGAGACAAAAGACCTGTATGCAGAAAACTATAAGACACTGATGAAAGAAATTAAAGATGATACAAATAGGTGGAGAGATATACCATGTTCTTGAATTGGAAGAATCAACATTGTGAAAATGACTCTACTACCCAAAGGAATCTACAAATTCAATGAAATCCCTATCAAACTACCACTGGCATTTTTCACAGAACTAGAACAAAAAATTTCACTATTTGTATGGAAACACAAAAGACCCCGAATAGTCAAAGCAATCTTAAGAAAGAAAAACAGAGCTGGAGGAATCAGGCTCCCTGACTTCAGACTATTCTACAAAGCTACAGTAATCAAGACAGTATGGTACTGGCACAAAAACAGAAATATAAATCAACGGAACAGGATAGAAAGCCCAGAGATAAACCCATGCACATTTGTCACCTTATCTTTGATAAAGGAGGCAAGAATATACAGTGGAGAAAAGACAGCCTCTTCAATAAGTGGTGCTGGGAAAACTGGACAGCTACATGTAAAAGAATGAAATGAGAACACTCTCTAACACCATACACAAAAATAAACTCAAAATGGATTACAGACCTAAAAGTAAGGCCAGAGACTATTAAACTTTTAGAGGAAAACATAGGCAGAACACTCTATGACATAAATCACAGCAAGATCCTTTTTGACCCACCTCCTAGAGAAATGGAAATAAAAACAAAAATAAACAAATGGGATCTAATGAAACAAAAGCTTTTGCACAGCAAAGGAAACCATAAACAAGACGAAAAGACAACCCTCAGAATGGGAGAAAATATTTGCAAATGAAGCAACTGAAAAAGGATTAATCTCCAAAACATACAAGCAACTCATGCAGCTCAATATCAAAAAAAACAAACAACCCAATCAAAAGATGGGCAGAAGACCTAAATAGACATTTCTCCAAGAAGATATATAGATTGCCAACAAACACATGGAAGAGTGCTCAACATCTTTAATCATTAGAGAAATGCAAGTCAAAACTACAATGAGATATCATCTCACACCAGTCAGAATGGCCATCATCAAAAAAATGTACAAACAATAAATGGTGGAGGGGGTGTGGAGAAAAGGGAACCCTCTTGCACTGTTGGTGGGAATGTGAATTGGTACAGCCACTATGGAGAACAGTATGGAGGTTCCTTAAAATACTACAAATAGAACTACCATATGACCCAGCAATCCCACTACTGGGCATATACCCTGAGAAAACCATAATTCAAAAAGAGTCATGTACCACAATGTTCATTGCAGCTCTATTTACAATAGCCAGGACATGGAAGCAACCTAAGTTTCCATCAACAGATGAATAGATAAAGAAGATGTGGCACATATATACAATGGAATATTACTCAGCCATAAAAAGGAATAAAAGTGAGTTATTTGTAGTGAGGTGGATGGACCTAGAGTCTGTCATACAGAGTGAAGTAAGTCAGAAAGAGAAAAACAAATACTGTATGCTAACACATATATATGGAATCTAAAAAAAAAAAAGAAAATGGTCAGAAGAACCTAGGTGCAAGTCAGGAATAAAGATGCAGACCTACTAGAGAATGGACTTGAGGATACAGGGAGGGGAAAGGGTAAGCTGGGACAAAGTGAGTGAGTGGCATGGACATATATACACTACCAAATGTAAGATAGATAGCTAGTGGGAAGCAGCCGCATAGCACAGGGAGATCAGCTCGGTGCTTTGTGACCACCTAGAGGGGTGGGATAGGGAGGGTGGGAGGGAGGGACATGCAAGGGGGAGGAGATATGGAGACATATGTATATGTATAACTGATCACTTTGTTATAAAGCAGAAACTGACACACCATTGTAAAGCAATTATACTCTAATAAAGATGTTAAAAAATAAATAAAAATAATGTGTAATATATAGTAAGTAAGTTACAGTAAATTACAGACATCATAGCATTACAGCAAATCTCTAAGATACTGAGATCTTTTATGGTACCATTGTTCTATTATCTGCCTTCCTCTTTTTTTTTTCTTTTTCTTTATGCCTATGCTCTCCTTTATGCTAATAGGCATTCTCTTTTGGCTTCTTCTCTTCAGTTTGTCAGTCAGTATGTCTCTGATTTCTTATGTTTGGCTTCCTAGGAAATAAGCTTTTCCTGTTACTACCTACATTGATAATTTCTCCAAAAGAGGTCTCTAGACCACCTGCTTCAGAATCATGTGGGATAAACTGTTAAAAATGCATATTCCCAAGGAGCACCTCTGAGTTTTCTCTAGAAATCTACAGTTTTAACAGACACACCTTCTTCATGGTTCTTATACACACTGTTTAAAACACATTCTATTTTGCATGTTCCAGTCAAGTAATAAGATTCGTATCAAACATAAACTGTGTGCAGATGGTTTTTATTTGGTATTCTTACTTGGTTCATCTACTTTTCAGCACGTTGTGGAACCGTCATAAATATTCAATAACTATAAGGCAAACTCTCAATTATTCAGGTGTGAATTAACTAGCTGATGGATTATCCAAGCTCTCAGCTTCTTCTGCCTTCTTCTTAATGTGTCTGGGAACAAATCACTCATCTGTTGCAACTTGTTAGCAAGTTTGATAAAAGGCTGAGTTTCTAGGCATATTGAAATGAAGTTGGGGGTTTTCTGTGTAATAAATATCCTACCCAGAAGGACTACCCCTTCTACAGATAATGAAGAGCTGGCTATAATATCTACCAGTCAAACAAGGGCAGAAAACACTGGCCTGACCCATTTGGTGGGAAATAAAATTCTTCATAATTGCTGTCACAAGTTATAATACATATTCCTAAATATCCACACAAAACACCATAAATACAGTTAGAATATCAGGTAATTAAACAGAGGGTAAAAATTTCTTCCCACAAGGGTTTCAAAATGCCATTGATAGTATCCTTAGATAAAATAGGGAAGAAGTTAAACAAAAAGGGACAAAGAAAATCCTTTCATCTCAGATACATTCTACACAAATACAGTAGAAAACAGAATATTTGGCCATCTCTAATAAGATTTATCTACTTCACCACTTTTTCCATCGCTTACGCATATTTCTTTCCATAGGGTTTACTCAGGTCTCCTGGTATATTACTGCCGTATGACATGATTATAGGCATACCCAGTTTTAGGACCTTTCTTACTCAATGGCAAATTCTTATATATCTGTAACCGTCTGGTCATTTAACATACAGAGCCTGAATTACTCACTTTCAAGTAATTTATGAGCAACTCAACATGGTGATTCATGCCTCTAAACAGAAAAAAAAGGAAAAAAAACTTTTTGATTTCAGCAAAGCCTAATAATTTAATGGATTTTAGCACATAGCATACTCACTTCACTCTAGTATACTCACTATCCACAGAGGTCCTTTGTCAATCCCCACCAGCACACACACTTCCAGTTTCTTCTTCAAAACAGGTGTCGTGAAGGCTTCTCTAATTTTTTCACTAGCCTCTGCTATTCATCTGCTCAGGATTCCTAGGCCTTTCACAAATAACGGTTTCAAACTCACCAGATCTAGGAGCTGTGGGATAACAAAGGACCTCTAAGAACACCTAAGTTTAAATGATCGTAGAGGATCTTCTGGGGGGTCTATATTAGTTTCTTTCAGGATCCTTGGTGTCTCCTATGTGGCGTCAACTCAGTCACTGACCATACATATTTTAGCAGAGTCTCAGTTTTCCCACCTGCAAAAATGTGATACCACTTATGTGGTTCATTGTAAACTTGGCCTGTCTATAGCATAAATAGCTTCCTGTGAACAGAAAGCCAGCTAAGACCAGGAGACATGGGGTTTAAGAACAAGTTCACAAATAGCCACACCGTTCAATCATTGCCTGCCCTCTCTCTCAATAATACCATCCCTGAAGGCTGGGGCAGGGTAGGATGGGGGGGAGAAATGGAATAATGACAGATGACATGTGGACTTCTATAATATGTTCTTAAGAAAGAAGCAGGTAAGATAAATTCTTATCCAGTCACTGTAATCCTTTCTTAAAAAGCCTGCTTCTGTCTGCTGTTGCTTGATCACAGACTATGTGATCTGTGTATGAGAATTATGTGTTGGAAAGTGTGGGTTTATGAGACCATATTCAGTTGGATTATGCAAGTGGCAAAGTCCTTGATGGAAGTCAAATATAATATGCTTAATTCACACACTGCCTTATTATTCTTTAATATCGAGCCTCCTTGCTGTAATCTTGGTATTGTTTGCATGGAAGATAGTGCTTTAGATAGACTCAGGCCAAAATGATTTAATGCTTTTTTTAAGTGCTCTATATAACCAGGAACTGTTAAGAAACTGCTGCAGGAGTCTTGGGGTAAAAGATGAAATCCTAGCATAGATTTTCAATATCAAAAAAGAAAAAAAGAGTAGGAATAGAAGCTATGATTTTGATAATTTTCTTTCCAAAAGGTTTAACCTCGTTCCCTATGCACACTGCAAAGCTGGTTAGATTCTCATTTCAGTCAGAATACCTTTGACTGCCCCAGTGTGGCTGCTGAGAACTTGATTTAGGATATACTGTGCACTAGTGGATTATGCAGTCCATCATTGTTCCTGAGAGGATGAGCACTTTGTGCTTTCCAGATGAAAAATGGAAAAGTTTCAAAGAATCTATGTAAATCCCAATTAAATTTAGATCCAAAATTGTATTGTTCCTTTCCTAGCCAAAAGGATTAAATTATATAACAAGTCTTTTTCAACTCCAATTTCAAGTTCTGGTTCTTACCTATTAAATCACCCAAAGTGCTTTTACGGGTCTACCAAATAATACTACAACTTCCAACCCTAAAGAATGCTACTTTCTGCTGCATACTTCTTGCCTTTATAATGATAATCCCATGCTCTTCTCCCTACATCTCCTCTCTGAATAGTGACTGCTATGACCAGTCCTTTTTCAAAACTATTCTTATTTCTGCAAATTAGGTGAGTTTTTTGGCTTTCAAGACCAGTGTTTATTTACTATAATTCCTTTTACATGTTGAGAGGAGTAGGGGAGTAGTTATTGGAAGTTTAGGAAGAAAAGAAGACTTGCACGGTCACTGAAAATAGTGAAGGTCCCATGGAGGCAAAATAGACAAATGCATCGAGGAGAGTGGAAGTATACTGCTGCATCCCTAGCCTACGGTTTTTTTGGTTTTAAAAGAAAGACAGATAAAAAGGAAGGAGAAAGAAGGAAATTTTAAAAAGTGGGAGGAAGGAGGAAGAGGAAGGGGAAGGAGCCCTTTATAGGAAGGAGGGACGGAAGGAGGAGGGGAAAAATACCTTTGAACGTGTCAAAGTGAGTGCTCCTTAAATCCTGCTAAGATTGATTTTGTTACCATTTTGTATAAGCGACTTCTCTCAGGGTCATGTGAGAGCAGAAACTTATTCCTTACTCTGAAAAACTAAACTATATATTTTTCCTTAAAATTGATTTTGCTAAAATGGATTTTTCAATTGAAACCTCAGCTTTGATTCATTTGCATTCCAAAGTGAAAATGATCTGGGTAGTGAGAAGGAAATAGAAACTTCACCAGGTAAAACTTCCGCATACATCATAGCAGAAGTGTGCAGAGGTGAGTCTCTGTAAATCAAATGCCTGTACGCCTGACCCTTTAAAAAAAAAAGTCCCTAAGGAGACTGGCGATTAATAGGACCCTGTTGAGAATTCTCTTCTTAAATGAAGAAACTTCTTTAAAGATTAATTATCCTCACACTACTTCCTTATCACTAGTTTGTGTTTCTTTTCTTTAAAGTCAGAGTTGCAAGCATTTGGTTTGTAAAAACTCATTTCTGAGATATTACTTCAATAACCTCAATGTGAAAAGAAGCTGAAGTGTAGAAGGGAAACATAGAGACAGGAAGAGGGAGAAAGAGAAGGAAGAAGAAGAGACCCAGGAAGGACAGTGACATGAATATTCCAACAAATTCCAGACATAGCAGGGGAGGAGAGGAGATAAAACCATTGCTTTGAATCAATAATATCCCCATCCACTTTTCACTGATGGAAGATGAGCTGAATTAGTAGTTATTGAAACATGAACCTCCTCTCTGTTTCTCTGGCAATTCTGGGATGTCTTGCCAGCAGCCTAACCTAATCTGGCAGAAAACAGGTTAGGATCAGGTTGAGACTATTAATCCCACTCTAGGTCACATGTAAGGATGGGTATACCACAATTTGAGGGCCTCAAAACAAGCTTCCACAAGAAAAGGCCCCCAAATCAGGGTAACCCTTATTCCACGGGCCTCTGTAGACTGGGCCATTGACCAAGTCCATCCTCTTAAGAATCTATTTGCTCCAGACTTGATGCACTTCTGAGCATATGGAGGAGCAAAGGCCTCATGCCCCAGCGTGTAGTCCAGGGCCATCTCAACCAACTTTTGCTGACATATGTCTGACTGCTCTAACAAAAACTGCATCTTGCTGCCTGCAATAATTTTTAATTATAACTCTACTATAACAAGAATATATTTTACCCTTGATTTAAATAATATAACTTATGTAGTAGTAAGGGGTAAAAGCTTTTCCAAAAGTCTTTAAATATTACAAAGAAAAGAGTGGTATTTTGTAAGAAAGAGCTATACTTAAAATGATGTGAATGCAAAAAAACAAAGAAATGTAAAAGCTAAGCATAGCACTCTACCGAAGGAAAAACAAAAAAACAAAAAATCCTAGATGATTAGGTAGTGATTCATTGCCCAAGAAATATGTCTATGTGAGTGGTAATGGAAGCATATTAACAGCACCGTGTTCCTTTTCTAAGTATCTGAAACTGTATTCCAACCAAGTGCACATGTTGTCTCAATTCTACTACCCACCTAAGGATTTTAATAAGGCTACATTGATCCCCACCAGCTCGCTTACTAATGCTTTATAACACACTCAGGCAAGAATGGTTGCAATGTACTTCTTCTCAGCAATTCCTTTTTATCCATTTGAGCATGCAGTTTTTAAGAATATTTGGGTACTTCTGGCTATACAAAATAATTTTCCTTTTAGACAATAAAATAATTTACCTAATCATTTTATTAATTAATAAGCCCATATTCTGCCTTTTCAACATAAAAAAGATGAAACCAAATTTTCTCTAGACAGGACCACCAGCTTCTGCTGGTTTCTGCTAGTGTTGTAGCCCTGTGACTTAGAGGAATCAGGAAAATTTAATTAATGAGTTTGAATCAAGTCCTTGAAAAGTATAGTACAATGGCTTCTGCTTATTGCAACCACTTTAGGAAATGGTTATTCGAGCCTAATAACTGACTGATTCAATTAAAGGAGACAGGAAAACCATTTGCTGAAGCAGGCACTCTGTTACTCACTGCTGTCATCTAATCATCTAAAGCACATCTCTTAAACCACAACCTTGTAAGCTGTGGTTCTCCATCTTTTCCCATCCTACTTTATTTGAAGACTATGGCACAAACCCATTTTTTTAACTCACTTCACCAAGAATCCTCAGCCAGGAGGTGTAGTGTGCTTCAGAATTTGGGGTGAGATTACATGAGCAATAAAACCTTGCAAGATTCTAATATATCAAGATACACAGCCATATGGGGGTTCTTGCTCCCATTCACATGAAAATCACATCTCGGGGGTCTGTGCTTTGTGGGAGACAAACTATTGAATAAGAAATAACAGTACACTGTTATTCATTTAATTCACAAGAAGAGCAGAAAGCAGTCAGAGACCTGCTTCAATTCTGGTTTTATGGTTATACAAAACCCGCAGACCTTGGATGGGAAGTTTAAAGAGTAACAAAGACCCAGTGGAAAGTGACAACGCAAAGAATCTACATAGCATAACTCTTGTTTTGGACCCTAGAAGACCAAAATGTAACTTTATTAGCATAACTTTGGAATTCACTTTATGATACAGGGGGTAATAACCTGATCTGAAACACTTGTTCTCTATAATCTCAGAATATGTATCTATATACCTATAAGAACAAAACCTAATTTATTACATCAGATCTTTTCATTGAACTTCAGGAATGCTTACATGGTTAAATTAAATCTTAAATCAGAAGTAGATTATTGTTGTAATGGATGTCAGCCTGTAGTCTTTTAACTTAAAAGACAAAAGAATGGCTGACTTATCTATATTCGAAAATGTATGCAGGAGTAAAAAGAAAAAAATGTAAGTGATTAAAAGTGATCCAATTCTGGGTGTATTCTTAAGGTAGAGCCAACAACATTCCTGTTGCACTAGATATGAGAAAAAAATTTTTTAAGGCAAAAAGGAAAATTCCAAGGCTTCCTAGTCTACCTAAAAGGGAAGAATACATGGAGGAGCAGTTGGAGAGTGAAAATAATTGCTTGATTTTAGATATGTTGAGTTTTATGTGCCAGTTATACATCCAAGGGAAGATGTTGAGTGGAAAGGTGTATATAAGGCTAGAGCTGAGGAAAGAGATCCAGGCTGGGGATATACATTTGGGAGTCACTGGCATATCAGTGATATTTAGAGCCACGAGACTGGATGAAATTGCCAAGAAATAAGAGGAGTCCTGGGGCACTCTGAGCTGAGAGGTTGAGAACAGGATGAGGAGATTAGTGAGAGGGAATAATCATCAGCGTAGAAGAAAAGTGAAGAATGGGTGGTGTCCGGGGATAAAAGTGAAAAGAAGTATTTCAAGGAGAAAGGAGTTATCAAGGAAGAGGACTGGGAACTGACAATTTGATTTAGCAAAAAGGAGGTCATTAGTGTCTTTGAAAGAGTAGTTTCAGCAAAGCAATGGAGGTAGAGGTTTGATTGAAATGGATTTAAAGGAAAATGAGGGGAGAAGCATTGAAGCCAGGAAGTACAGATAACTTCTGAGGAGTTTTGCTATACAGGGAAACAGAGACATGGGGCACCAGCTGGAAGGAGAAATTAGGTTAGTAGAACTTTTCTAAGGTCATAGTATGCTATGACCTTTCTCTCAGGAGAAAAAGAGCAGTGCAGATTTCCTGAAATTATGTCCTTGAGAATAGAATATAATGCACAAGAGGAATGATTGGCTTTAGATGGGAGTAAGAACTGTTCATCTCAAGTACTAGAAAGAAAACAGAGTACATGAGTCCAGATGTGGTCATGCCAGTTTGTTGAAATTCTCTTCAGGATAACTATTTTCTCAATCATGTTAGAAATATAAGCAGTTAAAATTGAGGATGAGGTAGGAAGTGTTAAGGAGAAAGGATTTGATATGGAATACTCATCAGGAGAGTAGGAAAGTTACCTAGGGTTTTGCCATCCTAAGTGGCAACCACCAAACATATGTATCCATTGAACACTGAAATATGACTTGTGTAATTGAGAAACTGAATTTTTTATTGTACTTAATTTTCATTAATTTTAATTTTGATTTAAAAATTGATGCTCATTCCATTCTTTTGAAAAATCTCAGAATGTTTGGAAAAGCTTGAGTATGTAATTCTATGGTTTCAATCATAAATTTTAGAGAATTTAATACGGATCAAGCATTTTTAAATTGAGAAGTGTTCTCTGTGTAAGATACACACCAGATTTCATAGAATGAAAAAAAAAGTGAACTATCTCATTAATATTTTATATTCATTATGTTGAAATAATACTTAACTATATTGGATTAAATAAAATATATTTTAATTTAACCTTTTTACTCTATTTTTAATGTGCCTGCTAGAAAATTTTAAATTACACATACAGCTCACATTATATTTCTGTTGGAAAATGTGGGCCAAGGAAAATGGAATATGCTTCACTCCTGCTACAGAGGTAAAGGATCCCAGGAAGGTGATTCAGTTCTCCCTTTACTAGCACTTGACCTAAAAGCTTAGCATTTAAAGTGAGAGAAGTAAAATCTTCCATATCATTGTGTTTTGTCTGTTTCTCCCAGGACTCTAATAGTTTTGCTTTATATATTTTGATGTTGGCTATTTGATATAGAAAATTTTATAACTGTTATTTTCATTCTTTTTAATATGACTCGTACAAACCCTGATTTCACTTTTGTTTTGATTGATGTGGAATATTTTTATACATTCTTTTATATTTAATCTTAGTCAGTCATTTTATTTCAGATATATATCTTGCAAACAGCACATAGGTGAGTGTGTACACACATGTATGCATGAGACTCAATCTGAGAGTCTCTGTCTTTTAATAAATAATTTAACACATCTTCATTTATTACAGTAACTGATATGCTTATTGTTAATTCTGTCATCTTAGTTTTCCAAACTATCTTTTATTTTCCTAGTTTTGCTATATTAATCAAAATAACTCTGCTTATTTATGATTCATTAGTGAGTTAGTTGTCTACTAGTAGTTACCTTAAATTGCTTTTAACGCATATTTTGTATCCCTACCCTATCAACTCTCAGAAAGGAATTTGCCTAGCTTTTACTTCTCCTGCACCACCACTTCTAAGATTTTAGCAATTAATCTGTAATCTATTTAACCTCTTTCTTCATTTCAGTGGGAACTTAGAATGTGGAGGGCTTAGTCACACACAGTCAGGTAGTTTCCAGGAACTACAAGATAATCATGGAATTCTGTGTGTAGTAGTATACAAAGTGTATTAGTTCCCCAAAAGTGCCTAAACCAATAAATCACTACTTCTAATATGCAAAATGCATTCTGTGGTACTAGTGGGCATGATAAACAGGTTGCAGGAAGCTGTTTAAAAGTAACTTTAAGTATCTCATGCCTGATTAATGCACTATAATATGGGACATGCTTAATGAAAGAACCATTAACTGGAATATAATTAGATGTTTAATTCAGTCCCTAGTCAATCATTTGTTTTTAAATACACCTAAGAGTAAACAACCTCAGCTATTTTGGTTTTTACCTTGATCCTGTCTTGAACGTGCGTAGAGGAGCATCTGTGGCATGTACCAAGAGGTACCAGATCCCTCAATATGCCAAAGCATCTTTCTTTGAGAAATGCTTTCCTGGGATACCCCAAAGATGGCCCCCTTTTAAGTTATTTTGAGTTTGTATTTCTGTGTTGTCGAGGGACACCAGCTTATAAAAGATGCTTAGAAGGCTCAACATTAAGACATTTGTTTAACCCTTTGTGATCCAAAGTATTTGACCATACAATTTTTTGCTTGCCTTACACTGGCAAGTCATTTCCAATGGAACCTATTTTGGGGAATGTTGCTGCATGATGTCCTGTCGTGAAATAGTTAGAGGAGTCAATTTCACTTCTTTAGAGTTACACTTGATTACAGAGCTCCCAAACTACTTCTTATATTTTTGATGTCTTTTAGGGTTTTAATGAAATACCTGTCAGCTTTGACTTTCAGCTCCTCTTCCTCCCTCCCTGCTCAAATCTGCAAACAACTCAAATATAAACTCAGTGGTGGGAAGGAACCAAGAGGTTGCAGCCACAGGCACATGTACTCAGACTCACCTCTATTCTCTGATATCTAAGAATTCAGTAACATGTCAGGCTCATAATGCTCACTCCCTTATCCCTTACTGGGCTTTCTCTGAGAGAGTTGCCTTATGGAAGCAGACTTCTGGTGGGCCAGGCCCACGGTGTACCATGTAGACATACCCAGCCACGGCTCGTGTTCTCTGGGATCTCTCAACAAGTGTGCACATATGTGTCTCTAGTTAGACTCTCAATTCCTTGAAGGAAGCATCTGAGGACATGTTTACTTTTATATCTCTACTCTTTGCAGTATAGGTACTTGAGTGTTGCTGAATGAATGAGTCACAAAACAAATGTGAAAAGTGAAAAAATAGTTGGGTTCTCCAATTTCTCAATTATTTCAGAGGTAAGCACTTGAACAAAAATGCCAGGGCATGAGCTGATATCATCATGGTTTGTGTACTTATCAGTTTCCAAATATTTGGCATACTGAGGTGTTTTAAATAAAAGGAGCCAAGAAGGAATGAAAAGTCTTTGTATTTTTACTTTTACAATGAAAATCTATTAAGTATTTTTTTGTAACTGCTCTACCATACACATGCATAGGAAAAATATACAGAATCAGCATCAGGATTAACAAAAGGCAAAGGTAAGTAGGTAAAGACAAAAATGATAAGACATTAGGTTCATGGATCAATATGAAAAAACAAATAGCCAAATAGAAAAACATGAGAAAAGAAAGAGCAATTCACCAAATATGAAATACAAATGACAGTGAACATATAAAAAGCTATTCAGCCTCACTAGTAATCAGAAAAATGCAAACTAAAACAAGATTGTATTTTCAACCATCAGACTGGCAGAAATTTAAAAGATTTATAATATCCAAAGCTGGCAGTGTTAAGTAAAAATGAGCACTTTTCCATACACTGCTGGTGGGAGTATAAATTGATAAGACTGTTTTGAAGAGCATTTGGCCATATCACAAAATTTCAATTGTAACTTTTAGCCAACTAGAGCACTTCCACAGAAATTCTTTCACATGAGAACCAACTTATGCACAGGATATTGATAGCAACATTATTTATGTTAAAGAAAAATTGAATGCAAATTGTGTCCTCCAATACAGTAATTTTAAATTAATAATTATATATTCATACAATAAAATATTATACAGATATTACAAATAATGAAGCAGACTTTCATGGACTGACTTGGAAAACTCTATAAAACATAGTGTTAAAGGAAAAAATTAAAAGCATATTGGAAATTTAAATTTTGAGCATAATATTATTATATATACTTGTGTATGTTTATTCACTTAATAAATCTGTCACTTGCACAAGCTCTTTAAGCTACTCAAATATCTGATGCACTGATATGTTTTGAATTAAATACTACATTACAAATAAAGATGAAAAATATGCTAAAACAGGCTTGATATAATACTCACCAAGCTCAACAGTTGTTCCTGACTAGGAGAGGGCCAAAGAGGATGTAATATGTTTTATTCTGTATAGTTCTGTATAGTTTGAATACTTTGTAACAAAAATGTATAACACACGTAATTTTTAAAATATATTTGGTCTCTGGTAACCATAAGGTTTGTTATAGCCATCATATAAAGCCTGCCCAGCTTAACACATACATGCCAAGCAGTTGAAAGTTTAGAATTACTGATTACAGAGGTGCGAGCAGCATCACACACTGACTCTTAGGTACTAACGCACATTGTTCCTTAATAATGGGCAACCGGGGCAACTGGTCTAATTCAATAAATCTAGTCTATTCCTTCCCTTCTTACATAGACTACTCAGATCACCTGGTAGGCTATGAGGCAGTTAGCCAGTCCTTCTATACAACTCTGATCTATCAGTTGAAGGTTAAGTGATGAAAACCATCACAGCTTTAAAAAGTTGAAGGAATAAAGATGATGGTGAAATGTCTCAACTCTGACCCCTCTATAGATCACTTTTCCGAGTACCATGGGAAGCTAAAAATAAGGTGTCTTAAGGAAAGTAAATAATCCCCAGGGCTTAATAAGGTTATCTAAAAGTGTTAGTATTTACAACCCACCTGAAGCATGCACTTTCTTTAGTTGACCCTTCTATTTATTGACATAAAGAACGGACAATGTCTATCTATATCGCCATACAATTTTACAATGCTGAGCAAGTAACGTCTCAATTTCCTCTTAGACAATGACTCCTCACTGCTCATCTTGAAAATCCTTTTGCAGGAGTAATGATCTCCCTCTTAAATTGTGGTTGAATCACTTGTGCTCGATAGAGGGTGCATTTAGTTCGAGCAATACATTTTCCAGCAGCATGAACACTAACACGGAAGCCCCCTGTGCACAGTGCTCATGTCACATGGCTATTTTTCCAGTGAAGAATGCTGAAAAACTATCTAAGAGCTCATTTTCCTCTTGATTTGTCATCTGTATACCCTATGGACAGCTTGCCTGTCACTACTCAGTTGTTCAAAAAAAAATACATTCTCTCATATTGGACGGTAAGAATTTATAAACACAGAGATGTCCCACCTAGTTACAGCTCAAATGGAACAAATGTCAGCAGCTGGCTGTCACCTGACTACATCTTAATAACAACAAAATCTTCCCTTCCATTTTGAATGCATTATTATAAATTTTATAGAAACTTTCTATAGTGCTTCCAGTTGTTTTTATTCTGTATCTACATTTTTCAGTCAGAAACCATTAGAAAAATCTGTTTCCTCTTTAAGAGAAAAAGAGGTCTTAGAATACTTTCGAATTATAATTTTTAATTAACCTAAATTCTCCTAATGTCAGTTAACTCAGTCTTTATTGACACCATGCTCTTGTGAACATATACAATTTTAATTACATTAAGGTGATATTTTAGTTCCTGACCATTGTATAAAAAAAGAGCCCTTTTCTGCAGTTGTCTGCCTTATATCACTACACTTTCTCTGATGTATGCAGCAACATTCATTTAATAAATATAGCTCCTGGTAATAACTGTTAATTGGGAAAAATTATAGAAAATAAACAGCATAATAACCCCCAATACATTAGTGCAGATGTAGTAACTATAAAAGGATAATGAAATCACCCTCTGAGGATTCAGTTGCTTTTCATATGTGGACCAGACTTAAAGTAATAAAAAATGAAACTTTACAATTTTACAGAGAGGAGAGTAGCTGGTGACAATTTGTCACAGTTTAATATGAAGCTTTCTAGCTTATTAAAAATTTTCTTTTTGAGTTCTGAATTCCCTGAAGCATTGTCAGTCCAGGAGCAAGTTAGCCCAAGGGTTGATTAATTTAGCTGCTCACCAGCCCCACAAAAAGCCTTACATATTTCTTTCCATATTACTGCTCTGCCCCTCTATGGTCAGCATAGCTTTCTTTCTGGTTGCAAGATAGCTGCTGCAGTTCTAGTCATCCCATCCAGACTTCATTACAGAGGAAGAAGAGAAGTTGTTCACTAAGCATTCCCAGAAGCACCTCAGCTGACTTCTGCTAGTATTACATTGGCCAATGCCTCTTCCTAAATCAACCACAGGCAAAGAGAATAGGATTGCCACCAGTGGTTTTGTGAATATGATTATGTGGAATAGGGTGAGTAACCCAACACAATCCTAGTTCTGCTCAAAAAAAAGAAATAGTTTAGTGAATGTTTATTGGATAGACATTAAAGAGTATTTGCTACTCCCTGGATTTACTGCGTCTTTACATACATGTCCACCTCTCCATGAAAATGTGTGCTGCCTGCGAGTGGGTGCTACTTTATATGTGCATTCGTATGTTCAAAGCATGTTAAATGTTCAGTAAATAACTCTCAATGAATGGATGAATGAATGAATATAAGAACAAGTATTTAATGCATAAGAATACAAGAAAAGTTACTGTGAAGTTAACAAAGCTTAAGTTTTAGAGGCTTCTTGTAAGAATCTAAGAAAAGCTATAGAAACATGTTCTTATGATCATCTATTATAAAATCTGCAAAAGTAAGATATTTTAACAGCAATTGGTTCAAATCACTGACTCCGCTCTGACAGACTTTCCTCCATCACATTTCTCCCAGTGCTGGAATGACCACAAGCATTTTGGGAATTCAGTTATCAGAAAGTTGAGTTGGGGATACATTTATTTTTAGTTCAGTGAGATATATTCATGCATTTCTAAGTCATTTCCATGTATAGTAATGTTACTGCTATCCACCTGGTATAGGAATTGTTTCCAGAAGTACCTCTCCACCCACCATGCTGAATCATTGCAAGATGATACAGAGGTGCAGGGCCAGAAACGTTAATATGATAGAACATGCCTTACAGGACCCAGCCCTGAAAGAATGTTAGCAGTGAAGGAGGAACAAGGATTGAAAGGGAGGGAGCCAGAACTGGTCTGTTTAAATTTTTTTCAATCAGATATATAAAATTATAAGTAGAGGATCCAGTTCTTATCAAGGTCCAATCAAAACAGTATCTCTCCTGTCAAAAATATATTTGATAATGTAATGCATACAATTTTAAAAGCATCATAACTTTTCTCACTTTTAATGGGTATTCCATGAAACAGAATTGATCAGAATCCCTGGTTGTAAGAAACAAATCTGTAGTAGTACTGAAAACAGCAAGTTTGCCTATAACAGCTAATATATTAAAATTGATAGGTTTTCTCAGATTTAGCAACCATCGTAAAAATTTACACGATATCACCTATAAAAGGTTATGAAGCTGAAAGAAATTTTTCTAAACTAATAATAAAACCAAATTTTGACCAACCATGATAAGGGAAAGATTGACCTTTTGTATTCTCTTTATAGAAAATTGTTATAAAACTGTTGTCAAATGAAGAGGTGAACAAAGTTACCTAGCCACAAATGAAGCTAATGGGTATGCCATTCCAATGTAGCAACAGCCTAAAATAAGAATAGTAGCTAATTCTTACTGAATGCTTTCTAAGGACGTTGCATGTGTTTACTTCTTTAAGTGTATTTACAACTCAATGAAGTTACCGTATATCCAGTATAGGCTATGTTATATAACAGTAGCATATAATCCCCCAAACCTCAGTGGCTTAGTACAGTAAAGGTTTATTTCTTGCTCACTGTCTATATCCTATAGCTAGAAATTGTGCTTTATATAGTGGTCACATAAAAACTTAGTTATGACAGTGCTTCTACCATCTGGAATATCTCCAATCATTGTAACAAGGAGAAAGGGAATGACAAATAGCACATTGCCTCTTAAAAGCTTTGACTGGAAGTGACAACAATCATTTCTACTTACATTTTGTTGACCAAAGAAAGTCACATGGCCACACCTAAATTCAAAGTTAGGCAAAAACAATCTCTCCTAGAATGAGAATAACAAATATTTATAAATAGCTAATAATAACTTCTACAGATACTATTATCACTAGTTGACATATAGGAAAACTGAAGCGTAGAAAAATTAACTAACCAAAGATTATACAAATAATAAGATATAAGACTAAGCTTCAAATGCAGGCTTCAGAATCCACAAGCTTAACTTCTACCTTAACTTCTACTTCTGCTATGCTTCCTCCTCCTTTGATGTACATCTTTGGTAAATCCCTAAGCCCTGGAATGGAATGGCATTACCCCAAGCATTATATTCTTACTAACAATTATGACAAGTAATATGATTAAGATCCACACATTTTCTAGTTTATTGAGCAACATAGTTTACACTCTCAATCATTATATGCATTCAAAAAACATTTCTAAAGCACATTCAGAAGTTATACATGAATATAGTTATTTATATAGTTATTCACTTATTATTCAATAATAATTTATGAATAACTCTATAAGTAACTATATTTATAATATAGTTTTTCATTTATGATGTTATCACATCAGTTTCATGGAGAAAAATAAGAGGAGGAAATACCTCGAACACTGGAGGAAAGAATTATCTGGCAATTAAAGGGCCATCTATGGGACATTTAACAGCTGTAATGACTCATTGCCAATGATCAGTAACCTGCCTTTCCTCCCTCCCTTCCCTCTTCCCTTCCTCCCTCCCTCCCTCCCTCCCTTCCTTCCTTCCTTCCTTCTTTCTTTCTTTCTTTTCTTCCTTCCCTCCCTCCCTCTTCCTATACTTCCTTCCACCTTCTCTTTTGCAGAAATGTATTGCATTTTATATGGCAGTTATTAGGAATTGGAGAGAGAAACAGGAATAAGATCTACCCCCAGTCCCCATGGCACTCACAATCACAGCCGTAAATGAGATGCATAAATGCAATGTAAGATTCAGTGAGACAAACTGAAAGTCTCAGAAATTCAAACTCTACACATATGCCTGATTTTATAGGTACAGAACCAGGCTATAATTTGCCAGGATATGTTTATTACAGCTCTCATCCTGTGAATTTATTAACATCCTCTCTAATGCATAAGACCTTTTAGTTTCATTCACTGAGGTGTTTATAGCTGACATGCACTATCTTTCCTGGCTTTTATGCCCACATTTGTTTACACTGACACATGTTGCTATAGCTTTTGTCTAGATAAGATTTCAAGTGTTTTCACCCAGAATTATAGTAAAGAGATGCATTTATAACCAGAATTATAGTAAAGAGATACATTTATAACCATCAGGGAATACTGGCTCTTGGATTCTGTGTTCTTTGACATCTGTTAGTAAATATCTTACTACCTTCACTGGCTTTAGAGTATTCATTGTTTACCTGTGGCACAGCAAAAAATATCTCCCATATTTTGTGGGGGGAAATTCTGTGTCTGACTCTCATGGTTCTGAGAGTTTACAGCCATCTGGCAGAAATTCTTACTTGTACTTCACCTGCAATGATTTGTGTGTCAGGCTTTTTGTCTCTTATGGTGCATGAAGAGGACAAATGAAAGTCCTTTCCCCTGCAATATCTCTCCTGCTCATAAAAGTTACTTTTCCAAACTTTAATTACTGGCATGATATCCTGTCCCCATTCTTACTGTCAAAGGTCTTATTTTGCTTTCTTTTCCAGTAGATCTTCAAGAGCTTTATGTATTTTAGTCTGCCATAGTTCCTTCGCTGTAAAGAACAAAGATAGCTTTTGTGCTGTGCTACAGCTGGCTAGTGTCTTATCTCAATCTGTGTCTTCAGTTTTTTGTATAGAAGTACAGGTGGTTGTATATTTGTTAAAATATCATTGAAGGGCTTCCCTGGTGGCGCAGTGGTTGAGAGTCCGCCTGCCGATGCAGGGGACACGGGTTTGTGCCCCGGTCCGGGAAGATCCCACATGCCACGGAGTGGCTAGTCCCGTGAGCCATGGCTGCTGAGCCTGCGCGTCCGGAGCCTGTGCTCCGCGACGGGAGAGGCCACAACAGTGAGAGGCCCGCGTACCGCAAAAAAAAAAAAAAAAAAAAAAAAAAAAAAAAAAATTGAACATGGTGGCTATAATATATTCAAAAATGCTAACATTCAAACTGGAAGCAAATATTTTGTTTCCTTTTTAGTTGTCAGAGATTGTAATATAATGACATGTAGTAAGCATATTCCCTATTTCAGACTGAGACTGAGGAAGGATCCCAAATTAAGTTATTTTGTACTGCATTTTCCTTACAATTTTGTTGAAACCATTAACACTTTGGTATTATAGAAAGTTTGGGAAAACAAAACAAATAAAAAAAGAAGAGCTATTTCTGTACAAATGCTGCATAATAAGCACACCCCTACCCCCCAAAAATCTCTGGCTCACAACCAGCCTTTATTTCTTACTCATGAGTCTACAGGTCAGCTGTAGCAGCTCTGCTTAAAATGCCAGTTAAGTTCAGGTTTGTCTCACCTTTCTCATTCTGGGACCCATGCAGCAGCAGCTACGTATTTCATGCCCTCTCATGGTGTAGGGCAGGAGTGCCAAAGTGACAGCCAAACAATCCAAGCACATTAAAGCCTCGGTTTGATATGACGTATTTTACCTCGCATTACATTGGCCAAGCGAGTCTCATGCAAGCTCTGTCAATGAGGCAGGGCTGTATCCTTCACTCACAGTGAGCAATGGCCAGTGCAGAGAGGAAAGGGAGACTTGTGATCAAGTAATGCAATCTATCGTAAGTCTGCGTTATGACTCTCTGTCTTCCTCGTATGGAATATGGTAATTGCCAGGGGAAATTTCTAATCCTGTATGTCAGTGTACATAAGAAAAACCATCTTGACTTCTTGGGGTATATTTCTTCCGTTATTTGATATGTGGTTCTCTACTTCTACTTGTCTTTCATGCCTTCAATTTAGGTCAAAGAATGATATATGTTTCTACCATAATGTATTAGAATTCATATAAAACCACCTAATAATGTGGCTCTTTCTCAAATGAGATTATCACTTTTTTTTTTAAGTAACATGGTGGATACTTCTACCCACTTCTTTTCTAAATAAGATTATAATTTTTTAAAAACTAACTGGAGCTTTGGCCCACTTCTAAATATAAGAATGAAATAATTATTTCATTAAAACAATAAAACTCCTTTTATCCACAATAGAGCCATACTATCTTTCCCAAATGAAGATTTTTAAATATTTTTGTATATTTAAATTTGTCATTATTCATTGAGTAAGCCAAAAATATAGATTATACCAATGTTTTAAATGCTCAATATAGTTTTATCTTTATTTCCTCAAAGTTCTCCTTCCCTGTGAAACTTGACATGCCTTATAATTGATATAACATTTCATAACTTGAAATAATCAAAAGATTGAAAAATCTTTGGTTTAGTTTTATACACATTAAACTTTAACGACAAATATGTTCAGTTTTGCCAAGTAATACCATCTGCAGATAATGGGGACTTATGAAGTCACATGAAAGTTCACAGAATATAAACTTTGATGTTTGTATTAGAGATTGGCCAAATGGTTTGTGTTCACTCAAACATCATGATGTTCGGCTGTTTCCAAGTCCCAGGAAATATGGCACAGCCAACAATCTGTCCTTCCAGTGTCAAAGTAAGATGTATGTTCAATTCCATTAAAATTGATGATGGGCTGAAAAACACGCTGTTTGATTTTGGCTAGATGTGCAAAAATTAATTTTCTTCTGGAATCTAGTATTTGTTTGTTTGTTTTGTTTTTGTTTTTTGTGTGCCGGCTTTGAGAGCTGGCACCTATGAGGGAGGTGAACAGGGTCTCTATAGCTATGACTCCAGGCTAAGGTGAAGCCTCTTTAGCCCCTCCTGACAGCCTGCTCTGGGCTGCAACTGAGAAGCTGGAAACATGGAGCCTAGTTCCAGGAGCTGAGGGAGCCAGTCTTCATATTGCTGTGTTCTATTTTCAACAAGTTTATTGAGATACAATTTATATTCCACAAAGCTTATTTAAAGTATACAATTCAATGATTTTTCATTTACTTTCAGAGTTGTACAACTATCTCCATAATCTAATTTTAGAACATTTTCACCATCCCCAAAAGAAACCCCCCCATTCATTAGCAGTCACACCCCATCCTGTTCTTCTCCACAGCCCTAGGCAACCACAAATCTACTTTCTATTGTTATATATTTGCCAATTCTGGACATTTCATGCAACATGTGGTCTTTTGTGACTGGCTTCTTTCACTAAGCATAATGCTTTCAAATTTCATCTATGTTGTAGCATGAATCAGTACTGCATTCCTTTCTATTGCCAAGTAATATTCTATAGTATGGAATACTGTGTTTTGTTTATCCATTCATCAGTGATGGATGTTTGAGTCGTTTCCACTTTTTGACTATTAAAGATAATGCTGCTATGAACTTTTGTGTACAAGTTTTTGTGCACACATATATTTTCAATTCTTTCAGGTATATATATATATACCTAGAAGTGAAATTGGTCCGTCATGGTAGACTTAGACATTGTAACGCTATGTTTAACTTTTTGAAGAGCTGCCAAATTGTTTTCCAAAGTGGATGCACCATTTTACAATTCTACCGGCAATGAATGAGGGTCCTAATTTAAATACATCCTTGCTAACATTGTTCTTGTCGGTCTTTTTAATTATAGCCATTCTAGTAGGTGTGAAGTGGTACCACACTATGACTTTGATTTATATTTCCCTAATTACTAATGATGTTGAGCATCTTTTCATGTTCTTATTAGCTATTCATATATTTTCTTTGAAACAACATCTGCTCCTTTTCCCATTTTTAAAATCAAGGTGGTTTTTTTTGTTATGTTATAACCGTCCCTTATGTATTCTGGCTATAAGTCCCTTATCAGATATAGGATTTGTAAATATTATCTTACATTCTATTGGTTGTCTTCTCACTTCCTTGATGACATCATTTGAAACACAAAAAGTTTAATTATTATGAAGTCAAATTTATTTTTTCTTTTGTTTCAAATTTCATCTTTTATGCTTTTGGTGTCATGTTTACAAAATCATTGCCTAACCCAAGGTCACAAAGATTTACTACTGTGTTTTTGTCTAAGATCTTTATAGCTTTGACTCATATTTAGATCTGCGATCCACTTTGAGTTAGTTTTTGTTTGTGATGTAAGGTAGGTGTCTAACTTCACTCAGTTGTCCCATACCATTTGTTGAAAGACTATTCCCTCCCATTGAATTGCCTTGACCCCTTTGTCTAAGATCAACTGGCCATAAATATTTATTTATGACCATTTATTTTTGGACTCTCAATCCTATTTCACTGACCTGTATGTCTGTTTACACCGTCTAGGTTTTTATAGCTTTGTAGTAAGTTTTAAAATTCAGCAGTGTGAGTCCACTAACTTAGTTCTTTTCAAGATTGTTTTGGCTATTGTGGGTCCCTTGCAACTCAGCCTGATTCTGAAAGTCAAAACGGAAAGCTCTTTTTAGCCCATTTTCTTTTTTGTTTGTTTGCTTTTTGCCTGAATCACACATAGAAAGCCTAGTAACTTATCTCATTAAATGAATGGCATGGGTGTGATTGAGGGAAGAGTTGTTGAATATAAATATACATATACATATGTTCACATACTAAAATATCTCCAAGCTTTAGATATTATCATAAAATTCTTGCTTAAGGAAAAGTATGTATTTGAATTTCATATTCAAATAACCCTAACACCCAATTCGTGTGGCAGCTTATGTATCTCCTTGCACTAAAATATTAACTGAAGCAGTAGTTGTAAATTAACATCCACGTGAACATAATTAGGTTTGGAAGGGCACAAGCCACATGACATCAAGAGTTTACAGAAAAGAGCAAATCCCACTTCTACCCACTACTGTTATTCTTACTTTGAACTTTTAACTATGCAAACTTGTTTTGTGAAGAAACATGATTATTTCCTTAAAACCAGAGAAGAGCAGTCATATAAATAATACATAGGGGACTTCCCTGGTGGCACAGTGGTTAAGAATCCACCTGCCAATGCAGGGGACATGGGTTTGAGCCCTGGTCCGGGAAGATCCCACATACTGCGGAGCAACTAAGCCCATGCGCTACAACTACCTAGCCTGCACTCTAGAGCCCATGAGCCACAACTACTGAGCCTGTGTGGCACAACTACTGAAGCCCTCACACTCTAGGACCCATGCTCTGCAACAAGAGAAGCCACCACAATGAGAAGCCTGTGCAGTACAACGAAGAGTAGCCCCCACTCGCCACAACTAGAGAAAACCCGCATGCAGCAAAGACGCAAAGCAGCCAAAATAATAATAATAATAATAATAATAATAATAATAATAATAATAACAATAATAATAATAATAATACACACAACTGGGGAAATGACTGCTGGTTTCATGTTTTGCCCAACAACCATGGTCTTTCTTTGGATCTGAGTTTGTTTATTTATTTATTTTTTCCCTTCTTTTATTTTTTTAATAGATCTTTATTGGAGTATAACTGCTTCACAATACTGCACTAGCCTCTGTCACACAGCAAAGTGAATCGGCCGCATGCACACATACATCCCCATATCCCCTCCCTCTCGAGACTCCCTCCCACCCTCCCTATCCCACCCCTCTAGGTGGTCACAAAGCACCGAGCTGATCTCCCTGTGCTATGCAGCTGCTTCCCACTAGCTATTTTACATTTGGTAGTATATATATGTTGATGCTACTCTCACATTGCCCCAGCTTCCCCCTCCCCTCCTCCGTGTCCTCAAGTCCATTCTCTATGTCTACATCTTTATTCCTGTGCTGCCACTAGGTTCATCAGTATCTTTTTTTTTTTTTAGATTCCATATATATGTGTAGCATACAGTATTTGTTTTTCTCTTTCTAACTTACTTCACTCTGTATGACAGACCACCTCACTGCAAATAACTCAATTTCATTTCTTTTTATGACTAATATCCCATTGTATAAATGTGCCACATCTTCTTTATCCATTCATCTGTTGATGCACACTTAGGTTGCTTCCATGTCCTGGCTATTGTAAATAGTGCTGCAATGAACATTGTGGTACATGAGTCTTTTTGAGTTATGGTTTTCTCCGGGTATGTGCCCAGTAGTGGGATTGCTGTGTCATATGGTAGTTCTATTTTTAGTTTTTTAAGGAACCTCCGTACTTTTCTCCATAGTGGTTATATCAATTTACATTCCCACCAACAGTGCAGGAGAGTTCCCTTTTCACCACACCCTTTCCAGCATTTATTGTTTTTAGATTTTTTGATAATGGCCATTCTGACTGGTATGAGGTGATACCTCATTGTAGTTTTGATTTGCATTTCTCTAATAATTAGTGATGTTGAGCATCCATTCATGTGCCTCTTGGCCATCAGTATGTCTTCTTTGGTGAAATCTCTATTTAGGTCTTCTGCCCATTTTTTAATTGGATTGTTTGTTTTTTTGATATTGAGCTGCATGGGCTGTTTATATATTTTGGAGATTAATCCTTTGTTGTTTCATTTGCAAATATGTTCTCCCATTCTGAGCATTGTCTTTTCATCTTGTTTATGGTTTCCTTTGCTGTGCAAAAGCTTTTAAGTTTAATTAGGTCCCATTTATTTTTTATTTTATTTTCATTTCTCTAGGAGGTGGGTCAAAAAAGATCTTGCTGTGGTTTATGTCAAAGAGTGTTTTTCCTATGATTTCCTCTAAGAGTTTTATAGTGTCTGGTCTTACATTTAGGTCTTTAATCCATTTTGAGTTTATTTTTGTGTATGGTGTTAGGTAGTGTTCTGTATCTGAGTTTATTTAGGTAGCAAAAGTATGATGGAGAGGCTTTCATAATAGCCCTAAAATTTTAATAGCCTCACCTCTCTGTTCCCAAAGTTAAAGCATTTATACTGTAAAACTTGGAATCCATTGTCAACACCTTCTTTATTACATGGGACTTTCTTTTTTATTTAGATTGTGTCCTACTGCCAAGTTTGTTATTTTCATCTGTCTTTCCTCTTTTTCATAATAGTTATGCAGAAGTTTTCTAGCTGAATATAATTCACTGCCTTATTCCTTAGGTAAGTCTTTTTCAATGGTAAATTATTAAGAAGTACTTCTGGCATATGTAGTAAACCTTTGGCAAATAATCAGTATTTGATCAGACTTTTTAAGGAAGATGCTTTGAGGGCATTTCAAAAACAAGGTTTTGTTGTTATTTTTTCTGACTCAGGTCTTTTTATGGTAGAGTTGCCAGAAACGTCATAAATCTCAAAATGGCCATTCTTGTCCTAAACCGATTGACCCTTCAGTTCTACATCCTCAGCTAGCTCAGGCATTCTACTGGACGTCACTGCCATTCTCTGAATAACTTATGGGATTTACAATGCCTTGTAAAAAGCACTGAAACATCTCTGCGTGTGACTTGTTTGCTTTTGAAAGTGACATCTTTTCATAGTAGTGGAGAGTTACTGAAAAACTTTTCTGAAACATTATGTGTTTCCATTCATGCTCAGGTGACTATGGCTCAGTTATCAGTGACCTCAATTTTCTGCCCTGTTGTTTTTCATATTAAAAAATACATGTGGGCAGTCTCTTCACAAAGTCACACATTAAACAGCACTACCCAATAGATCATTATTCTGTGTGCACTCTGCCATTTCCAGTGATTACCTGACTTTTGGAAATAAGGAGAACATTAGGAGCATCTACTGAGATATTCAAAGCTGTAATATTATTAATGTTTCTTAGGATCAGCTGGAATGTTTACATTGTAGCTATGATGGTGACTCAGAGAGTGACATGTATGGTTGGTAAGTGGCCTTTGTCAAGGCTTCACGATGGCCTGATAATAATAAAAAAGGTAAATGAGGAAAATACCATCTGGTTCAGTGAGATAGCCATTTATAAAGAACATTGAGCACATATGAAGTGATCTGCCCTACATAGAACATAAGGAGATGCAGCGGACCTGCCAGTGTGGGTGGCTTATCATTTAAATTTGATGTCCAGGGAAAATACTGAAAAGCATTAACCAAAAAGGAGAGGCACATAAATTGTTGGCAGAGAAATTCAGATGTCTGGAGCAGCAGCACCAATACATGTTTAAATAAAAATGTTTTCTTATCAAAAACCTGGAAGAAATAAAACAAAATCATTCCTAGTCTTCTTCTGAGGAACAATTGTTTTTACTATTTGGAAAATGTAATCAAGATGATTACATGGATGTAATTATCAGCAAAAGCAATTGCTTCGAGAACATAAGAAACTTGTGTGTTTAAGTGTTGAACAAGGATTTTGTAGGAACAAGAAATGATGTGGATAAGATTGTGTATGCTTGTTTAAGACCATTGTTTTCTGAAATTCACATCTTAGAGCAAGTATTTAGACAAATTGAAAATACAAAGTAAGGTAATGTTTGCAAAATATCTGTCACAGTGTCCAGTAAGCACTTAGGAAGTGTTATCTATTCTCATCATCATAATTACTATTAATATCATCATTATTATTATTTCTTCTAACACATAGTTACAGTTGTGCTCAGTCAAGTAGTTATTGATTTACATGAAGGTCTTCATCAAAGGTAAAAGAAGTAAAAAACATCTTACTACTCAACATATTATCCCCATCTTTGTACCCTGTTTTAGTACTTCAGTTGCAAATGGTTCACAATTAACTTTATTTTACAGCAAGCACAGAAATAGTTATCAAAAACCTAGTTTCTAGTCCTACTCTACCACTCACTATTGTGTGACCTAGAATGAGTCTTATTTTCTCTAAGCCACAGTTAAAGTTGATGGTATTTATGAGTACCTTTCTTATCTAATATTCTAAGGGGTAGCTCAAGGGGCAGAATTGCAGGAAAAGTTTTATAATATATTGCATTCACTTTAATCTGTCCTTGGAAATCACCTCACTTCTGCCCCAAGCAAGTTCCACATCTAGTTTAAAAAGTGTCATTTCACTGAGTAGTACTGCGGGCTGCAGAAACTACCATTGCAGTGTGTAATGGATATCAAACATTTACTAAGGATAAAAACCTGCCTTAACCTGCTTGAAACCAAAAACTGAACTTTCAGAAACTATTCTATAACAGAGAGATAGACACCCATTGTCTTTAAACTATCTTTTACTATTTGCAGTACCTTTGACCTTCATGTGAATTTTATAGCAAACCAAGTCAAACTTTTTTCAACTGTTTATCCCTGAGCGGTACCATCTGATATGAATAGTATTCCATCAAAATGCGTTTTTTTTCCTGAGGAAGTCTTGCTATAATACTCATCAGAATGACAGCCAGTGCATTATACATTACAATAAAACATCCCCAGAGCAAAGGTACATGTGATGATGAATTATGCTAATATCTTACTGTCGTTATGTTATCAGCACTCAGATAGTGATTTAGTGAGATACATCATCAGTGAGAGATTATCTGATTTCATATTACTCAAAAAATGACACCATCATGGAAGACTGCAAGCAGATTCAGTTGATTAATAGGGTTGGTGATATTCTAGTGCCAAAAGTCATGTATAGTGGTATATTAAAATGTCCTTTGAAACTGAAAACAAGTTAAAGAAAGATAAATCCATGAGGTGAGGTTATAAAAGCACTGTCAATTTAAATACTATTACTGTAGACAGAGTGGAGAGTTAAGTATAAACCAAAAGTCATCCTTTGTCCTTTCTTCAAACATTTGACAAAGATTTTGTTCTACTTAATTATCTTTACGAAACCTTGAGAACTTCTTATAAGAAGCTGTCTGTCATAAGACTACTGATTATCCAATATATCTGCAGTATACAGATGACACTTTGTGATGATATATGCATTATGCCCCAAGTCACTGAACCAATCAGACATATCACAAAACTTGTTGAGTAACAGCTAATTTATTCAGGATATAAGCTGATCACTTTTGTTCCAGGATCTTCTTTTGCACAGGATCTTGCACACATTAGGCACTCAAAAGATACTTACTAAACTGAATTAATGATTCTCTTATAATGTTCTATTTTATATTCCAATCACAAAATAATGTCTGATGACAAACTGTTAGATTAAAAGAGCCAGACACCATGGATTGCAAATAGAAAAAACTTCATTTTTCTTGGCACTACTCCTCCTATCATGATCATAAAGGCTGGAATTTCTTCCCCACAGCTGTCTGTATAAGATCTCTGACCCATTCATAGTCAGAGGGGTTATGGGAAGAAGACTAGGTAAGCTGAAGGATAGATCTCACTTAATTGGTACTCTCTTGATCTGGCATTGATGATTTGAGCTTCCTGGGTAATTAAAACTAACTCTGTCATTACTTTCATAGCTTCTTTGGGGACCCCTCCTAATCACTACACATATCTTTCCTGAAGATTTACTAACAAAGTCTGTGTCTTTTAGAGCTCATGATCATTTTGTTAGTCTGTTTTCCAGCTGTTCACCTCTCTGTTGACATCTTACACTTTTGGACAAAGTGCCTTTGAAAAAAAAAAACCCAAGCAGGCCCCATCCCACAAGGCCCATGTCTGATTCAAAGATAGACTCCTTTGCCCTGCTGTTAGTGAAAACACAGCTTATAACAATTACAATAACTAACTTTTACAGAGTGCATACTATGGTCCAGGCATTGTTTACATGTATTAACTTATTCAACTTTCTCAAGAAGATAAGGTATGATTATCCTCGTTTTTACAGATGAAAAAATGGAGCCATAGAGGTATTAATTTAACCAAAGTTACAAGGGATGAAAGAGCCAAGATTCAAGCCTTGGTGGTCTGAGCTCTACGTGCATGCTCCTAATTACAGCACTAAATTGTAGGTTTTATATTCACGCTAAATACTATATTCATTTTTAGAACTACATACCAGTGTTCTCTGCTTAGAACAGGTACCAACCAGTCAGTGTCTCACCTTTAAGCTTTTCCAGGCATGGATCAAAACAAGTGCCTTGTATTCCATCAAACTCCAATAGCAAATAAAAATTCTCCCAGTGTTCCTACCAAGTACCTCACTAGATTTGACATAAGGGGGTGCCTCAACACTTCAACTACATTCTCCAAAAATAGTTATTTCCATCCAAGCCTCTTCAGTGATCTGGGTACTGAGCAACAGGTGACAAAGCCAGTGGTTTTGTTCCTTTGCTTTTGAATCTCTCTTATAAAGCCTTGTTGTAATGTAGGAGAGGTTTGTAATGCAGGACACTTACTGTGTATTATTTTTTTCTCCTTGGCCTTTTTGGGCCTTGGCTATAATTGAGATAGAAAGAGCCCTACTTTAATATCCTTTTACAAAAATAAGGGCCATTTTCTGTAACCTGAAAGATAAGGATATGAGAGTATATTGCTTCTAGGAATGAGTGGGTATGTCTCTTCGTCAGTAGTAAAAACCTTAAAAGATGAATGTGTTCCAGACCTCAAGAAATGTTTCAGGGTCATGAAAGGAGTTTTTACTTCAGCTGATTTATGTGTGCAATTTCAATAGGGCCGCCTGTTCTAGAGTGCTTCCAGGGATCCACTGGTTAGATCATGATGAAGTTGGTATCAACCTGTCAGTGTGCAATTTGGCTTGGAGGTGTGTTATCAATTTCCAGAGCATCTAATATACTCGACTGAACGGACAGGATGTGGGGCACTCTGCATCCCAGCAATCATTGTGTCAATCTGTCGCACGCATTGTTAGAGTGATGCCAGTCTTCCTCTGCAAAGTACTTCCATTTAAAACTTCCCAAGAAAACTCCAAAAATAGGTTGAACAAGTATTCTGACCCCTTTTATACACTGCAGCTGTCCTTAGTTTTATTGGCATGTTAAATGGATTATTGTTAAATTATGTTTATTTCATTTAAATTTAAACATGGTAAATTATTAATGAATTTTTAAGAAATAAGCAAAGCATTAAAAATAACCAATGTATATGTTTCTTTTATTCATTTATTTACTAATAAAGAAATAGTCATTGTCTTAAGAAGAAAAAAGGTAGTGACAAGCAAGCTGCTTCACAATCTAATTCTTGACCATAAAGGTTTTTTGTGAAACTGTTTTGCCACCTACAAATTCTTCTTCCTTGTGGGAAATTTACCTCTACTTGTCTTTTGCCTCTAAAAGTTGAAGGAGGACATTTTAGTGCTTAAAAAGGTGAAACAATGTTTCAAGATTTAACACAATAAAGTTAATATGTAAAGCTCTTTACATTTATAGAATATTTTATTCATAATACTTTATTGAATGTTGACAAAAGGAAAGCAGAATTATATAATGGAAATATCACTGGTTTGAAGGCAGAGGCCTGCATCCAAGTCTTAGATCTGGCACTTTTGCTGGCCACGTTGCCCTGGGTAGTTTTCCTGCTTGCCTTTTCTGATCTTCATTTTCTTTGACTGATCCTTTAAATGCCTTAGGAATCCTTCATGATCTGTTTTTATTAGCAGTAAGTAAACTGAGTATAGGATCTGGGCCTTATTTATCTTTGTGTCCACAGGTTCCAGCCCAGAGTCTGGCAATAAATGCTTCATTATGAGTAAATAAACCCATGAGGAATTATTATCTTCCATTTACAGATGAGCAGAGTGATTCCCCAAAAGTTTCAGTGACCTAGTGTTACACAGCCAGTGAGGAAAATGCCATGAGAAAAGCATTTCTTACGGTTGTGAGAACAGGATCAAATTCTGGGAGTTCTGATACATGAGGAGTTCTCTTTCTAGCACTAGAAGAGAATACCCAGGTGTATATAGACAGTAGATTTCAGAAGCATATACTTCAGGGTGTTCCACTGGAGAACTAGTTTATTCCCCCTCACTCCCTGCAGATAATTACAATTAGCAACAAATATTGATACTATGATGCCTTCCCTCTTAGTGGAGATAAAGAATACATAACAGATATAGCACTTGTTTCCCCTTTTGAAATGACAGACATTTTTCTTATGAGTGTATCCTGCACAGTGTTTAGTGTAGAGACTAAATATGAAAAGAAATAATACTAATAATTACTCTTACATGAACTAAGCAGTGTCGCAGCATTTTAGATGCATTCTCTTCTTTAATCTACAAAACATCTCTGTAAGTTACTGTCATTATCTTCTCTTTACAGCTGAGAAAATTGAGGTATGGAGAGGTAAGGAAATTTGCCAAAGGGCACACAACTCCTAAGTAGCAGAGGCAGGATTCAGATCTAAGCAGTACAACCTGAGAGCCTGAGCTCTTAACCTCTACACTTTACTGTCCTGGATAGTAAATAGAGAAGTGTAGGACACACAAAAAGGATCCTGATATGCAGTTCCCAAATGCAACTCAAAAACTGAAACAGCAAGAACACAAGGCCTGGAAGAATATACTATGCCTCACAGAAAAACCAAGGAATGTCTAAAACACATGAAAATTAATCCCTTTTGCAGCTTTCTCTTATGCCACAATTTACTATAACACATGTTCAGGTAAGCATTTAACTAAATATCAATGTATTTTGTCTGAACTTGCATTTGACTAGAACAAATACCCTCAATTTTCAAGGGATGGCAGAAATATTAATTCTGTGGCAACTGTCGTAGCCCAGGTTCCCGAGAAAACAGAGCCTCAGAAAAGAATTTAAAATGATGAGGCTTTATTTGGGAGGTACCAACCAGAGAATCTAGACAGAGGGAGAACAGAGGTGAGACAAGGAAGAATGTGGAGAGATGCCACAACAGACCTCTGTGCTTGCTGCTTCTTCACACGGACCATGGAAAAAAAGCGATTGAGAGACGTGTCCACTAACCATGCAAAACTTCTCCAGATGGGTTGCGTGGAGAAACCATGCTTGAAATCATTCATGGCAAGAAGGAAGAAGGAGGAATTTCTCTGTCCAGCTCCTTCCTGACTCCTGTTTCCGTTGGCCAGTGTTCACCGTATTCTGAGTTAATTCCCCCGTGCTTCCAAGTTGAGTGAACTGGCACCTTCAGTGACCACATGAGATGTCAGGTTTCACATTCTTCAGTGTGGTGTATCATTCGAGTCCAGAGTGGTGGAAGTCACAAATTCTGAGCCTATCACTGATGGAACTGAATGCACGGAGGTGGACTTGGCATTCCCAAGGCAAGGGCCCAGTCAGCCCTCAGGGGTGGCATCAATGGTCCACGAGGCAGATGAAACTGACAGAAGCTGAGAGGTTCCCTTATACTTATGAAACTTTTAGGAAATCAGCTTCTTCAACTCAGCTGAACAGAATATGAAAAGTCAAGGCCACTAAGAAAGAACCGTCTCCTTTAACATACGACAACATCTAAGTGTGGGGTATAGAGGAAAAAGAAATGCAAACATACACACACACAATACACGTATACAAGATATGCATACAAATATGTATATTATATATATAATTTTCTTCAATATCACAAAATAGTTAGTACTGCATATTATAATCCAACCACAACAAATGGATTTTTAGAAAAACAATTGTGAAAAGATGTGGGTTTTCAGAGCCAGTATTCCATTAGTGGTAGACCATGGCAGGCCAGGCCTCACACAGCAGGGAGAAGAGTGCAGAAGGCATTAGGAAGGAAAGAATGTTAGGAAACCTCGCACAGGCCACATCACAGGCCAAAGGCCAGGAGACAGGTGGGTTGTGTCATAGGGTAAAGAAAAGGGTTTCCCTGTTGGTGAGCAGAGCATAGTATCCAGAGCATCTGGCAGCAGGTCATGAAGGGTAGTCCAGGAAGGCAAGCAACCTGTGCTAGTCACAGTTAATGGATTTTAGGGTCAAGAAGTCCTTGTATGGGGGTGGTAGTGGCCCCAGAGCTTAAGAAAGAGCTTGTATGCTAATGATGGCTGAGTATTCCTTCTTGAGGAGATCAGAGGGTATGAGGGCAGAGAATCAGATTAAAGGGCCAGACAAGTCATTCAGTTACTAATTTTCCTGAATTAGAGTACACTGACAGCTAGTGATGTTTTTTTAACAAAAATTTATTGAGCACTTATTATATCTGATATTTAATATATATTTCAGACTAGCAACAAATACAAAAATTCTATAGTTTATTGTGTATTTTGATAGTCTAACATAGTTCTCACAATCATAGACCATCTGCATATATAATTTCATTTTAAATAGTAAAATTTAATATTACCATTTGTATTTGTCTGATAATGATTACCTATCTTCTTGACTGTTGTACAGTATAATTTATACTTATTTGACACTCACATTTATGTGTAATCCCTCCTCCTTCTTTCCCATCCCCGATCAAGTGTGATGCAGTCAACTCCTTAAATGATAAGTGGTAGAAATATTCTGTAGAGATACCTAGCCATTTCCCCAAATATATAAATTGAGTGTCAAGTTGAAAATAATGCAAAGTATCTACATTCCTAGTTCAGTGTTCTCAAAGTAGCCCATCCTGACAGCTGGCAAGAGTATCCTACTCTGACAGCCTGACCGTTACACTCCAATTAAATATAAAAACAGATCTGAATCTTTTTCACCCAGTTGTACTGTCAAGGATAGTATAACTTGACTGTCATATAGAGCTCCTTAAATCAGCCTGCCAAGAAAATATGATTGTAGTACAGATTTTAGCATTCAGAAATATACACTCCCCTTTCACTTACACAGATTTTGAGGGTCAAAGATATGCATTTTTATGAGATATTTTATTATCTTTCAAACTTTGTGAAGATCAGTGTATTAGAATAGAGAAAACTTTTCTCCTTTACTGCTGAAGTGATTTGGTACAAGGGAAACACTAATGAGGATTTTTTTATTACTTACTGAAATTTTCCATTGGACAAAATGAGAAAGTTTTATTTTAAAAAAAGATGGATGCAATATTTAAATTCCATAATAATTTTGGAAACTAAGCATCTGTTCAAAATAGATGAATATTTAGAAAAGGGATAAAAGTGTGGAGTTTTGAATTTTTCTTAGAAACATGATGCTTCCAAGAAGAGTCGCAGCATGTTTCAGCAAAAATTTAAACCCTAAGAGCCCTGACATAAATCTAAGCAAAGAGAGGAACTTTTAGAAGTAGATTTTTTCCCATTATTTTAAATGTAATATAGTTCTTATTATAATTCCTAAAAATGATGAGTTTTTAGTATTTTTCTGTGACATAATGGGTACAGCAACCTAATCACTCTTTCTCTTATTATTGTCATTCCAATGGTTATACTTTTAGACAGTGGCATGCAAGTCATCCTGGCTTTGACACCCATGGGTTGATTGAATCACATTATGTTTTTTAACCAGTTAGATCATAAACTCCATCATTTAACACAGTGAACTACTAAAACCTCTAGGACTTTCTCTTCAAACTAAAATGTCCTAAATGAAGATATCCAAGTTTAATACAGTTAAGCTATCATCCCCATTTTATCATCATCAACGTGAGCACCCACTGTACTAAATGTAAGATGTCTCTTTTTCCTTGAATTATAAAAGTTGATCTTTCCTTTTTAAGAGATACTTAGGAGAGGGAGGGTGGAATCATTTTAGGGCTCATGAAAGTGAAAGACTGACAGCACTGGCTGAAGTCAGACAGAAAGCAGTCAGCCCTGAGGAAGCATTGCTGACAGCGACGCTAGTGCACTTCAACGCTGGCATGAAACTTCCTCTAGGTTCCAGGAAGAAGCCATTGGGGAAGAGCCTGTCAATAACGTAAAACTGGGCCAAATCGTTCTGGTTGTGGACTGTTAGCAAAAGCCTACCCAAGACTAATTGGAGATGACCAAGCTCATGTTTCAAATGAAAAATATGAGCATAGACATCCTCAAATGAAAGGAGCTTTCCTGCAAATTAAGATGTTATATTTTTTAATAGTATTTTGGGTTTAACATCTCAGGTATTTTTCTACATGTAGATATTTTCTTCCTGAATTATCAGAGCTGTGCTTTAAGTTCAGTTTTGTTTACCAGAAAGATATGAGAACAAGTTTAATGCTGTGAAAGATGTTTACTTAGAGCAATAATATGACAAGCAGAACTGAATACATAGCAACTTGCACATCACATAAAGCTTTCCAACCAACACTGGCTTTAAAATCGTCAGTGAACTAAAAAACAAAACAAAACATAAAATTAAAACCAAGGGTATAGATGAAAACCACCATGTCAAAAACACAATCTAGAGCAATAATATGACAAGCAGAACTGAATACATAGCAACTTGCACATCACATAAAGCTTTCCAACCAACACTGGCTTTAAAATCATCAGTGAACTAAAAAACAAAACAAAACATAAAATTAAAACCAAGGGTATAGATGAAAACCACCATGTCAAAAAAACAATCAAATAAATCATCTTCTTTCGTGCTTAAATGATGGATGAAGCTTATGGTAACCATAACCACTGTTTTTGATGCCTTGAATTGCTTCAGAAACTTGACCTTCAGTTTATTTCTCTGGAGTATAACACTGAGCCCATGTGAAGTCTTTTTCCCTGAGCAAATTTGTTGTCAGAAGGGGAAAAACAACTAAAAATTGATCCTATAGAATTTCATAAATGACAACACTGAAAAACAACCTTTCTGAGTGAATTTTCTTTCTTCTACCTAGTATACATATATATGTGAGAAAAAAAACCCAAAAAGTTGGACATTTGTCCTTCTTCCCTTCAGATAAACTGCTTAAACTATGAATTTAATATAGACTAAAGCACACAAAAATCACTATGGATTAAATAGGGAAAAGGTAGAATGTTTTTAAACATGGCATTATTAATTTTACATATCATAAGAAATCTTCCTAGTCTAATTAGCAGGTCCTTAGAGGATTTTCCCTAATACATAAATGTAAAGTGTGTATAAATGATGCTTCAGGATAGTCCTTGAGAATTTTACAAAATTAGTTTTTTAATATTCTTCCCTCAACTTTGTTTATGTATAATTAATATGGACTCTCCATTTAGATATGTTAAGCCGAGTAAATGTCATCCTATCATTCTCTGGAACATGGCAAATAACTAATCAGAGAAATTGAAATAGATGTCTTTAATGTATAAAAATTTGGTGCTGTATGTGACTATTATAGGATTATTGAGTAATGCTACTAACTTCCTAGAGATGGCAAGACGTTCCTGTTTCTGCTCTTGCCTCTATCTGTCCCCTATCCCCCATCCACAGTGCAGCCAAAGTGATCTAAAAATAACAAAACAAAACCCCTATTTTGATCACCCCATTGCTTGAAGTCTTTCAATGGCTCTCCATTGCCAAAAGAAAAGGTCCAGATCCTTTAAATGCCTTAGGAATCCTTCATGATCTTTAAGCCCTTCGTGATCACTGCCTTGCTCACTTCTCTAGCCTCTATCTCTCCCCACTCCCTCATCTCACACTGTACTCTCCAGTTGCACTCGAATTCTCTCAGTACCTATAAATCTGTTTTACTCCCTCTTGTGTACCTGCCCTTTTCCCTGCCTGGACCAGTCTTTCCTCCCCCCATCCCTGACCTCCTTTCTTTTATTCATCTAACTCCAATCTTCCATAAGGTCCAAGCCTAGACATCATTTTTTCTTGAAAGCCTTCCCTGACTCTCCCCTATCATGGCATCTATCATATTTCATAGCATCCTTTAATATGTGTCACCCACTAGGTGATAAGCACTGTCATGATCTTATGCTTTGTCTCCAACTCCTTTAATATTAATAGAGTATCTGTTATGCTCAGACTCATCTCTAAGCTCTGAAAAAAATAGCAAAGAATCAAGTGAAGTCAAAGTTCAAATTGTATTCTGAACACACCACAAATATTTGTTGGCAAGAACAGTAAAAGAAAACAGGACAGTAGAGAACAAAAGAAGGGGAAAAAATGAAGTCGAGAAGAGTGTACAGAGTGAAATAAGAAAGAACGAGGAGACATTGAAGGTAAAATGGAAAGGGCTCATAAAAGTTCAAGTTGATCTCTAAAAAGACCCCACCCACAACTAGATAGGCTCTCGTTCATTTAAAACTTTGCCTTTGTGATATTATTTGAAAGTGGTAGAGATGGTTCCTTGCTTCATTCTACCTGTAGCAAGTACATCCGTATTGTCACGTTATGCCATTCAGCATTCCAGTGATGTCCTCCAGAGCCATCTGCTGTCCACAATGAACAAGCCTTCAGAACCCAAATGATATATTTAAGCCTGAGCAAAACAAGCTGGAAGCTTATTCTAAAAGCATTGATTTTCCAAAATTTATTCACTGGGAAAATCTGCTGTAAAACAGTGAATATGTTATGCAAGTAAAATTAGACCTTTCAACCTGCTTGGTATGACGCATGGTGGCACACACTTATTGCAGGTGATTCTGCCAAAATTAAAAGTAATTTCATTTTTTTATTAGACATTTAGTGCAAAAGGTCAAAAAAGACGTTTAGGATCCCTGTCATCTCTTATACTTAAAAAATTTTTTTGACTTATTTACAGCATCTTTTTACCAGGTGATGCAGATCTTTAAGCCACAACAAAATTAGGGTGAAAACAAACAAACAAATCAAACCAAATTGTGTATAATTTTGCATACAGAAACCATGACAGCTGCATCCTAATTGTAAAATCCTGTTTACTAGGAACACATTTCAGGTTATGGTGCCATTATGAAGCCCCATTGCCTACCGTTTTAAATGTCTAACCAAGCCTTCAGTGATATGGCTATTGTTGATGTTTCCAACTTCACGGCCACTGGCTTCCTCCTTGGACTCTAATGGACAGCAATTTTAGGCAACTTGCAATTCCTGGAACATATTATGCTGTTCCACCCCTCTGTGCTTGGAACTCACTGTTCTCTCTGAAAGGAGGCCCTGGCCTCTTTGTCTCACTCATCAAACTCCTACTTTTCTTCTAACTCTGTCGAAAACATTACCTTTATTATGATGCTTTTCTGCTTCTCCCCATAGCCATCCCAAACAGCTGACCCTCCTTTTTTGCTGCCAGATGCATCTTGTACAGACTTCTGTTAGAGCCCCTACCCTCTGTGCTGCCATTATTTGTTTATGTCGGTGTCTTTCCTACTGTAACATGATCTCCCTGAGGACAGGGAGGATGTCTTTGTGACTCAAGCCCTGGCATGTGAGATGTGTTTTGAAAAAATGTTTGATCATGCCACCTTCAGCACCTCTCTGGGCAATGCCCTTTATCAACTGAAAATTTCGAGTGGGAAATTTGCTTTATTTTCCTTATCATTAACCAAGTTCGTAATGATGACTAAGAAGGAACGAAGAAGGGAAATTTGAATTCCACTTACACAGTATGGTTCCGAGACTGTGCTTTTCATTTTACCTGATATGCCTAATTCATCCCTTCCAGTCTTCCCCTCAGCAAATAATCATTAAATTCCTACTATAATCAAAGCACCATGCTAAATACTATAAAGTAGATTACAAAGAAGAATAAAGGCCCCTCCAAGATTTTTATAACCTTTCTGGGAAGACAATACATTCACAATTTAAAAAGCCAAAGAGTACATAGAAGGTATGTGTTGGTAAGTGCCAAATGAAGCAAACAGACACTGGGTGTTTTAGGCAGGCAGAAGAGAAGTAATCACTTCAGTCATGGACAAAATAGCACCAGAGAAAAAACTGACAAGACAGCATTCCACGCTGGAACAATGGAATGAACAAAGATTTGTATAAATTGCTCTACTAAGAACCTGAAAATATAAGAAACCTGTTCTCTCTTGGGCTTCCCTGGTGGCGCAGTGGTTGAGAGTCTGCCTGCCGATGCAGGGGACACGGGTTCGTGCCTCAGTCCGGGAAGATCCCACGTGCCGCGGAGCGTCTATGCCCGTGAGCCATGGCCGCTGAGCCTGCGCATCCGGAGCCTGTGCTCCGCAACGGGAGAGGCCACAACAGTGAGAGCCCGCGTACCGCAAAAAAGAAAAAAAAAAGAAAAAAGAAACCTGTTCTCCATATTTTAACCATTTTATCCCAACTTTAAAACTTAAACTTATTGGGAATACTAGCATTTTAATTATTCTCTCAGCCAAAGTCTACCTTTAAAATAGAATTTATTTGCATTAAACCTTGTTTGGGTATTTCCAGTTCCAGGTACTTCCAGATTTTTCTCAAGTTCTTACCCACCTTTGGATGTGAGCCCCTCAGCCTTGTCCTTCCCACCGAGCAAAGCTCTCTCAGTCTTTCAGAAGACTGTGCCCTCTCCTCTGTTGAGTGTTCATCGGTCTGAGTAGCTGGCCCCAAACAGACTGCCCCTAAAGATGTCATTATGTCATCTTGCCTCACCTCTTCAGGTTACACTCAGAACTAGCCTTTCTGAAAATGGGTAATTTGAGGTCACGGTTCCTCTCTGAACTGATATAGCACAACACTGCACACAACAGCTACAAGAGAAGACCTGCTTCTCAGATATGTTCAGTCCGAGCACTGTGGATCTGTCAAGAAGAGTCTGATTTAATGTATAAGGTGCCTGTGGGCATAACAGTGACACAGGGAGCAACTGAGCTTGGCACTAACCCTTTCTGCTACGTTTCCTCAGGCAGAAGTGGAGGTGGTCCCTTCTGTTTTAACTCACTGAGGTATTACGTGTTTTGACAAATCAGAGAGTATTAAACGTTACATGAACTGCAAGATCACACAGTCCAACCCCTCAATTTACAGAGAATCTGCAACTTGCCCAAGATCACACGACAAATTACAGAAAAAAGAGAGATGAGAAGCCAGGGGTTTTGCTTCACAGTCGCTTTCTCACTCCACATTGTACACTTTCGCTCCAAAGGAGGCACCCCTGGGTTTATGAGAGTTACCACTGTGTATGCCCCGGAGTCCTAAGCACTTTGTCCATCCTTTCTGAATATTTGTTTTCAAACAGGGTTTCCAAATAATACTAGTATAAATACAGACATACCTCATTTTATGCAATCTCTTTTCCTAAAGACGGGATCTGAATTTTTTCCCCAAATAAATAGCATCCAACTGTAGATGGAGATGGATGGTATAAGTATTAATCAGTGCTTTTTATTATTATTATTCTCACCGGACAACTGATAAGAAAGCAAAGTATTTGCTCTTTACTGGTATACATCAGTTTGAGGCTATTCAGATAAAAATGCCTTTAAACACTCAAGTGTTATATGCATAAAGAATTATATTATTGTTTTATATATTAGTGTTTAATGTATTAAATGTCTCAATATTAATGGCCCAAAATAATTAATCCTTTATTCCTCTTTATGATTTATGTGGGACATTTTTAGAAAACTATTACTTCTATGCTAATGTCCATAGGTCTTTGCCATAAAAACTATAGATGAAAACTTTAAGAAAACTTCATTAAAGTACACAGGGGAAGAAGTAGGGGGTTAGCTAGGCTTCTGAAGAACTGGATTAAAATGAAAAGAGAGAGAGAGAGGAGAGAGGGGTGACATAGGGAAGAGTGCTACTGTCCAGAGAACAGTAGGAGTCGTATTTTTAACTCTGTTCGTATCAGCTATCCTCTTGGGACCTTACCATACAGTATATTTGTAAAATCATAATGAATGATAGATTGGTTTTTTTAATTGCCTTTCCTGTCAGTGGTTATCTACACTCAGATACAATGACAATTCTCATAATAATGTGTATGATTAATTCTCGCATGATAGTAACATTGTGTCTTACTTCATCTACCTTATAAAATGGAGAAGAAAATCTCATTTAACAGATATCCCCCAGAATAGTCTTATTCACTTAATGATGTAGCAACTATAGTCTCATCGAAAGAGGGTACTGAGAAATAGAGGGCAGTGAATTATTTTAGGGAGAGCAATTTAAGAGAAAGCAGGTAAAGGATTCTAATTCTTGAGGCTTTGAACAGCATGATAAGCACCACTGCATTAAAGGAACAAAAAAATTAGCATTCACTGAGCTGTTTATACATTTAGACAGTGAATAAAATGGACTGCAGTTTTAGGTAGATGGTATGAGGCGAGAAAAATGAGAAGTCTTTCCATAGTTAAGAATTTTTTTTAGAGAGTGGAAAACGAAGCTGACGAGGAGTTAGCTACTCATGTTTATTTGAAGTCATTTCTCACCTGTCCTATTCCTTATGAAAAACACAGTGTAAGTAAATTTCAGAAGTAGATAATTGTTTCATAATCAGAACAGGGAGTTTGGGTTAAAGTTAGAGGAGGGCCAGGGGAACCACAATGCCTGCAGGAGCCAAGAGGACACTGGAAATAGGTCAAGTGTGTCTGATGAAAGACTTGGTGAAATAATAGAGTGGCGTGGTGGTGCTCTGGAGAGCCCATGGCCTGTCTAAAGGCATTTAGATTCACTTGAAAAAAAAACTTAGCCATGAAATACCTAACTGCAGGCCTATTTCAGCTAAGGTCAAACAGTTTGTGAGTTCTGGATTCATAAGATCCAAGACCCTGAGACCTCAGTGAATACCCACACAGGAACAAGAAACAACTATTCAGAAGTCTTTGTTTTACATACAAATGTTAAAATGGTGTATTTCATATGTTCGTGGCCTAAAACAATGATAGTTACCATAGATTTCTACAGTACTGGTTATCCTATAAAAATTGGTTATTTTTAAGTCACAACCAATGATTTAACATTTTAAAAATACTATGCCAAAAAGAGTCTTTTGCTTATAGCAAAAGTATCTCAGTCTAACACCTATGAATCCCATGATACTGATGCAAAGTCTTGTGTGTATCTACATGTGCATTTTTGAGGGGAAAGGTTTGTACCTTTTTGTACCTACAAAGAGAAGAGGAAACACCCAGGAAAAGGAAAGAAATCCAGAGAGAATCATTATCAGGCAGGTCCATCTGTAGGCAGAAATCTGGGTGCCATAGATAATGTTCAGCCATAGATAATGTTCTTTGATGACAGAATTCTACCTATGAAAGAATAAGAGGAATGAGGTATGTCTTCAGTCTTGGAAGGTCACTGGTGGGGCAATAGCAGGAACGTAGACATGGGACCAAACTCACTGGACCAAGATACACAGATTTCCTCAAACTGCACAAGACAAGGTCTAGATTATAGGAACTGAGTCAGAGCCTGTCCCTCAGCAGAATTGGTATCTCTGGTTTGAGAAGATCACCCCTGAGCCTGGACACTGTAGGGGGTGGCTCAGTGACTCGAGATGAGTGAACTGGGATGCTGGTCTGGGCTGGAAGCCAAGCAAGTCCAAAAATAAGACAAATTTAAATACATGAATTAAGGAGACAAATAATGTTTGCTGAGCGCCTACCATGTTTTGACAGCTAAGGGATGCTTCATTTGTACTATCTCATTTAATTCCCTTAATAAATTATACCTAGAAGCCAAAATATTAGAAGTTTTCTTCTTTACAAAAGAATTCAATTATACTTAGAAGCCAAAATATTAGAAGCTTTCTTCTTTACAAAAGAATTCATTGCATCATGGTCCTCAGTATTTCTTCAAGGAAGGACAGATTTTATCCCCATATTTCAGAAGAGCATAAAACTTCACAAAGTACCAAAGTTGCCCTAGATCAGCAAATTTCAGTGAAGGAGGAGAGTATATGCCCCTCTGAGAGGGGGTGGGGATGTCATTTTAAAAGATTTGCACCAGATAATATTTGTGCATTATAATATTTTAATTTGTTGATTTGGGAATACAAACTACAAAGAGATGCTCAGAGACGGGTTTATTTCTCAAGATCAGTAATTCTCAAGAGAAAGAAGAATATTCCCTTAATGAGAGTTGTTTGTATAACTACTCTGTTGTGAGATCTTTCTGTGATTTGCTATGACTTCCCAGGACACCGTAACAAATTGAGGCAGAATACCCCAAAATGCTGATTCCCCCACTAGCGCTCCCAGGCCACTCTGCCACAGATAATCCCACTAACAAGAAAGTATAATGTAAAGTGATCTTTCGGGAAACACATTAATGCCTCTTTCACTAAGTTTCCTCATAATGAGTTTTCCAAATAACTAATGGTTACTCATTAACAGTATTTTAACCTATTAAGAGTTAAAAAAAAAAAAAGGAAAAATGGCAATATATTGGTTCCATCCCATACCTTCCTAAAAGGTATTATTCATGCTGTTGCCTTCTTAAACAAAAGTGGTTATTTTAACTCTTCCTCACCACTCAAGATGATCACTGTGACCATTGACCTGGGATATATAAGAGTGTCCTTGTCTCCTTTGCTATCTGTCATCAGGCTATCTGTTCACACAGTTTAGGTACCAACTCATATGGCCTATCTCCTTACAATATAATCTGAGCTGAGACACTGTAGGCAAATATTAAAACTCATTATAGTTTACTATTTTATGATCATTGAATCAAGTCCCCTCATTCTGTATATCTGAAATAAAAGACTCAGAGTTAAGACTTGCCCATGGTCACACAATGGATTATGGTAGAGCTGCATTTCACTTAGAATTTAAAGCTCATAAGGAAAAACATTATTTAGTCAAAATTGCCATTAGAAATTCCTTAAACTAATATTTAAGCATGGTATATATGTTTTCTGTACTATAATTTTTATACTCATTGGAGTTTTGGGTACTACAGCAATAGATGGAGGAAATAAAAGGAAAGTCTGCTGGCAAATTGGTGTCTATTCAAACCATTTGCCTTTAAGATAACCATCAAATCCATTGAATGAGAAATGAGATTTTTATTGTATTCTTCTTTCTCAATGGAATTTTTCCATTTGGTTTTAGTATTAAGCCTCTGTAACCTTACTATATTTCAATTGATTGTTCCCTCTGCTGAAGATTAGAGGATTAAGTTCTAAAACTCAGATGTGAGTTAAACACAACTAGAATACAACTCCATGAGGGGTATAGAGTTTACAGGCACACAGGGCTCCTGCTTCCCCCTTTAGCACTTTTTCTGCTACAATCTCCCTACCTAGTTATTAGAAATCAAGCTCTGGATATGACTTGAAAAACAGAAAAAAGGTTTGCTAACAAACTTCTCAGTAGTGATATCCAGTTTGCTTACTTCCTGTTTCTCCTATGTTCCCTAAGTGATTAAGCTTGCTGCATAAGGGGGGTATTAGTAACTGAGAAGACATTTGAGTTACATTCAGCCATTTTGATTAGTATCTTTGGTAACTTCTTTTTTCTCACAAACATATGGCCAAGCAACATGTAAAGTTCCAATTATTGCGATTTCAAATTTAAAGTACTATTTGTTCATTCCTGAAACCTGAAACAAACATCTGGTGGTTAATGCTTTGAGGAAAAAAAAAGTACCTTAGTGCACTACCTCTGTCTATGATTCAAGATCATGGGCAAAAATAAGTAGATGAGATAAAGCCACAGGAGTTTGTTGGTCCATTCAACTAAAAAAAAAAATTTTTTTAAAGAACTAAAGTAGGAGTTTCCTCTAAAGTAGGAAAAACAGTACAGACCATACAGTACTCTTAAGTACATCTTCCTTTCTGTCTCATCTTGCACTTAGATATAAACTATATCTAGTATAGATCCTCCCATTAGAAAAAAAGATTTGAATGCTTTCTTATCTCCATCCCATATATGCTCAGAATTATTGCAGTTTGTGCATACTGTCAGGTTCATGTTACCATGCATTTTTGTTAATGAGAATAGTATCTCCTACATTAAAACTTCTGCGCCAATTTTTCATACTTAATATTTTAAGATTTATTCTAACTCACTTTCCATTACAATATGACACTTGGGGAAAAAATCTGAAATAAAGATGTACTGTCCTTTTTGCATGGTTGCTCATCTTAGGGAAAAAATTTTGATTTTTTAAATGGGGGTAGTGTATTAGTCTGTTAGGGATGTCATAACAAAATACCATAGACTGTGTGGCTCAAATAATAAAAATTTATTTTTCACAGTTATGGAGTCTGGACATCCAAATTCAGGGTATCGGCAGTTTGGGCTTCTCCTGAGACTCTCTGTTTGGCTTGAAGGTGGTCACCTTCTTGCTGTGTCCTCACACGGCCTTTTCCCTGTGCCTGCACACCTCTGGTGTCTCTTCACTTTCTAAGAAGGACACCAGTCATATTGGATTAGGGCCCACCCTCGTGACCTCATTTAATTTTATGACCTCTTCAAAGGCCCTAGCTCCAGATTACAGTCACATGGAAGGTTAATGCTTCAACATATGAATTCTGGGGGGAACACAATTCAGTCCATAACATGTAGCAATGCTTATTAATAAAACATTCTGTAATATCTTCCTCTTGAGGAAAAAAGTAAAATCTTAGGAAGGAAAGTGATAAAGTTATCATTTATATGCGATACCAAGTTATAGGAAATATAAATTTATATGTGACTCATTTATATGAGATGTCATTTATAAGTGAATGCACATAAAATAACCCTTAACTCCGTTTTTTAGCCTGTCTCAATAGAACTCACAAAGATTTATTTAGCAAAGGAACAGCCCAGCAGACTAGCAAGTCACACTTCCACGTACTGTTTGCCAGAAGAGACCAAGAAATATCCAGATTCAGAAATGCTCGATGAGACTGCTGCTCTTGCATCTGCTCTGAGGTCACATTTACAGATTTGGTATTTATCCTCTGGAAGTGTGGCTTCCATATTTGAAAGAAGCCTGAGCCTGACTTAAGTGGCTTCAAAAAGCAGGGCCACAAGCCTGAGGAGCTTCAGCCACAACACACACTAAAACAAAGGCTGCTGCAGTGAGAGTGCACAAATACAAGTCGGAGTAGCCTTGTCCCTCCTGCGGCATAGACCACCTAGTTTTTTCAGAACACTGTGTTCTGTTGGATCATTTACAATGTTCCCATTTCTGAATTTTTTTAATGCCCTGGGTTAAGGGTTGCCAAATGTAGTAAATAAAAATATAGGATGCCCAGTTAAATTTGAATTGCAGGTAAACAATGAATATCTTTTTAGTATGACTATGTCTCGTGCAATATTTGGGAGGTACTTATACCAAAAAATAATTCCTGTATGGGACATACTAATACAAAAAAAATGTACTTGTTATTTACCTGAAATTCGAATTTAACTGTGGGTCCTATATTTTATCTGGCAACTCTGCTTCGGGTTTAAGAATGAATCCTCCCCATCCCGAACTCACCACCCTCTTAAACTTCCATCACCAACTTTGCACATTTAACTTCCTGCTTTTAATTTGGTGCTGCCCCAAAAGGTGAAAACCCCAGGTTTCAGGCTCCCTTCTGTTATACTACTGTGATATATGGTTATAGATACTCTGTGTTAAAACATGAAAGTTAGTTTGGCCCAACTTTCCCCCTATGCTGAAATATTTGCATCTTTATATCAATGTTACACAATACTACTATGATAACATTAGTTGACACCATGTGCTTAACAGTGTGGGGAAGAGTCTAAATCTCTAAACCTTGGGCTCAGTCTGCTCACCTGTAAAAGGAGGGGACTGAATTCAAGGTATTTTTCCCCAAGGTTCCTTTTAAGAATTCCTTGCCACAGGTCTTTAAAGTGAGGTTCTGTTAATGTTCTCATTTGCCTTGTGAAACTTAATTATTCCTATTTCGGGTGAATCTCTTTTCCCTTCAAGTAAGTGGCATTTAGATGACTAAATAAGTAGTGTTTCGGTTACTCGATTAACGGCTTCCTCTTTAAAGATATTCGCCTTAAATTCCTCAAGAGCCAGAGAATGCACCCTTTATTTCCCTCCACCCCACTCACCCTAACACCAGACTTTGAGCACAGCGGGTGATCAGATGATGTGGTCCTGCAAGTGCTGATAATGATGAAACAATTCCATCGTGGTGGGTTTTCTGACTGTCGAATATCATTTGCTGGGAACAGAAGCCCTCTCCGCGGGGTAGGAGACCGCCGTCTGGGAGCCGCTCGTTGTACTCTTCCGCCATCTAGTGGCGCCAGGGTTGCTCTCCTTCGCTCAACTTGCTGTTCAGAGCTGCAGATTTCAAAAATTGTAAATCAATGCGTAAATAGTTTTATTCTTGTCATTACAGTAAGAAGGGACTTATGGAGCGTTTTGAGAGATAAAATGTAATGTGTTGATAAAAAATAAGTATAACGCAATAGCAGACTTTAGTACCTGAACAGTATAGACTAAATTCATGCAATTTAGTCTCTTTAATATGTTCAAATGTTAACTTGACCGTAGAACAAAAATATAGACTATAGAGTTCTAAGGAAGATATCTTTTTCAGGGGCTTTTGTATAATGTTCAAGGATTTTTAAATTTCAAAGAAACGTAATCGTAGCAGATGAAAAAGAGCAAAAGGGAAAGGAAATAAAGTTCTGATAAACGTTAAATTGTTTAGAGAAAAGTCTCAATTCTGTATTTAACCATTTGACTTCAATTAAGTTAGAACTTATTATCATTATTATTTATACATGCAATACAATGTTTAATGAATGTTGAATGATATTTAGCTTTAATGTCCTATAATCTGGAACATTCTTCAAATGGCATGATAGTGAATTTAATTGTGTGATTCTAAAGTGAAAATAAATTTCTCTAATGAATGAAATAAAATATTTCTGAAGTGTGACTTATTTCCCATTAAAGCTGTTTTCACTGAATAACTATTATAGGAAATATATTTCTGACATTTTAACATTATTCCGGTTTCTTTTTATTTTTGTTTAAAATGCCAATGCTATCATGCAGTGTTTAGGTCTTTCTAATAAAATATATTTAATTGCAATGCCACTTCAATCTTTAATACACTTGTGACCCAACTGAAAAAGTCTCCAATTTGTTTTCCAGGGTGGGAAAATACCCATAAGGTGGACAGCCCCAGAAGCTATTGCCTACAGAAAATTCTCCTCGGCAAGTGATGCATGGAGCTATGGCATTGTCATGTGGGAGGTCATGTCCTATGGAGAGAGACCTTACTGGGAAATGTCTAACCAAGACGTAAGTGCCACCCATAGTTAAACTGCCATTTTATGAATGCAGACATATTAGCACTGATGGGGAAATATGCCTTTTGCCCTCACTCAAATTAGCCCTTATCTTCCTGAGAGTTGTCAGGGTCTGTGGCCGAACTTGAGCAGCCTTTCACTCTGAGCTGTATTTGGTGTCATAAGGGCCAGCTGATGGACTTTGTCACGTAAGTACCTGATCTATGTCTTACATCTGATACTTCCACATATATCACTCTAAGGTAGTGTGACTGTGCTTATGCAATAGCCTTGGCCTACAGGTGACAAAAAACAATGAATCATGTTTACTTTTCATTTCTTCCTTAGAGCAATTTAACGTACCACTGTAAAAAGCAAACTAATTTAGACTAGATATTCCTTAGTAGAAAAAGATTGAATGTTTTCAGGCAATGTATTATCAATATGTGTCATGTAGTATGGTTCTTTTGAGATACATGACCCTCTTTGCAATCTGTTTTGTTTCCGTTTTATCTGTAAAAACTACCCTGGTGGCTAATAAAACTGTAGAACAGGGTAGTTAACACACATTTGACCTCTGTAGACTGTCCAAGGTAGTAGAGATGGTAGTCAAAATATGCTAGTATCCTGACAATGCAAGTAAATGTGCTGTCGGAGCTGCAAATATATTTTAATATCCCACTCCCTCATCCCAGAATTAAGACTTTGTCTACTCGTTTGCTTCCTCCAAGTATCTAATGGTTTCTGAGACAATGGCAATGGGAAGTCAGCTCTACTGGGATCCTGAATGTTCATAAGGGGAAACAAAGACTATATGATTATAGGAAATCCCTAAACACAGTCAACTCCTGTCACATCTCTTCTCTGTTTTCCATTCAACTGCTTGAGCCTCCCCTCCACACCTCACACTCATTACTTTACCCCCACCTCAAGTTGTCCAAGTATCTTAAGGGTTTGTTCAGTGACAGAGAAGGTCTATCCTTTTTGAATGCCAGACACAGAGAAGACTGGGTTTTGGTTAGCTCACCATGGCTATTGTTTCTCCCTGCCTTGGAGTGTTACTTTAGAAGCTGAGTCCTGCTCAGTCCTGTGGGTGCCTACTGACTCTGTGGAGAATACCAGGTCCAGAAACCTACATGGCAGCAGGTTCAAGGTCATAAAACACTGCTCAATCTTGCTCTTTAAAGCACATCATCAAAACACAAAGCCAGGGGCTTCCCCGGCGGCGCAGTGGTTGAGAGTCCGCCTGCCGATGCGGGGGACACGGGTTCGCGCCCCGGTCCGGGAAGATCCCACGTGACGCGGAGCGGCTGGGCCCGTGAGCCATGGCCGCTGAGCCTGCGCGTCCGGAGCCTGTGCTCCGCAACGGAAGAGGCCACAACGGTGAGAGGCCCGCGTACCGCAAAAAAAAAAAAAAAAAAAAAAAAAAAAACACAAAGCCAGGTGGCTCGGTCCTGCAGAACATTTGCCCTTAAGTACAGAGTATGCCATAATCAGCAGCCTTTCCTCCACTCCCAACACTTAGACTTTTTGGATCCAGGTCATTTGCCTAGAGTTTACTGTCTTTCAGCGAATTTTATTTGAAGGAGCTCGTTGCTCTTTCCTGTCTCTGGGCCTTGTTTGGGGCAACTTGTGACCACCTCTCCAGCTCTTCTTAAAATTGAACCCCAGAAGCAGAAATTCGTCCCTTCTCTCCCAGAAAGAATTCATCTTTCTTTCACCAGTTATCCAAGGTAATAGAAGCCCTGGATTCAGTCACCATAGTTCCTGCTCCACTCTTAACCCAAGATAATGCTTGCGTGCCTGTCCTACTTTGACATGACTAAAATAGGCCATTCAAGCAAATCTCTAGACTAAAAAGTCCTCCTCCAAATGAGTTAAAGTCTTCACTGCACAGAAGAGCCCTCAGGTCAAGTACCCTCCTTAACTGGTACTCCATTAATCCTTGTCTTAACCTGTTTCCTGACAGACGTAAGATAAAAAATTGCCTAACTCAGAGGACTCCAAACTTTACTAATAATACATCCTTGCCAGTAAAAAGTTCTTGAGCATTCACAACTGACACATGTATACTTATTTGCACATTGTATACAAGTACTACCGTACTAATATATTCATTTTTCATTAAAAAATATGCATTGGGTGCCTTCTCTGTTTCAGGAAGCGGAGATACAACAGAAAACAAGTGTTACACCTGGAAGGGACCATAAAGATTATCTAGTCCAACCCGAGTTGAACTTGGTTATGAAACTGAGGCTTAGAGAAGTGACATGATTTCCCTAGAATCACATAGTAAGTGCTTTGACAGTGATATTAGAAGACAATTCTATTAACCTTTTAGAAGACGTTATGGGCAAGGAGAAGAGAAGAGGGGATAACTGCCTCTTTCATGGTGGTTTAGTTCACAGTGTATGGGCCAGTGATCTCTTGCCCTCATTGAGTTTATATTCTAGCAAGAGGGAAACAGACTTTAAACAAAGTAAATCAGTAAAATATATAATATGTAACCTGATAATCACTGCTTTGGGGGAAAAAAGCAAGAAAGGAAGATAAGAAATGCTAGGAGTTTGATTTTAAATATATATATTGCCAAATATATTTGTAACAGTCATTTCATATGGCCATAAAAGTCATAGTCATTCTTATTAGACAATAGGATGAGACAAATAAACATAAAGAGAAGTTCTATTATTTTTCCTGCCTCCTGGATTATCATCTTGCTGCCTGGGGTACATTGTACCACCAATTTGGTAACCACGGCCATGGTTATGTAGACTGTAATTCAACAATGAAAGCGCCTCAGTTTCATGACCAATAAATACAACGAAAGGACTAGGTTAAATGATTTTTAGTATCCCTTTTAACAGTAACAGGTTATGGTTTTATAATCTCTGCAGAAGTAGTTTTATCATACTTGTCTCAGCAAAGGAATGATTCAGATTGTGCTTTTCTCAAGTTTAGGAATCTCTGTGGAGGTACAAGAAATCTGATAGGACTTCCACAGAGCCGAGCAGGTACAAGTGAAGATACCAGACTGCAAGACAGATTTTCTAGGAGAGCAGCCTCTGAGAGAAAAAGCCCAAATGTGTAGTTTCCAACACAGACCCCCATGTAAATTGTTCTTAACTGTTGCCTAGAGTAGTCCAAGCCCTGTTGTCAACTCCTCCCTTCATGGATCTTGCCCAGCAGTTCACCCAGCCATTCTGGCCATGTGTGTTGATGACCTGTGTCCAAGATGACCATTTACAGAGCCATTCTGTCTATTAAACCTCATTTGGCCACAAAGGCTATATCTGGAATCAGAAGACGTTGCTGCAGCCAGGAATAGACTCCTGGACGTTAAGCCCATCCTCATTCATTCAGGGTTGCCAATGCCCACAGCACAAGGCTGAATGCTCCCTCCACCCAGAGCTTGGTTGTTCTTCAAGGACCAGGTAAGGGCTAAGCTGGTTATTTTCATGGTCTTTGAGTGGCTACCAAAGAATATGCAAGCAAGGATCTGAAAAGAGGAGAACAAAAGTTCTGGGGAAAATAATTAAAAAGCCAAACCCTCTAGGTCCTCAGATCAATACAAGAGGAGAGGAAAGTACTAAGAGCTAAAATCTTGTTTGTATCTTGTGAATAATTTTTGCTGCTGCAGTAGAGTTGAAATTCTGTTTAGCTTAACATATTGGAAGTCAGCGTATCTGTGACAGATCCTGAAACCAGAATTTCTGTTTGGAAGCAGAAATAGCTTAATCAAAACTTTCCAAGCTGCTCTCTCCAAATATTAGTTATTTCCTGTTTGTCCTGCATTTCTCATGTTTGATCAAAGTTCAGTCTTGTGTTTGACTTTATGCAACCAAGGTGTATTTTAAATAAGGAAAGTCATTTTTAGACAGTAAAAATTGAACTATGCTCTGTTTTAATATTTTGTATTTTTATTACATTTTGGTGAGTTTAATTTATGGGCTTAGTTGAATATGGAATGTTAACATGCTTTAGGATTTTAAATGAGTTTAGGAAATTTCAGCTAGTTTTCATGAAATAGTCCCTCCATTCTGCAGACTGTGGCATATTTCATTGCAATGAACAATTCTGAGTTTGCATAATCTATTTTCATGAATAATATAATGATTTTCCCAAAGGTCAGTGGTAATGTACATTAGGAATGTACATAAGGAAATGAGAAAACACAGAGTACCCAGGACTGGTCCATAAAAGACATACCAAACGTAAGGGTAGGTGCCATCTGCTTAGCCTTTCAGCAGTTACTGTTGAACACATGCCAGTCACTGGGCATGTGGATGGGGATGGAGAACTAGAAAATCCAGCCCCCACTGCCAAGGAGCCCGCTGTGTAGGTGAGGAGATGAAGTTCTGGCATTTCTAAGTCTTGCCCCTGCCCCCAAGTAGAATGTACACTCCTCAAGGGTAGACCTCAGGCCTTCTTTTCCTTTTCAATATAAACAACATTGTGTGAATGCAACATAGCTATTTTTTAGCATATGCCAAAAAAGCATGCATACTCTATTATTCAAGGTACTTTTGATTATAAATGACAGAAACTCAATGTGAACTAACTTAAGTAAAAATAATTTTTTTCATTCATGAGACTAAGAAGGAGTTGAGCAGTGCTATATCTCGGGGATCTGCAGGATTTTTAGTGCTTCCCAAGCACTAGGTCCATTGACCTCATTTTTTCCTATTGCAAAGGTCTTCTTTGCTTTATTCTTCTTTATGCTCCAGGGTTCAGCATTCCAGCTTAGCAACCTCAGCAGAATGAAACCTTCTCTCTGTGAAAATTCATACACCAATCCCAGAGAAGACTGGTTGGCTGTGTTAGGGCTCTACCCAACTCTGAACCAAAACCATGCCAGGGAATGGACACTATGATCGGCCCAGCAAGGTTTAGGTACCAGCATGTGCATTCGGAGGTGGGTGGAGCACTGTGATTGGCAATTGCCCCATAATCACATGGAGTGAGGGAGGAAGTCCCCAAAGGAAAGCAGTTGTGCTGCCAGAGATATACTACAGTATTCTTTTCTGTGCATTGCTTTCAAGAGCAGTTTTATTTATTGCTGTATCAAATGGCACCAAAATATTAACACTGTGCATCATTATATTCTAGTGCAGCAGCAGGTGTAGTGGAAAGATCATGAGAGCTTTAGAGCAGGGTTTCACAACCTCAGAACTATTGTTGGGCCAAATAATCCTTTGTTGTAGTTTGTAGGCAGGGGTGCTGTCCTGTGCATCTTTCACACCATCCCCGGCCTCTACCCACTAGGTGCGAGTAGCACCCTCCCAGTCATGACAACCAAAACTGCCCCCAAACATTGCCTAGTCAGAGATGGGGTATAAAAATCACTCCCAGTTAGAAGCCACTGCTTTAGAGCTAGAAAGACCGGGGTTGAAATCTCAGCTCTGCAGTTCACTGGCCATGTAATCTTAGGCAAGTGGTTTCAGCTTTCTGAGATACTGTCTATACTGGGGTTCAAATTACTCAACTGCAGGATTTGAAAAAGTGGGATTCTATGATGGGGTTCAAAATACTCAACTGCAGCATTTGAAAAAGTGAAAGATAATATATATAAAGCACCTGCTACATTAGAAGGTATTTAATTAATCAAAGGTAATAATCATAGCTTGCAATTTCTGAATTTATTATGAGCCAAGTATTTTAGCATATTGGCTCATTTAATCCTCAAAATAATTATTTAAGATAGATACTCTTTTTACTCCCATTTGTAGATACAAGGCTTTCTAGAAAGTTTAAACAACTTACCCAAGGTTACTAGATGGTTAACGATAGAACTGAAGTTGAAGCCCCCTACTTACTCCTAAGTGCATGCTTTTACCCTCTGAGCTATACCATAGAAGTCTAATTTTCAAAGGAGTCTCCATACCACGCAAGCTCTACGTAATGAGATCAAAGCATCTTTAATTGTGTATGCCACTGTGTCACAAGAGAAGTGTTTTCATTGTTTCCTGTCAGCAAAAGAATGTGGATTGACTCACTATTGTTTGGAACTATAAATCTCTTCTGCAGTATTTTTTTGTCTTGATGTTAAAAATTTATAAAATGTACTATATTTATTATATTTCTTAAAAATATTTAAGGCAGCAGCTTAAAATAAAATTCTAATCATCAATATATTTAGACTATTACCAGAAACATGTCACAGGCACATTGAAGGTGTATAGATCCTTGCTATTTTCTAGCATTTTTTTCTTTTTTTTTAAGGTATTGCAGGATAATGTTCTATGTTATTTTCATTCAAGTTCAAAATAATTGTTGTTTACTACATAATAGGAGTACACTGTAATGCTAGGAACTACACTGGCTCGAAAGAGGACACCAAGGGCACTGCAGTTCTTTTTTTTTTTTTTTTTTTAATTTTTTGCCTTATAACAAATTTAATCAGTTATACATATACATATGTTTCCATATCCTCTCCCTTTTGCGTCTCCCTCCGGCACTGCAGTTCTTACAACACTTACACTGTGTAATGTGCTTAACCGAAGAAAATGCAAGCAAAACATGAACAGCAGGCAACATTAAATAATCAAATCCCCACAGAGCTAATATGTAGGAAAAAAACTAGCACCACATAAATGAGAGGCAACTTAGCTCAAACTAATGATCTGAATGCAAGACTGTAGACTTGGATTTTGTTTGTTTTGTTTTTTTCCCTGACATGCTGCTGTTTTAGAAAAAAAAAGAAAGAATGAATGAATGAAAAAGAAAGGGAGGGAGGGAAGAAGGAAGGAAGGAAGGAAGGGAGGGAGGGAGGGAAGGAAGGATTCACCTTGAAGCAATTTGAAGCCCAAATACCTTCTAGGTATGGTATCATTTAGGTATATGCTACTCAGCTAGTTCAGTTTCCCAAAAAGAGAACCACTATGAGAGAACATCTCATTTGAGGTTTAGTAGGAAACATAATACTGCTTCAGTGTTTTGGAGGTTTTTTCTCCTTACTTTTCAAAAGCTTTTATATAATAGTGAGTTTTGCTTTAGATTGCTTTCTGAAACTTACCTGAAGAAAAAAATTAGAGTTCAGCTTTAGGATACTTTTTTATATAGATGATGTGGTTAGAAATAACCTTTTGACCTTACCTGAATTGATCCCTCTTTTCAAAATTTGAGAAGGAAGAAAATAACCTTTTACCATATTTTGTATTTGTCTTCATGATTGTATAACCTTTCTCAATTATAGGTCAGTATTTCAGCCAAGAATGGTGGATGTGTAGAATCCACTTACCTCAAATGCAGTATAATTTTATGACTCAGAGAGTCCAGTCATTTCCAATTTTTGTCACTGATTAGATTTTCCAAACTCTACTTTATTATGTAATGGTCCTTGTGTAATGATCTGTGTAAGATACAGTAAACTGCTAAAGGCCCATTCCCATTATTTCAGCCTTCCATATTACAGAGGGAATTTTTGCATTTGTTTGATTGTGTTTCTACAAAAGCAATTTTCAAAATGACCTTCTTTTTCTCAATTTTTCAATAATTCCTACTATTGGTACACAGGCAAGGGCAACATTTTAATTAAATACATACTAATTACACTAACATGATTCATGTCTGTTACAGAGGCAAGAGTAATAGGGGATATTATGAGATTCAATCAATCACCATTGTAAGTATTCAAATAGTAAGGTTTCAAGTAGAGGAAACCAATAACCAGTATGCTACTAACACAGTATAATTTTCAAGGGAAATTTTTTTTCTAAATAACCACAAAGCTAGAAGATATATACATACCAGCAACATTCTCATAAAAAATTAATTATACCTTCAATTTCTATTTGGAAGAAATTTACAGTCTACTGCTCTTATAATTTTTATAATTATTTTTTTCTCTTTAAAGCATATTTACAAAGAGGGCTCTTTTTTTGCCAATTAGGACAAATATCTTCTTTTTATTATGTTCATCTTTAAAATGTAGAAAACGCCAGATTGCTACAGTAAAGGAAGTTCTTATAAGATGCTAGATTCTATATCTTTTTTTAAACATTTATTTTTTATTGAAGTATAGTTGAATTACAATGTTGTGTTAATACTGCTATACAGCAAAGTGACTCAGTTATACATATATATACATTCTTTTCCTTTATAGTTTATCCCAGGATATTGAATATAGTTCCCTGTGCTATACAGTAGGACCTTGTTGTTATCCATTCTGTATATACCATCTGCTAATCCCAAACTCCCAATCCAACCCTCTCCCAGTTCCCTCCCTCTTGGAAACCACCAGTCTATTCTCTATGTCCCTGATTCTGTTTCTGTTTCATAGATAGGTTCATTTGTGTCATTTTTTAGATTCCACATATAAATGATATCATATGGTATTTGTCTTTCTTTTTCTGACTTACTTAGAATAATAATCTCTAGTTGCATACATGTTGCTGCAAATGGCATTATTTTGTTCTTCTTTATGGCTGAGTAGTATTCCACTGTATATATGTACCACATCTTCTTTATCCATTCATCTGTCAATGGACATTTAGGTTGGTTCCATGTCTTGGCTATTGTGAATAGTGCTGCTATGAATAGGGGTGCATGTATCTTTTTGAATTATAGTTTTGTCTGGATATATGCCCAGGAATGGGATTATGGATCATATGGTAATTCGATTTTTAGTTTTCTGAGGAACCTCCATACGGTTTTCCACAATGACTGCACCAACTTACATTCCCACCAACACTCTAAGAGGGTTCCCTTTTCTCCACACCCTCTCCAGCATTTGTTATTTGTAGACTTTTTAATGATGGTCATTCTGACTGGCATGAGGCGATACCTCACTGTAGTTTTGATTTGCATTTCTCTAATAATTAGTGATGTTGAGCATCTTTTCTTGTGCCTATTGGCCATCTGTGTTTCTTCTTTGGAGAAATGTCTCAAAGAGGATATTTTAAAATCCCCTTTTCCTTTGTACTCATAAACTATTTTTCCATAGCTTTCTGATATTTTTAGTGGGCCCAGGAAATATGTTATTAAAGTTGCTTATTATCCTTCTAAAATTGAAATGATGCATCAATGAAGAAATATCTGTTTTTTCCCTAGAGAGTGCTTGGGAAAATGGGCCTGAGTTTTAAGAACATTGTCTTCTTAAAGAAACAATTATTTCAGAAAAGTAGATTTGAAATGTGTGTTTATACTTCCAAAAAGTATACTTTGTTGAGGGGAACTGGCATAGTAGTGAACATCATGGTTCTAAGAACAAAAAATTTTACAATTTGTATGGAAACACAAAAGACCCCAAATAGCCAAAGCAATTTTGAGAAAGAAAAATGGAGCTGGAAGAATCAGGCGCCCTGACTTCAGACTATACTACATAGCTACAGTATTCAAGACAGTATGGTACTGGCGCAGAAACAGAAATATAGATCAATGGAATAGGATAGAAAGCCCAGAGATAAACCCATGCACCTGTGGCCACCTAATCTATGACAAAGGAGGCAAGAATATATGATGGAGAAAAGACAGCCTCTTCAGTAAGTGGTGCCTGGAAAACTGGACAGCTACATGTAAAAGAATGAAAGTAGAACACTCCCTAACATCATACACAAAAATAAACTCAGAATGGATTAAAGACCTAAATGTAAGACCAGACACTATAAAACTCTTAGAGGAAAACATAGGAAGAACACTCTTTGACAGAAACCACAGCAAGATCTTTTTTGACCCACCTCCTAGAGTAATGGAAATAAAAGAAAATAAACAAATGGGACCTAATTAAACGTAAAGCTTTTGCATAGTAAAGGAAACCATAAACAAGATGAAAAGACAACCCTCAGAATGGAAGAAAATATTTTCAAATGAAGCAGCTGACAAGGGATTAACCTACAAAATATACAAACAGCTCATGCAGCTCAATATCAAAAAAACAAACAACCCAAGCAAAAAGTGGGCAGAAAACCTAAATAGACATTTTCCCAAAGAAGACATGCAGATGGCCAAGAAGCACATGAAAAGATGCTCAACATCACTATTAGAGAAATGCAGATCAAAGCTACAATGAGGTATCACCTCACACCAGTCAGAATGGCCACCATCAAAAAATCTACAAACAATATAAATGATGGAGAGGGTGTGGAGAAAAGGGAACTCTCTTGTACTGTTGGTGGGAATATAAATTGATACAGCCACTATGCAGAACAGTATGGAGGTTCCTTAAAAAACTAAAAATAGAGCTACCATATGACCCAGAATGTACCCTGATAAAACCATAATTCAGAAAGACACATGCACCACAATATTCATTGCAGCACTATTTACAAAAGCCAGGTCATGGAAACAACCTAAATGTCCATCAACAGATGAATGGATAAAGAAGATGTGGTACATATATACAATGCAATATTACTCAGCCATAAAAAGGAATGAAATTGGCTCATTTGTAGAGATGTGGATGGACCTAGAGTCTGTCATACAGAGTGAAGTAAGTCAGAAGAGAAAAACAAATATCATATATTAACGCATATATGTGGAATCTAGAAAAATGGTACAGATGAACCTATTTGCAGGGAAGAAATAGAGACACAGACATAGAGAATGGACATGTGGACATAGGAGAATGGGGAGAGGGGCTGGGATGAATTGGGAATTGGGATTGACATATATACACTACCATGTGTAAAATAGATAGCTAGTGGGAACCTGCTGTATAGCACAGGAAGCTCAGCTCCATACTCTTTGGTGACCTAGATGGGTGGGATGGGGGGTTGGGAAGGAGATCCAAGAGGGAGGGGATATATGTATACATATAGCTGATTCACTTTGTTGTACATCAGACACTAACACAATATTGTAAAGCAACTATACCCCAATTAAGAAAACAAAACAAAAACATCATGGTTCCCCAAATCTTCCTAGTCTTAGTTTACTGGGATATAGTCTGTCCCTATCTGGATTTTTGTCTTTCTGCACCAGGAGCCCTGTGGGAAACAGTCCTTTCAAAGGAAGCCAAATCTAGATCTGGATGCTACAGAACTTGGAGATCAAGAGATGTTACCAGAGGTCCTGCAGACTAAGCCTTCAGTTTCACTGACTCTAGGAACATAGCTTTTTGAGCTGAAAAGTACAATCACAAGTACTGAATCCAGTTTCCTTTTCTTAATGAGGAGACAGAGACTTTCCTAAGAGCAGAGCTTGTTTAGGACAGCGATGCAGTTCAGGTGACTCCTTCACTAATGCTCTTTCCACTACTTAAAAACTGAAGCATAGTTGCTTAGAAGGTGTTAATTATCTCAGTCTCAAGAAGTGTGACTTTTGGGAATTCCTTGGTGGTCCAGTGTTTAGGACTCAGAACTTTCACTGCTGAGGGCCCGGGTTCAATCCCTGGCTGGGAAATTAAGATCCCACAAGCCATGTGATGTGGCCAAAAAAAAAAAAAAAAAGGTGTGACTTTCAACTGTTAGGGCTAAAGATTTTCCAAACCATAAATCATATCATCAGCAATCTTTTAACCTATGAATCCTACACTTCATATTTTCCCCCATTTTGTCCACTCATTCAACAATCTGAAAGGTGGTAACCTACTCAGGGCAAGCACTCTCCATTTTTATAGATTCTTGACATTCTATTTCAACTTCCAAAAAAATGAGGTTAGAGAACTGTCTTAAGTGTAAGATTTTAAGAAATTCTTCATCTTAAAGTTTGAAAGGAAATCTTAGGTTTCCATGCCCTAATGATTTAAATTATAAATTAGCTTCAGAAAAATTGTTTTCTTTCTGTATCTTATTCTTTCATCACTCTGTCCCCCTTTTTTTCTAATGTACACTGAATTTCATTTGGATTTTGATTGTTTTTCACTGAATTATAAATTCTGTATGTTGAAAAATATTGACTAAGAAAATAAGTATAATATTATAAATGTTATAACTACTTCTTTCCTTTCTTTTTTTCTTTTCTTCTTTTACCTATGCAGACACAATCATTATATTGCATATCAGGAAAATACATTAGCAATGTTTTCAGTATTACTGTTTTATAAACCTAAATGTCCTAATATCTATAAGTAATCATTATCACAAAAAGTAAGGACATACTGGGACTCTTTGCTTCACCATCCCTCTTCAACCTGAAATTAAGGTTGATGAATTAAACTTATCAACAAAACCATCATGAATATTTAGAGGGAAGATAGAAGTAAAATCATTTCACAGTCCATTTACTAGTGTACATTTCAGCCCTTGCTAAAATTTTGAGACAGTTTCTTTTAAAATAACTTTTTAAATAAGTAAATTCAATGTGCTTCTCTTTAGGAGTTGTTTAGCAGTGTTATAATAATGTGATTCCCTGCACAGCCCAAGCAGTCCTTGTTCAATAGTATTGTTCAGGGATATCTCAGTGTCTTCATATTGACTGTCTACTCCTTGTTTGCCTAGTTTAATAAAAGGTGCACATTGCCTGCTTTGATTCAGAAACTGTCAACACAATTGGAAAACTCATCAGATTCAGCAAGAGCAGAACAGTCTGCTACGTGTCCCAACTGAGCCTTGTGTAGATTCTAGGCTGCTAAAAATTGCAGTGTCATTGACAAGGAACCAGTATGATCTATTTAGAATAACCAGCCAGGTTTTAGATGATAATTCCTGACAGAATCTAATTTCTTCTACCTCTGCATAGAAGTTATCACTGCAGTCATTTTCATATTTTTTCACTTTGTTTTAAATTTTCTTCTTACATTTTAAAATAAGGGTATAACCTGGTATAACTCTTCTCCAAAGGATGACAGCCTACAGCTATCATAAAACCATACTGTTAACAAAATTCTCTCTAGTTAATTATCACCCCTTCATATCCTAAAACAATAAGCCTCATTTAGTCTTTTAGACAAAACACCCCATATGCTCCTGGCTCCCTGTCAGTCCTTGACTAGGGAATCAGAAATACCTATAAAACAAAACTTCCCACAAAAGACATGTTAATGAAGATAAAGGTTAATATAAAGCTTTCATAGGTCACATATATGACAACTGGAGCTCACTCTTTGACTTGACAAGGCATTGTTTTAGATGCTGGGAACATATGGAAAAAAGAAACAGTTCCTGCTCTTGAACTCGGCTTGCCCAGCTGAGAGACTGCAAGTGTTTTGTAGTGGCCAAAGCAAAGGGGAAACAGGATGCAGCCAGAGGTGAGGACTGAGAGCCAGGGTCATGGTGAGCCACTGCAGAATTTCAGGAACGTGATCACAGTTTCACATCAGCAGGATTGCTTTGGGTGCACTACGGGAGATGATTGAGGAAGGAAAAGGGGAGACAAAAAGACTAGTTAGGCGGTTGTTGCAGTGATCAAAATGAAAAATAAATCATTTGAAGAGAGGATTAAAACTGGAGCAGATTTAAAATATATGAAGGTGGTGGAATCAACGTGTCTTAAGTTAATTTTGAGCACCCAGAAAGGCAAAAGCCCAGATGACTCCCTGATCTCTGACCTAAATCACTGGAAAAAGAATGGTACCCTTTTCAGAGGACAGAAATGCCAAAGCAGGGGCTTTCCTGGTGGCACAGTGGTTAAGAATCCACCTGCCAATGCAGGGGACACGGGTTTGAGCCCTGGTTCAGGAAAATCCCACATGCCGCGGAGCAACTAAGCCTGTGCGCCACAACTACTGAGTCTGTGCTCTAGCGCCCAAGAGCCACAGCTACTGAGCCCACGTGCCACAACTACTGAAGCTCTCACGCCGCAATTACTGAAGGCAGCATGCATACAGCCCATGCTCTGCAACAAGAGAAGCCACTGCAATGAGAAGCCCGCGTACCACAATGAAGAGTAGGCCCTGCTTGCTGTAGCTAGAGAAAACCCACACGCAGCAACGAAGACCCAACACAGCCAAAAATAAAGTTAATTGATTAATTAATTAATTTAATTAATGCCAAAGCAGGAACAGGGTTAGTTTTGAACAAAAAAAAAAATCATGGCACCTATATGACAACTTTATGAAGTGTTATGTCCCATAGACAATAGATGGAGAAATCTGGAGAGAAAGCTGAGCTGGAGCTGCAAGCATAAAAGTCATGAGCAGGTAGGTGAGAGGGAAAGCATGGAGTGTGTAAATGTGTAAGAGAGGCTCAAGAGCTAATTCTGGGAGAATGAGGTATGTGGCTCAAGACTCAGGACAGTTTTTTTTTTTTAAGTGAAACCCCTCAATCTAACTTTAAACAAGAACCTAATGTTCATTTTATTTTATTTTATTTTATTTATTTATTTTCGGTACGCGGGTCTGTCACTGTTGTGGCCTCTCCCGTTGCAGAGCACAGGCTCTGGATGCACAGGCTCAGCGGCCATGGCTCACGGGCCCAGCCACTCTGCGGCATGTGGGATCTTCCCAGACCGGGGCACGAACCCGCATCCCCTGCATGGGCAGGCGGACTCTCAACCACTGCACCACCAGGGAAGCCCTCAGGACAGATTTTTCACTACCACTATCATGATTCAGAGGCTACCAAGGTGATAATATTAGTCCATTCTTCAGGGCATTATTAGCTATGTGATATTGACCCAATCTGTTCATTAGTTTGAGCTTCAGTTTTCTTACCTACAAAAGATGTAGAACCACACTCACATAGGTATCTTGAGATCTAAATAAGGTAAGCTGTGTTAAAACACCTAGCCCGGAAATTGACATATAATAAGGGGCTCTCAAAGTTTTATATGTTACTTGAATCCGAAGCCAGAAAGATCACAGAAAATTTAACTCATGGTCACTCCAGCCCCAAAATTGCTTCTCCTCCTTTGTCTTCTATCTTTATTAGTTGACCAAGCCAAAAACCTAGAAGTCATTCTTCTCTTCTCCCTCTACTTCCATACCCAATTTCACCCTAATCTCGCATTCCTGTCAGATCAGTCTATTTCTTGTACCCCACATCCACTGCTTTCACTAAGGCCATCCTGACCTCTCTCCTGGATCACTGCAAGCCTCCTTCAGGCTTCCCACACCCTCCGATGCACTCTTCACATTGCAGCCAGAGTGAGCTTCCAAAAGATAAATCTAATGTCATTTGCTTGCTAAAACCCTTTGCATAAAGTCTGTATTTATAGCATGTAAAATCATTCATGATCTCAAGAAATATAGTTTTTACTTAACTCTTGAGCCTCAAATCTCACCATTCCTCTCTTTGAAGACTCTATTCTAGCTTCAGAAATCTACTTTCATTCCCTGATCAGGTCACATCTCCTCTCTTGGACCCATCTAGTCTAGTCGACCCTGCTACCTTCTACATTCAGTTCACCTCCTCTGAGAAGCCTCCCCAAGGCTGGGTTAGGTACTCCTCTGAAAAGTTTCCACAACTCCCTGTTCTACATGGCACTTACCATATTCAGACTCCTTGGTCACCTTCGCTAGATTATACATTTCCTAAAGACAGAAATATTTCTTACTCATTATGTTATCCCTTATACACGGTATGCTCAATAGTATATTTTAAGTGATTAGTATATATCTGTTTGGATAAATAAATTAAAAATCCTTTAGAAAGTTGTTGTGTCTTTTAACCATCTTCGAGAATCATATTGCTTAAATCTCTTCTCTAGCTACCTTCAAAACCAGAATTTTTACGTGCGTGATCTTCAACAAATTAAACCTCTCTGTGTTTAAGTTCCTTGTCTGTAAACTGAGGATAACAATAGTACCTACCTCATAGTATTACTTAAGGATTAAAAGAGTTGATGCATGTAAATCATTTAGAAATGGCACCTGGAAGTTTCCAAGAGCTCTCAGTAATTGTTAGCTCTTATTATTATTGTCACTGTTACTCTAGTTATTAATATTTTCCTATAAGGTGGGAACTTCATGTTTGACATCTGTCATGAACCAGGGCTCAGGACATAGTTCACAAAGTCACAAGTTAAAGAACAGAGGAAGCTTTAAAGCCAGAGGTCAGCAAGAAGCAATGTCATGAGTCCCTTAACCTCCCACTCTCCCCACAGAAAGGCATTCTGGGACCAGACACGTTGCTGAACACATTATGGATAAAGGTTCCTGGTGAAGGACCACACTTTCTTGTCACTCTGTCTCCTTACAGGCCAGTCATGAGAGCAACTTTGTCAAAAGAGAGTAAACAGCCTGCTTGACACCAAGCAGGCTGGATGTGAGTGTCAGCTGTTTACAGGAGTTGTCTGGAAAAGTCAGCTCCCCAGCAACTAAGGACGTTTGGGTCAATGGGAAATAGTAAACCTTCTGGACAGGAGTAAGAAACCACGTCTTTACAGGAAGCTGACGTTGGGTCCAGTGCCCTCTGTCTTAGAGAAGAGCAAGGCCCAATCTCACCTGGCCGTTGTCTAGCCAAACCAGGGAGAAATTATATCATTTTGAACAATACTACTTGATGCCCCAGTTTTTTATTAATATTTCCTTCTGAGGTACTTCAAATGCTGTCATGCTTCTGCTTTGAATCCATCTTGGGTAGCTTGAGACTCCAGGTTTTCTAAGAGTCTGCTCTCTATCAAGACAGATCCCAAAATTTCTTCTAATAGCTTTTGTTTTTGTCAATAACATTTATTAATGTGTCAGGTACCATACTAAGGGATGAGAATACAAAATATAGGGACATAATTCCTTCTTTTATGTATGTTTAGCCTGAGAGGAAGCAGATGAAATATTACAATACAATGTAACAGATGCAATAATAGAAATGTGTGCAGGACTCAGAAGCACTCAGAAATTACTCTGTTCAGCCAGAGATTACATTTTGCAAACTATGAAGTAAATATGTTTTTGATTTACCCAGAATATAAAGCTTAGGATCCAAATAAAAACATTGAAGCCCAATTAGCAGATGTATAACAATAGATAAAATGGTAATCATCACTCCTAAAATTACATCAGTTGATATAAAATTGGAGAGGAAGATGTTATCATGAGAACTGAAAAGCATTCCTGGGGAATGGCCAGAGGAAAAGTTTGGAAGCTGAAAGAAACAAAGTTCAAATTTCAGCTCTGCCACCTATGCTGTGTGAATTTAGGCAAGTTTCCTAACATCTCTGAGTCTAAATTTTCTCATTTAAAAATAGGTATAATAATAACTACCGTATTGAGTTATTTTAAGCAGTAAATGAAGAAAACTATGCAAAGCATCTAGCACATGATGCTCAATAAAGGCAGCTAATTTTTTTCTCAGCCTATAACTTCACTTGTCATCTATTTGATTCTATGCACTTATAATTAGGTAACTGTGAAATCGACTAGAGAGCTCTCCTGGGGTGGGATTTTAAAGTCTTTCTATAATGGAGTTCTATCCTATTTTTCTTAGTTACTTTTCAAAACTATCCACAGTAGTTTTGATGCATTATAAGCATTTTTATACACATGCTGTTTTACTAAAATGTGTTGCAAAATGTCTTAAAATTCAAGCCTAGTTGGTAGCAAAAGTAGTCAGAAAACAGATGAGAAAAAATCCTATTCAATAATGGAATATAAAATGAACAGAAAAAAAGCTAGTATCCTGACAGGTTAAAGTGTTTTGGTCACAAAGACACAGATGGGATTATGAGACATTTCCTATTACTAAAAAAGCTAAAGCTTAGCAGTTAAGTGGTTCCTGAAGTTATATTTTTGCTTCTTTTTGCAGACTGCCTCTAGCATAAATTATAGATATTTTAGAGTCATGTCAAATAGTGTCAATTAAAAAAGAAATTAAAATGAGATGTGTTTTTTTATTATTATAGAAAATGAAAGTGTGTAGATGGTGGTACAATAAAGAGAGCACTGATAACAATATTTACACTTACATTTTTGTATTTCTGTTGTTGGCACAGGGAAGAGGTAAGCTTGAATTGTGCCTGTCTTTAAATATTCGTCTGTCCCTCAATTTTCCCACATCAAAAATGGGGGAAATATCAATGGAAAAGCTTGGGTCCTAGCCCACCAGACACCTCCATTTTGAGGGGCAGGGGGAAGATGCCTACACAGGACCATAAGATGCACCTTTTAAAAGACCTTCATTTTTCCTCACAAGGTGGCATTTTAGAGAGGGGAGGCTGTGGATTTCAGAGAGCCTGCCCTGCTTTAGGCAAATCCTGAGCCACAATCCTTTAAAAACCCTCCCAGAGAACCACCTAGTCTATAAAAATATGGTTCCAGTTCAGTGCCCTCTCTATGCAAAGTTTTTCATTTTAACTGTTTAGTTAAATTTTAACAATTGGGGAATTTTGAAAACTGCTTTACACACTTCCTTGCCTTCTTAAAATAAAAGCAGACAAATGTTTAAAAAAAAAAAAAGAAAGGGGGTAAATAAACCCTTTCCTTTGTCTTTCTCCCAGAGATAATGTAAGAATAGTCACGTGAATACCTTTGAACACTTTATTAAAAAATAAACTACATAAATTCCAGATCAACTGTATTGCATTGTTAGGAAATTCCCAGTGGGTAGTATATTAAACAGAGAAATAGATAAATATCTTACCTCATCTTGTATGTGATTTCCTAAGTACAAAAAAATAATAATAATACAGTTATCTTGTTGTTACTCTTAACTTTGGCTTCTTATCCTGTCCCTAAAGCTACACTGTCCTATAGAGTAGCCACTTGCCACATGTGGCTATTTAAAATTTAATGTCAATTAATTAAACTAAAACTAAAAATTCAGTTCCTCAGTCTTACTAGCCACACTTCAAATGCTCAATAGTCACATGTGACCACTTGCCACCATGTTGGACAGAGAGAACATTTCCGTCACCACGGAAAGTTCTATTGGAGAGTACTGGCCCAGAGGATACTCAGGCTGAATGTCCTGTTGCTCTGTGGCCTTAAGCTGGGCACTGATAGCATTTCAAAGATTAAATGACCTTAGAAGTTCTGAAAGGACTTCATTATAACATCAGTGTCAGACTAAGGGAAAGACAGAAGTAAGTGAAGAAGAATTAAAGAGGCAGGGCTTCCCTGGTGGCACAGTGGTTAAGACTCTGTACTCCCGATGCAGGGGGCCTGGGTTCGATCCCTGGTCAGGGAACTAGATCCCACATGCGTGTCACAACTAAAAGTTCACATGCCACAACTAAGGAGCCCACGTGCTGCAACTAAGGAGCCCACCTCCTGCAACTAAGACCCGGTGCAACCAAATAAATAAAGAATTAAATAGACGGTAAAGAAGAAAGAAGGAAGGATGGCTACAAAAAGAATACACACTGACATTATTATAAAGGGATAAAAAATGAACCAGGAATTCAGTGCTTCTGCAGAAGTACAGTTTTACTTAAAACATTTGTCACATGTGGTTTGTATTAAATGCATCAATCTTAGACTAACTTTCTGATGTCCTAATTGGGTTTTGAGGCATTCCAGCTAAATCACACAAAAACTATTTCTGGACATTGGGATGAAATTTAACCTCCCATATGTATACCACAAGTTTAAAAAACATATTTTTCCTCTCAAGGGGGGTCAGCAGATGCTACGAAGATACTTGCAATTCTTGTTCACAACTTTCGTATTTATCCTTGTCTGGACCACATGTACTCACAAGTAGTTTTCATGCTTACCAATGTTTTGGCTTCCACTTCCTGTATAAAAGGAATTATAACTTAGCATATGTATTATTTGTCCCCCAAAGTAAGAGAATAACCTGTGTATGTTTGCATTTAGGTCATTCTGTCCATTGAAGAAGGTTACAGACTTCCGGCTCCCATGGGCTGTCCAGCATCTCTACACCAGCTGATGCTCCATTGCTGGCAGAAGGAGAGAAATCACAGACCAAAATTTACTGACATTGTCAGCTTCCTTGACAAGCTGATCCGCAATCCCAGTGCCCTTCACACCCTGGTAGAGGACATCCTTGTGTAAGATGCATAATGTTGATTTTTCCCCTTGACAATCATAATTTCTTTCAGGCTGCAGACAAGACTAACAGGTAAAGAGGAGAAAGTTTGCCTTGATAACTGTCTAGTTGTCTACCTTTTAGAATATTCTGTATAAACGGTATTTTATTTATCAGCTGAAAAAGCAGTTTATTAACATTTTAAAAAATGATTTTTTTCCACAAGAAAACAAGTTCCCCTTTCCTTTTGTCCATATCTAATCTTTCGGAATCACTTTTTAAATATTTTTTCCTGTGTGGGTCTATGGTATTTCTAATTGCTTTCTTGACTTACTGATTTTCTTCTTACCTTTATGAGAAGAAAATCTTGTGTGTGTGTGTGTGTGTGTGTGCAGCCCCTTTAATTTTCTTGTCCATTCTATATTCTATTCCTCTCTTTGAAATGGCAAGCAAGACAGGGGCAATTTGTGAATCAGCCAGGAGCAAGGATGTCTCCTGCTGATATGATCACACCCAGCTGTTGTTACTTTCCATTGCTAAAACCAGAAAAAGACAGATGACAAGATAAGAAAATGAAAGCACTCATCCACCATTTTATAAAAGTCAGTAGCGTTGAGAGATCTACCCACTTCTCTCTGAAAAGCAATTATAAGAGGGAGAGTAGAAGAAAAAAAAACACTGCCATCTATGTCTGAACATATAACATTTAAAATATTGTTAAGTTGAAAATATATTTCTTTAGGCCAAATTGGACTTAAAAATAACCAAAGCATTTTCAAAGCTTACTTTCCTGACTCAGGAGATGGCCAATAGGATATACAGATGTTCAACTTTAGGTCACAAGTTCAAGTCAGTGCAGGTTTTAGTGACAATAAAGCCAAAGGCTCTTCAAGAACTACTTGAAACAGACCTCAGTTCATAGCAGAGCATAGAAGGTTTCACCTCTAAATCACTAATTGGCAGCCTCAGTAAAGTGAAGCCAAGCATGAAATAGCTAGAGATTAAACTATTATTCTAGCCCGTCTTCCCTAAAGCAGTCCAGCACAGGAGGCTGTAATGGTGGGAGTGGACGTGGGGGCCATTTTGAATTTTATCATAAAAGCAATGGGCAGCCATTGAAGGATTTTAAGCAAGAGAATGGCATGATCACATTTGCATTTCTGAAAGATCACTCTAGGGCTGATTTAGACTAAAAGTGTAAAACAAGGAACAAGACGGGAAACAGAGACAGTTATATGTTTTCAGCAATCCAAGCTAGGAAAGGTCAGGGCCTGACTTATGAAATGAGAATCAGTTTGGAGTCAGGAGATAAGAAAATGGATTTATTACTAGATAAGGAAAATGAATGTGCCTTGGTCATTGAGTGAACAAGGAAAGAGGAGAAAAGTATCAAGATATTTGTCAGGTTTCTTTCTTAGACAAGTTGGTTGATGGCATTACCACTGAGAGAGAGGGAGAAGGACAAGTTTTTGGAATAGAAATGAGACCATTTCGTGCATATTGAGTGGAAGATTCCTGTGGGGCATCTAAGTGAAGATATCCAGTAGGCACTTATATGTATATAGGTTGAACTCAGTTAAAAAGATCTGGGCTAAAGATGTAGATTTGGAGATCATCAGCATATTGATTGTACCTGAAGCTTTAAGCGTAGTTTAGATAACCCATGGAGAATATAAAGAATGAAAAGAAATAGGAAAAGAATGCAAACCTTTGGAGCACCAAGATTTAAGAAATGAATTGAAGAAGTGTACCCAAAGGAGACTGAGAAAGAAGAGCCAGACAGGTAATCAGGAAAACAGGGAAAGCACAGTATCCTAGAAGCCAAAAAAAGGAGACAGTTCCAAGGAGTTTAATGTCCAAGGCTTTATGAAGCTCCCTTAAGATAAAAATGAAGTGTGTCCATTGGATTTAGCAACTATGTGTTTAGGTTTCATGGGCAGCCTTTGCAAGAGCATTTTCACTAGCATCATGTAAGACAGATTCAGTGGGAGAGGAGTGAATGTGAGGTCAGAGAGGGGCGCTATACAAAGTACCAAGTCCAGTACTGTTTTCTCAAAAAATCTGTATCTGAAAAGAAAGAGAAGTGGTTAGAGAAAATGTTTCTTGTGTTTTGTTTTTATATGTTTTATTGAAGAGATGAGCATGCTTTAATAATGAAGAGAAAGAACTACTAGAAAGGGATCATGGAGTGAGTCTGAAATCATTTAATCTGGGCCTCTTGTGGTTTAGGGTCAACGGACTCCACAGCCAGTGCCCGTCAACAGAGCTCTCTGACTGTTCTATGGCTGTAGACGCAGGCAGGTAAGAGCCTTCTTTTTGAAGAAAAGCAGATAAAACAATTTCTTCCCTGCTTTTTCAAGATAATGAATCTTCCTCATATTTGGAAAATAACGATAAAGAATTTAAGGTGAGAAAATATCAGAAAGTCCAAATGAACCAGAGGTAAAGTCAGTATGAGGGCTGGTGACTGAGGGCCAGAAGTTATGCTTTAACTGGGTGGGCAATAATCCAGTGGACAGGCCAGAGAAAGGCAGGCTCCTCAATGGCGCCGCCACACGTGGGCCAGGAGTTGGGCTTTATATAAAGTTGGCAGTTTGATTCAATTCTAAAGTCTGATCTCTGGGACTTCCCTGGCGGTCCAGTGGTTAAAGACTTCGCCTTCCAATGCAGGGGGTGTGGGTTTGATCCCTGGTTGGGGAGCTAAGATCCCACATGCCTCGTGGCCAAAAAACCAAAACATAAAACAGAAGCAATATTGTAACAAATTCAGTAAAGACTTTAAAAATGGTCCACATTAAAAAAAAAATCTTAAAAAAAAAAAGTCTAATCTCTGGGGGACCAAATGGAAGTTTTTGTGACTGATTTGCTATCCTTGTTTCTGACAAAGACATATGTGCTACCCTTACTATACTCTTGTTTGGGAAACAAAAAGAACCAGAGTTCTAAGGGTATCATGCGTGAACCTTTATCAGTATTCTTGTTTTCAAAGCAGCCTGAGTGGGTTTCCCTTGTCCACCCCCTCACCCCCAATGCCACCCACCTACCCTGATCCCAGAGCACTGAGACCGTTTAGGGAGAAGAGATGTGGTAGATTGAAGGATGGCAATGTTAGCTACAGAATGCCTGGTTTGTTTTATGCTTACAAAACTGTGACACTGCCACTCCATCCCCCAGATTCCAAAGCCCAGTCACTTGTCCCAGAGTGATGTTGGACTAAGGAAACATGATGGGGTATAGAACTGCAGTCTTTCCTCCCATGTATCTCTCAAGCAGGTAAAGGAGTCTAAGAGTATAATTCACAGCAGCTCTTATTAAACTCTCCTGTATGCTCCTTTTCTCTAATATCCCCAAACTCCCAAAGTTCTCTCACACTCCTATACTGACATAACTCTCTTACCCACTAGGTCCCCATGGTTTTTATTCCACGCTAATTGCTTTTTTTCTCAAGAATTCACCTGAGAAGGTTTTATCCATTCTCTTGACACAGTAGTAAGAGGGGAAGAAATTAAGGTGACAAAGAGGGGAGAGGAAAGCTGAGAAACCCACAGCTTCATCATTTTATACCAGCATATTGGAAATTTCATAGACCTTATATCTGTAATTTTTCTTTCAAAAGACAGAATACCCAGTGGGGAAAAAAAAAAGTGTTGGTCAGAGAAGGCTTTTATTATTTAGAACAACCACTCCAAATAATGCTGACATTCTTGTGCCTGACACACTCCCATGGGAGTATTCAGAGCCCTGTGAAGTCCCCTACCTTCTTGCTTTCTCTGCTACTCAAGAAAGCATATGGATATATAAGTGAATGTAATGATATAAGTACAACCTTAAATCCAATTGATTGTAAAAAATAATTTGAGAAAGTACCTTAGTAATATAGGCAGTCATTCTTTCATGCATGAATTTCAAACTACCTTCATTTTCATTTACAGTACAATGATGCCTTATAACCCCCTTTCAAAGAAATATCTATAGCTGTCACAGCCCCTGGGAAAAGGGCCCAGCTTGAGACCAAGACTACATGGAGAACAACGTGAGGAGCGTTGCCTGGCCACACCTTTTGAAACACCTCTTCTCCCTTTCCCTGACCCTCAGGATCAACCCAGAGGCAAACATATTGCCATGGAATCCAGAGTCACATCTGGGGCCCGGTAGTTTAATAGCACAAAGTAGATTGATGACTAGATGGCTGTCCCTTCACCCAGCCCTACCTTCCCCACCCTACCTACATCGTCCTATACACTCACCCTCCCACCTCTTAACCCCCACCCTGTTTCTTCCATACACCATAGCCTACTGAGTGCACTAGGCTGAAGTCAGCTGGACAGTGCCTTTGGACAACGCTGCAGTGTAATAGGAAAATAACTCTTTCTTCCAATCCTGCTCCAGATCCCCAGCATGTCACTGATAAGAATTTTATAGATTATGGGCTCCTCGACAACATCAGCTAAAAGGTAGCATTCAGAAACAGGCAACAATTGACCAGATGGACCAGTCCATGACAGAAATCATATTCCACCCAGGCCAAGGCACATAGGAATACTCTCACTACCTGCTAGGCCATAATTAAGGATCTTATAATATTTTAGCTCTTAGGAGCTGGAACTACCACTTTCCTTAGTATGTATAAATTAACTGTTGAACTTTCAAGCACTTGGCTTCTGGTAATATGCGAATCATGAAAGTAAGGAAAAGCTCAAACCAGTATCATCTGCTTTAGAGAACTGCAAGTAAACATTATAAGACTAAATGGTACTACCTCCCTCCATCCAATTAATACAGCACCTGCAATGCTGTCTCCTGAGGGCAATAATTTTCAACAGTTTGTTAGAAATGTTTCTATTCATTTTGAAAACATCTTGCTAAGTGCTGCCTAGGCTGTCCATAATCATCACTTACTAAATTGCTTATCTCTATAAACCAAGTCATGGACAACTTGTTCTGTTTAATTTTTGTAAATAACAGTTTTAATGTTTGTTTTCCTGGCAGAGAAATAACTGGCTGGCCAAAACTAGTGTTGTAATTGAGTGAAAAGCAAAGCTTTGCGGAAGGAAGACGGAATATTAAGTATTAATCAGGAAGTGTGAAACTTCTACCCGTTAGAAAATCTAAACTCAATTCACATGAACTGTCGCCACAATATAATACTAATGTTAATACGAGTACTGATACTGATACAAGTTCTATGAATCATTAACAACAATAACTATTACTGCTATTTGTTGAGAGCCTACTATGTGCCAGTCATTGTACTAGGCACTTTTATCTGTCATGTCATGTACTCCTGTTATTATCTCCATCCCTCATGTAAGGAAACAGAGACTCAAAGAGGCTAAATTTCCCAGGGGTACACAGCAAGTAATTACTAGATCAGGAATTTGAATGAGGTCCACCAACTGCAAAGTCCTTGTTCTTTCCACTGCACAGTATACAATCACCGCACTGTTTATGATTATAGGAAAAGAGGATACGTTTTTACATCTCCAGATAGATTTTCTCTGGACTTATCAGACGTCATCAATGGAGTATATTAAAATTCCAAAAAGAATTTGTAGCAGAGCACAGCCTGTTATTTTATGTTCTGCTAAGCAAATACAAGGATGTAGAAAATGAGTATGACCTCATTCATGGGAATAAGAAGCAAACACATAATCTGTATATTCCCCCAACTTTCTCCTACAATGCTCGGCCACTTGAAGAACATTACTTGAAAAAAGAAAGTAGTAACTACAACAAAATAAAGAAATGAGGGAACTATGGCAGCAACATGGTTTCACATTTACATCCTCAAGCATTTTTGTAGTATCTTTTTAAGACCACATTTTGATAACCACTGGCAATGAATTGTAGTTGGCATGTGATATGAAATCTATTTCTGTCTCTGTATTATTTACCCACAAAAAATAGGCTTTCCTGAGGTTCAGTGATCTGTTCCTCTGACTGTAGTGACCATGTGCTAAGAATGTACTCAGAATGTAGGAAATATTTAAACAGTATTATGCCTACCCTGTATCTATCCTTCCTAATGTTTAAACACATCTATAATTTTTAAATTTGCTTTGAATTTCACTCCTTCATACTTTTTACCAATTATCAGCCTTATTATGAGAATTAAATAATCATGTCGATAAAAATCCTGAAGACTTACTGAAAATACGAGGCCGACAAAAAATAACTCAGGCTCCCAGTTTAGCACTGAGGAGCGTCAGATTGTTTGGAACAAAGAGATATTGCCCACAAGCATGAAATAGTCACAAGATTTATGGCATGGTTCTAAGCCCTTAGAATTTTATAACATCTTGTGCAAAATTTCACTTTAAAATTTTAAAAGAATATCAAAATTGTTTCATTAACTTGTGTTCAAGTTGACGATTAGGCCTAATTATAGGGAGGGCAATGTTTTATTTTTTAATCTGATTAGATAAATTCTTCCTTCAGAGGTTAGGTAGGTAGTTTGTGTAGTAAATAGTGTGACGTGTAGTCCCTTAGTCATGAGATGAGAAACTTATGTAAAAACAGTGATATTGGGGCTTCCCTGGTGGCGCAGTGGTTGAGAGTCCACCTGCCGATGCAGGGGACACGGGTTCGTGCCCCGGTCCGGGAAGATCCGACATGCTGCAGAGTGGCTGGGCCCGTGAGCCATGGCCGCTGAGCCTGTGTGTCCGGAGCCTGTGCTCCGCAATGGGAGAGGCCACAACAGTGAGAGACCCGCGTACCGTAAAAAAAAAAAAAACTGTGCTATTGAATAAGATAAATGTTGCTGTTGTGGTTCTAGGTCCCTTAACCCTGTGCTGCCTCACTCACCTGTAACTGCCTCTTCCACTCTGAAACCTATCAAGACAGATAAGCAAACATTTTTGCAATGTGAGGAATAAACTAAATAAACAGCATATTCATTAATAGGCTGACCATTACAGCAATAAGCTCTTACTCTTCCATTTAATGAGTTAAATGAAAGTAGATTATTCATCATGAATCAGCCATTATGTCATGGACCAAACTTTTCTGTAGAGAATATTCAAATCTAAATTATCACTTATTTAATAAATTCCTTTAATACTTTCAGCATTGTGCTAAGGCCTACAGAAAATAGAAAGATATATGAGATATGATTCCTGCCATCAGGGAGTTTTAACTTACTCTTTAAAAAAAACATTCTTCTGTCTTATGGATTTTTCCCAAGGAAGTAATTCAACTGAAGCATAAAGATACATGTTCTACGATTATATAATCATCTGTAATAAATTTAATAAGGTTGCTAGCAATTTAAGAGTCTGACTCAGGGAATTAATAAATTATTAAGCATCAACCTACAGAATACTATACACTCACTTGAATATTAGTTATGAAGACCACTGACATATAGAAAATATTCATCAGTATGTGAAATAAAGGCAATACAGAATAGAATGGACCCTATCTGTACAGTTCTGCTAACCATATATAAATATAAGAGCTAGGAAGAAGTTATGTTAGAGTGGTAAGGGGAGAAAAGCCTTTATGCATGTGATAGTTTCATATTAAAACAAGATCCATATGGTAATTCTATTTTTAGTTTTTTAAGGAACCTCCATGCTCTTCTCCATAGAGGCTGTATCAATTTACATTCCCACCAACAGTGCAAGAGGGTTCCCTTTTCTCCACACCCTCTCCAGCATTTATTGTCTGTAGATTTTTTGAGGATGGCCATTCTGACCGGTGTGACATGGTATCTCATTGTAGTTTTGATTTGCATTTCTCTAATGATTAATGATGTTGAGCATCCTTTCATGTGTTTGTTGGCAATCTGTATATCTTCTTTGGAGAAATATCTATATAGGTCTTCTGCCCATTTTTGGATTGGGTTGTTTGTTTTTTTGATATTGAGCTGCATGAGCTGCTTGTAAATTTTGGAGATTAATCCTTTGTCAGTTGCTTCATTTGCAAATACTTTATCCCATTCTGAGGGTTGTCTTTTGGTCTTGTTTATGGTTTCCTTTGCTGTGCAAAAGCTTTTAAGTTTCATTAGGTCCCATTTGTTTATTTTTGTTTTCATTTCCATTTCTCTAGGAGGTGGGTCAAAAAGGATCTTGCTGTGATTTATGTCATAGTGTTCTGCCTATGTTTTCCTCTAAGAGTTTGATAGTGTCTGGCCTTACATTTAGGTCTTTAATCCATTTTGAGTTTATTTTTGTGTATGGTGTTAGGGAGTGTTCTAACTTAATACTTTTACATGTACCTGTCCAGTTTTCCCAACACCACTTATGGAAGAGGCTGTCTTTTCTCCACTGTATATTCTTGCCTCCTTTGAGAATGGACTTGAGGATATGGGGAGGGGGAAGAGTAAGCTGGGACGAAGTGAGAGAGTGGCATGGACATATAAACACTATCAAATGTAAAATAGATATCTAGTGGGAAGCAGCCGCATAGCACAGGGAGATCAACTCGGTGCTTTGTGACCACCTAGAGGGGTGGGATAGGGAGGGTGGGAGGGAGGGAGATGCAAGAGGGAAGAGATATGGGGACATATGTATATGTATAACTGATTCACTTTGTTATAAAGCAGAAACTAACACACCATTGTAAAGCAATTATACTCCAGTAAAGCTGTTTAAAATATATATATATATATATATATATATATATATATATATATATATATCCAAAAATAAATAAATAAATAAATAAATAAATAAAAATTAAAAAAACAACAACAACAAGATTCTACCTTGGAATAGTGTTTCTCAAAGTATAACTTTTCTTGAAGTATTTTTAATAGGTCTCTTACTTTTATATTTACATGATGAATATAAAATATGGAAAACTTCTGAGGATAAATACCTTCCTGCTTTTTAATGGCAGTTTTAATACCTACTGGTAACCTAAGAACTTTCTAATTTAAAATACTAATACTATTATGAACTCAAAGGGCTCATTAGAATCAAGACTTCTTGGCTCTATCAGTGCTATTCATTTTCACATATTTAGATATATTGAGGGTATGTGTTTATTGCACCTTAAACTATACTATTACCTATTCTAGCTATACTGCAGCCCTTTCTCTAATCTTAATTGACCATAATTTATACCTGGAAGAATTTCCTAATTCTACCCCCTCCTCATTTTTCTGAGGAAAGTAGTAGACCTTTGACCTTCTGTTCTACAATATGTACATTTTTTCTGTGAGGTTTTGCTGTAAAGACATTTCTCAGGTGGGAAGCTCCCACTAATCACCAAATAGCAGAAATGTTTACATGCTCAGCAAATTGCAGACTGAATTTATCATTGTACATGGCTGATAAGAAAGGGCGTTTATTGTTTATTAGGTAATATTCCAGAGAATTCATGTGAGGGTGATGGCACCCAACCCTCAAAACCAGAAAATAGCAGCATTTTTCAACTTTGTTATAAGGTGAAAGAAAATTTATTGCACAGTGGCTGTGAACAATGAGGGAACACTGACCTTCCTAAATCAACTGTCAGTGCGGTCGTATAAAGGCCAAAGTGTAACTAGGTTACTAAAGATGTGTGGAGAGAAAGGGAATTATGGTATTGAAACATTCTAGGAGCAAATAGTGGATGCTTTTCAACAGAGAAATAGGCCATTTAAGTCATTTAGTATACAGAATGTCCTTCCATGACCTTTCTATACTAAGGACATAAAATTAGCAAATTACATTTCCACTCACCAATTATATGAATTGTGAAAGCTCAAGAGTTATTCCAGCATTATCTCAGGGGAGAGAAGTGGAAGTCATTTGACTGTGTCTGTTCATCAAGAATGGCATAGGATTATGAAGGGAAAGTCACCTAAACACATCCTTTTAGTTTGGTTCAGTTTCAACAGATTTCTCAGACAAGTAATTAAAAGACATGAGAGCCATAGTGTTTTGAAATAGAACATTCAGCTTCCTAATGTATATTGTTTTATTTATGTTAATAAGCAATAAGGATACCCTGGGCATTTTGATATTTAAACTTGGTCAGTGAACTTACTACAGCACTATTTCCTAAAGTATGTTCTGTAGGAAACTGGTCAGATAATTTAGGAAAATAGTGCAGAAGCTATTTTGAATCCTCTTATGTATTCATACTGCACATTAGGATAGTGAAGGCTCTAAAAAATGCCACAATTAAAAACCCTGTTTAACTATGTTTGACATGGAGAACTTAATTGTTTTTATTGATATATGAACTGTTATTTATTTGATAATTCTTATTAATATAAACACCTCTAGGAAACTAAGAAATATAGCAACCGTTAAAGTGTTTATTGGTAGATGCCATGATAGCTTTTCAACCTTTAACATAACTAAACTTTGTTTAGGGTCAAATCATGAATCATTCTGATATTAATTAGAATGAAACAGCCCATAATCCAATAGCATTGCAGTTTTTAGTACAGGAAAATAAAATGTGGCTTTACAGCCTCCAAAATAGGAAATATGGTAACAGAATTGAGTAGTGGTTAAAAGGACACAAGTCACTGTGAAGAGTAACCAGATTCCATATGGACTACAGTATAATCACAAGATACATGCATTTAGTTTATGCAAATTTCAATTATATAGAAAGAGCAATAATCCCTGGATTTCCCTGTCATCCTTCTTCACCCCCCTGTCCACCTTCAACTAGAATCCAGTTTAGAAAAGTAGAAGTCAATGTAGAATCAAAGAAAAACCAAAGAAATGAATTTTAGGTCTTTAGTAGGGACTTTCCCTAAACAATTCCAAGGGGCGTCTTTCAGGGTCTTCAGGAGTCATACAGTGTACAACTTGTGTGCCCATATATTATGTACATCTCTGGCTTTTGTGCTCCTAAAGACCCGAGTCCTGGTGATATACCTATATGTATCTATGTCTATATATTCACACATTCACTAGCCTTTTCAAAATAATACCTTTATATTATTTTTATATTAAAACTATAAAAGTATCCCCAACTGGAATGCCCTTATGCATCAGATCTTAGGACCAGAAATACAGATTTCTGTATCATTACTTTAAGATCCATCAATGACGGACTCCTTTTTCTTGTTAACCCAAGCTTGCATTGATTTTCCTTTAGTTTTGTGCTTTATTAATATCTGTGCTTTGGGCTGTATTACCCTATACTTTGATGTATGTAAATCTTATTCATGCAATTGAGCTCTATGACAGCAGAAATTACTTTTTAGTAAATAATAAATTCTTGTTGAATGTTTGAGGACAAATAAATGGAGACTTGATCAATGAATTCACCATAAAAAAAAGAAGGGGCTATCATAGCAAATGTGAAAAAGGGGACTTCCCTGGTGGCACAGTGGTTAAGAATCTGCCTGCCAATGCAGGGGACATGGGTTCGATCCCTGGTCCAGGAAGATCCCACATGCCGCAAAGCAATTAAGCCTGTACACCACGACTACTGAGCCTAAGCTCTAGAGCTCACTTGCTGCAATTACTGAAACCCGCCCCCCTAGAGCCCGTGCTTCTCAACAAGAGAAACCACCACAATGAGAAGCCCGCACACCGCAACGAAGAGTAGCCCCCGCTCGCCACAACTAGAGAAAGCCCGCGCGCAGCAATGAAGACCCAACGGAGCCAAAAATAAATTTAAAAAAATTTTTTTAATGTGAAAAAGGCCAAAGGGCATAGACTCAGTGGCAGGTCAGAAAGCGTATGAGTGAATAGCCTGTGGCTAGTTACTTTCTTTTGGGGTATTCCTCAAATTTGAAAACAGAATTTCATGCAAGAGAAAAAAGTAAACAGAAGTTAGCAAGATGTGGGTTTTCTCAAGATACATCAAGTATAAGACCTAGTAGTGGCAAAAAGCAGGAAAAGATAAAAGAAACTGACAAGTGAAACTGACCGGGTATAAGTGGCTGATTTGAATATGATGGAAAAATTTTAAATCTCTAGTTTTCTATGGAGGATGAAAACATTTGATGTAAGAATACTGTAAAATTTAAAAATAAAGTTGGGTATTTTTTGCTTTATCTGGCTTTTAAATGGTCTCCATGCTTGTTTGTTTGTTTTTTCCTTGTAGAATGCCAGACTCCCCTGGTGAAGTTCCCGAATATCCTTTGTTTGTGACGGTCAGTGACTGGCTGGATTCTATAAAGATGGGGCAATATAAGAATAACTTCATGGCAGCAGGGTTTACAACTTTTGACCTCATTTCAAGAATGAGCATTGAGTAAGTGGTGCTATGTTTATTACTATATTTAGATGCCCCACTCAGGAGATTATAAATTCAAATACTATATCAAGAACACCATGGTTAAACTACCTTCCCTAATACTAGGATGGTGTTTCCACATCTTTCCTCACCATTTCTATCGATCATTCTAGTGAAATTTGGACATTACACTTCTAACTATTTTCCTTTGAAAGAATATATTTAACTCAAAAAATTATTTAAAATTTTAAGTGCTTTCTAAAATGCATATTACTCTTGTTCACATCATAGACTTTACATCAACATAGTTTTACCTTAGCAGATTATTTTTGACTCATGTATACTAAATCAATTCCTATTACTTTCATCAAATGTAATAATTGTAATAATACAATATTATGTTATCTCAGAGCTTTTTCTCTATGTTATAATGGTCCAGCATTTTTCCACTTTCTCAAATGCTATCCTTTCATGGTGCAGTGAAAATGCTCGACATGTGCTTAAAAGAAAGATACTAAAACTAGTAGGTGAAGCCATATGAAATTGCCATTGTTGTAAAATAGTAATGGTAAGTTCATAGTGTTCAACATAATACAATGGCATTTTTTCAGATTATTGAAAGACAATGATAATTAAAATGGAGTCCACATTATACTTTCTATCCTACATGCTACTTTGCTAATACTGTTGAAAATTTATATAATTACATAAAACCCTTGGGCTTATGAAATATCTGAACATTACATCAGTACCTGAATTCTTTGTATCCTTAAATCTGAGGTTGACCTGACGCATTCTCTGGCACCAGGGTTAAGGAAAAGGTAACAAACTCCTGTTGTTCATTTATATCTCTGCTTAAACTCTCATTTTACCAGGTATACAATTTTTGGCAAATCTGACATGGGGCACATTTACCATATCTAAATGTTCATTTCCTCTCTGTCATACCTACCAGATCTAAATGTTCATATTCTCTCTTTCTCTCTCTCTCTCTCTCTCTCAATCTCTCACAGTGATATTAGAAGAATTGGAGTCATACTCATTGGACACCAGAGACGAATAGTCAGCAGTATACAGACTTTACGTTTACACATGATGCATATACAGGAGAAGGGATTTCATGTATGAACGTACTACAAGCACCTGTGTTTTGTGCCTCAGCATTTCTAAAATGAAAGATATCCTCTCTACTACCCTCTCTTCTGATTCTCCAAACATCACTTCACAAACTGCAGTCTCCTCTCAGACTACGGGCACACACCCTTTGTTTATGCTTCCAACCTGGATTTAAAAATCACTCATCATAGCTCCTCTCTGAATAACCTGCAAATAAAACCCTGGCGCACTGCAGATTATCATTACACAATGGTAAATAACTCAGCATGGATGTGTAACTTTGTATAATTGTATTTCGGAAGTGTTCAAGGACTTAACCCAAAGGAATTTGGGGTTAATGATGTATTCAGAGTTTGATGGTAGATTAAAAAGAAAGAGTTGACCTTTCTTTCATGTTTTGTGATCAAGTAGCTTCCAAACTGACATGAATATTTATTTTTTAGATAATTATATTCAACTCTGTGGGTCATATCGTTAACTCTATCCTACAATACTTTACCTGTCAAAGCCTGATGTTGTTAGAATCATTTGCAGAAAAGACCAATGATTTCATGTAGTGAATTCTTGTCAAGTGTGACTGTGGTGAGAAGGAAGTTATCAGGGAGGGTGAGGGAGAAACATACTGTGCTTTTAAAACTTCTTAAGTCTTGGTTTGTCTTTTTTTTTAAATTAACTTTTTAGTGTCCTACATATTTCATAGTAGGTGGTAGTTTAGAGGCAGGCTTTCCCCTCTAATTTTTTACTAACTATAGTATATTTCTCTACTGCCTTATGAAGATCACCCCTGGAAAGACCAAGAGTGAGTCCATTGCTCTAAAGGCTATAAATAGAGTGAAGCATGGAATAATCCATGACTGTTTCCTTGGTTCATCTTCACAAGTTTGCAAGAGTAATTATCAAAGCATTAAGAAAATTATTCTCAGCAGAATTGCTTTGAATAAAAGATCTATGATTATAGCCTTAGATTAAACGTAAAAAGATTTTAATTTAAACAGAATTTTATGATAGTTACATGGTGGCCCATGAAAATAAACACATCGAGCTGTCTAATATTGGTACATTTTGCAAGTTTAAGAATTTTTATGTTTTGTTCATAAAAATAAGTTACATGAACATGCTGAGCTGTTTTCCAAACCTTCCAAGAGACAAGTATGCCGTTGCATACACCAAAGAGGGTATAAACGGATCTAGCACATGAGCATATATGAATTGTGTGTAACCTGAGTCCTTGATACAGTAACATAAAAATGTATACACAGCTAAGGTGTGTTGTTGCCATAATCTTCTGGAGGCTGCAAAAACAGTCAAATATACTTTTCATTGAATTAAGCTGAGTCAGCTTATCAAAACAGTAATGTCATATGAACAAATTCAATTATAAAATCAGCTGTTCCCGGTGAAACTAAAAAAATGACTGCTGTGCTAGGTGGAAGAGTAGTGAGAATGTCTTAAGAGAAGAAAAGAGCCGGTTGTCTTGAAGATGCTGATTTAATATAAAAATTAAGTTTTATTTGATCCCGCAGATAAAGGTGCCCTACCCACATCCTCAAATTCCTACCTAAATTACATTGTTTGGTGATAGTAGTTTTCTTGCTATAAAAGGAGTCTCGATTTTTCTTTTTTCCTATTTTAAGATTTGTTGATTGTCCCATTAGACTAGACCCTTCCACATGTTTTCTTTTGTTGATTTATCTTCTGATTTTTGCCTACCACAGCTAAAATTTTCTCATTTCGAAAAAAACAGAGAGAGCTAGAAGGAAGAGTCTTTAAAGTATTCCTTAAAGTACAATAAAAAAGAAAAAAGTGGGAAATCCATCACTTTTTAAGTAAGTGTGTCAGAAATAGCTAGCAACATTTTCCAGCCATCACCTGCATGGTCATGCATCACTCACAGACTGTCTGCAGTTTGCTTGTTACATTTACACAAATCTGGATACATTTAGAGGAAATATAAAATTTCCATATTTACCTATCTTCAAATATATATTAAATAAGAACAGATGTAAAGCAGATTAAATTTATTAATCATATATATTTATTTTTATAATACAACAAAAAACATATTTAGAAAATAAGGAATAGAATAATTATGGTCTTCCATAGGACTCTGTCAGCAACATCTGTATACTTTGATGAAATAAATTCTATAAAGTATTTAAACTTCTATGGAATGGGCATTCAGTGCTTGCAAGATTTAATTCTCTGTTAAGAACTTTTTTCTTCAAAAATCCAATGATCCTATTCTATATCTGGTTAATTCATACTTTGTTTTCCTTCCCAAACATCTTTCTGTAGTATTATAAAACTGCCTTTTCACTTTGTCTCTTACCCCCAATCCTCTTTAAAACTTACATTTATATTTTTTGCAACTGTAAGCATGATAATCTTTAGTGTAAATGTGAACCTCATCATGGTCAGAGCAAGGTATGCAAGATTAAACAGAAACATTAAAAAATAAGTATATCTATTTCTTTACTGCCTACCAATCACAGATTTGAAAATTTTACATGAAATAGTTTGAGATTTACTAGTGCACATATTCAGTAATTAAAGCTGTTTAATATTCATAACATAGAATGTAATGATAGAAAATGAGTAACATCCATAAATCACAAGCCTCCAAAAATAATCTTTAATAACTAAAATATGCATATATAGTCATGTACCTGCTTTATTTTAAATTTCCTAGTCTATACTACTGAGGGGCTTTTTAGATTTTGAAAATCAGACAGCTGAAGGAAACATTTTTTAAAATTTTCTACGTGGTCAGTTTCCAGCCTATAGTCAACTCATTATCTCATAGTATATATAAGACATAACTGGGAAAAAATGTAAAAACAATGTACAATCAAGAAGAGAGATTAGATATGTAAATCATTATACTAAGAAAACCATCAGAAGTTGCAAAGCTCTTGGCTTAACAGGAATCAAGAATTATAGCACGTTTGCACTGAGTTATAACTTGATAAATAAGATATGCATGCCATAATCAAGAAATATTTATCTTATTTCACTCTGTATTACTCTTTAAAATCTATCCAACTAAATACCTGAAAAAAAAAATTTTCCAGCCACAGCTTTAAGGCCCAACTCAGCCCATGAAAGGAAAACAAATCCAAATTTAATCCTTGAAAAGCAGTCTTTACAGGAGGTCCTCTGAAGATGTGGTGAAGAATGAATTATATTACCTATCTCCCAACAACAATTTTCTTAAAAAGCCATTTTAATGTTTTTCCCTACCAAATTTCTACTCTGTAAAGCAGTCAGTTAAATCTCTTATCTCAAAATGTTCACCAATACTAGGTATTTTGGGTCCTACCACATTAATGGGAGCATTTATTTACACATACAGAGGGTATGAATTCTGGCTTTTCATTAACTGGAAATTAAGTGCTTTGGAAAGTAATTTCAAAATGGATGAAGATGATCCTTTCCTACTGCTTTAGCTAGGGAAACATGTTATTAATTTAAAAGAAATTAATATTTTATGAATCAAAAATTGTTATCAACTCACAGTTATCGTACATGTCTTTATATAACAAAGAGATTAGAAGAAGATGTAATCACTTCTTTTAGTATCATCAACTTAACTTTTCCAAGTTCAAATTCCATTAAGTATCAAAGACTCATATTAACTTTCGATCCAAAAATATTTTAGTGCTTTTTATATGAAGACTCCAAAAGGTAGAGGAGCACACTGTGTCAAATTGATGGTATTCTTCCATTAGAACATTAGAACACTGGGCACTCATCCAGCTTTTAGTTTTTATTTTCAACAGATTTTCAATTTTTTATAATAATGTTCAATAAAGGTAGTGTAAACTTTAGTTCATTTTAACAAATATCTATAAGGTGTCTATAAGGTGTCTCCTACATGCATAAAATTTTATGGCAAAGATGAATTTGACTGTAATGTCCTTACATTCAAGTAACTCTTAAGCTTAAAACTTAGAGGTTAGAGCCTATTTGCTATGTTTGCTGTGATTGCCATGCCACTAAGGGTTAGTTCTTTCCACAGAACAAAAATACATTGAATAAATAAAACCTTGTCCAATGTGAAATAAAACCTTGTCCAGTGTGAAATAAAAAACCTTGTAAAAAAAAAACCTTGTCCTATGGAAAGAGATATTTTGGACCTCAAATTTTCCATAGAACACTCCACACTTCCTCTGGCAGAAGGGAGCACACTTGCTGGATTCTCTAAGAGAATCTCTCTTGTTAACAGCTGATCCTCCTCAGGAGTCACATACTTCTATTGTCCAGTGGCATACTTTTCAGTTCAGGTGTAGGCTCACTACCTCAAAGGTACTTCCAGTTAGAAAACGTCAGCCATTTTTCAAAAACAGTTCTGGGGTAATCTCTTGCCCAAGCCAATTCACTGGCCTTAGTAAATGTAATTATGAGTATACAGCTGAAATGGTTGCCTAAAATTCTTTCAAACATGATATATTTAACAAAGGAAAGAGATGATTACTCATGACCAGAGCGCATATATTACTAGATGAAATAAAGGAAAAGAAAAATCTTATATTCCAGAAGAATAAATACCCCATCTTTCTCTTACTATTCCCTTAAAAAGATAAGTATTAGACAAGTGTTTCAAAGATTTCTGAGGATAAAATATATTTTTTTTGTTATAAGAGGATGTGACGTGATATATGTGTCTCCTGGGGGAAAAAGGCCAAAAGATCCATAAGAAGCTCCAAGTCATCAAAATGTAGTTTTAACTAATCCTCTTTCATCTGACTAATAATTATATCCAATTTTAAATTAATGATGGATTTAAATAAAATGTTTAAAAAAGAATATTTACATCTTAATTAGAAGACTTAGGTTCTTTGCTCTTAATTCAAAAGAAGTTAACAAAAACCTGGTTGGCATTGGCTTTTTTGGGATATTAGAATAGATTTAAGTCTATTTTAGCTTATAAGTATTGAGTCAAAATTATTGTATTTAAACGTGATACAAAAAAATTAAAAGTAAACTTTTCAATTACTATGGATAGCAAAGCACTACTAAAAATTAAACTTCATCTTTTGGAAAAGAATCTGGCAAATACAAAGTATTGTATTTCTCTTAATGCTACCAAGTCACCTCCATTTTATTACACTTTTGCACTTATCCATTGAAAGCAAAGTTTCTTTCTAAACAAAATAAAGAAGGTTCTTACTTGAATTTCCACACTAGTTTATCAGAATACCAAATCTCTATATTCTTAAGGGAATTTTTGATTTATTTCATTTAAAGGGGAAGATCTCAAAGAAGAATTCCACTACCTTTTAGACCTAATTCATCCTAAAGAATATAAAAAGCGAGGAAAGATCTCTTTTAAATGTAATGATATAAAGATGTGGTATCTACTTTCGATTAGAAAATAAAGTACAGATTAACAACACAATTTCCTGGGAGTTGTAGAAAAGTACCAGAATTAGTGAAAATCTCCTTTCAAGTAAAGCTCTGTTCTCATCCATATTCCTCCATTACTTGTAGCCTCTGGCTAATCTTTAATTTGTCATGATAAACTTACTGTTGGTTAAGATAATGTTATCAACTCAAACTATAAATCGGAACAACTGAGATATGACTTTAAGGTGTTCAACAAAATAATAAAAGGACAACCCTACTTCAGGATTCTAATTTAGTTAGCATCAGAGTCTCCATTTCATTAGAGAGAGATTGAAGGGAGAACTGTCTTTATTCCAAAAGAATACATTATTTTAAAGAAAATTCCAAGGACAGAAGAACCTTCATTTTTCATATATCTAAATCAAATTTTATATTTAGTTAGGCATTATTAACTTTGAAGATAGATGTCCTTGTTTTCATTGGTTAAATATGAGCTTTCATGGCAAGCAATATTGATGTGAACATTACTATACAAGTTTTTCTATGTTTATAGATCATCATCCTTAGAACAGTCTTAATTTGCCTTTGTTCTTGAAAGACCAAATATCATTTAACTTTTTGAAATACTGATAGATGGAGTGAACAGTGCTAAATCATAAAGATGAATAAACAATACACTTTTGAGGTTTTTACCTAATTTAAAATGTCCTCTTCTATTGCTTTTATAATAAATTAGAAGTCTCTCTTCCACATTTAGTAATTTGTAGAATGATATCTATGCATTTAGATAGAAATTGTTTTTCTAAAATTTTCACATAAACACATCTTCATTCAGAGAGAAGCCAGAATATAATTAATTATATTAGTTCATTTTTCAAAGTAGTAACTGATGCTCTTTTTAGAATTATTTACCCAGTATTATCATTTTTTAGGTTGTAATGGAGTTTTTACTTAACTGTGCATGTTTTATTCATTGCCACATAGCACTGCTTAAATAAATCTGCTTAAAATTGTTGTCTTTAGAAGCTCTATGACAAAATTAATGACCACTCATTAGATAACAGACTTGTAACTGAACAAGCTATTTTATGTTGATGTGATTGATGTGAGCATTGTTAAAACCAATTTGTTTGAAAATCCATTGGTATTTTATCTAGAGCTATTATTGCAGTATCTTCAAGAGTATCTTTAAAACAATACTGACAATATAATAATAATATTCGTGGACAATATAAAAATAAACAGTGACTGAGGCTTTTTAAAATTTCTGCGCTGCTTGGAAAATAAGGTTTAACTTGCATAAATGCTTGTCATGGAAGTTTTTAATTTGCTTTAATGTGATGTTGTTCTCCCTATGCCATATGTGTGTATTTAAAGAAAATTGTATTAATATATTTATACAATGCAAAAATCTCATTTTCTTCTTACAGATATGGAGTTTTGATGTAATTTTAGGTGTTTTAGGCCTCCAAGAGAAAAAAATCAAAATGTGAGATGGGAGCATTTTTTTTTTTTTGGTGGGGCACAATACCTGAGCGTTCCTAACAAACATGAATATGGGTAACACTGGACTTTAAAGATTACTATATGTGCTTTATTTATGATACATTATTAATAATTTTGTTAATCATACTTCATCGTTAGATTGTGTCACTGGAAATTTGAATAACTTTGCACATTTTTCACAAACTGTACTTAGGTTTAATTTTGTATGCAGTATAAACTTTGACAGCTTAATTTTGACTTTTGATGGAATAATTGTTAATTAACAGTCTATGTTTCCTAAAATGTTAGTTATACCTTCTAAAATAACCTTATTTTTTAAAAAATCACAGGCAGAGCATGAATGCAGAACATGAAAATGGACCAAGTTCCATTAAAACTGAGGAAAAGGCAAAAAGGTAATATAAAGAGGAGTTTGTGTTAAAACTATTAATTACCTCATTAAAAAAACCAAAAAATTAATAGAAAACTGTTTGAAAATTATGTCATGTTACTCTTACTGGTAATTTTGAAGCTAAAATGCATTTTGAGGATGAGAATCTCTAATATAAATAAGTCCACTAATATTTGTTAAAATATGTATTGCTATATAAAATTAGAAAGAAATCTTACCAAAATATCAAAAATTTAAAGTTATTTTTTAAAAGTATATTAACAGACTGAATGATCACAATTATTAACATTTCCATACTAATAGTTCTTTTGATTTCTAAGACATATATAATTAAGAATTTGCCTCCCCAAAATTGAATATTAGACTGTCAAAGCACTTTATACATATCACTCCTATTAATAAAAAGGTTTTCCTTCTGCTTTATTAAATGTAAAAACAGTATATATAAGATGCAGGTAAAAATAATTGAGTTGAAAGGGTAGTCTTTTTGAATCAATTTATGCTTTTATACAGATATATAAATTTTACACATAGTCTAAAAAATACAGGACCTATATATGAGTTGTACATTATATCTTATGATCTCTAAATGCTTATATTGTTTCAAGGAGATTGCCTTCTCTTTTCAGTTATTTTAAGTATTAAAAAAAAAAAGGACTGCTTTATATATTTCCATTCAGTCCCTCTAATATTGCTTGTAACCTTCCAATTCTCAGAGAAGTTGCAGCTAAAATCCATAACATAGTCGTTAGAAATTATTATTTTTGAAGCTACTGCTCTTATCTAATACCAGTCATATATTCCATAAAGTCTTCTGGAAAGAGCAAAGTCTTTTACTTTCTCATGAATGGAAATACAAAAAGAAAGTCTTCCATTAGACTTTGTATACTCAAAGTACTGTAGTGAACATATATTTTTATAGTTACTTTTCCACTGTTTACTGTTTATTCAATTTTTAAATTTCACCAAATGGGATACTTCAAACAAATGTGAAAAGCCATTCCATTTTTGCATCAATTGCTTATTTTCTATGGAGTATCCAAAAATTCCTTTCAGGAAGCAAAACATTCCCTTTCCCACCTCACAACTTTGATCACTCTACCATTAAATGAAATAGTTAGGTGTCTGTATTTTAATATAAAGAATAGCAACAACAAAAAAATTATGATTTGTCCAGTTAAAGCTGTTTACACTATGGGGAACAGATATAATAAACAAACAAACACAATTAAATCAAGTGTGTTTGCTAGTCCAAAACTGTATAATTCCTAATTTTAAAAATAGTATATACACATATATACTGATTTACTTTAAATATATATTTATCCATAAGTCCATTCATTCATTAACTAATGCTTACTAAACATTATCTTGTACAAGTGTCTTATTCTCAACACAGAGGACACAAAGCGACCAAGACAAGCAAAAGCCCCTGTCTCATGGAATTGACCTTCTAGTGGTAAAGACACACAATGAAGAAGTACTGATAAGTGCTATGCTGAAAATTAAATTAATGTTGTTACATAGCATGACTGTGGCTTCTTCATATTAAGTGGTAAGGGAAGTCTTCTCTGAGGATGTGATATTTAAGCCGATGTATGAAAAGCATGAAGGAACCAGTCATGAGAAAATCTGGGGGAATTCCAGGCAGAAGGAATAGTTTAATGTGTGAGACTTTTAGAGTGTTTGAGGGTAGAGAGAACAGTGTGCTCGGTACACAGTTGATGAGCCAAAGAGAGGCAAAAAATGAGATGGGGGTCAACGAATATTTATGAGGCCACTACAGTAGTTTAAGCAAAAAAGAAAAAAAGGGTGGCTTTTGTTAGAGAAGAAGTAGTGAAGATGGAGAGAAGTGGATGGATGTGGGGTATGTTTGAAGACAGAGCTTGCTAATGGATTGGCCCTGAGGGATAAAGAGAGAAAAATTGAAGATAAATTCTACATTTGAAAAATAAGAAATGTAGTCAGTGGTGGTGCAGGAGAAGCAGGTTGGGAGGGAAAAAAATCAGGAGTTTGGTTTTAGCCATGTAATGCCTGAGATACCTGTTAGATATTCAAATGGAGATATTGAGGAGACAGTTATATATAAGAGTTCCAAGGAGCGATCAGGGCTAGACATCAAGATTTAGAAGCCATCAATATATATATGGTATTTAATGTTTTTAAATCACCTGGGAAAAGCCTGTAAGATAGAGAAGTAGGCCTTGATTGAGATCCAGGGCATGTCAATGTAGAAGTTAGGTGGAGAATTAGAAACCAGCAGAGGACCCTGAGGAGTGTAAGGTAACGTAGAGAACAAAAAAAAAAACAATTGGCCATCTGGATTAAATGCTTTAAGAAGCCAAGTTTAAAGTAAAGAAATGGACTTTGGGCTTGGCAACATGGAAGTTACTGATGATTTTGACAAGGGCAGTCTCTGTGAAGTAGTGAAGTCAAAGCCTGATTGAAGTGGATTGAGAAGATAATTTAGAAAAGAATGTGGAGTCAGTATCTATACACAACTCTTTCAAGAAGTTTTACCATAAGAAAACAAGAGGAACAGGGCAGTAGCTGAGTAGTTGGAAGTAGATATGGGGTCAAGAAAGCTGCGTGTGTGTGTGTGTGTGTGTGTGTGTTTAGAGAAAGAATGCTAGGGAATATTTATATATGAATGAGAATGATCTGGTAGAAAGGGGAAAACTGATTATGCAAGAGAGAATTTAATTAGAAAAGGCTTTGAGAAGTAGAAAGGTTAGGATTCATAGCTTAAGTTGGAAGGTTAGTTTTTGATAGGAGGAGACAGAACTACAATGGGAGGGAAGGCAGAGAGTGTAATATGCAGATAGGTTGGTAGATTTGTGGTAGAAATGTAAGGATGTTACTGTGTGAGTACTCTTACTTTACCAAGAGGAAATAAAAGTCAGTATAAGGAGTGGGAAGCAGGTATAGGCTGGAGAGATGTGTAGGTAGTTGGAAAGGGGGAACACACACACACACACATATAAACATATATATGTGCATATATAAACATAGTCAATGGGGATTTGTATGTAATACACCACAGGACAAAGACCTACTGTATAAAATATATTAAAGCCATTTTACTAAATATTTTTGAGACATCTTATTTGGAAGACCTGAAACTGAATTCTGAGCTTTTCCAAGGATGCTGATAACAGAGTCCTCTTTCCATAATGTAGAGATTAAGTGAGGACTTCTCAATGCCATAGATACTTCCCATGTTTTGTTATTTTTGTCTACTGCAGTGTAAAAGACAGAAACATCTTGTAGCCATTCTAATTCAAAGCTTATGAAAATTAGTTTAATGCTTAAAGATGTGTATTATATATTCAAGCTGTCAATTTTCTCAAAACACTATTTTGAGAGGGTCTGAGCCCCCATCTGAAATTAAAATAAATAAATAAAGGTAATCAGGCTCTAATCGTTCGGTAAAACAATATTTTATTGTTTTGTTTTCATATAAAAACATCTGTCATTTAAGAGAAACACAAGGGCAATATATTTTTTTTTCATTGTGCCCTCTCTATCCTATAGGAAGGATGTGACTTTTTCATTGTGCTTGGAGCTTTATTTCTGGATAGGCTGTATGTAATTCAGTGTGTTGGAATTTATACGTGCAGATTTATTCTTTGGATTTGATGTAAAATTAGACTGAATAATGGAATAAGATTGCCCTCCATTTTTTTGTTTTAGCATAGCCAAAAATATAAAGATATATGTGTACATATAAATATGCATTTGATTAAACTCAATATTTGAATGGCCATATCAAGTATTAAATGGTAGATTTGACAGTTGCAGTGTATTCAAAATAAAAAAGTTATAAAAATCTTTGTAGCACAAATCCTAAAAAGTTTATTATTTAAATACTAAATAGTACATTTATATTAAATGCCTAGATAACAACTATCTAGGTTGAGACATTTAGTCCCTCATAGAGTAATATTTGACTAATGATAAACTGCAGCTGAAAACATTTTTTCTTCCTATGATTTTTAAAATGTATCTCTTTGTAACCTGTCATAAAGTTATTTATCATTAATTATGGATTTAGCACTACTCTTGCAAAAAGGGGAAAAGATCTGTTTGTGAGAAGAAGGAAGTGCAGCACTGCATTATTTTTTCTCTTTAGTATTACATCACTATTTAGAGCTTCAATATATGCCTTTCACTCAGGTTCCTTACACAGCCTATGTTCTTTTTTCTGGTTGTATCACAATATGGTAGAAAGATAAACACAGTAAGAGGGTGTTTACAATAGAACTACAATCCTACCTATTATCTACTTCACTATGACAATGAAGTAGTCCAGACTTACTTGAAGGTGGTATTGTTTTCATCTTATGAAATCTACTGTAATATTATGATGTTCCATGTATATTTTCATGTGCTGGCATGCTTACAAGTTATAGTGTTATAGAATGCTCAGCTCTCAATGAGGGATTGTTTGCGGTGAATTGCATTACATATGTCATCTATCTATTTGCTGAAAGAATATGGTGTTTAGCAAAACTACCTGCTGAGCAACATAAGATTTTTGTACAAAGTACAAGTTACTAATTATTGTATTTTATTTTTCTATGATTTCCTAAGAGGCATTATCAGGGTCTTACAGATGGAGTAAGCCTGTTTATTAAAATATCTATTAGCAAATAAAAGTTACAGTTCTGGTGGTTGAATTTGTGGCTTTTTTGTATTGTGTTGATCATATTTAATATAATTTATCTTTTAGTCTATTAAATCTAGATGCTCTTTACATATATTAGTAATTTTGGAGACAAAATCATAGCTGTAATTTTTCACAATAATATCATTAAGGTCAAGACATAAATTCACATAAGTCACTATAAATAATTAGTACATATTTTTATAGTGATTTTATATCAGCAAAAAATTTTGTGAGATTCAAGTGAATTAAATTGTTCATTGCGTAGGTAATCCTGTATACAAATTGCAGATGACTGACAGATACACATAATGTACAACAGTTCAAACAGCTTTAGACTATCAATATTCATTCCAAAAACATCCAGTAAATTACCAATCATGGATTTTCTATATTTTTTAAAAGTTGCTGGTAAGAAAATATATTAAAAGTATCCTGAATTAATCAGAATAGCACTGTACTCACCATATCTCACTCTTCTCTCTTTTATAATTCTTACCACAGTTCCAAAAGCCAGTATGAAATTTAAACTGGTAATAAAGTACTTGAAACTTTCTTTCCTTATACAGGTATCTTAAGAAGCCTTCATAAAATTAAGTACCATTTTTAAAGCTTCTTATTCTCATAATAAGGAGACCCAAACTAACTTCTTAAATCAAGTGAAACCAATTTTTATGCTGAGCCTTGAGTGTATTGTTGAGAGCTGTTTTGGTTGGCAAAGCACCAAAACAGCAGATTCAACCATATGAAGTATTTACTTTTTTAAAGGTTGTTAGTTTCAAAACTGACATTTTCTAGATTATTGAATAGATTGTGGGTTTCATGACCACTATTTTATCTCTAATAATAAGAAGCAAACACATCAACTACACTTACCTAAGATAACTATTTACTTAGCTAAATTTTTGTAAGAGAATTATGTACCTTAAGATAACTATTCACTTAGCAAAATTTTAAAAAAGAATTGTTATCTGCTTAAATTGACTGAAAAGTTGGATATCCAATCTCTCCACTTCATTTCCAGTGTTCACCAAATGTTTTGTACTAAGCAAAAACAGAGCTCAACCTAGGGGCAGAAAATATCAACTCCAAACAGGAAAAATTGTCTGTACACGAAAGTTTCCTGAAACATAAGATTTCTACTTAGCTCTAAGGGAAAAAAAAAAAAAAGTCAAAGTCCGGCTGTAAGTACTTAGCCTCCAACTTTTATCAAAGTGAGTCACAATACCCAGACACACAGAAAAGTAATTAATACCTCACTGTAAATTCAGTGTCAGAAGTTAAAGGACCACATTTAAAAATCTTACCCATATAATAAAAATTGCAGGACAAAGGAAGATAAGAAATTGTTTATTGAACACCTACTATGTGCCAAACATACATACCTCTGTTACCTACTTATTCCTCAAAACCACCAAATGAGTTATTTAGTGTCTTTTTGAAGGTGAGGAAGCTGAACAATAGAGCAGCGTTAACTGGACTAAGGCTACACAATAAGGCGGAATATATTTCCGTACTCCATTTCTTCAAGGACATTGGTAAGTTCTTTTGGATATGCAACTATAGGTTTTTTTTGGTTTTGCATTTTGTTAGTTTTCATCTTTCAACAAGAGTCACTAACCCAGAACCTATTTTTTCCATTGTAAAAATAACAGAACCGCATTTGAAAATTTGGAAAATAAAATGCATCCCATGATCATGCAAATACAACCTTTCCCCCATTGTTACTTTTATAGAATTCCTTCTAGTCTCTTTTTCACCCTGCTAATCCACTTAATAGGCCGAAATTGATAGGCCAAAGAACAGGTAGGGTAGTAAATATAACACTAGGTAGCTAGAGGGGGTAGAGAATCTCATACTCCTGGCTAACAAAGGAGATAAATCATTTACTATTACTATAATACCCCAGAGCAATTTAAGAGAGTGGCTAACTTTAAGCATTGGGACTACTGATTCCTGACCACCTGCCGATTTGATTCTGGGGACTGTAATCGCAGGGTATTATGCCTCGTGGAAATCTCTTCAGGAGATCAGACAGCTCAGAAACCAGGTTCAGGCAGACTTCCTTTGCCGAATAATGCCTGTGAGTTTATCTCCTCTCCTTGCCCGAACGAACGGTTTTGCTTCTCCAGGACTCTGGGGTCTGAGGCCTAACAGCCTGTTAAAGGGTGGATGCTACGGGCAACCAGGCAATTCCGGCGTACTTCTCGCCCTAGAACGCTGCGCCCATGCTCGACGTCGACGCAGACTCCTCAGCGCTCTGGGCGCCACAAGGTGCGCCGCTCCCTCTGAGCTGACTTTCCCGAGAGGGCGGAGAGACCGCGCGGCGAGAAAGGCCCGAAGACAACGCGGACGCCGAACACTTCCCAGCAGGCTGTGCGCGAGCCTACAACTCCCATTATGCTCCACCGGGGAACTGCGCGGCTCCTCGCTGGGAGGCGGCAGTTTACCCCTTCAACCTCGCTTACACTTCTAAAATACTCCTCGCTGTGCCTCTGGCATTTACGGGAGCTCTTCAATCCCTTAACAGGAGCACGGCAGCTGACGCGCTGAGACCTCTGAGGAGGCGTGGCTCCGCACCGGAAAAACCTCCGGTTGCCCGGGGAACGCCACGCACCACGCCGCCTGACCCGCCACTGATGCTTGGGCTGAGCCAGAGACTACCCCTTCACCCAACTTGCGGAGGCGAGGCGGCTTTGCTCAGGCCCACGGATCCTTCCTATGGAGGCCTAGAGAGGAAGGCTGAGGGACGCCCGCACCATATTCCCATTGCAGAGAGGGATTCGAGCGAGTGCGTCCATTCCTGTTCTTCAGCAGCTCCCGGGCCCGCAGGACTAACCTCAAAGACCAGGTATCTCCCCAACCCCAATTTTTGTATCCAGCGCCACCCACCAGTCCCCTCCGCCACCAATTTTAGAATTGCTCTTCCTCATGTTTTTCATTCCGTGTGGTTGTTTCTAATGTGTGAGAACTAGAAAAGAAGAAGTGGGCTATGGACCCCAGAAAACTCATGGAACTGCTTTGGGTGAATTTTTGTTTGATTGGATGGTTTTAACACTGCCCGATTTGGGCCTCTTTGTTTGCTGTGTGGGAAGTATAATTGAAATTTCATCATAAAAAACTGAAAGCTGAATAAAAATATTTATTGGGGGTAGTGAGAGTGTGCTATAATTCACTCTAGAAACATTTTTAAAGTTCCAAAGTACCATTCATGTTGTTTCCTTTGCTCGACCACTCTCTGTGTAGCCTACCTTCCAAGCTCGTACTATGGGTAACATTCTAATTCTACAGGACTTTTCTGGCAACAAGTTAAAAAAAAAAAAAAAAAAAAAACTTTAGAAAGCAGATTGTGGGACTTCCCTGGTGGTCCAATGGTTAAGACTCCTCGCTTCCACTGCAGGGGGCCCGGTTCAATCCCTTGCTGGGGAACTAAGATTCCCTCGTGACGCCTGGAGGGACCAAAAAAAAAGAAAGAAAAGAAAGCCGTTCCTCAGATAACAGCCAAGAGAATTTGATTGGCTGGTTTGCAGAGAGAGGAAAACAGTAAAATAAGAAACTGGAAAGGTAGATTGGAGCCAGATTGTGAACAACTTTAAAAGCTATGCATGGAAGTTTAGACTTTATTCTAAAATCCTTAAGTTCTCAATAGTGACTGTACATCAGAAACACTGTGTAGCTTTTTAAAATACAGATGCCCTGATTCCATCTTCAGAAATACTAATCCAGTTAGCTGATTCCAGTGTGCAGCCAGGGGCGAGAAACATGGCTATAGGAGTAGGTTGCTACAGAAAACTTTCACTGTATCTCCTCCTGTGCAGTTAGGACATGGTTAATGAATGTCGAGTGACAAATTATCTTCTATTTCCTTATTTCATGCATGCAAAAAGTAAATTTATAAAGATGTATAATTACTAAGAAATAGAAGCATATATAGGGCTATATGATAGTTGTTTATAAAGCAACTTCGATAAATGTAATTATATCTCTTAGAACAACTGACTGCTCTTTTAAATTGCATATCCCACAGTATTTCAATAACAAGCATCAGGTGTTTGATAATCCATGAAAAAAGGGACAGAAAATCAGAATCCGATGTTCTATGAAAAAACGAATATTCAAGTATCAAGCTTTTGACAATCAATGCTTTATCATAGATGCCCAGAGGGGGATGATATGAGAAGTGGTCGTATTTTTTAAAATCTATTCAAAATCGTATGGGAATTGCAAAACAAGATATAAACCTATATCAATATGCTTAGTACAATTAATAACAAAGTGAGTAATAGCAAATTTACTTTGAATTAAATTGGTCTGTGTGAATTGTTTCGTGATATCAGAAGGCTAACTTAAAGTAGATTCTACAAATGCCTGTCCCTAAGCTGAGATTTAAAGGAATGGGTTGAGTGAGATTTGAATCTCCAACACAAGGAGAGAAGTCGATTCAAGCGGCGCAAATAGAGTACCTGAAGTCAAACCCATCCCTTGGGTAAGACAACTGTGGCCCCATGTTTGGGTGGGCGCTTCACCTTCTCTTTTCTGCACATCATTGGAATTCAGTTTTGAAATTTCTGTCCACAATGATCTCTGAAGGGGCCTAAGCAAAACTAATGATGCAGCCACCTTTCAGATGCAGTTGTCTTAGAAGCTTCTTTATTTTTTAAGTTGCTGCATCCTCACATCCTTCAAGGTATGGTCTTGCCTTTTTGGTGTGGAATAAAAAACACTGAAGGAGCTGTAAGACGACAAGCTTCTGGAACCTTAGATGGAGATGAGAATAAATCAATTAAATGAAACTGATATTTAGAGGGGTTTTTTGTTTTGTTTTGTTCTGTTTTTTAAGAGAACTTTGAAAACGGTGGTTTGGAGAGTAATAGGAAATGTTTGGAATACAGATGTAGTTACTGCTGTAGCAGTCCCTGCAGCGGTTGAGGGCTGGCAAAAGTGGTGTCTCTCTTCTCCCACCACATAGTAATGTTTTGGGAGGTGGGGGTGGTGATGGACCCAAAGGAAGAACCTTTGGAAAGTTTCATTTGGAGACCTGAAGTCTAAATCTAACAGTACCTTAGAAGGGTATGGATAGCCATAAAGTTATCACATAGCCAGCAACACACCATCAGCAGTTTTATTTGACTTCAAAATGCTTATGTTTGGATTACTGATGGAGTTTTTTTGAAAGTTTGCATTGGAAGGATTTTTTTTTTTCCCAAAGAAAGAATTGATAAACAAATGAACACTTCAGGGACAAGTTAACAAAGAAACTTTTATGGTATTTGAGAAAATGAGATGAAAATGTAAGATTGGTATTTACATTCATATTCTTTACTAGTACACTAGTTAAAATTCTTTTAAAATGATACTTAACAGGATAGTTCATGTAAGTTATAGTTTCAAAGAAACAAGTATTTATTAAGGTTCAAATTGTGTGTGTGTTTTATGCATAACCTTCTTCCCAAATGGATTTGTGGTGACTTACAAAGATATACGTAAGGACTAAGGAAAAATTAAGATAAATATATCAGTTAGGATTTTTTGTTTCTGTTGATAGAAGACATAACCTAAACTGGATATAATCAAGCAAAGACACAAAAATGGTGAATTCAATGTTTATTACTTTGTATTATTGCAAACTACAATGGGGCTGGCTTTAGAAAAAGATTTGACCAGTGGCTCAAATGATGTAGCCAAAATCTCAGTTTTTCTCTGTTATTCTGGTCTGCCTTCTACTTTCTAAGCTTCAGCATCAGGCTTCACATGAACGCCATTGCCCATACATTGTTCAAGATTTCCAGAAAAGGCTGCAAATATTCTCAAGTATCACAAATGGCAGACTCCACATGATTCTGAGTTTAACCACATTTTCTTCTTAAGTATTATATGTCACGATGAGAAATGTACAGTTATTTCAAGGGCATTATTCTGTGTTGTCAGGGGTTATTATCTGCCAATCTGCATTTCAGTTAAGACTCCTTTCTGGTAATCAGCTTAAACTCTGTTTACTAAATGCAAAGCTACATTGACATGGTTTTCACAATATCACTGTGTCTTTAAATTCTGAAATTTGGGATACATATGCTCATATTTTCTATTCTTAAGGTGCCTGTGGGTAATATATATAAATATATTTTTTTTCCTGACTTGCAGCTGGTTTGTAAATACTTTACTCACATTATGGGATTGCTAGACAGACTTTCAGGCTTGCTTGGCCTGAGGAAGAAGGAAGTTCATGTTTTGTGCCTTGGGCTGGATAATAGTGGCAAAACAACAATCATTAATAAACTTAAACCTTCAAACGTAAGTATATTTATTACATACTTTGTGTATTTTCTTTTGATAAAGGACTGTTTTTATTTTTATTTTTTATAATCCATTATTTTTTTTTATTGGAGTAAATTTGCTTTACAGTGTTGTGTTAGTTTCTGCTGTACAATGAAGTGAATCAGCTATATGTATACCTATATCCCTCCCTCTTGAACCTCCCTCTCCTGCTTCTCCCACCATCTAGGTCATCACAGAGCACCAAGCTGAGCTCCCTGTGCTATGCAGCAGGTTCCCACTAGCTAGCTATTTTACGCGTGGTAGTGTATTTATGTCAAACCTAATCTCCCAAGTCATCCCACCCTCCCTTTCCCCCCCGTATCCACATGTCCATTCTCTACGTCTGCATCTCTCTATTCCTGCCCTACAAATAGGTTCATCTATACCATTTTTCGAGATTCCACATATATGCGTTAATACACAATATATGTTTTTCTCTTTCTGGCTTACTTCACTCTGTATGACAGACTCTTGGTCCATCCACGTCACAAAGAACCCAATTTTGTTCCTTTTTATGGCTGAGTAATATTCCATTCAATATATGTACCACATCTTCTCTATCCGTTCATCTGTCATTGGACACTTAGATTGTTTCCATGTCCTGGCTCTTATAAATAATGCTGCAGTGAATATTGGGGTGCATGTGTCCTTTTGAATTACAGTTTTCTCTGGGTATATGCCCAGTAGTGGGATTGCTGGGTCATATGGTAGTTCTATTTTCAGTTTTTTAAGGAACCTCCATACTGTTCTCCATAGTGGCTGTATCAATTAACATTTCTACCCACAGTGCAAGAGGGTTCCCTTTTCTCCACACCATCTCCAGCATTTATTGTTTGTAGATTTTTTGATGATGGCCATTCTGACCAGTGTGAGGTGATACCTCATTGTAGTATTGATTTGCATTTCTCTACTAATTAGTGATGTTGAGCATATTTTCATGTGTCTCTTGGCCATCTGTATGTCTTCTTTCATGAAGTATCCATTTTTTAATTGGGTTGTTGGTTTTTTTGATATTGAGCTGCATGAGCTGTTTTTATATATTGTGGAGATTAATCCTTTGTCTATTGTTTCCTTTGCAAACATTTTCTCCCATTCTGAGGGTTGTCTTTCCATCTTGTTTATGGTTTCCTTTGCTGTGCAAAAGCTTTTAAGTTTAATTAGGTCCCATTTGTTTATTTTTGTTTTTATCTTCATTACTCTAGGAGGTGGGTCAAAAAAGATCCTGCTGTGGTTTCTGTCAAAGAGTGTGTTTCCTATGTTTTTCCTCTGAGAGTTTTATAGTGTCTGGTCTTACATTTAGGTCTTTAATCCATTTGGAGTTTATTTTTGTGTGTGGTGTTAGGGAATATTCTAATTTGCATTCTACTGTTCTAATAAGCACCACTTATTGAAGAGGCTGTCTTTTCTTCATTGTATGTTCTTGCCTCCCTTGTCATAATTTAGTTGACCATAGGTGCATGGGTTTATCTCTGGGCTTTCTATCCTGTACCATTGATCTATATTTCTGTTTTTGTGCCCGTACCATACTGTCTTGATTACTGTAGCTTTGCAGTATGGTTTGAAGTTGGGTAAACTGATTCCTCCAGCTCCGTTTTTCTTTCTCAAGATTGCATTGGCTACTCAGGGTCTTTTGCATTTCCATACGAATTGTAAAATTTTTCTTCTATTTCTGTGAAGAATGCCATTGGTACTTTGATAGGGATTGCATTGAATCCATAGATTGCTTTGGGTAGTATAGTCATTTTTGCAATATTGATTCTTCCAATCCAAGAACATATTTCTCCATCTGTTTATGTCATCTTTGATTTCTGTCATCAGTGTTTTATAGTTTTCTAAGTAAAGTCTTTTGCCTCCTTAGGTAGTAGGTTTATTCCTAGGTATTTTATTCTTTGTGTTGCGATGGTAAATGGGATTGTTTCCTTGATTTCTCTTTCTGATTTTTTGTTGTTAGTGTGTAGGAATGCCAGAGATTTCTGTGCATTAATTTTGTATCCTGCAACCTTACCAAATTCATTGATTACTTCTAGTAGTTTTCTGGTGGCATCTTTAGGATTTTCTATGTATACTGTCATGTCTTCTGCAAACAGTGACAGTTTTACTTCTTCTTTCCCAATTTGTGTTCATTTTATTTCTTTTTCTTCTCTGATTGCCGTGGCTAGAACTTCCAAAACTATGTTGAGTAAGAATGGCGAGAGTGGCCATCCTTGTCTTGTTCCTGGTCTTAGTGGAAATGCTTTCAGTTTTTCACCATTGAGAATGATGTTTGCTGTGGGTTTGTCGTATATGGCCTTTATTACGTTGAGGTAGGTTCCCTCTGTGCCCATTTTCTGGAGGGGTTTTATCATAAATAGGTGTTGAATTTTGTCAAAAGCTTTTTCTGCATCTATTGAGATGATCATATGGTCTTTATTCCTCAATTTGTTAATATGATGTATCACATTGATTGATTTGCATATATTGAAGAATCCTTGCATTCCTGGGATAAATCCCACTTGATCATTATGTATGATCCTTTTAATGTGTTGTTGGATTCTGTTTGCTACTATTTTGTTGAGGATTTTTGCATCTTTGTTCATTAGTGATACTGGTCTGTTTTATTTTTTTTATGATATCTTTGTCTGGTTTTGGTATCAGGGTGATGGTGGCTTTGCAGAACAAATTTGGGAGTGTTTCTCCCTCTACAATTTTTTGGAAGATTTTGAGAAGGATTGGTGTTAGCTCTTCTCTAAACGTCTGATAGAATTTGCGTGTGAAGCCACCTGGTCCTGGACTTCTGTTTGTTGAAAGATTTTTAATTACAGTTTCAATTTCATTACTTGTGATAGGTCTGTTTATATTTTCTGATTCTTCCTGGTTCACTCTTGGAAAATTGTACCTTTCCAAGAATTTGTCCATTTCTTTGTGGTTGTCCATTTTATTGGCATATAGTTGTTTGTAGTAGTGTCTTATAATCTTTTGTATTTCTACGGTGTCAGAAGTGATTTCTCCTTTTTCATTTCTAATTTTACTGATTTGCATCCTCTTTTTTTCTTGATGAGTCTGGCTAAATGTTTATCAATTTTGTTTATCTTCTTGAAGAACCAACTTTTAGTTTTATTTATCTTTGCTATTTTTTCTTCATTTCTATTTCATTTATTTCTGCTCTGATCTTTAAGATTTCTTTCCTTCTACTGACTTTGGGTTTTCTTTGTTTTTCTTTCTCTAGTTGCTTTAGGTGTAAGGTTAGATTGTTTGAGATTTTTTGTTTTGCTTTGTTTTGTTTTACATCTTTTTTGGAGTAAAATTGCTTTACAATGGTGTGTTAGTTTCTGCTTTATAACAAAGTGAATCACTTATACATATACATATGTTCCCATATCTCTTCCCTCTTGCATATCCCTCCCTCCAACCCTCCCTATCCCACCCCTCTAGGTGGTCACAAAGCACCAAGCTGATATCCCTGTGCTATGCAGCTGCTTCCCACTAGCTATCTGTTTTATGTTTGGTAGTGTATATATGTCCATGCCACTCTCTCACTTTCTAACAGCTTACCCTTCCCCCTCCCCATATCCTCAAGTCCATTCTTTTTTTTTTTTTTTTTTTAGTTTCTGCTTTATAACAAAGTGAATCAGTCATACATATACATCTGTTCCCACATCCCTTCCCTCTTGCATCTCCCTCCCTCCCACCCTCCCTATCCCACCCCTCCAGGCAGTCACAAAGCACCAAGCGATCTCCCTGTGCTATGCGGCTGCTTCCCACTATCTATCTACCTTACATTTGGTAGTGTATATATGTCCATGACTCTCTTTCACTTTGTCACAGCTTACCCTTCCCCCTCCCCATATCCTCAAGTCCATTCTCAAGTATGTCTGTGTCTTTATTCCTGTTTTACCCCTAGGTTCTTCATGACATTTTTTTTTAATGCCATATATATGTGTTAGCATATGGTATTTGTCTTTCTCTTTCTGACTTACTTCACTCTGTATGACAGACTCTAGGTCCATCCACCTCATTATAAGTAGCTCAATTTCATTTCTTTTTATGGCTGAGTAATATTCCATTGTATATATGTGCCACATCTTCTTTATCCATTCATCCAATGATGGACACTTAGGTTGTTTCCATCTCTTGGCTATTGTAAATAGCGCTGCAGTGAATATTGGGGTGCATGTGTCCTTTTGAATTATGGTTTTCTTAGGGTATATGCCCAGTAGTGGGATTGCTGTGTCATATGGTAGTTCTATTTTCAGCTTTTTAAGGAACCTCCATACTGTTCTCTATAGTGGCTGTACCAATTCACATTCCCACCAGCAGTGCAAGAGTGTTCCCTTTTCTCCACACCCTCTCCAGCATTTATTGTTCCTAGATTTTTTGATGATGGCCATTCTGACTGGTGTGAGATGATATCTCACTGTAGTTTTGATTTGCATTTCTCTAATGATTAATGATGTTCAGCATTCTTTCATGTGTTTGTTGGCAGTCTGTATATCTTCTTTGGAGAAATGTCTATTTAGGTCTTCTGCCCATTTTTGGATTGGGTTGTTTGTTTTTTTGTTATTGAGCTGCATGAGCTGCTTGTAAATTTTGGAGTTTAATCCTTTGTCAGTTGCTTCATTTGCAAATATTTTCTCCCATTCTGAGGGTTGTCTTTTGGTCTTGTTTATGGTTTCCTTTGCTGTGCAAAAGGTTTGAAGTTTCATTAGGTCCCATTTGTTTATCTTTGTTTTTATTTCCATTTCTCTAGGAGGTGGGTCAAAAAGGATCTTGCTGTGATTTATGTCATAGAGTGTTCTGCCTATGTTTTCCTCTAAGAGTTTGATAGTTTCTGGCATTACATTTAGGTCCTTAATCCATTTTGAGCTTATTTTTGTGTATGGTGTTAGGGAGTGATCTAATCTCATACTTTTACATGTACCTGTCCAGTTTTCCCAGCACCACTTATTGAAGAGGTGTCCTTTCTCCACTGTACATTCCTGCCTCCTTTATCAAAGATAAGGTGACCGTATGTGCATGGATTTGTCTCTGGGCTTTCTTCCCGTTCCACTGATCTATATTTCTGTTTTTGTGCCAGTACCATACTGTCTTGATTACTGTAGCTTTGTAGTTTAGTCTGAAGTCAGGGAGCCTGATTCCTCATGCTCCGTTTTTCGTTCCCAAAATTCCTTTGGCTATTTGGGGTCTTTTGTGTTTCCATATAAATTGTGATATTTTTTGTTCTAGTTCTGTGAAAAATGCCAGTGGTAGTTTGATAGGGATTGCATTCAATCTGTAGATTGCTTTGGGTAGTACAGTCATTTTCACAATGTTGATTCTTCCAATCCAAGAATATGGTATATCTCTCCATCTGTTTGTATCATCTTTAATTTCTTTCATCAGTGTCTTCTAATTTTCTGCATACAGGTCTTTTGTCTCCTTAGGTAGGTTTATTCCTAGATATTTTATCCTTTTTGTTTCAATGGTAAATGGGAGTGTTTTCTTCATTTCACTTTCAGATTTTTCACCATTAGTGTATAGGAATGCCAGAGATTTCTGTGCATTAATTTTGTATCCTGCTACTTTACCAAATTCATTGATTAGCTCTTTCGTTTTCTGGTAGCATCTTTAGGATTCTCTGTGTATAGTATCATGTCATCTGCAAACAGTGACAGCTTTACTTCTTCTTTTCTGATTGGGATTCCTTTTATTTCCTTTTCTCTGATTGCTGTGGCTAAAACTTCCAAAACTCTGTTGAATAAGAGTGGTGAGAGTGGGCAACCTTGTCTTGTTCCTGATCTTAGTGGAAATGGTTTCAGTTTTTCACCATTGAGGATGATGTTGGCTGTGGGTTTGTCATATATGGCCTTTATTATGTTGAGGAAAGTTCCCTCTATGCCTACTTTCTGGAGGTTTTTTTATCAGAAATGGGTGTTGAATTTTGGCGAAACCTTTCTCTGCATCTATTGAGATGATGATATGGTTTTTCTCCTTCAATTTGATAATATTGTGTATCACATTGATTGATTTGAGTATATTGAAGAATCCTTGCATTCTTGGAATAAACCCCACTTGATCCTTTTAATGTGCTGTTGGATTCTGTTTGCTAGTATTTTGTTGAGGATTTTTGCATCTATGTTCATCAGTGATATTGGCCTGTAGTTTTCTTTCTTTGTGACATCCTTTTCTGGTTTTGGTATCAGGGTGATGGTGGCCTCGTAGAATGAATTTGGGAGTGTTCCTCCCTCTGCTATATTTTGAAAGAGTTTGAGAAGGATAGCTGTTAGCTCTTCTCTAAATATTTGAAAGAATTTGCCTGTGAAGCCATCTGGTCCTGGGCTTTTGTTTGTTGGAAGATTTTTAATCACAGTTTCAATTTCAGTGCTTGTGATTGGTCGGTTCATATTTTCTATTTCTTCCTGAATCAGTCTTGGCAAGTTGTGCATTTCTAAGAATTTGTCCATTTCTTCCATGTTGTCCATTTTATTGGCGTAGAGTTGCTTGTAGTAATCTCTCATGATCTTTTGTATTTCTTCAGTGTCAGTTGTTACTTCTCCTTTTTCATTTGTAATTCTATTGATTTGAGTCTTCTCCCTTTTTTTCTTGATGAGTCTGGCTAATGGTTTGTCAATTTTGTTTATCTTCTCAAAGAACCAGCTTTTAGTTTTATTGATCTTTGCTATCGTTTCCTTCATTTCTTTTTCATTTATTTCTGATCTGATCTTTATGATTTCTTTCCTTCTGCTAACTTTGGGGTTTTTTTGTTCTTTCTCTAATTGCTTTAGGTGCAAGGTTAGGTTGTTTATTCAAGATATTTCCTGTTTCTTAAGGTAGGATTGTATTGCTGTAAACTTCCCTCTTAGAACTGCTTTTGCTGCATCCCATAGGTTTTGTGTCATCGTGTCTCCATTGTCATTTGTTTCTAGGTATTTTTTGATTTCCTTTTTGATTTCTTCAGTGATCAATTCGTTATTAAGTAGTGTATTGTTTAGCCTCCATGTGTTTGTATTTTTTACAGATCTTTTCCTGTAATTGATATCTAGTCTCATAGCATTGTGGTCAGAAAAGATACTTGATACGATTTCAATTTTCTTAAATTTACCAAGGCTTGATTTGTGACCGAAGATATGATGTATCCTGGAGAATGTTCCATGAGCACTTGAGAAAAATGTGTATTCTGTTGTTTTTGGATGGAACGTCCTATAAATATCAATTAAGTCCATCTTGTTTAATGTATCATTTAAAGCTTATGTTTCCTTATTTATTTTCATTTTGGATGATCTGTCCATTGGTGAAAGTGGGATGTTAAAGTCCCCTACTATGAGTGTGTTACTGTCGATTTCCCCTTTTTTTTTTTTTTTTTTTTTTTTTTTTTGCGGTACGCGGGCCTCTCACTGTTGTGGCCTCTCCCGTTGCGGAGCACAGGCTCCGGACGCGCAGGCTCAGCGGCCATGGCTCACGGGCCCAGCCGCTCCGTCGATTTCCCCTTTTATGGCTGTTAGTATTTGCCTTATGTATTGAGGTGCTCCTATGTTGGGTGCATAGATATTTACAATTGTTATATCTTCTTCTTGGATCGATCCCTTGATCATTATGTAGTGTCCTCCTTTGTCTCTTTTAGTAGTCTTTATTTTAATGTCTATTTTGTCATATGAGAATTGCTACTCCAGCTTTCTTTTGGTTTCCATTTGCATGGAATATCTTTTTCCATCCCTTCACTTTCAGTCTGTATGTGTCTCTGGGTCTGAAATGGGTCGCTTGTGGACAGCATATATATGGGTCTTGTTTTTGTATCCAATCAGCCAGTCTGAGTCTTTTGGTGGGAGCATTTAATCCATTTACATTTAAGGTAATTATCAATATGTATGTTCCTATTCCCATTTTCTTAATTGTTTTGGGTTTGTTATTATAGGTCTTTTCCTTCTCTTGTGTTTCTTGCCTAGAGAAGATCCTTTAGCATTTGTTGTAAAGCTCGTTTGGTGGTGTTGAACTCTCTCAGCCTTTGCTTGTGTGTAAAGGTTTTAATTTCTCCATCAAATCTGAATGAGATCCTTGCTGGGTAGAGTAATCTTGGTTGTAGGTTTTTCTCCTTCATCACTTTAAATATGTCCTGCCAGTCCCTTCTGGCTTGCAGAGTTTCTGCTGAAAGATCAGCTGTTAACCTTAGGGGGATTCCCTTGTGTGTTATTTGTTGTTTTTCCCTTGCTGCTTTTATTATGTTTTCTTTGTATTTAATTTTTGACAGTTTGATTAATATGTGTCTTGGCATGTTTCTCCTTGGATTTATCCTGTATGGGACTCTCTGTGCTTCCTGGACTTTATTAACTATTTCCTTTCCAATATTAGAGAAGTTTTCAACTATAATCTCCTCAAATATTTTCTCAGTCCCTTTCTTTTTCTCTTCTTCTTCTGGGATCCCTATAATTCGAATGTTGGTGCATTTAATGGTGTCCCAGAGGTCTCTGAGACTGTCCTCAGTTCTTTTCATTCTTTTTTCTTTATTCTGCTCTGCAGTAGTTATTTCCACTATTTTATCTTCCAGATCACTTATCTGTTCTTCTGCCTCAGTTATTCTGCTATTGATCCCATCTAGAGTATTTTTAATTTCATTTATTGTGTTGTTCATCGTTGTTTGTTTCATCTTTAGTTCTTCTAGGTCCTTATTAAATGTTTCTTGCATTTTGTCTATTCTATTTCCAAGATTTTGGATCATCTTTACTATCATTATTCTGAATTCTTTTTCAGGTAGACTACCTATTTCCTCTTCATTTGTTAGGTCTGGTGGGTTTTTATCTTGCTCCTTCATCTGCTGTGTGTTTTTCTGTCTTTTCATTATGCTTATCTTACTGTGTTTGGGTTCTCCTTTTTGCAGGTTGCACGTTGGTAGTTCTCGTTGTTTTTGGTGTCTGTCCCCAGTGGCTAAAGTTGGTTCAGTGGGTTGTGTAGGCTTCCTGGTGGAGGGGACTAGTGCCTGTGTTCTGGAGGATGAGGCTGGATCTTGCCTTTCTGGGGGGTAGGTTCACTTCTGGTGGTGTTTTTTGTGGTGTCTGTGGACTTATGATTTTAGGCAGCCTCTCTGCTAATGGGTGGGGTTGTGTTCCTGTCTTGCTAGTTGTTTGGCATAGGGTGTCCAGCACTGTAGCTTGCTGCTCGTTGAGTGAAGCTGGGTGTTGGTGTTGATATTGCGATCTCTGGGAGATTTTCGCCGTTTGATATTACGTGGAGCTGGGAGGTCTCTTGTGGACTAGTGTCCTGAAGTTGGCTCTCCCACCTCAGAGGCACAGCACTGACTCCTAGCTGCTGCACCAAGAGCCTTTCATCCACACGGCTCAGAATAAAAGGGAGAAAAAGTAGAAAGAAAGAAAGAAAGAAAGAAAGAGGATAAAGGAAAAATAAGATAAAGTAATGTAAGATAAAATAAAGTTATTAAAATAAAAAAATAATTATTAAGAAAAAAAATTTTTTAAGTAAGAAAAAAAAATGGACAGTTTGAACCCTAGGACAAATGGTGAAAGCAAAGCTATACAGACAAAATCTCACACAGAGGCATACACATACACACTCACAAAAAGAGGAAAAGGGGAAAAAATAATAAATCTTGCTCTCAAAGTCCACCTCCTCAATTGGGATGATTCATTGTCTATTCAGGTATTCCACAGATGCAGGGTACATCAAGTTGATTGTGGAGATTTAATCTGCTGCTCCTGAGGCTGCTGGGAGAGATTTCCCTTTCTCTTCTTTGTTCGCCCAGCTCCTGGGGTTCAGGTTTGGATTTGGCCCTGCCTCTGCATGTAGGTCGCCGGAGGGCGTCTTTTGTTCGCTCAGACAGGACGGGGTTATGGAGCAGCTGATTCGGGGTCTGTGGCTCACTCAGGCCGGGGGGAGGGAGGGGTACGTAGTGCGGGGTGAGCCTGCGGCGGCAGAGGCCGTTATGACGTTGCACCAGCCTGAGGTGCCCCGTGCGTTTTCCCGGGGAAGTTGTCCCTGGATCCCGGGATCCTGGCAGTGGCGGGCTGCACAGGCTCCCCGGAAGGGAGGTGTGGAGAGTGACCTGTGCTCGCACACACGCTTCTTGGTGGTGGCAGCAGCAGCCTTAGCGTCTCATGCCCGTCTCTGGGGTCCGCTCTGTTAGCCGCGCCTCTCGCCTGTCTCTGTAGCTCCTTTAAGCAGAGCTCTTAATCCCCTCTCCTCACGTACCAGGAAACAAAGAGGGAAGAAAAAGTCTCTTGTCTCTTGGGCAGGTCCAGACTTTTTCCCGGACTCCCTCCTGGCTAGCTGTGGTGCACTAACCCCTTCAGGCTGTGTTCATGCCGCCAACCCCAGTCCTCTCCCTGCACTCCAACTGAAGCCCGAGCCTTAGTTCCCAGCCCCGCCCGCCCCAGCGGGTGAGCAGACAAGACTCTGGTGAGTGCTGGTCGGCACCTATCCTCTGTGTGGGAATGTCTCCACTTTGCCCTCCGCACCCTGGTGGCTGCGCTCTCCTCCGAGGCTCTTAAGCTCTCCCCCTCCGCCACCCGCAGTCTCCGCCCACGAAGGGGCATTTAGTGTGTGGAAACCTTTCCTCCTTCACGGCTCCCTTCCACTGGTGCAGGTCCTGTCCCTATTCTTTTGTCTCTCTTTTTTCTTTTTTCTTTTGCCCTACCCAGGTACGTGGGGAGTTTCTTGCCTTTTGGGAGGTTTGAGGTCTTCTGCCAGCGTTCAGTAGGTGTTCTGTAGGAGTTGTTCCACGTGTAGATGTATTTCTGATGTATCTGTGGGGAGGAAGGTGATCTCCGCGTCTTACTCCTCCACCATCTTCCCCCCTCGAGATTTTTGTTTCTTGAGGTGAGATTAAATTGCTATAAACTTCCCTCTTAGAACTTATTTTGCTGCATCCCATAGATTTTGGGTTATGGTGTTTTCATTGTCATTTGTTTTTATATATTTTTAAAATTTCTTCTTTGATTTCTTCAGTGATCTCTTGATTATTTAGTAGTGCACTGTTTAACCTCCATGTATTTGTATATTTTGCAGTTTTCTTCCTGTAATTGATTTCCAATCACATAGCCTTGTGGTCAGAAAAGATGCTTGATACGATCAGTTTTCTTAATTTTACTGAGGCTTGATTTGTGACCCAAGATGTGAACTATCCTGGAGAATGTTCCATGTGCACTTGAGAAGAAAGTGTATTCTGCCACTTTCAGATGGAATGTCCTATAAATATCAATTAAATCTATCTGGTCTATTGTGTCATTTAAAGCTTGTGTTTCCTTATTTATCTTCTGCTTGGATGACCTGTCCATTGGTGTAAGTAGGGTGTTAAAGTCCCATACTATTATTGTGTTACTGTCGATTTCCCCTTTTATGGTTGTTAGCATTTGCCTTATGTATTGAGGTGCTCCTATGTTGGGTGCATAAATATTTATAATTGTTATGTCTTCTTCTTGGATCGATCCCTTGATCATTATGTAGTGCCCTTCCTTATCTCTTGTAACAGTCTTTATTTAAAAGTCTATTTTATCTGATACGAGTATTGCTACTCCAGCTTTCTTTTGATTTCCATTTATGTGGAATATCTTTTTCCATCCCTTCACTTTCAGTCTGTATGTGTCCCTAGGTCTGAAATGGGTTTCTTGTAGACATTATATATGGGTCCTGTTTTTGTATACATTCAGCTAGTCTGTGACTTTTAGTTGGAGCATTTAATCCATTTACATTCAAGGTTATTATCGATATCTGTGTTCCTACTACCATTTTCTTAATTGCTTTGGGTTTGTTTTTGTGGGTCTTTTTCTTCTCTTGTGTTTTCCACCTAGAGAAGTTCCTTTAGAGTTTGCTGTAAAGCTGGTTTGGTGGTGCTGAATTCTGTTAGCTTTTGCTTGTCTGAAAAGCTTTTGATTTTGCCATTGAATCTGAGTGAGATCCTTGCTGGGTAGAGTAATCTTGTTTGTAGGTTTTTCTCTTTCATCCTTTTAAGTATATCCTGCCACTCCCTTCTGGCCTGCAGAGTTTCTGCTGAAAAATTAGCTGATAACCTTATGGGGATTCCTTTGTATGTTATTTTTTGCTTTTACCTTGCTGCTTTTAATATTTTTTCTTTGAATTTAATTTTTGTTGGTTTGATTAATATGTGTCTTGGTGTGTTTCTCCTAGGGTTTATCCTGTATGTCACTCACTGTGCTTCCTGGACTTGGGTGACTGTTTCCTTTCCCATGTTAGGGTAGTTTTCCACTGTAATCTCTTCATATATTTTCTCAGACCCTTTCTTTTTCTCTTCTTCTTCTGAGACCCCTATAATTTGAATGTTGGTGTGTTTAGTGTTGTCCCAGAGTCTCTAAGATTGTCTTCAATTCTTTTCTTTCTTTCTTCCTTATTCTGCTCCTTGGCAGTTATTTCCACCATTCTGTCTTCCAGCTCACTTATTCTTCTGCCTCAGTTATTCTGTTATTGATTCCTTCTAGTGTGTTTTTCATTTCAGTTATTGTGCTGTTCATCTCTGTTTCTTTGTTCTTTAGTTCTTCTAAATCTTTGTTAAACACTTCTTGTATTTTCTCAATCTGTGCCTCCATTCTGTTTCCGAGATTCTGTATCATCTTTACTGTCATTACTCTGAATTCGTTTTAGGTAGGTTGCCTATTTCCTCTTCATTTTTTTGGGCTTGTAGATTTTATACCTTGCTCCTTCATCTGCAACATATTTTTTTGTCTTCTTTTTTTTTTCTTTTTTTTTTGATGGGTGGGATTGTGTTCCTGTTTTACTGGTTGTTTGGCCTGAGGCTTCCAGCACTGGAGTTTGTAGGCTGTTGGGTGGAGCTGGGTCTTGGTGCCAGGATGAGGACTTCTGGGAGACCACACTCCAATGAATATTCCCTGGGGTTTGAGGTTCTCTGGTAGTCCAGTGGTTTGGACTCGGAGCTCCCACTGCAGGAACTCTGGCCTGACCTCCATCTTGTGAACCAAGATCCCGCAAGATATGTGGGGTGGCAAAAAAAAAAAAAAAAAAAGAAAGAAAAGGAGCAGAACTATAACAAAGAGTAAAAAATAAAATTAGATTAGAAAACTAACAGATTTGTTAGAAAGAATAAAAATATAGTTGAAACAACAATGGAAGGTAAAACAGAACCACAATAGTAAAAAAGAGGAGAAAAAGAAAAAAAAATCCGGAAAAAGCCTTGGCTCTGGGGGGGCAGGGATTATGCAGGGGCAGGTTTCAGGTGGGGGCGGGGCCTATGCTTAGGGCCAACAGAGCAGGAAAAGGCCCTGGAAGGGCTGGGTGGGTGGGGCGGTGAGTCTTAGGCTCAATGCAGCAGGAGGAGCCTCAGCAGGAGGGGCCCAGGCAGTGCCTCTGGCCTTGGAGGGTGGAGGACCTGGTCCAGGACCCCAGCAGGCTCACTGGGCCCGAGTGGGCAGGGGAAGTGCTAAGCATGTTCCCCCCAATCCTCTGATCCTGGAAGGCCCCTCCCCATTGGCCTCTCTTCTTCTCTCCTCTCCCTCCCTCCTATGCCCCTGAGACCCACCCGGCCAGAGGAGATCCTGGAAGGCAGAGGACCAGACCCAGAAGCCCAGCAGGCTTCCCGGGGCCAAGTGGGTGGGGGAAAGGCCCACAGTGCCTTCCATGATCCCCTGGCCCTGGATGGTCTGCCTCTCCTCCTCTTTCCCCCTCCTCCCTCCCTCCCATTCTCCTAGGACCCACAAGACTGGAGGGGGCCCTGGAGGTCAGAGCACCAGGCCTGGGAGCCCAGCAGGCTTCCCGGGGCCGAAGTGGGTTGGGGGGAAACACCGGCTGCACCTCCCCTGATCCTCCGGCCCCAGAGGGCCCCTCCCTCCCACCTCTCCTCTTCTCCCCCTGCCTCCCTCCTATGCTGCTAGGACTCACGTGGCCCGGAGGGGGCCTTGGAGCCCAGCAAGCTTCCTATGGCCGAGTGGCCAGGGCAAAGACCTGTCGCACTTCCCTGATCCTCTGGTCTGGGAGGGCTCCTCCCACCCACCTCTCCTCTTCTTCCCCTCACCTCCCTCCTATGGCTCTAGGACCAACGGGGCCTCGGAGGATGGAGGACCCTGATGAGGAGCCCTGAGGGCTTCCCAGGGCCAGACTGGGCAAGGGAGATGCTAGGCGTGCTCCCCCTGATCCTCTGAGCCCCCGAAGCTCCCTCCAGGCATGGGAACCCCTCCCCTCTCCCACCCACCCCTCAGGTGCACCAGTCCTGTCTGGCCTCCACTTCTCCTCCCCCTCAATCCCCCCTCATCCTACCCAGTCGCTTGGGGGTTCCTCCCATCTCCTTGGGCATTGAGGTCCCCCACCAGTGTCCGGCAGGCACCCTAGTTGTGGAGAAACGCGAACTCCACGTCCTCTCCTGCCGCCATCTTGACTCCGCCCCCTGTATCTTTCTGCTAAAGAGAGATAAGGCAGGATTATTTTGTTTGCCATTATAACTTCATTATCATGTTATGTAATCTTGTTAAATTTGTGGTACCTTAAATTAATAAGTATCGGCCAGCCATAATTTGCAGTGTATTTTATGCAGGTAGGTAGGTAAATCTTTATTATTTAAACTGGAATGTTTTCCAAATGTCTTTTCTTCTCAGATGATCTTCACAAATTTGTGGAGTTTACTTTCAGGTAGCATTGCCTTCTTTTCGGCTCTCTCTTTACAAGAAGAGCAAAACAAAGGGAAATGTGAATCATTTTTATAGGTTCTATGGATAACTAGACAGTTTCCCAGGAGTGTGGTATGCATATCAGTAGTAGCAAGCAAGATGACTTTGAGTCATTTAAGTAGTAAGTACTTGAACATATTATTTTAATAACTGAAATATATATAAAGCTAACACATCCACCACATAATGCATGAGTTACAGTTAGGTTCTGCTACATATAAAGAAAACCCACATAACAGTGGACTAAATAAGATACTTATTTTTCTGTCATCTAATTAAGTCCAGAAGAGGTATTCCTAGGCTGGTGTGGCAGCTGCATGGTCCAGGCATTTTCCATCCTTCTGCTTTGCTATCCTTAGTGCCTGGTTTTCTTCAAGATCCTCAGGATCTCCACATGGCCACCTTAGTTAACTATCTTATCTATATTCTAAATCACAGGGATGAGAAAAGAACAGGGCAAAAGAATAAGCCTTCTTGCTAAATAAGCCCTCTTTAAAGAGCTTACCTAGAAGCCCCAACTAATGACCCTTTTACCTCACTGGCTGAGGCTGGATTTTTTTTTTTTTAAGCAGGACATATTGCTGCTTCCATTAGTAATAGGGGTCCTGTAAGTATGAAAGAAGAGGAGAGTGGATATTGGGTAGACAGCTAACATTTACAGTTGTAAGTACTTTTATCTAGGTAAAAACCATTAGTCAATCAATGAAAAATGCTGAGTAAAAAAATAATATAGACTACATACAGACAGAACAAAAATTAGGAAGCTGGTACTCTTAATGACTGAATAGCTGGAGAGTGGGAAGCATTGCTCCTAAATATGGTAATTGAAGGTGGACTTCAATGCCTCCAAACAGTGCTTCAGGCTGAACAGAATGAGAAGCCTTACTGCCTTTTTTTTTTTTTTCTTTCTCCCAACGGCTTCAGTTATACTTCTGTTTAGTTTGAGATTGCTTTGGAATTACAAAAATGCCATTATTTCTTTTCTTCTGGTCATCATTCCCTTCTTCTATGTGAGTGAGTTTGCCATGTGGAAACAACTAACTGCTGGTGTATTTTCAGGTGGGAGTTTGTTTGAGGCAGCCGTGATGAGAAGTTGAAAATGGATTTGCAAAGCAATTTAGGTGTTTTAAGGGGCTCCCCAGCCAAGCTGGAAATCATGCTGAAGTCAGGCAGAGATAAAAACTAGCAGTTTTATTGAAAAAGGTGATTTTGGAGGGCAAGGTTTAGGTCTGGCCAGAGGACTTGCTAACACTCTAAGTTATGATTCATGTCCCCAAATTCAAGCTTTCCTCCTCAGGGAAAGATCCTGCTCATCTAGGTTTACTGCATGGTTAAGAACAGGTGAGAATGCATGGTTTCAAGAAGCATGTGGCTCTCAAAGAGACAGAGACAGAGAGGCAGAAACAAGGATGTCGGTTTCCATTTCATAAACTGAGAAGTCAAAGAAGTCTCTTTTTTTTTTCCCCCTATGAAGAGGAATAAATTTGGAGAGGGGAGATAGAGTAACCAGAAGTATTATTTTAATGGATTTCTCTCTATATAGAAGCAGAGAAAAAGAGATTCTTCCCCAGTAAGGAAAAGAACAGGTCAAAAAGTCCATATACATTGGAGTCTGTCTCCTGACCTAGGTGATTATGAGAGATTTCTTTAACAGTCCTTGAGAGGAAGATATAGCATCCTACCCAATTGAATGGGGTCTCAATTGAATTTAGAGAATGATGGATGTATGGTAAAAATAGAACCACGTGCAGCTGTGCTTGGGTCCATAATTAGTTCCATGGATCAGCTATCAGCTAATAGTTAAACTTAGTGGCTGGTGACCTGCACTTCTGCAGGTAGGGCTGTGAGCAAGATTATAAGGAAATTCTTTAGGTAAGGTCCTTTAGGTCCTATCCTATAGGAGATATTTCCATTTCTTTCCACATGAAGGAATATCCTCAAAAGTAACTTTTTTGTAAAAGTAGTCTCAAATAAGTACAAAATGATTGAAACCAGAGCCACAGTTAATAGCCTCAAAGTGGACCAGCCCCCCCCAGTGCCTACCATACTCAAATTGGCAAAAATACCATTCAAAGAACAAAACAGAAATTACATTATCTTTTTCCATCATCCCCAACAGTATAGTGATCTTCTGTCCCAAGACATGGTTATTACCATAGGGATAATCTTTGATATGGATGGGAACAACTTTCTTCTCCAAACATTATTGGTCATTTGTTTGGGGCAGAAGGGGAAGGAGGCAGCATGAGCTCAGTCTATCATCTTGAAATATTCTGATATCCCAATTTCAGACTAGTCTTGTGAAAGGTCTGCTAACCCTGCCTAACACACCACATTAGTCAGGGAGAGTTCTCAGGAAAACCTGGGCTTGCAGCCAGTAAGTAAGGCTTTTTAATTAATCTTCTTTTGCTTTCCAACATACCTATCTCTGCTACCTCTGATGAATTATGGAACTAGCCTAGACTATCTCCAGGGCTATTTTTAAGGAGGTAGCCTAATTTCTGACACCACTTCCTGAGCCTTAATCTTTAGGCAACTATCCTGTCTCCTGAGAACAATTGACCTCTACATCCTGAAAGCAGAGTAAGTTGCTTTACTTTAAAAAAAATTTTTAAAAAAACTTGGTGACAGTAGCCAAGAGGACACTTGAAATGGGACTTCTTAAAAACCCCAAAACCTCTGTCATTCAGGCACAGATATAACACTTGCTTCCTCCCTACCTTTGAACTCAAGAAAAGTCTCTTGTGAGCTTACATCCACTGTGAGAAATTCATTATTTTTAATGAATTAAGGTGAATAATAGAAATCTACAATGCTCTATTAAGAAATGTCTTGCAAAAGAAATCACAAATCTCATTTTATAGTATCTTATTTTGGGGGGATAAAATCAGTTTCTAGATAACAAGATACTTCCTGAACCCAAACTAGTTTTTAATATTAAGCTGTCCTAATGTTCATTTATTGTTAATATACTAAGGTTGCTGATCTAGGTTTTCTAAACTGATGAATAGAGAGAGAGGAGGTACATTTTAACTTGATAACTTTCCAAGAACCTGATCTTAGCTGTCATTTTCTTGAGATGTGCTCTGTAAACACCTTTCTTCTAAAATTCCCACTTTTGCCCCACTCCCCAACATAAATGCTCTCATTCTATCACATCATCCAGTTTTATATTCTTAACATTTAAAACAATCTGAAATTACCTTGCATATACAGTTGTTGTTTATTAAATTTTTCATTATAAAATTAAATTCCATAAGAGTATAGATCTTGTATTGTTCAATACTGAATCCCAGACACCTAGAATATTGCTTAGTAGTTAAATGTATATTTGGACAAATGGACTGATGGGTGATTTTTTTTAATTTTTATTTTTGGGCAGGGAGTAATGATCGATAGATAGCACCAAGGATATCATTTTTAGCAGTCTTAATAAAGCTAACCAAATAGGGCCTCTCTTAGAAATCTTGTTCTACTCTTATTGATGTTGGTCTATTCCTGGGCTGTCTCAGATAGCCTAGTCCACTTAGGTAATAATTCCTGTGCCCTTTGCTTGCTTTGTAAGCATTCCCTGTCCAATTTAGAGAATTACCAAATGTATTTGTTCCTGGATAGAGCAGAGGAAAGTTAATCGGTGGAGACTATTTCGGAATTGTTTAGAGGAAAATCTGGAAGTACCAGCCCACATATCTTGTCCTATCCTGATTAATTTGTGGAGTTTCTTCTTTCTAATTATCTTCCAATAGAACTTTAGAAGTGAGGGGAAGAAAAGAAAGTTGATTAATTTTATCCCTATTAAAACAGCAAGTTAAAGGGTAGCTCGTCTGGAAACAGAAAGAGTTTGTGAGGAAACTGGGTGATTGTGAAGAGGCTAGGCCAATTTCTAATTACAGTTCACTGAAGACAAAGCTACTCATTTGAGGTATATTTTCTGAATTTCTTTAAACTTTTAACTTTTTTATTTTTATGTTTTTCCTAATAATAATAGCTGATGATTTTATCACATGGTTGGAACATGAAAATCCATAAAATCGAAACAGTGTTGCATTTTGGGACAACAAAAATTAGGAAACTCTTTATTCCAAAGTTTGCCGTGCAATAAAAGACCCCTAATGTATGAGGCAGGAATCCGAGTAGCAGGAAATAAAATCTGTCTAACATAAACAAAAAGAGATATTTTTGGAAGAATACTAGGCAGCTCACAGGATGAAAGGAAAAGCTGAATAAACAAATCTCAGAAAGCCAAAACCAGGGCAGCTCTGGGAGGTCTTTTCACTAGCACATTACTATTGAGGTGACAAAGCTACAGTGACTTTTCACCTTCTGTCTTTCGATTTGAATTTTCAATTTTCAGGAGTACACTACCGAAGTGAACATAATGATGTGGAGCAACAATTTCCCCTCTACTTCTCCTGTGTTTACATAAAAGCAACAAGATGAGCTGAAAGGAAATTTTTTTAAGTTACACTTTGGGCAGTATGGAGAAAATTGGGGAATGAAACTGAAATCAGTGAGAGTGTAATTCTAATAATAGCAAACATTTGTTGAGCATTTACTATGGACCAGACACTATGTTGAGTATTTTGCATCCATTAACTTATTTAATTCTCATGATAACATTATGAGTTAAGGATAGTAATAATATATTTTACATTTGGGAAAATTAAGGCTTAGAGCAGCGGCCCCCAACCTTTTTGGCACCAGGGACCAGTTTCATGGAAGACAGTTTTTCCACAGGGTGGGTGCAGGGGGGTTGGTGGGGATGGTTCAGGCGGTAATGCGAGCAATGGGGAGCAATGGGGAGCGGCATATGAAGCTTCGCTCGCTCACCCACCACTCACCTCCTGCTGTGCTGCCCAGATCCCTACAGGCCACGGACCGCTACTGGTCCAAGGCCCGGGATTGGGGACCCCTGGCTAAGAGAAGTTAAGTAACCTGTTTAGGTAGTATATTAGCAATTAGGAGTAATCAGGAGGCTGTCGTAGTAATTTGAAGCAAGAAACGATAAGGGCCTGAGCTAAGTTAGTGAGATAGAACCAATAAAGCTTAGAGAACGGTTGTATAGGGAATGTAAAAAGGGGAGGAGTTGAGAATAAATCCTAGGCATCTGGGTCAGAAGGTGAATGGATTTTTATTCAAAAGGAGAAAGTTTTGATGATAGAAGTATTATGATGCATTTGATGAGCTAACTTGTCCATTTAAGGCCTTTTACTTGCCTGTGGGATGTGTCAGCAGGTCTCCCACTATACTCTTGCCCCCTTGCAATCTCTTTTCCACACAGTTCCCACCATGGCCTTCAAGGCCCTACCTATCTTACTTGATTACGTACAGCTCTTTCCCTTACTAAATATACTCTAGACATACAGGCCTTCTACTTTTTCTGAGTGGTGAGTTCCTCCCCGCCTTGAGGTCATGCCCTGGCTAATTCCTTTGACTGGAATGTTCTTTGCCAATATCTTGTCATAGCTTTTCCCCTTCTTAACATTCACTCCTGGGTGAGATGTCCCCTCATCAGAGAGGCTCTTCTATACTAACCCTCCTCTGCCCCATTGCCTCCCACCCTCAATCACCTTTCATTGCACTGAGCACTGCTCAAAATTGTGTTCACTTGTAACTCAGTTGTTTATTGCGGTTTACCTCCTCCAGGTTATAAATTCCATGAGAGCAAGGACCATGTATATTCACCATCTACACATGAGCACAGTCCTCTGTAGCATATATAAACTCAATAAGTATGAAAGATTAGAAAGTCCTATATGTGAGCTGAAGGAGACTTTTGAAACCACTTTAAGTCTGTGGTAACTTGCAGCAAGCCACAAAATGTGAATGTGAAGACACACATGCAGATTTGTAATTAGTAAACCTTAAACTTTATAAAGAATTCACACGCAGTGATCTCATTGCAAAATTTATAATTTTGTTTAATCCTGTCATCTCCTTAGTGGCAGATTTTAGAACTGGAAAATCTGGGTGCTTTTTTTTTTTAACGTGAGGAAAAATTCATCTTTGGTAATTGCAAATTTCTAAACTTTGTCTTCTCTCTTAAAGGCTCAATCTCAAGATATAGTTCCAACGATAGGATTCAGCATAGAGAAATTCAAATCGTCCAGGTAATTCATTTTATTAAACTTGTGATTAAGAAGTTGTGCGTGAAAAATGATATTAGATCTACATAGTTATTCCTCCTACTCTTAGAAAAAAGTAATTTGCTATTTCAGAAGCCCATAGATTTTAAATATTTGTACCACTACCTCTGGATTATTCTAAAGAATTCAGAGTTTAGATAAACTCTGACAACCTCACTAGCAAAGGAAATATCTTTTTTATATGTTACTCATTGTAAAATCATATTTATATTCAAAAAAATTCATTCTATGGCACTTGTACTTGAAAGCTGGCCCAAGTTGAATATTGTATATTCAAGGGTGGTTTCTTTGATTGAAAACAATTTAAAATTTTAAGTAAAAGTTACAATTTTACTACCTTATAATGTAGTCATGTTTTTTCATTTTGTTTGTTTTGTTTTATAGTTTGTCTTTTACAGTGTTTGACATGTCAGGTCAAGGAAGATACAGAAATCTCTGGGAACACTATTATAAGTAAGTATGTTTGTGACTGTTGGTAAACTAGATGGTTATATTTTAATAACCAGTAATGATTAGAAATCCAAAGGATTACATGGGCTAGGTTGCAATGTTTATTCTTTATATAATTTAAGTATACTTCCTAATTTTTAAAAAAAGTATAATCATACTTCACATTATTTCTCAAATGCTTCAGATTCTTCCTGACCTTGCATATGTTGTTCTGTCTGTTTTTAATGTCCTATTCTACCCTACTTCTCTGCAACTTAAGGTTAATATCTTTGTTCTTTAAGGACTAGCTCAAAAATCACCTCCTCTATGAAGAATTCCACTGTTTTGCCCAGTTATTCTGTCCCCCGTGTTGACACGGTACTTCGTCCATTCATATCTCTTGAATCGTACTTATTACATCTTTAACTCATGTACCATAGCTGCCTCCCTAGTGGGATTATGAACTTCTCAAGGGAAGGGATTTTTTTTTAATTCAGTATTTCTTCAAGACCAAGTATGATTCTGGCCAGATAGATCAGTAAATACTAACTGTATAAATTTAGTTAAAATAACAGCACTAATAGTTGATCCATGTGTTCTACAAGCAATTCTAAACAAGATATTTTTAGCATGTGCAAATCAAGTGCTCACCAATTTCTTCTGATTAACAGCTGTCAAGTTGCTAGGATCCAAGTGTGTTATACCTTCTCAAGATTTGCATGCGATGTTAAAATAAATTCATTAAACTTGTAATATTGCTAGGACTTCTTCATTTAAGATGAGTGTAACTCACTTTTGGAGTCTGAAATTTATAAACAGTATCTCTCCGCTAAATGCACTTTTGTTCTCATGAACTCTTGTCTTGAAATGGTGTGTGATGACTGCCAGATCAGATTTTAATTTTCATTGGCTAATTCTTTTTTTTTTTTTTTTTTAAGAAAATGTTGGGGATAGGAGTTTATTAATTAATTAATTAATTTTTGCTGTGTTGGGTCTTCGTTTCTGTGCGTGGGCTTTCTCTAGTTGCAGCAAGCTGGGGCCACTCTTCATTGCGGTGCGCGGGTCTCTCACTATCGCGGCCTCTCTTGTTGTGGAGCACAAGCTCCAGAAGCGCAGGCTCAGTAGTTGTGGCTCACGGGCCTAGTTACTCCGCAGCATGTGGGATCTTCCCAGACCAGGGCTCGAACCCGTGTCCCCTGCATTAGGCAGATTTTCAACCACTGCGCCACCAGGGAAGCCCCCTCATTGGCTAATTCTTTCATGCTAATGTGGGGACAAATGTTTTATTCCTTGGGTAGGAACCAAAGGAGATTTATTCCAGATATTCTTTTCATATTGAAGGGCTATTTAAATCATATAGAGCCAGAGGACCTCTGAGGTAGAAAGAGAAGAATGCTTCAGATTTGAGGGCCAGTTTGGAAAAGGAAGGGTGGAATGTTTGTGGTATCCTGCAATAAATTCTCTGGGGGAAATGTGAGGTGTTTTTGTTTTTAAGGAAACCGCAGTTTTCAGTATAGGATTTGTTTATTCTTCCAATTAGTAGGTAAACAATTCTTTTTTCTAAAAAAAAAATGTATTTACTTTAATTACTTTAAAAATGTAACATTTATTTTAATTACAGAAAACATAATACTGCATAAAAAATAGTACTTCAAAAAAGGAAGCTTTTTTTCTGACTTTAACTTCTTTTTCTTCAAAATCTTTTTGGAAGAAGTTAATGAATTCAGGAATATTATAGGTACATTTTAGGTGGAATGCTGAATATGGTTACTGTTGAGAAGTCTACAGTAATAGTAAATTTATTTCCTCTATCTCTGTACTTTTCTGATTGTGAAAGAACAAGTGCATTTTAATCTATTAGACTGAAAGAGGTTAAAAAGATTAATTAAGTCTACTGTTGGCAAAATAAGCCACTCTTGTAGTGAGAATGTACCATCTTTCTTAGGATAATTTATCAATATCTGTTAAAATGAAAAATGTTCATGCTCTGCAGCCATAATTTTTGCTTTCAGAAAAGTACAGTATGACTAGGACTACTGGGCAAAGATACACAGAGAAGAATGTGTGTTGAGAATGATTTATAATGACATTTTTTCATATCAATTATATGAAGAAAAAAATTATTCTTAATAAAAGTATGTGCTTAATATATATGGAGAGAGAAGAAAATTCTTAGTGGAATATGTACCGCACCATTAATAGCATTTGTTTTGGGAATAAGATTATAAAGGAAGTTTAGTTTGTCATTTGTATGACTCTGTAATGTTAATTATTGTATAATTTTTGCATATTACTCTTAGAATATAAAAAAGTAATAAAGCATAAAAAGTACATATTTGGAAAGGAGTTAATGTTTGGAAAATATAGAAAAGCATATTTAAACATTGTTTCCTGTAAATCTCACTACTAATAAATTTACCATTGTTAATCTTTTGGGTATGTTTCTTCTATTTTGAAATATATAATATACACTTTACATAATTGAGAAAGGAGCCTTCTAAAGTATGTACCATGTACTATATAGTTTTTCAGTTAACATTCTATGATAAGGGTGAATCAGGAAAAACATAGAAAGGATGTAACTCTCATGGTGGCCTAATATTTTTTCATATTCCTGTACCCAAATTTGCTTAATCATTTCTCTATTTTTGGACATAAAGACTGTTCTCAGTTTTTAAAGATTATAGGCAATTCTTCAGTTAACATATTACTGTATAAATCTCTGTCATACTTCATGTTTCCTTAGTATAAATTCCAGAAATGAAATTACTGGCTCAAAGTGAACATTTTTAAAGCTCTTGATAGATATTTCCAATTATATCAGTTTCTATATCCACTAGTAATATGTGACTGTGATAATCTGCATTCATTTTTTAAATGATAGGAGAAAATAGTATTAAAAAGTTGTTTTATTTTTATATGCATGTGGTTACTAATGGCATTGAACTTTAAAATCTTAATTTATGATTACACTGAGTCACAAAAAATATATAAATGTCCAATAAATATTTGAAAATATATTGAACTTAATGAGCAATTAACAAAATACAAAGTAAAATAATATGCTGTTAGGATGGTAAAAAATTGAAAAGAATGATAAGAGCCATGCTGGCAAGGGAGTGGGAAACGTGCTGATAGTAGTACAAATTGATATAACATTTCCAGAGGATAATTTATCAATGTTTATCTAAAACTTTAAATTTTGTATGTATTCCTGGAAATTTTATTCCTAAGAACAGATCTTATCAATGTTTATCTAAAACTTTAAATTTTGTATGTATTCCTGGAAATTTTATTCCTAAGAACAGATCTTAAAGTATCAAGAAATTTTTAAAATGTATTTAGGAAGATGTTTATCCCAAAGTTTTTCATAGTAGTGAAAATTGGAAGTAACCTATGAAGTCCAAAACTAGAAGTTTGATACAATATTTAATGACACGTCCATTATACTTTATAATCATTAAAAGAAAGATGCGAAGGAAATCAGTGATTTTTGAAGTGCCGCTGTGATCTATAAGTGAATCCTTATACCATTTCAGTGGCTGGTTATCAGCTTAAAAGTCAAATAGAATAAAATAAAAGCTCTTTGTAAGTATTGTCTCAGGAGACTATTTCAAATATATTTACATATACTTATATGTCTAACTGCATCTTAATGTAAAATATATTTCTCACTATGGTTATGGTAAAAAATATTTGAGAAACACTGGTGTAGAGCTTTAATGTTTCATATAAAAGTAGTTCAAACTATACTGCAAAAAAAGATCAGGGAAATGTACATATATTTCAGAAAGGCAGTATAAAACAGCAGGATTCCATTTAAATACAGATGTAGATATTCATATATGAATATACACAAAGGAAATGTTGAAAATGATTTACATGAAAATATTAATGGTTGTATCTGTGTAATAGGATTATGGTTTTACTAGTTATTTTTTAAAATTATGAAATGTCACTAAATTTACCATATTATGATCCAAATGAAAAGAAATGATTTTACATGAAATATGACTAACATGGTTAATATATTAATTACTCATATAAACCAAAGCCTGTAATGTATAAATGGACATAGGACATGAAGACATAATACACAGGTTAGGAATTGCAAATGGATAGTAAACATAGAAAAATGTTCAAGTTTGTCTTTAATATTTCTCATTCTTTATATTATACAGAGAAGGACAAGCCATTATTTTTGTCATTGATAGTAGTGATAGATTAAGAATGGTTGTGGCCAAAGAAGAACTTGATACTCTTCTGAATCATCCAGGTACATGTGTGTGTCTTTCAGTCTGTGATGTCTGTGCTTTGGGGTCTGTTTATGTATGATGTTTTGTTCTTTGGTGTAAGCAAAACGTGTTGTTTACACTATGTGATCTTTTATTTAAAATTTTTGAATTTTAAAACATTAATTATGCAGAATTAACAATATCTTTACTTTCAGTACCATATATTTTTTAAATTTCAAAGCTTTTTGCAATGTTTTTATTTCCCTGAAAATGAAAATGCCCTTTTTTTCGATTATGTAAGTAATGTGTCAATAGCAAAATATGTGGATGGAAAAAGAATAAGGAAGAAAGTAAAAATCGATGTTTCAACACATTAAAATTTTTTTGGTTACCATCTTTTTACGTGTGTGTGTGTGTGTGTGTGTGTGTGTGATCACAGCATTTCTTAGATATTTATTGTGGGAATTCTTTTAAAACAGATCTTTTCTGTTTTTAAACTACTCCGAGCCCTCCAATCCTCTTTGAAGATATCAATATTAACAGTTTGGTACTTTTTCTTTCATACCTTTATCTATATTTCATATCATATATACATACACAAACATATACAGGTACCAAAGATACATACAGTCGCCCTTGGTATCTATGGGAGATTGATTCTAGGATCCCCAAGGATACCAAGAGCTGTGGTTGCTCAAGTCCCTTATATAAAATGGTGTAGTATTTGCATAGAATCTATGCACATCCTCTCATATACCTTAAATAATCTCTAGATGCTTATAATACCTAAGAAAATATAAATACTATGTAAATAATGCCAGTGCATGGTAAATTCAAGTTTTGCTTTTGGGAACTTTCTGTAATTTTTTCCCAGCGTGTTTTCCATTCACAGTTGGTCGAATTTGTGGGTGTGGAGTCCACGGATACAGAGGGCAAACTGTACAGGGTTGGGCGCTATGAGAACTGTCATCGTTATTTACTAGACAGGATCATATTCTGTACACTCTTCTGCATCTTCCTCTTCTCAAATAACACTGCATGATGGAAATCCTTTCAAGTCAAATTGCATATATATAATTATTCTTTTTAATGATGCCTAATATGCCATACTGTGAATGTACCACAGTTTATTCAGTCATTCACCTGTTGCTAGATATTCTTTTTTTTCCCACAGTAAGTTTTCCAGTAGTATTGTGGAATTCTGCATTTTTAGCCTTACTCATGCAAAAAGATTTTAAGTGGCCTTTGTACCTGTGGTTTTAGAAAAGGACTTCTAACAATTCTTGCTGCTTAACCATAATATCCTTGGTATTTTTATTGGACAACCTCAAGTTTATTCAAGTATTTGGGGGGGAAATTATCCAGCCTGTACTTTTTATGTGACTTTTTCACTTTCAAAAACTTAGTCTTTTATCTGGGTTGAGAAGGCACTTTTGATTCTACATTCCCTTTTTGTTAATCTTTCCACTTTCTCCCCCAAAAGTGTTTTGACGTTGACCAAAAAATGAAATAGTTCCTACAAAATCTGCTTTAAATACCGTGGGAACCTTGATTTCCTCAACTGAAGCCTTGTCCATGTATCTTTATGTACTTACTGATACATTTATTTTATAGGTTAGATTCCCAAAGGAGGGATTTCTCAGCTGAAACGTATATGAAGTTTTTTTTAAATTGAAGTATAAGTTGTAATACAGTGAAATGCTCAGATCTTAAGTATATAGTTCTATAATTTTGACAAATGCATACACTCATGTAACTACATTGCCAATCAAGAAACAGAACATTTTCATCACCTCAGAAAGTTCCTTCATGCCCCTTTCCAATCAACACCCCACACCTGGAAACAGAGGAACTACTAATCTGATTTTGATCCCCAGAATTTTGCCTATTCTACAATTTCATATAAATGAGGGGAAAGGTACATACATTTTTGTGCCTAGGTTTTTTCATTCAGCATAATGTTTTGGGGAGTCACCCACGTTGTTGTATCACTTGTTTACTCCTTTTACTTGCTTTGTAATATTCTATTATATGAATATACCACAGTTTGCTTATCCAGTCTCTTGTTGATTAATATCTGGGCTGTTTCTAGTTCAGGGCAATTATGAATAAAGCTGGTGTGAACATTTTTTTGAGATATAATTCACATATAATATTATATCAGTTTCAGGTATTCAGCATAATGATTTGATATTTGTATATACAGTTGGCCACTTGAACAACTGGGGTTTGACCTGCACAGGTTCGCTTATATGCAGATTTTTTTCAAATAATGCTACAGTAGTACTACATGATTCGAAGTTTATTGAATCCACGAATGTGGAACCGCAGATACAGAGGGTCGGCAACGAAGTTATTCACAGATTTTTGACTGTGCAGGGTTTGGAGCCCCACCCCCACATTGTGCCAGGGTCAACTGTATTATGAAATGATCACTATAATAAGTCTAGTTAACATTTTTTTTTTTTACAACACAGTTTTTTTTTCATGGGATGAGAACTTTTAAGATCTATTCTTAGCAACTTTCAAATACACAATACAGTATTACTAACTGTAGTCACCATGCTATACATTACATCTCATGAATTATTTGATGACTGGAAGTTTGTACTTTTTGGCCCCTTTCACCCATCTCAAGCTCCCTCCACCCCAGCCGCCTCTGACAACAGCCAGTTTCTTCTCTGCATCTTATCGGTTTGTTGTGTTTTGTTTTCTTCAGATTCCACATGTAAGTGAGATCATATGATATTTGTCTTTCTCTGACTTATTTCACTTAGCATAATGGGTTCCATTTTGTCATTTCCTATCTTGCAATGGCCTCCCCTGATTTTGTATTAGGGCTGTAGAGACCTCATAAAATGACTTGAAGAGTATTTACTCCTCCTCTATTTATTTTTTTATCTTTTGGATTTGTGTAGAATTGGTATTATTTCTTACTTAAACATTAAAATAGAATCTACCAATGAAGCCATCTGGGTCAGGATTTTCTGTGTATGTTGGGGGCATGAATTATAAATTCAGTTTCTTTAAATGATGTAAGGCTATTAAAGTTCTGTATTCTTGGGTCACTTTCAGTAATTTGTGACTGAATTTGTTAATTTGTTAATTTATCTAAGTTGTGAAATTTATTGGCATAAGATTGTTTGTAACATCCTCTCATTATCATTTTAATGTCTGTAAGACCTGTGTGATATACATATCTTCTTTCATTTCTAATGTTGGCAATTTATGTTTCCTCCCGTTTTTCTTGCTCCATCTTTTAAAGAGTTTATGGTTTTATTAATTTTCCAAGAACCAGCTTTAGGTTTTGGTACTTTCCTCTGTGGGTGTGTCTTTTTAAAATTTCATTAATTCTCTTTTTTTATTAAGAACTTTCATTTTTATTATGAACTTTCTGTATTTAAATTGAATCTCATTTTATCTTTTTCAGATGGAAGTGGAAATTGTTGATTTTACACCTTTCTTTTCTAATAAAGCATTTTACACCTTTGTTTTATAATAAAAGCATTTAAAGCAATACATATTTTCTGAGTATTTAGCTATATCTCACAAATTTTGATATATTTCTTTTCTTTATTATTTGGCTCAAAGTATTTTCCAGGCTTACCTTGTAAATTCTTCTTTGATGCTTGGATTATTTAGTAGTGTATTATTATTTAATTTCCCAAATATTTGGGAATTTTCTAGGTATCTTTTTGTGATTGATTTCTGATTTAATTCCATGTGATCAAAGAACCTATTCTGCATGATTTTTATTCTTAGAAATATATGGCCTTACATATACAATTGAGTGTGGTGAATGTTCCATCTGCAATTACGTAGAATGTACATCTTGCTGTTCTTGGGTGAAGAGTTCTATAAATGTCAGTTGACAGTGTTATTCCCTTCTTCCACGTCCTTTCTTTATTGAGGTATAGTTGATGTGTTAATACAATATCATATAAGTTTCAGGTGTACAACATAGTGATTCACAATTTTTAAAAGTTATGTTCCATTTATAGTTAATATAAAATATTGGCTATATTCCCTGTGTTGTACAATATATTCTTGTAGCTCATTTATTTTATACATAGTAGTTTGAATCTCTTAATCCCCTACCCCTACCTTGCTCCTCCACCCTTCCCTCTCCTGAGTGGTGACCACTAGTTTGCGCCCTACGTCTGCGAGTCTGTTCCTTTTATGTTATATTCACTAGCTTGTCGTATTTTTTAGATTCCACATATAAGTGATATCATACAGTTTTTGCCTTTCTCTGTCTGACTTATTTCACTCAGCATAATACCCTTCAAGTCCATCCATGTTGCAAATGGCGATATTTAATTCTTTTTCATGGCTGAGTAGTATGCCATTGTATATACGCACCACATCTTTTTTATCCATTCATCTGCTGATGGACACATAGGTTGCTTTCATATCTTGGCAACTATGAACACTAGGGTGCATGTATCATTTCGAATTAGTATTTGGGGTTTTTTTTTTTGATAAATACCCGAGAGGAATTGCTGACTCATATGACAGTTCTATTTTTAGTTTTCTGAAAAACCTCCATACTGTTTTCCATAGTGGCTGCACCAATTTACATTCCAATGGGCAGTGTACAAGGGTTCCCTTTGCTCTACATCCACACCTACATTTGTTATTTGTGTTCTTTTTGATGATAGCCATTCTGACAGGTGTGAGGTGATATCATTGCAATTTTAATTTGCATTTCTCAGATGATTAACGATGTTGAGCATCTTTTCATGTGCCTGTTGGTGAGGTGTATATCTTCTTTGGAAAAATGTCTGTTCAATCTTCTGACCATTTTTTAATTGGGTTGTTTGTTATTTTGATGTTGAGTTGTATGAGCTGTTCATATAGTTTGGATATTAACCCCTATTGGTCATATCATTTGCAAATAAGTTCTGCCATTCAGTAGGTTGTCTGTTCATTTTTGTCACTGGTTTCCTTTGTTGTGCAAAAGCTCTTAACTTTAATTAGGTCCCACTTGTTTATTTTTGCTTTTATTTCCTTTGATTTAGGAGACAGAGCCAAAAAAATGTTGCTATGATTTATGTCAAAGAGTGTTCTGCCTGTTTTCTCTTCTAAGAGTTTTATGATTTCAGGTAGGCTTTAATCAATTTTGAGTTTATTTTTAGATATAGTGTTAGAGAATGTTCTAATTTCATTCTTTTACATGTAGCTGTCCAGTTTTCCCAGAACCACTTATTGAAGAGACTGTCTTTTCTCCGTTGTATATTCTTGCCTCCTGTGTTTTAGATTAAATGACCATAAGTGCATGTGTTTATTTCTGGGCTCTCTATCCTAATGTGGTGTATCACAAGGATCAGTGGATCCTTCCACTGATCCACGTGTCTGTTTTTTTGCCAGTACTATACTGTTCTGATTACTGTAGCTTTGCAGTATAGTCTGAAATTAGGGATCATGACTCCTCCAGTTCTCTTCTTCTTTCCCAAGATTGTTTTGACTATTCAGGGTCTTCTGTGTTTCCATACAAATTTTTAAAATATTTGTTCTAGTTCTGTGAAAAATGCCCTTGGTATTTTGACAGGGATTGCACTGAATCTGTATTTTGTCTTGGGTAGTATGGTCACTTTAACAGTGTTAATTCTTGCAATCCGTGGTATCTTTCCACCTGTTTATGTTATCTTCAGTTTCTTTCATCAGCATGTTATAGTTTTCTGAGTACAGGTCTTTTACCTCCTTAGGTAGGTTTATTCATAGGTATTTTATTCTTTTTGATGCAGTTGTAAATGGAATTGTTTTCTTATTTTCTCTTTCTGATAGTTCATTGTTAGTGTATAGAAATGCAGCAGATTTCTTTATATTAATTTTGTATCCTGAAAATTTACTGAATTCACTGATGAGCTCTAGTAGTTTTGGGGGTGCATCTTTGGGATTTTCTATGTATAGGATCATGCCATCTGCAGACAGATCCTTGTGATAGTTTTACTTCTTCCTTTCCAATGTGGATTCCTTTTATTTCTTTTTCTCGTCTGACTACTGTTGCTAGGAATTCCAAAACTGTTTTATATGAAAGTGGTGAGAGTGGGCATCCTTGTCTTGTTCTTGATCTTAGAGGAAGTGCTGTCAGCTTTTCACCATCGAGTATGATGTTAGCTGTTGACTTGTCATATGTGGCCTTTATTATGTTGAGGTATGTTCCCTCTGTACCCACTCTCTAGAGAGTTTTATAATCATTAATGAATATTGAATTTATTTCAAAGCTTTTTGTGCATCTATTGAGGTGATCATATGGTTTTTATTCTTGAACTTGTTAATGTGGTGTATCACAATGATTGATTTGTTGGTACTGAAAAATCCTTTCATTCCTGGGTTGAATCGATGTATTGTTGCATCGGTTTGCTAATATTTTGTTGAGGATTTTTGCATGTATGTTCATCAGTGATATTGGCCTGTAATTTTGTGTGTGTGTGTGTGTGATATCTTTGTCTGATTTTGGTATTAGGGTGGTGCTAACCTCATAGAATGAGTTTGGAAGTGTTCCTTCCTCTGCACATTTTGGAATAGTTTGAGAAAGATAGGTGTTAATTCATCTCTAAATATTTGATAAAGTTCACCTGTGAAGCCACCTGGTCCTAGACTTATATTTGTTGGGATTTTTTTTTTTTTACTACTGACTCAATTTTATTACTGGTAATTGGTCTGTTCGTATTTTCTATTTCTTCTTGGCTCAGTCTTGGGAGACTGTACATTTCTAGAAATTTGTCCAGTTTTTCCAGGTTATCCATTTTATTGGCATATAGTTGCTCATAGTAGTCTCTTATGATCCTTTATATTTCTATGGTGTTGGTTTTAACTTCTCCTTTTTCATTTCTTATTTTATTGATTTGGGCCCTCTTCATTTTTTTCTTAATGAGTCTGGCTAAAGGTGTATCAATTTTGTTTATCTTTCAAAGAACTAACTTTTAGTTTCATTGATCTTTTCTATTGCCTTTTTAGTCTCTACTTCATGTATGTCTCCTCTGATCTTTACTATTTCCTTCCTTCTGCTAACTTTCAGCTTTGTTCTTCTTTTTCTAATTCTTTTAGGTGGTAGGTTAGGTTGTTTATTTGAGATTTTTCTTGTTTCCTGAGGTAAGCTTGCATCAATATAAACTTACCTGTTAGAACAGCTTTTGTTGTGTCACATAGATTTTGGATTCTTGTGTTTTCATTTTCATTTGTCTCCAGGTATTTTTTGATTTCCTCTTTGATTCCTTCAGTGATCCATCGGTTGGTTGGTAGCATATTGTTTAGCCTCCATGTGTTTCTGTTTTTTGCAATTTTTTTTCTTGTAGTGATTTCTAGTCTCATAACATTGTAGTTGGAAAATATGCTGGATATGATTTAAGTTTTCATAAATTTACTGAGGCCTAACATGTGATTTATCCTGGAGAATGTTTCATGTGTACTTGAAAAGAATGTGTATTCTCCTGATTTCAGGTGGAATGTCGTGTATATATCTATCAAGTCCATTGATCTAATATGTCTTTTAAGGCTAGTGTTTCCGTATTGACTTTCTTTCTGAATGATCTGTCCATTGATGGAAGGGGCAGTTAAAGACCCCTACTATTATTGTGTTACTTTCAATTTCTATATTTACATCTGTCAATATTTGCTTTATGTATTTAAGTGCTTCTATGTTGGGTGCATATATATTTACAATTGTTATATCTCCTTGGATTGATTCCTTGATCATTATGTAATGTCCTTCTTATAACAGTCTTCATTTTGAAGTCTATTTTGTCTGATATAAATATTGCTTTCCTTGCTTTCTTTTAATTTCTATTTTTGTATGGAATACCTTTTTCCATTCCCTCACTTTCAGCCTGTGTGTGTCTTTAGATCTGAAGTAAGTCTCTTGTAGGCAGCATATGTACAGGTCTTCTTTTTTTATCCATTCAGCCATTCTATGTCTTTTGAGTGGAGCACTTAAGTCATTTGCATTTAAAGTAATTATTGATATATATATGTTCTTATTGCCATTTTATTCATTGTTTTAGGTTATTTTCATATCTCTTTTTTGTTCGTTTCTTCTTTTTTCTCTTCTCTTGTGATTTGATGACCCTCTTTAGTGTTATATTTAGTGTGTATATCTATTATAGATTTTTGGTTTGTGGTTATCATGTGGTTATCATGAGGTATATATATATGTATGTATGTATATGCATATATGTATATTTGTTTTAAGTTACTGATATCTTACTTTCTAATGCATTTTAACAAGCCTGCATTTGTACTCTCCTCCCCTCATGATTACTGTTGTTGATATCATATTTTGCATCTAATTGTTTTGTGTATCCCTTAACTGCTTATTGAGGATATAGATGATTTTACTACTTTTGTCTTTTAACCTTTTCTACTACCTTTGTGCATAGATGGTTTCTTATCTTTGCTACACATTTATTTGCCTTTACTGATGAGCTTTTTCCGTTCATGCTTTTCACCTTTCTCATTGTGTCTTTTTCTTTTTCGCTTAGGGACGTTCCTTTAATATTTCTTGTAAAGCTGTTTTGGTGGTGCTGAACTCTTTTAACGTTTGCTTGTTTGTGAACCTTTTGATCTCTCCATCAGTTCTGAATGAGAACTTTACAAGGTGGAATATTCTTGGTTGTAGGTCTTTCACTTTATCACTTTAAATATATCCTGCCACTCCTTTCTAGCGTTCAGAGTTTCTGCTGAAAAGTCAGCTGATAGCCCTATGGGACTTCTGCTCTATGTTACTCATTGCTTTTCTCTTGCTGCTTTTAATATTCTCTCTTTATCTTTAATTTTTGCCATTTTAATTACAATGTCTTGGTGTGCTCCTCTTTGAGTTAGTCATGTATGGAACTTTGTATTTCCTGGACTTGGATGTCTGTTTCCTTTCCCAGGTTAGGGAAGTTTTTCAGCTATTATGCCTTCATATATGTTCTGAGGCCTTTTCTCTATCTCTTCTTTTTCTGGTACCCCCATAATGCAAATATTATTGTGCTTGATGTTGTCACAGAGGTCTCTTAAACTGTTCTCATGTTTTTTTCATTCTGTTTTCTTTTTTCTGTTCCACATCAGTGGTTTCCACTACTCTATCTTCCAGGTCGCTGATCTGTTCCTCTGTATCATTTAGTCTACCGTTGATTCCTTCTAGTGTATTTTTCATTTCAGTTATAGTACTCTTCATCTCTGGTTGTTCTTTATATTTTCTAACTCTTCGTTAAAAACTTCTAATTTCTCTCTCTGTGCATCCATTCTTCTCCTGAGTTCTTTGATCATCTTTATGATCACTACTCTAAGCTCCTTCTCAAGTAGACTTCCTTGCTCCACTTCACTTAGTTCTTCTTTTGGAGTTTTATTTTGTTCTTTTGTTTGGAACATGTTGTTCTGTCACTTCATTTTCCCTAACTTTCTGTTTTTATTTTTATGTATCTGATAGGTTGGTTATATTCACCAACCTTGAAGAAGTGGCCTTTTGTAAGAGATGTCTTATGTGTCTCAACAGTACACTCCTCTCTTGTCACCAGAGCTATATGCTCTAGGGGTTACCCTCTATGAGGCTGTATGGGTCCTTCTGTTGTGTTGGGCTAACGAGTAGCTTGGTAGGCCTGGTTGGCTCCTGGTTCATTGGTTGCCAGGTCCTGCTTTGTGTGAAGGCTGATGGCCACTGGTTGGCAGGATCAGTTCTCGAGGTAGCTGACTGCATAAACTCAAGAGGCCCTAGGGCTACAGCTGGTTTACTGGTGGGCAGAGTCAGCGTCCAGGAAATCGTGGGGCTGTTGCCTGCCTACTGGTGGCTGAAGCCACGTCCTGGAGCTAGTGCTGACCTACTGGCAGGCAGAGCCAAGTCCTGGGTTCTGGTTGCAGGGCCCAGGGGTCCCAGAGCAGGTATTGAATCGCTGGTGGGTGGGGCTGGTTCCTGACACAGTTGGGTATGGGGCCTAGGATGTCTTGAAGCTTGTGTTCACCCACTAGTGGGCAGGGCCAGGACCCAGCCAGTCCCAGAGCAGGGTCTGGCCAGGGCAAGGCTGGGATAAGCTAGAGAAGGATTCCAAAATGAGCTTACTGGCACCAGTGTCCACATGGTACAACGAGTTCCCCAAAATGGCTGCCTCCAGTGTCTTTGTCCCCAGGGTGAGCTTTACCTCTCCAAGATCAGCAAGTAGATCTGACCCAGGTTCCTATCAAATTACTGCTTCTGCCCAGAGTCCTGAAGCCCATGAGAGTTTGTGTGCACCCTTTAAGAGTGAAGTCTCTATTTCCCCCAGTTCTCTGGGTCTCCCAAAAGTGAGCCCTGCTAGCCTTCAAAGACAAATGCTCTGGGGATTCGTCTTCCCAGTGCAGGACCCCTGGGCTCAGGTGCCTAGCATGGGGCTCAGATCTGTCCCTCCTTTGGGAGAACCTCTGCAGTTATAATTATTCACTCATTTGTGGCTCGCCTACCCAGGGGTATGGGATTTGACTATATCTCTACTCCACTCCTCCTACCCATCGCATTGTGATTCCTTCTTTATATATTTAGTTGTAGAATATCCTTTCTGATATGTTCTGGTCTTTTTCATTGATGGCTGTTCTGAAAACAGTTGTGATTTTGGTGTGCCCATGAGAGGAAGTGAACTCCATTTTGCACCTGAGAGAGTAGAGAATAAACTGCCTGGGGACAGTCCGGGAAATGAAGGCTCCGTGCTGCGGTTTAAGATAATCATCTGGGACAAGCAGCAGCACAGCCAGGCATCAGATGTCAGGGGGTGTGGACAGGGAGCCTTTTCTTCCCACAGACACCACCCAAATTTGCTTCCTCACTCAGTCCTGTGGAAAACAATCACACATCTCCCACAATCTTACTGATTTTTTTTTTGTCTACTTGTCTATCAATTTCTAAAAGAGGGGTGTTGAAGTGTCCACTATGATTGTGAATTTATTTGATTTTCCCTTTAATACTCTCAAATTTTGCTTTATGTATTTGGAAGCTTGTCTATTAGATACACACTTAAAATTGTTTTGTTTTCTTGATTGATTCACCTTTTTATAATTTTTAAATGCCTTTCTTTTTCTTTGCTAATACCCTTTGTCTTGAATACTACTTTGTCTGATGTTGATGTAGCCATGCCAGCTTTCTTACACTTAAGCATATGCATAATACGTTTTGCATGCCTAAATTTTACTTTCAACTTGTTTGTGTCCTTAAGTTCAAAGTGTGCTTCTTGTAAACTTCATATCTTACTTTTTTATCTACTCTGAAATTCTCTGCTCCAGGATAAATTCCAGCTGGACTAAATATTTAAATATAAAAATTACACTGTTACAGCAGTGGAAGAAACTATGGGAGAATTTTTAAATTAGAAATTTACATTTCCTTTGACCCAGCAACTCCACTTCTCAAATTTATCCTATAGATGTTCTGGCCCCTGTACACATTTTTGTATGTACAAGTTTATTCATTATAACATTGCTTATAGTTGTAAATATTGGCAATAACACAAATATATCTCAGTTGGGTACTAGATACATAAATTATGGTACGTAGTACTGAAACATAAATTATGGTACATAGTACTGAAAGACAGGACATTCACAACTGTTAAAATAATGATGAAACTGCTCTGTATGTACTGATATGGGACAATCTCCAAGCTATGAAATTAAGTGAAAAGCAAAAGGTGTAAAATAATGAGAATAGTCTGCTGTAAGAATAATATATAATAATCGTTTTCAAATATGTAAAATATTCATAAAAAGATGCCAAGGTGCCAAGAAACAGATGATGATATGGGTTGCCTCTTCTAAGGAGGACAGGTGTATGGACTAGGACAAAGGTGGGAGGGAGGAGGTTCTTTTGCTGCATACAATTTTGTCTCTTCTGAATTTTGAACTATTTATATGTATTATATATTCAAAAGTAAAAAAAAAATGCTCCCAAAATTGTAACAAGGTAAAAACATCTTGTTAAAGTATCTAGGTTACTTATAATGCTGCAACTAAAATATAAAACCAGGATCCATTTTATACTCCTACTTCTGTTTGAAGTTGACCTCTTTTTTTGTTGACAGTAAAAATGAAACCCAAAATGTTTGACCCTTTTCTAGGTGCTGTTCAGTAACTCTTTAATGAGCCCCCCATCCCACCTCATCCATCTTTAGTTTACAGTTGCAACCAGAGGGCAGATAATCTTAGGAAGAGGTATTTTTAAAATTCTCCTGTCACTCAAATACATGCTTCACAGTATATGTCTTTAAATGTTTATGTATGTGTGATATGGGAAGAAGTGATTGGAAAACAATTTCAGTGGATTACAGTTTTAAGGATTTGGGAGAAAGTAACCCAAAAAGCTGGAAATGTGATGATAGTCTTATTTTCTCTTTTAGATATTAAGCACCGCCGGATACCAATTTTATTCTTTGCGAACAAAATGGATCTTAGAGATGCAGTGACATCTGTAAAAGTGTCTCAATTGCTGTGTTTAGAGAACATCAAAGATAAACCATGGCATATTTGGTAAAGTTTTATATTTACTTTTCATTTTATCATTCTGAAAAAAAATCTCCAAACTTTAAGGTTTTTTTCCAAGCTCACTGTATAAATGGTAGGATGTAAGGTAAAGATTTTGTTTTATAGAATCGTGGCTTGCAGGCATTCATTAATATATTACTGTTAAAACCTTTTCAAATCTTTTCAGGGATAGACAAATAAAAACAACTCTTTAAAAGCACAACTTAAACAACCCACTTACTCACCCAAGTTCAGCCACACTGATTTCCTTCTGCACATTGAATCAGCCAACCACAGTCCCACCTCAAGGTGTTTGTACTTGTTACTCCCTTTGTCGGAATCATTCTTTAAAATAATTTTCCTGCTTGTCATTGCGCTTCCTTCAGGAAAGAAACCTCTCTTAATAACTCTGAAACATCACTATACCTTACCCCCATCTCTTGTTTTCTCCTTACTTTGCTTTACTTTTGTATTGCCATGTGACCCCTTCTTCTTTTCTTTTTTGTTTTATAGTCTGTCTTCCTACACTTGTGCATTAGTACCATGAGAGCTGGGATTTCATTGATTTTGTTTACTCTGTAACCCCCAGAATAGTAATGGTACCTGCTACTTAGTAGATACACAATAAGTATTTGTTGATATGAATAAATAGAAATGCAAAAATTAATCTTATTTGGACATACTAATAAGGTTGAACTCTTAAATAATTAGTGTCTGAAATTATTATACATTGTTTATTTGGAAAGCAGTTTCTTACTAATATATTTAACTCCAGTGTGCCTTTCTACCAAAATATTCTAACAAGGATAACCAGAAGTTATATATTAGTATTTTAAAGCCTACCACTACCTTATGTTAAATTAACCTTCCTTCTTTCCACCTGCTTACCTCTCCGTGCTGGAAGATATCCTTCTCTTGCCATTTTTCCCCTTTTTATAAGAAGATATCTATAGAGAAAGGCTGAACACAAAACAAGGAAGTGGTAGAGCTCAGAGAAGAACTTTAAGAGCTAACCTTGGTGCTGAAAAGAGAAGAGCTTGAGAAAGCCCTTGAGGCTTTTCTGTACCCAGGCTTCATATCTCAAGTAAAACCCTCCTTACTTTGGAAATCAGAGGAAAAGTCAGTGTTTACTAAATGATTCTTGAGTTGGAATTTGAGGTTTTGTGGTATTTGGTTGGTGAAGAAAGGAGGGACTTGGGGTAGAGAAATATCTTGAGATAGAACCTTTGTATTTTTGTATATCATACTTAAATTGATAACATCTGAAGTAGAATAATTTTTAATTTTTGCATTAAGTGTTGTGATTGCTTTGATAGAAAGTACAACATTCAAAACATGGGACTAATTAGTAAAAGATGCAGTCCTCTTAATTTCGAAGTAGAAATTAATTTTACAAATGGAAAAATCTCTTTCTACTTAAAATAATTAGTAATTGAATTTTAACAGATTTATTGTGACATCTGAATATTATTTAGTGAGAGAAAAAAGTAATACCTGATGCTAAAAGGATATGGACTTATAACATTGCCAGTTTCTATATTACACAACTTATAGAAGAATACCAAGTTTTTCTTTTGAATTTATCTAAAATTTTGACTTCTCCTTAATTCAAACTGGACATCTCACTAAGTTTCAATTAGTGTTTCACTTGTTAAGTTTGTTTTTATCTTTTGCAGTGTTTTTAAAGCATGTATGAAATTAAAAATACACTTATCCATTAATTTTAGAGAAAGAAAGTAGCACTCAGTGATGCAGAGATAAAATATTGCATCTCTCTTGTCTTAGGTACAAGTAAATTTGGTCAGTAAAGAAGAGCTCATAGAGAAATATAGTCTGGAAAATTAAAGGAAAAATTTTTGGTTTATTTTTGACCAGTGTACTAAACATATAGTCAACTCTGATTTTCAGGTCTGATTGTGTTATTGTTCTTCCAGTGTGTTCTTTGACTAAGTCCCTGGTGTGATATATGTACGTATTTGCTTTTTTACTATCTTGTGAGGGAGACAGATAATAAAACAGGTAAATGGATGTATAAAATGTCAGTTGGGAGGATGAAAAAAAATGAAGTAGAATAGTAAGAGAAAGAATAATGGATGTGGTCCCTCTCTGAGATCTAATTGAAGTCAGGGAGCAGTTCACACAAAGGTTTAGAGGAATAACTTTCCAGAGAGAGAGGCCAGCAAGTGAAAAGGCTCTTGGACGAGAATGTGCCCGGTGTTTTCTAGGAACAGCAAGAAGTCCATGCTGGCTGGGACAGAGAGATCTAGGGGGAAATTGTAGATGAGGCCACTGAGAAATAACCAGGGGCCATGTCACATAGGGCCTTGTAGGAAATGGTAAAGACTTTGGCTTTTATTCCAATTACAAGTCTTAACGATTTATTTGAAAGGAAAGGTAAAATTTAAATATTTAGGAATTATTAGGAAAAGATGCAGGGTTTTTAGTAGGGTAGTGACACCTCCACCAAAGGGGAAGGATTTCTTCATGGTACTGTACTCTTGTTTGGGACTAGAAGTTTGTGATAAAATGAATACATTGATCTTACTTGATATAAGTATTTCAGTTACTGATGTTTTGCCATTAATATAGGTAATCCATAGTTTGCTTTGAATAACTGTGTATCTTATGCTGTTTGTCTTCCTATTTTAAAATAATTCTATGATAAGTCATATTCTTAGTCTAGCAAGTAATTCCTTGGAAGTAATTTCTGTTTTGATTAGAATCCAATTAACATCTTTAAGGTAATTGAGTACATTTAAAAATCATGCTTCAGCACACTAAAAGGAACCCTAATCATTCAGAAAATCTAATTACGTATACTAATTGTTATTATACGATTATATTTTGAAAGGAAATAACTATATCAGTAACATGTTATGAGAAGCTATTAGTCTGAGTCTTTGAAAAGGATTATTTGATACCCTAAAAATCTTCTGCATTTTATTATTTTAGTTTATATAAGTTTTTATTATTAATAAAATAATGTCACAGTAAGGATTTAGGTTTACTCTCAAGAATGGAAAGACAATTAAAAGATCCTGTGTTCAGTGTTTTATATCCATATCTCAAATATTTAATTCTTACAATAATCACCTGAGGCCAATGGTGATATTCCCCCAGTTTACAGAGGCAGAAACTGAAGGCAGAAGAGTTAAACAACCTATCCAGGTTTTTGAAGCCAATAAATAAACAACTATGGTTGAAATCTCCTGGAATTTTTTTATTCTACCAGTTTACCAAAGTTACAATTACAGGTTTATGCCTTTTAGATATCAAACTTCATGTCAAATAAAGTCACTCCATCCTATGGCTAAATTACAACCGAAGTATAGCATTTCTAATAAATAAATGCTGTTGAATCATTGGGGCTGGTAGGGTTGTGTATTCTATAACGCGTTTCCGCTACTGGAACAATAACTCAAAGTGTATGTTTCATTAATGCCAGTCTGAGTAATATTCCTAGACTAGTAACTTTTTAGTGATATACTTTTCCAAATGTCCATATAAATTATGAATAATTTTCTCATGTCTTGCTCCTGAACACTTAGACTTTTATATCCTATATATATTCAGTTTCAGTGCTTAGCCAGTTTTGCTCAGATATGTTAGTAGAATATATTAATTTGCTATATGGCAAAATTGTAATTATTTATTCTTGTAGTTTTATGATGTAATGAAATGGATTTTTTTTTACGGATTTTATTGCAGTGCTAGTGATGCCATAAAAGGAGAAGGATTGCAAGAAGGTGTAGACTGGCTTCAAGGTACATCACAAAATACTGTGCATCTTCAGCCTTTATTTCCCTTCCATTCACGTTTTCTTTCCTTCTTTACATTTTATTTTTATTATATCACTGCCTTTCTTCCTCTTGTTTCCATTTATTTCTGCTATCAGAAAAAACAATACAGTAAGTATCCAATACTTTGCTCCATTTACTTCAATTACATTTTTGTAAGGATTTATTTAAATAAAGTTCTTATATCAACATGCATGACATCTCTAGAAAATAATTTTAATTTATGGCAACAAATTTCTGTCAGATCTAGTAACAGAAGCACATTTGAAGTTTGGGACAAACTTTAGACCTTACTGTCAATAACTAAAAATAAATCTTCATGGCATGTATCATTCAAGAATCATGCTATACACCATATGTAGCTCCATTTATTCATGGCGTGTTTTTACAACTTTTAATATCCATATTTAGTATTATATATGCTGGTATTCTATTAATGTTTTGTAATCACTGTTCTATTTGTTATTCATCACAATAGCTATCATAAATTAAGATACATCATTTTTCCTAAGGTTACATTGTCTACTAGACACAGGAATGGATTGAAGCACAGTGACCCACAGAGAGCAACAAAATGTGCATGTGAATGAAACCAAGTTCTATAGATCCTTCTTATAACATGACCCTTGAAGGTCAGGCCAAAAAATTTCCATTTTTGAGCAAGACAATTGAGGATGATTTCTATTAGGAATCTCCCTGCCCTGAACAAGGGTGAAATAACAAGAGGTTATAAAATCTAGCTGTAGTCTTGTGGCTATAAATTTAATTTCTTCTACACAACCCTTTTAATTCCAGTTATTTGTGGGTTTTTTTTTTTCTCTTCTGTATGTCATAGTGGATCTAAGAGTAGCCTGCTTGTCCATACATAAAGAGACTTAGTATTTCTTTGGTTCAAAGTACTAAATGTACATCTGATAAATATTTCTATGTGTTATTAGTAAAATGGGGTGTTTTAGGTAACTGCACAGACCATTGTCTTTTTTTCTCTTTTGTGTTGTCATCATGACATTTACCATTAAACTGCAAAGAACCTTCTAGTTATATTTTACAATTAAGTGAAACTTAACTGAGAACCTCTAGTAGTTCTCAGAAGAGCTAGTGGGATTTTTTTGTGAACACACCAACTTCATTTCCTAGACTGTGCAAAGAAGTGGTCAAAGTGACCACTCTGGGACTGATTCCCACATAAAACAAATAGGTTACAGAGGAACATTACAGAGAAGACACTAGAAGCATATTTTCAGCCTTCTTATTTTACAAGTGCTTATTATTGTTCACAGTGGAGATATAGCATGGATGGAGACACCACAATTGCTCATAATATAGTAATTCAAAGCACAGTAACTTACTGAAAATAGGTTGATGGTCATCTGGATTTTAAATTGTAGATCTCTCTGTTTTTTGGGGGGTGGGGGTGGTTATTTTGTCTGTAACAATGAGGCCACTAGGTGTCAGTAACGATCCAACATCACAGTGCCACTTGCCAACTCTGGTCTTACCTAATTTTTGTGTCTTTGACTTTTCTGATCCATTATCTTTGCATCTTACCTCCCAAGTCTTTGTAAGAAGGATACTTTATTGGAAAAATTTTTGTGCCCTTGTGTTACCATATTATTTTATGTAACCTTTACAACAATTCTCTGCAAAGTAAGTAGTAGTATCCCCATTTTATGTGGGCAGCATGGAATAGTAGTAAAAAGCACTTGGGCTTTCAAGTCTAGCAGATTTATTCCACTACTTATTAATTATTAACTGATGTCTCTATCTTATAAAAATAATTTTCTTCATCTGTAAAATTAAAAAATAAAATTTCAAAAATTGCCATACAGATTAAATGAAATACTGTATGTGTTAAAGTGCCTACCATAAGAAAGCACTCAAAAAATGTTAAATTTACCCTTTTACCTAACTTCTCTATTTAGTAGAGGAGGAAACTTAGTATGTAGATTTAAAAGTATATCAGTTTGGTTTTGAGTAGGAGATCCTTCGTTCATAATTTCTATGTAACAGTAAATAGTTTACGTTTTTAATGCTCCTAACTGTCTCACTGGATTTGAAAAGAGGGGAAAACCTATATTGCAAAATAGGTAGCCGTAAATATAGGAGACTAGTCTGTGCCTATAACTGTTAACTTTTTAACCAAAAGTTTTTCTGTAAATCTGTGAAAGATGTTCTGAACTTATATCTCTTCATTTTCCTTGCAAAATTCTGAAATTTCCTAGCATGATAAACCAGAAGTCCTCTGGTTCATTTTGGACCAATTTAATCTTATTATTTTAAGTTTACGGTTGAAAAATTGGGGGTAAAACATTAAATGACACATTTTGTGCCATGATTCCATTCTCTTTTGGAAGGATTCTCAATAATTACCTATGCACTACAGCCCAAAGACAAGAACCCATGAGTAGACCATGAAATATTTTTTAAAACCACCATAGAATATACAGAAACCATTGCAGAGGTAAAGAGAGATATTTATAAAAAGAAATCCTCTCACGTGACTAATGAAACTTATTCATTGTATCACTTTATCTGTATGTGAAAAGTTAATAATGCTTCTAGGTTTTAATATAAGAATTTTATAAACTATGCATATGAATATTCCAATGAAAGACCGAGGGTTGAACACACACTTAGTTTCATCCCCTCTTCAGATCTCACTAACAGTAAAGAGACTTCTGTTTAAAGCCATTTAACCCAAAAAGAATGGGAGCGACAAAAATGGCAACCAAATTTTGGAAGCCAAATATCTAATGAATGTTGAATAACTTAACAGACCTGAGAAAGCGGAATTCTAAGCTAGCACTGGAGAAAGCTGGAAAACATCCTAATTTACGTTGCAGATCCCCTCAAAGGCTCAGAAATTGATGGAAATTGGAAATAAGGATGAGGTGAAACAGAAAGGAGAAGACAGTTTTACATCCTTGCCCCTAAAGAAGATTGAAGTTTCTTTCTTTGCAGAGAGTCAAATAGTATCCCTGGATTGGAGAACACCAAGCACAACTGTATGTTGGCATGCTGAACTGAAAATGAGGAGTAACTGAAAGTTTCTTACTGAAGGTTATAACCGTCTTCTGCCTTCTCCTATTTCTCCTAGAAGACACTGGCAATAGGTAGGAGATAGCAAGTCAACTTTGAGGAGTCAGACCAGACTAAGAGAAAAGACCTAAACATTAACATCAGAAATTCTCAAGGAAATGGCTTAGCTAGATACACTAGACTGAAGATCACTTTGGACAAGCCTCACACATGTAACAAAATTCCAATCAGCTTTATAGTGTTCACCCATACATATGAGAAGATAGCAAAAGATCACCAAGTATTTGAAGATCAAAACATTAGAATTATGGAACATAAACCAAAAAAGCAGATTAGACGAAGACTGTTTAGGGAGAACATTTCAAAAAACTATTAGAGTAGCTTCAAAGAGATAAGAGAGAATGTATTACTTTCATGAATAGGACAGGAATACTACTTGAAAAAGAACAAAGAACAAAAAAAATGAGTGCTTGGAAAATAATAATAGAATAGTAGAAATGGAAAACTCAATAAAAAGAAGATAAAAAAGAGACACTCAGAAGGTGCAAAAAAGACAAAGAATGGAAAGAAAAGGTAAAGTAAGGAGTCATTTTAGGAGGCTTAATAACCTAATAAGTTCTAAAAGAGAGAACAGCGAAAATAGAGGGGAGAAAGTCATCAAATAAATCATCAAACAGTATTTTCCAGAACTAAATGATGAGTTTTTAGTTGCAAGGCCCCTTGAGAGCCCAGTGCAGTGGATGAAAATATTCCCACACCAAGGTGCATCATTATTAAAATCGACACTGGAAGACAGTGGAAGATTCTACAAGTTTCCTGAGAATAAAATAAAAGGTTTCATCTAGAGGATAAGGAAACAAAGTAGCAACAGACTTCTCACCAGCAACACTTGGAAGCAATGCCTGGAAGAATCTAAGGAGAAAATATTTGCCGGCAGTATCAGTGTATTATAACTGTATAATTAAGACATCTTCAGCCATGTAAAGTCTCAAGAGTTCACTCTCTATACCATTTACTAAGGTAGCCACTGAGGTGTACTGATCAAAAACAAAAGAATAAACCAACAAGAAAAAATAAGGGAAATAGGAAAATCTGCACAAGAGAGTTGGGAGGGAATCCCTAGGATGATAGTGGAGATCCTAGAGTGATAATGAAAGATCTCATATGAAAATAACTGGGCAAACATGGAGAACAACTGGTTCAGATTAAATAGTTTTGCACAAGACTAAGGGAGAGTTCTTCAAGAAAGTGAAATTGATCAACTGTGTATTATGCTTCATAATAGTAAAGTTTGAAACAGGGTGAGAGTAGTGGGATTGAATTAATGTTAAGTACATTAAAAAAAAAAAGCTAAGGCAGGGTTGGGGATGAAGAATAGTTAATAACTGCAGGGAAAACAAAATGTAGTAGAAGAAAGGAAAAGTAACTGGCGTATATCACTCATTTCAGCTGTGAATAGCATTCACATAGTCATCCTATTGATGACTACATCACCGTGTTAGGAAAATGGGAGTATTGGTCACATGATGAGCGTGGCAGAAGAACAGTGTACAAGTGTGTGAGAACCGAAGTCCCTTATTACATTGAAGGAACTGATATTTCAAGAAGTAATAATAAAAGCATATTATTTAGAGATACACAGGTAATAACCTAAAAGGGAGTTGAAAGTAGTTGCCTGCGAAAGTAGAAAGAGGGGATGAGGCAAGGGACTGCTTTTTTTTAATACAAGCCTCGTAGAACTAGTTGATTTTAATTAGGTGCATGTAAAATGACAAAAATACAAACTATAGTGTGAATTGTGCTTTTAAAAAGAAAAAAACGGGGCTTCCCTGGTGGCGCAGTGGTTGGGAGTCTGCCTGCCGATGCAGGGGACACGGGCTCATGCCCTGGTCCAGGAAGATCCCACATGCCGCGGAGTGGCTGGGCCCGTGAGCCATGGCCGCTGAGCCGGCGCGTCCGGAGCCTGTGCTCCGCAACGGGAGAGGCCACAGCGGTGAGAGGCCCGCGTACCGAAAAAAAAAGAGAAAAAGAAAAAAAAAAGAAAGAAAAAAGCGTACACATAGGTTTCTACCATGTTCTTATGGATGTGTCTTGGATTACTTTAGAGAATGGGTTTTGCCCTGTAGAGACTGATAATTTTTTATTTGGTTTTTATTATCAGATCAGATCCAGGCTGTGAAGACATGAAAAGATAGTATTCGGAAATCTCAACAATTTTCAATTCAAGGAATATATATTAAGGCAAACTGAATACTTTAAATTTTTTGAAAGTTGTTTTTATATCTAAGAATACTTGATAATCTTCTACTTGCATTTATGGACTCTGAATGAGGTTTTTAAGAACATAAGACTTCAGCTATGCTAATCTGGCCATTAATTATATAAAAACTAAATGTTTCCTGAAGGGCTCCCTCCCCAGAATTATCAACTTCTTGAAAGATCTACATTTGATTGTAATTAGAATGTGTAAAGTCAGAGTTATCTCAGTATCTCATCTTGATTTATGATATCTTTAATGCATTTTATTTTTTTAATTGTCTTCTAAAAACTTAGCTTATGATATGACTTTGTAGTATGATTATGCTTGTGAAAAAGAACTTTTAAATATTTATAAGGGACCATGGGTAATTAATATATATTAAAGTTTTGCTATATGTCACCATCAATAAAACATAAAATGTAATATACAAACTAGTGTGCTTTATATGCTGAAAAGAATAATGCTGTGTTAATATGGTGTTTGGTGTTTTACTGTCAAACATTTGTAAATTACCTGAGACCAAGTTAAGCTGAATTTATTTATTCAGTGAAAAAAACACTGAATAAATAAATGAAACATCTCTGTACCTATACTAGTTTGGCATTGTCCTAGGCAATGGTGATACAAGGTAAACAAAACGTATTCCTTATCCTCAGAGAACTTAAAATTTAATGAGGGAGAATTTGAGAATCTTTTCATACAGAGTATCTAATTTTATTTCATTGGCTGACTGAAAATATTGCATTTTAAGATTAAGAGGTATAAAAGTGAATTAATGTGATTCTTCATAATTATTACAACTGATTTATTCTTCCTTTAAAATGTCTCCAGTTTACAGCAGTACTTTGTTAAAATAGACTGTGACTCACCAACTGTGTTTTTCCTGAGCATAAACTGCTACAAAAATGTTTTTTAGAATTTTAAACATATTTCTGGCATCTACTATATGCAAATTGTGTTACTTCTCACAACTTAGAGACTGCTTATAATTGTAAACTCTAAATAGAAGCTTTCATTTTTAATTAATCACTGGGAAACAGTGGATAGAGCAATGGTGTAAATCCTGAAAAATATTACATATAGAGAAAAACTGTAATATACAATGTGTAACATCATAAATATCCTTAGCTGTGAAAATGATAAAAACAGAAGACAAAAGGTAAGTGAGTAATAAAGACGTATTATGATAACTACAGTAGTGGTATGTTTCACAGAGATTTGAATAAAATAATTTTAAAACTTCAGTAAAAGTTCTATAATTCAGTTTCTCTTAGTCCAGAAATCCCAGTGATTTCGAATTTAGCACATTGAAAGTTATCCAGAATATTCCAGTGATCCAGCATTTTAGCTAGCTTGCCAGCCTCTCATAAATTGTTTTGATGAAGATACAAAGTGAGTCTCATTAATCTAGAGCTGCCTCAAATATAAAAAAGACATGAAGATGAAAATACTGTAATTCAACAAAAAAAACTTAATATGCTATAACTATTTTAGGAGGATGGAGAAAGGGGTGTTTTAAGAGAATTCAAATCCTCATCTACCATAGGGTAACAATAACAATAATAAAAGCTATCACTGTATTTTGAGCAAGATATTATTACATGTATGGGATTTTGCATCATATAATCCTCATAATAGTCTTATGTAGTAGATTCTATTGTTTGTTTTATAGACAAGGAAACTGAGGCCTAAAAATGGTTGTTTATGGTCACAGAGCTAGTAAATGGTGGTGCTGGCATTCAGAACCAAACAATCTGTTTAAAATGGATGATTCAAGAGCTAAGAGTATTACTGATTTTAGAAATATAGAGATATCTGCCCTAAGAATAGCTAAAAGGATGGGAAAAATCTCTCACTGGGGTGGGAGACAGGATTGGGGTGCTGGAAGTCAGGGACGAGGGACTACTGTTTTTTTCTTTTTGCTTGTTTTAAGCCTATTAACACTTCAAAATTTAAACTCTGGGCAGGAATGACTATGATAAAAATAATTCTTGAAATTATGTTGATTTGTTGATTCTAAATTAGTATTCCACAAACTACAGTAATTTATACCTATGCAAATATGTAGAAGAGAGTACTAAATGCTTCCTTTGTTTTCATGATCTCCAGATCTAGTTTATAGTCTATAAACATCCATTCGTACTCTACATTTTCTTGTAAAGATTATGTAGAAGCAAGTTGGGCTACAGTGGTCACAGCACGCCATGTGTGTATACACTGAGGTTATTGCATTTGTATTTAACATATTATGCAATTAAAATTTATTGCATTAAAGCTCAAGCGTTTTTTTATGTTTAGACATCACTGTGTTAACAAAGTTTAATTCATTAAGCTCCACATTTCAATGTGACACCTCATAAAATGTTCAAAAGTTAGCCTATTGTATGTTTCGCATTTAAATATTTATTATGTGGCCCTATTCAGCCTGTGCCTTATAAATCACAAAAGAGCTGAGTTGTATATATTTTTCATTTATAGGTTGTCTGCTAAAAATTATGAATTGCCTTCTGATTACTTAAGTTATTTTTTTCCCACCGTATTGTGATTTCCATAAATATATGTAGTTACTCGAGAGAAAACTTAAGGCAAATACATCCTGCATGTAGCTCTGGTACATTAAAATACTGTAGCATTTTAACTGATTTGCTTTCTGATTTTTCCTTCTTGCTTCTTAGTTAAAAAAATAAATAAAACCAATATTAAATGCTCACTTAAATGGATGTTAAAATAGGTTTGTTCGTTTCTGTGACTGGAAGGAAATACTTTGACTGAGAAATGGTTATTGTGTTTAATTAAATGTTTCAAGTAACTTATTTATTACATTTTTATTGTGAATCTTTCTCATTAAGGATGCTCCTTCTGGGGTTTGCCACACTTGGCAGCTTCATGAATATATAGTATTAAGCTTTTCTCTGGTGATTTAGAATAAACCAAAAAGGACAAATTTAATTCTTCACCAAATTTCAAGTCACCAAGTAGTGCTAGAAGTCATAGATGAATAGGAGGTACTTTGAAAATAAAATTTGGTTAGAAATATAGTAGTAATAATAAACGTTTTTGTGGTTTTTACTATGTGCCAGGTACTTTCTAAGCATTTTATATATGTATATTACTTCATTTAATCATCATAACATAATATGTATAAAATGGATAACTAATAAGAACCTGCTGTATAAAAAAATAGATAAAATTCAAAAAAAAGCCATCATAACAACTCTATGAGGTAGGCGCTATTATCTCTATTATGTAGGTCACGGGTCAGCAAACTACTAATCTGTCTTTGTACGGCCCTTGAGCTAATAATGGTTTTACATTTTTAAAGCGTTATTAAAAAAAAAAAAGGCAACAGATAGAGTATGTGGCCCACAGAGCATGAAATTATTTACTGTCTGGGGCTTTACATAAAAACTTTGCCGACCCCTATTGTAGATGATGAAAGTGAGGCAAAGGAGGTTAAGTAACTTGCCTACGGTCCCATTGGAAATAAACAGAAGACCCCAGATTTTGAGTCTAGACTATCTGGCTCCAGAATTTGTGTTCTTAACCTCTACAAGGTTTCTTGAAAAGCTAAATAAAGAGCATTCTAAAATGGAATAGAACAATTTGAAATTACTTCTTTCTTAAATAATTATATTAAAGATGAAAAATCAGATGCAAATAGCTGAAAAGTAATGCTCATTGAAATCCTTTTTCCCCCCCAGTTATATTGATGTCTTGGCCCTCTGATGTCTTTTTTCTTCCTTTTCTTTGAATAGGTGGCAACAGATGGGGCTGATTCTGAAACATCAGACATGTTAATGTTTCAAAGTTTAATCACACACAGATTATCCCCAAGCATCTGGCGTGGTCTTCCAGATTTCTCAGTGACTTTTACCAATATTTTGAGTTAACTGATAATTAGTGTTGACAGTCTTGAAACGTGGTAAAATGTAGGCACATTAATAATCCAATTTGTGAATATGCATTTTAAGTTGTGACCCCAAGTAACAACTATAGCTAAAAATATTTTCTTAATTGCAAATATTTTATGGCTTTGCCTCAGTGTTCTAAATTTTTGCCATTTGACTATTGGAATAGCGTATATCCATAAAGGCCTAGGCCCAGAAATCAGTATGTGTGTCTGTGTGTCTGTGTGTCTCATTCTCTTTGGAAAACTTTATAAACTCTTCCAATTATTTAATGAAATGTTATAATGTTACAGTAAAATATTACTGAGATAGGTTTACATTTCCCCTAATTGAGAGTAATCATTACTGTTGGAGTTAAAGCCAATTTCACATTAAGCTCTATTTTCTTAGGCTCAGTGTGTGCGTGTGTGTGTATATCAGAATGCACCATCCTAAGGTCATAGGAAGGTCTCACTTCACTCATTTTAGTGATCACTAACTGTTTCCCCAGGGATTTCTTGGGAAGGCTTATAGATATATCTTACAGATACGTTATTCTTTCTGTGTTGTAGGGTTTTTTATTTTGTTTGTTTTTGTGATGCTCTTAAATGTGATACGTCAGTTCTTGCCATTTCTGGAAACTTTATTATCTACTTGATATAGTTTTTACTGCATTTTTTAGTTGCTGGATTATTAGTGTATTAAGTACTGTCCACTAATTCCGTGAGCTTAATTTATAGATTCACAAAATATCACTTATCCCTTTTTACATTGTAAAACCCCCATACTGTGACTAATTTTATTTCATTTATACATAGCAGGGCAAAATTTCTTAAGAACAAATAAAATGATTTCCAAGACCCTGTATCAACATGGTATCTTGTTAATGTTAAAATCTGTTTTTCTAATTTGAAATACGTCTAACACAGAACTATTTTTTAAATATTAATGCTATGTTTGCTGATTAAAAAGTGTGTTGGTCTCTATAAAGGCAAGAGGCAATATTTTTCTACTAATTAGACCTTCAGATGTAACAAGGAGATATATCAGTACTTATCACAGAACTTGTCTATGTGGGAAATGGGTATAAACTTAAGAAATAGACTATAGTTCTTTCTTAAAGAGATCAGGACAATTCTGAAGCTTCGCCTCCATATCAGGAGGTCTTAGTCTTTTTTAGGAATAGGAATAGGGCTTGCCCTACTCTAGAATAGGATTCGAGCAGCAACTTTGTCTAGGAAGCCTACAACTGTATTTCCTTTTAATATAAGAGAATTACTAGTGCCACAAAGAAGACTTTATTTACATTTAAAGATTATACAGTACTCTGTATTTAACTTAATACATCCTTATTTTTATTAGATTTATTTGAATATCTGTCTTATGTATCCTACCTTCCAGAAGGAAACTGAGGAAGAGTATCTACATCCTAAGGTCACTTCATAATAAAATGAAAAACCGTAATGCTAGATGTCTTATTCTAAGGAAACTTAGAGGTTATTCACTTAACTCATGGTTAGTTTTTATTTTTTTCATCCTTTTTTCTTTAGCCTTACTTCAAATTGTTCTTCAAAAGTCATAAGTTAATATCGATATATATGCATTTATTAAGACAATCCTTTAATCAACTACAATCAGAAAAAATTTTCATAGTGTAACTTAAGTGTAAACTCTCTAATTATAAAGGAGGTACCCAAATCCTTACCTTCTCTTCCTTCTTACAAAAAATAGTATGGAGTGGGAGGGTTCAGTGGTGCCCTGGATAAAACTCAGATCTGGGCTAACTCAGAAAAATCATGATTTCAGATTGCTTCCAAGTCCTTGTAGCTATCACTGAGTAGATGGCTCTCTAAAATTGATAGCACATTTGCTTATTCCAATAAACCCAGGTCACAGCCTGGAAGCCAGAATGTGAACACATTAGGGATTGACATGGCTCTGCGTAATAATGTAAGTCACTTCACAGACTATATTATATTTAGAAAAATTGTTTCCCTCACAATTATTCTAGAATTTGACTCAGTAGTTATTTTAGAGACGTGTGCATAACCTTGATTTGCAAGGGCAATAATTGTGTCTCGAATGTTTGAGTCTTTACCATAATCCTTTATTGAGGAAGCTGATGCATCTCATCTTCCTTTTTTACACATCCTAGTCACTCTTCTTTTGAATATCCACTCACCACCTAAGATCCTTTTCTCTGCTGGTTCCTGTATTAAGTGTTTTCTAAGAAAGTATATCTGTTCCTAGGGTTCCCTATGGAAAGTCTTAACATATTCTATTTAATTGAACCATATGGCATTGCCATTTTGTAGGCCCAAAGCAGCTGAATGATAGCACTTTCCTATGGTTCAGTTAAGGTCACCTGGAAACTTCTGAACAGCTTAATTTTTCAGTAAGTGTCAAAGAAATCAATACCTAAGCAGCCACAACCTAGCCTGGCCCAAAAAAGACCTATGGTTTTTTTGGCCAGAATACTTTGTAAGTTCCATGCCTCAAACCAAGCCCATGTAATCTGAGGGATTTCTTAATTTTTAAGATATATATCATTTCAGACACATTTTATGAGCCATTTCAGATTCTCTCAGACTCACCATCTCTTGTTTCAGCTGCCACTGCTTGTAGGCTCCAGCCAACCATATGTAGGTGCAGAGCACCCTATGTTTGTTCCCATGCCCCTCCCCCTACCATTCCAAAACACACATAACCCAGCAGGGGAACCATTGACAAGTGGAAGACAAGAACTAGTGAATACTCCCCTCTCTCTATTGTTCCCATCAATCATGGACAGTCTAGAGACTCACCATATATAGCTTCTGGGATGATTACTGTGACTCTAACAATTAGTCACACTCAGCAGCGGCCAGCTCAGGGACACCTCACATTGCCACTCCCCTAACCTGCTTCACTCTCCTTTCCCATAACTTTATTTCCTAATAATACAGAATCTCTCTGCTTCAGCAGTGCTTTCTGAGGAACCCAGACTATATCCAACAATATTCTCAAATTTGGATCAGAGTCACCTATGGTCGAATACATGCTGAAGTTTGAGAAGTATTCCGCTTGGACTTTTCTTTTTTCATTTTTATGTTTTAAATGTTTTTAATATTTATTTTATATTGGAGTAGAGTTGATTAACAATGGTGTGTTAGTTTCAGGTGTACAGCAAAGTGATTCAGTTATACAAACATCTATTCTTTTTCAAATTCTTTTCCGATTCAGGTTATTACAGAATATTGAGCAGAGTTTCCTGTGCTGTACAGTAGGTGCTTGTTGGTTATCTATTTTAAATATAGCAGTGTGTACATGTCAATACCAAACTCCCAAACTATCCCTTTCCCCCCCTGGATAACCATATGTTCATTTTCTAAGTCTGTGAGTCTGTTTCTGTTTTGTAAATAAGTTCATTTGTATCACTTTTTTTTTTTAGATTCTACATATAAGTGATGTCATATGATATTTATCTTTCTCTGTCTGACTTACTTCACTTAGTATGTTCATATCCATGTCCATCCATGTTGCTGCAAAGGACATTATATAATTCTTTTTAATTGCTGAGTAATACTCCATTGTGTATATATATATACCACAACTTTCTTTACCCATTCATCTGTCGATGGACATTTAGGTTGCTTCCATGTCTTGGCTATTGTAAACAGTGCTTCAGTGAACAGGGGTGCATGTATACTTTCAAACCACGTTTTTCTCTGGATATATGCCCAGGAGTGGGATTTCTAGATCATAAGGTAGCTCTCTTTAAAGTTTTTAAAGGAACCTCCATACTGTTCTCCATAGTGGTTGTACCAATTACATTCCCACCAACAGTGTAGGAGGGTTCCCTTCTCTCCACACCCTCTCCAGCATTTATTGTTTGTAGACCTTTTGATGATGGTACTTCTGACTGGTGTGAGGTGATATCTCATGGTAGTTTTGATTTGCATTTCTCTAATAATTAGTGATGTTGAGCATCTTTTCATGTGCCTCTTGGCCATCTGTTTGTCTTCTTTGGAGAGATGTCTATTTAGGTCTTCTGCCAATTTTTTGATTGGGTTGTTGGTTTTTTTGGTATTGAGCCACATGAGCTGTTTGTAAATTTTGGAGATTAATCCCTTGTTGGTCACATCATTTGCAAATATTTTCTCCCATTCTCTAGGTTGTCTTTTCATTTTGTTTATGGTTTCTTTTGCTGTGCAAAAGCTTTTGAGTTTAGTTAGGTCCCATTTGGTTTTTTTGTTTGTTCTTATTTCCATTATTCTAGGAGACGGCTTGAAGAAGATATTGCCGTGATTTATGTCAAAGAGTATTCTGCCTATGTTGTCCTCTAAGAGTTTTATAGTATCTGATCCTACATTTAGGTCTTTATCCCATTTTGAGTTTATTTTTTGTATGGTGTTAAAGAATGTTCTAATTTCATTTTTTTTACGTATAGCTGTCCAGTTTTTTTCCCTGGGTCCTGGTGCACACAAGACCTTGTGTGTGCCCTCCAAGAGTGGAGTTTCTATTTCCCCCAGTCCTGTGGAAGAATTCCTGCCATCAAACCCCTCTGGCCTTCAAAGCCAAATTCTCTGGGGGCTCTTCCTCCCGTTTCCAGGTCCCCAACTAGGGAGCCTGATATAGGGCTCAGAACTTTTGCTTCCATGGTATAATTATTTTCCAGTTTGTGGGTCACCCACCTGACGGGTATAGGATTTGATTTTATCACGATTGTGCCCCTTCTACTGTCTCATTGTGGTTTCTTCTTTGTCTTTGGTTGTAAGGTATCTTTTTTGGTGGTTCCAGCATTTTTCTGTCAATGGTTGTTCAGCAATTAGTTGATTTTGATGTTTCCATAAGAAGATGTGAGCTCATGTCCTACTCTGCCATCTTGTCACCAGGATCATCATTTTTTAAATAGACTTTATTTTTAGAGCAAATTTAAGTTCACAGCAAAACTGAGCAGAAGATACAGAGATTTCCTACATACTACTGCCCCCACATAATGCAAATACCCTCCCACACTGTCCACATCCTGAAGCCCTAGGGTTTTGAAGCACGTAAAAGTCACCCTCAAGTGAGCATAGTGATAAACAGTTGATCAAAAGCTACCTTGGGAGTTCTGCCTCTGGGTAAGTTAGAGTAAGTACACCCCATCCTATCCCCACCGAATGCAACCATAAAACCTGCATAGACCAGCTATTTGAATGCGTGGGCCAGCTACTTGAGGACTCTGAGTAGCAGTCAGATTGAAGAAGACCAGAATTTAACATACCACAAGACCAACAGTGAGTTTACCCATTTTTTCCCCTTTGGTAGCCCCTCTACTTGGGCTTAAGGCTGCTTAAAACCCAGAATTGGGAATCTGTGCAGACAGAGCTTCAGCGAAAACCTAATTTTGGCTCAGAGAGTGGGAAGGGAGTCTCCTAATGACCAGCAAAAATTAAGAAAATACTCCATTTCCTTTTACTATGTTTTCTTGTACACCAGCTCTCAAACAGTCTGAGGGTGTCAGCAGCAACAACAATAGCAACAGTGGCAGTGGCAAACCCACAAACACCTAAAATTCTGAGGAAAGGGAACCTTCGTGTACAATCAGAGGAGCTGTGGTCCCAAGAGGATGTGGTAAATCCCATTGCTTTTGTTCTCTCTGTCTTCCCACTGCTTGGCCCCAGACGGGCATATTCATAGGAAGTGTATGGCAGAGCAGGGCACATAAAGCCTCAGCTTTCTAGGTGGGAGGTTAAAAAAAAAAAAGGAAAGTGGGGGGAGCCCCAGGAACTAAATACAGAGGAGATTGGGAGAGGGAAGAGATCAGCAAAGTAACCCCATAAAGCTGCTTATGAAATCTCAGTCTTGCCCTCAGTGTGGGTCTGAGTCCAAACAGCATACACAGACTTTGAGAAGTAAACTATGACCCAAATTCAAGATTAGCCACTGGGTGGCTCACACATGGCCTAGATATGAATAAAACTCTGGAGGTTTTTGAAAACAGAAATAACATTGAAATATGACTCCCACAAGGCTGGTTGGAACTTTTGGCCTGAATCTAACCAGAATGAAGGGCTGCTGAAGAAAAATTATCAATAATCTCCATAGAATTTAAATAAGAGAGACTTCCCTGGTGGTGCAGTGGTTAAGAATCCGCCTGCCACAAATTTGGTGAAGGGCAGAGTGTACACATTTCGGAAGCTCAGCTTGAAAGCAGCCAGAGAAAATGACATATTACTTACAGGGAAACAGCAACTTAAATGACTACTGATTTCTCATCAGAAATCATTGAGGCCATAAGGAAGTGGCACACCATTTTCAAAGTGCTTAAAAAAAGAAAAGGAAGGAAGGGAAGGAGGGAGGGAGGAAGAAAGGAAAGGAGGGAAGGACTCTCAACCCAGATATCTAGCAAAAATATCTTTCAAGAATGAAGGTGAAATAAAGACACTCAGCATATGAAAAGCAAGAGCATTTATTGCCACCAAAACTGCTCTAAAAGAAATGCTAAAGGAGGTTCTTCAAACAGATGGGAAATCTTACCAGAAGGACACTTAAAGAACATCTTATGTTCTTTAAAACGTGTTTGACAGTTGAAAACATTGTGTTATGTTTCAATGTATGTAGTTGTAATATATACTACAACCACAAAATAAAGGAAGATAAAGGGTCAAATGTGGTGCTTTTCTACTCTTGAAGCACAAAAATATTTTTATAAGTAGACTGTGAAAAGTATGTTTATTGCAATACCTAAAGAAACCACAAAAAACTATACAAAAAAATTAAAATCATAAGTAAGTTAAAGTGAAATACTGAAATATATTCACATGATCCAAAAGAAGGCACAAAAGGGGAGGCAGAGAAACAAAATATGGAGGGAACAAACAAAACATAATTGTAGACCTAAATCTAAAAATATTAAATGTAAGTGGCCTAAGCATACCAATTAAAAGAAAGAAATTGAATGGATCAAAGCATTACAAAACTATATCTATTTCCTTACTAAGTTACTGTCTATAACCTCTCCCTTGACTAAAATGCAAGCTGCAAGAGAGCACAATTTTTTTATTCACTGCTGTGTGTGTAGTGCCTATAAAAGTATCTAGCATGTGGCAGTTACTCAATAAATGAATGCACAGAGAGATGAATGAATGAACTGCAAGTAATTCAATTCAAATATAATGATATAGGAAAGTAAAAAGGTAAGAAAAGGTTTACTATGCAAACACTAATCAAAAGAAAGCTGGAGTGGCTATATTAATATCAGACCAAGTAGATTTCAGAGCAAAGAAATTTATCAAGAACTAAGATGGGTGTTAACATAATGATAAAAGGGTCAAGTTACCAGGAAGACAACAATATTTTTTTGTTTTGTTTGAATTTTATTTTATTTATTTTTTTATAAAGCAGGTTCTTATTAGTCATCCATTTTATACACATTAGTGTACATATGACAATCCCTATCTCCCAATTCATCACACCACCACCACCAGCCCCCGCCGCTTTCCCCCCTTGGTGTCCATACGTTTGTTCTCTACATCTGTGTCTCAGTTTCTGCCCTGCAAACCAGTTCATCTGTACCATTTTTCTAGGTTCCCCATATATGCGTTAATATACGATATTTGTTTTTCTCTTTCTGACTTACTTCACTCTGTATGACAGTCTCTAGATTCATCCACGTCTCTACAAGTGACCCAATTTCTTTCCTTTTTATGGCTGAGTAATACCCCATTGTATATATGTACCACATCTTCTTTATCCATTTGTCTGTTGATGGGCATTTAGGTTGCTTCCATGTCCTGGCTATTGTAAATAGTGCTGCAGTGAACATTGGGGTGCATGTGTCTTTTTGAATTACAGTGTTCTCTGGGTATATGCCCAATAGTGGGATTGCTGGGTCATATGGTAATTCTATTTTTAGTTTTTTAAGCAACCTCCATCGTTTTCTCTGTAGTGGCTGTACCAATTTACATTCCCACCAACAGTGCAAGAGGGTTCCCTTTTCTCCACACCCTCTCCAGCATTTGTTGTTTGTAGATTTTCTGATGATGCCCATTCTAACTGGTGTGAGATGATACCTCACTGTAGTTTTGATTCGCATTCCTCTAATAATTAGTGATATTGAGCAGCTTTTCATGTGCTTCTTGCCATCTGTATGTCCTCTTTGGAGAAATGTCTATTTAGGTCTTCTGCCCATTTTTTGATTGGGTTGTTTGTTTTTTTAATATTGAGCTGTTTATATATTTTGGAGATTAATCCTTTGTTGATTCATTTGCAAATATTTTCTCCCATTCTGAGGGTTGTCTTTTCGTCTTGTTTTTAGTTTCCTTTGCTTTGCAAAAGTTTTAAGTTTCATTAAGTCCCATTTGTTTATTTTTGTTTTTATTTCCATTACTCTAGGAGGTGGCTCAAAAAAGATCTTGCTGTGATTTGTGTCAAAGAGTGTTCTTCCTATGTTTTCCTCTAAGAGTTTTATACTGTCCGATCTTACATTTAGGTCTCTAATCCATTTTGAGTTTATATTTGTGTATGGTGGTAGGGAGTCTTCTAATTTCATTCTTTTACATGTAGCTGTCCAGTTTTTCCAGCACCACTTATTGAAGAGACTGTCTTTTCTCCATTGTATATCCTTGTCTCCTTTGTCATAGATTAGTTGACCATAGGTGCGTGGGTTTATCAATGGGCTTTCTATCCTGTTCCATTGATCTATATTTCTGTTTTTGTGCCAGTACCATATTGTCTTGATTACTGTAGCTTTGTAGTATAGTCTTAAGTCAGGGAGTCTGATTCCTCCAGGTCAGTTTTTTTTCCCTCAAGACTGCTTTGGCTATTCGGGGTCTTTTGTGTCTCCATACAAATTTTAAGATTTTTTTGTTCTAGTTCCAAAAAAACTGCCATTGGTAAATTTGATAGGGATTGCATTGAATCTATAGATTGCTTTGGGTACTATAGTCATTTTCACAATATTGATTCTTCCAATCCAAGAACATGGTGTATCTCTCCATCTGTTGGTATCACCTTTAATTTCTTTCATCAGTGTCTTATAGTTTTCTGCATACAGGTCTTTTGTCTCCCTAGGTAGGTTTATTCCTAGGTATTTTATTCTTTTTCTTGCAATGGTAAATGGGAGTGTTTCCTTAATTTCTCTTTCAGATTTTTCATCATTAGTGTATAGGAATGCAAGAGATTTCTGTGCATTAATTTTGTATCCTGCAACTTTACCAAATTCATTAATTAGCTCTAGTAGTTTTCTGGTGGCATCTTTAGGATTCTCTATGTATAGTATCATATCATCTGCAAACAGTGACAGTTACTTCTTCTTTTCTGATTTGGATTCCTTTTATTTCTTTTTCTTCTCTGATTGCCGTGGCTAGGACTTCCAAACTATATTGAATAATAGTGGCAAGAGTGGACATCCTTGTCTTGTTCCTGATCTTAGAGGAAATGCTTTCAGTTTTTCACCATTGAGAATGATGTTTGCTGTGGGTTTGTCGTATATGGCCTTTATTATGTTGAGGTAGGTTCCCTCTATGCCCACTTTCTGGAGAGTTTTTTAATCATAAATGGGTGTTGAATTTTGTCAAAAGCTTTTTCTGCATCTATTGAGATGATCATATGGTTTTTCTCCTTCAATTTGTTCATATGGTGTATCACATTGATTGATTTGCATAGATTGAAGAATCCTTGCATCCCTGAGATAAAGCCCACTTGATCATGGTGTATGATCCTTTTAATGTGTTGTTGGATTCTGTTTGCTAGTATTTTGTTGAGGATTTTTGCATCTATATTCATGAGTGATATTGGTCTGTAATTTTCTTTTTTTGTAGTATCTTTGTCTGTTTTTGGTATCAGGGTGATGGTGGCCTCATAGAATGAGTTTTGGAGTGTTCCTTCCTCCGCAATTTTTGGAAGAGTTTGAGAAGGATGGGTGTTAGCTCTTCTCTAAATGATTCATAGAATTCACCTGTGAAGCCATCTGGTCCTGGACTTTTGTTTGTTGGAAGATTTTTAATCACAGTTTTAATTTCATTAACTGTGATTGGTCTGTTCATATTTTCTATTTCTTCCTGGTTCAGTCTTGGAAGGTTATATCTTTCGAAGAATTTGTCCATTTCTTCCAGGTTTTCCATTTTATTGGCAAAGAGTTGTTTGTAGTAATCTCTTAGGATGCTTTGTATTTCTGCGGTGTCTGTTGTAACTTCTCCTTTTTCATTTCTAATTTTATTGATTTGAGTCCTCTCACTCTTTTTCTTGATGAGGCTAATGGTTTATCAATGTTCGTTATCTTCTCAAAGAACCAGCTTTTAGTTTTATTGATCTTTGCTATCGTTTTCTTTGTTTGTATTTCATTTATTTCCGCTCTGATCTTTATGATTTCTTTCCTTCTGCTAACTTTGGATTTTGTTTGTTCTTCTTTCTCTAGTTCCTTTAGGTGTATGGTTAGATTGTTTGAGATTTTTCTTGTTTGTTGAGGTAGGCTTGTATAGCTATGAACTTCCCTCTTAGAACTGATTTTGCTGCATCCCATAGGTTTTGGATTGTGGTGTTTTCATTATCATCTTTCTCTAGGTATTGTTTGATTTCCTCTTTGTTTTCTTCAGTGATCTCTTAGTTATTTAGTAACGTATTATTTAGCCTCCATGTGTTTGTGTTTTTTCCCTGTAATTGATTTCTAATCTCATAGCTTTGTGGTCTGAAAAGATGCTTAATATGATTTCAATTTCCTTAAATTTACTGAGGCTTGATTTGTGACCCAAGATGTGATCTATCCTGGAGAATGTTCCATGCATTGGTTGGAATGTCCTAAAAATATCAATTAAATCTTATCTGGTCTATTGTGTCATTTGAAGCTTGTGTTTCCTTATTAATTTTCTGTTTGGATGATCTGTCCACTGGTGAGGTGTTAAAGTCCCCCACTATTATTGTGTTACTGTCAATTTCCTCTTTTATAGCTGTTTGCAGTTGCTTTATATATTGAGGTGCTCCTATGTTGGGTGCATATATATTTATAATTGTCATATCTTCTTCTTGGATTGATCCCTTGATCATTATGTAGTGTCCTTCCTTGTCTCTTGTAACATTCTTTATTTAAAAGTCTATTTTATCTGATATGAGTATTGGTACTCCAGCTTTCTTTTGATTTCCATTTGCATGGATTATCTTTTTCCATCCCCTCACTTTCAGTCTGAATGTGTCCCTAGGTCTGAAGTGGGTCTCTTGTAGACAGCATATTTATGGTTCTTGTGTTTGTATCCATTCAGCAAGGCTGTGTCTTTTGGTTGGAGCATTTAATCCATTCACGTTTGAGGTAATTATCGACATGTATGTTCCTATTACCATTTTCTTAATTGTTTTGGGTTTGTTTTTGTAGGTCATTTTCTTCTCTTGTGTTTCCCCCTTAGAGAAGTTCCTTTAGCATTCGTTGTAGAGCTGGTTTGGTGGCGCTGAATTCTCTTAGCTTTTGCTTGTCTGTAAAGCTTTTGATTTCTCCATTGAATCTGAATGAGATCCTTGCCAGGTAGAGTAATCTTGGTTGTAGGTTCTTCCCTTTCATCACTTTAAGCATATCATGCCACTCCCTTCTGGCTCGTAGAGTTTCTGGTGAGAAATCAGCTGTTAACTTTATGGGAGTTCCCTTGTATGTTATTTGTCATTTTTCCCTTGCTGCTTTCAATAGTTTTTCTTTGTCTTTAATTTTTGCCAGTTTGATTACTGTGTTTCTCGGCATGTTTCTTCTTGGGTTTATCCTGTATGGGAATCTCTGCACTTCCTGGACTTGGGTGGCTATTTCCTTTCCCATGTTAGGGAAGTTTTCAACTATAATCTTTCCAAATATTTCTCTGGTCCTTTCTCTCTCTCTTCTCCTTCTGGGACCCCTATAATGCAAATGTTGTTGTGTTTAGTGTTGTCCCACAGGTCTCTTAGGCTGTCTTCATTTCTTTTCATTCTTTTTTCTTTACTCTGTTCCACAGCAGTGGATTCCACCATTCTGTCTTACAGGTCAGTTATCCGTTCTTCTGCCTCAGTTATTCTGCTATTGATTCCTTCTAGTGTATTTTTCATTTCATTTATTGTGTCGTTCATCTCTGTTTGTTTTTTCTTTAATTCTTCTAGATTTTTGTTAAACATTTCTTACATCTTCTCAATCTTTGCCTCCATTCTTTTTCTGAGGTCCTGGATCATCTTCACTATCGTTATTCTGAATTCTTTTTCTGGAATCTTGCCTATCTCCACTTCATTTAGTTGTTTTTCTGGGGTTTTGTCTTGTTCCTTCATCTGGGACCTAGCCCTCTGCCTTTTCATCTTGTCTATCTTTCTGTGAATGTGGTTTTTGTTCCACAGGCTGCAGGATTGTAGTTCTTCTTGCTTCTGCTGTCTGCCTTCTGGTGGATGAGGCTATCTAAGAGGCTTGTGCAAGTTTCCTGATGGGAGGGACTGGTGGTGGGTAGAGCTGGCTGTTGCTTTGGTGGGAAGAGCTCAGTAAAACTTTAAGCCACTTGTCTGCTGATGAGTGGGGCTTGGTTCCTTCCCCGTTGCTTGTTTGGCCCGAGGCGACCCAACACTGGAGCCTACCCGGGCTCTTTGGTGGGGCTAATGGCAGACTCTGGGAGGATTCACGCCAAGGAGTACTTCCCAGAACTTCTGCTGCCAGTGTCCTTGTCCTCATGGTGAGACACAGCCACCTGCTGCCTCTGCAGGAGAGCCTCCAACACTAGCAGGTGGGTCTGGTTCAGTCTCCTATGAGGTCACTGCTCCTTCCCCTGGGTCCCAATGTGAGCACTACTTTGTGTGTGCCCTCCAAGAGTGGAGTCTCTGTTTCCCCCAGTCCTGTCGAAGTCCTGCAATCAAATCCCGCTAGCCTTCAAAGTCTGATTCTCTAGGAATTCCTCCTCCCATTGCCGGACCCCCAGATTGGGAAGCCTGACGTGGGGCTCAGAACCTTCACTCCAGTGGCTGGACTTCTGTGATGTAGGTGCTCTCCAGTTTGTGAGTCACCCACCCAGCAGTTATGGGATTTGATTTTATTGTGTTTGCGTCCCTCCTACCATCTCACTGTGGCTTCTCCTTTGTCTTTGGGTGTGGGGTATCTTTTTTGGTGAGTTCCAGTGTCTTCCTGTCGATGATTCTTCAGCAGTTAGTTGTGTTTCTGGTGTTCTTGCAAGAGGGAGTGAGAGCACGTCCTTCTACACCGCCATCTTGAACCAATCCTCTATTTGTACTCATTCTTCAATCCAACTCAAGTCCTCAAATCAATGAGTCCTTCAAGATTTGAGACATCCCTTTTTCATTTTCCTGTGACTCATACTTCTTTCTTCCTGGTAGTTTGTTGGGGTGGGGGTACAAGGAGGAACTCTCCAAAATCCGGAACTCCACACCAAGAAGACAACAATTTTAAATGTGCATTCACCTAAAAAACATCTTCAAAATATTTGAAGAAAAGTTGACAGAGCCGAAAGAAATAGATCCATGATAATAGTTGGTACTTCAACACATCTCTCTTAACAAGTGATAGAACCTGTAAACAGATGACCAGCAAGGTTATAAATGTCATCCAACTGCTATATTGAAATGACATTTATAGAAAAACACTCAATCCAACAACATCATAATAGTACTTTTTCGAGTGTATAGGGAATGAATCATCAAGATAGACCATATCCTAGGTCATAAAACAAACGTTAATAGACTTAAGACAATTGAAACCATACAAAGTATGTTCTCTGACCATGAAGGTATTAAATTATAAATCAATGACACATTTAAAAATCTCTAAACACTTAGGAATTAAACAACACATTTCTCAACAATCCATAGTTCAAAGAAGATAATTCAAGGGAAATCAGAAAATATTTGTAACCAAACAAAATGAAAATGCACCATATCAAAATTTCTGGGATGCAACTAACAGCACTCGAAGGGAAATATATAGCATTAAATATATAACATTAAATTAGAAAGAAATTATTTCAAGTCAATAATCTATGCTTCTATGTTAAGAAAATTGAAAAAGACAAGAAAATTAAACCTATAGCAAACAGATCGAAAGACATAATAAAGATTAGAGCAGAAACCAATGATATTGAAAAACAATAGAGAAAAATCAATGAAACCAAAAGGTAGTTCTTTGGAAGAAATAAACTACCATAGCTTTGAAAGGGGTTCTAGGCCTTGGATGGACCTTGCTTTGATTCACATATTCTCTTGTTTTCTGATCCTGATTTAGTTATTAGGTAAATCTCACTACTAGAAATAGAAAACACTTTATATGATAAAATCAGATTTTTGATGCAACCATGGGAGATTGAGGGATATTTTTCAAGGCCTTGACCAGCCATGTAAATCGAACTGTTTAGAAGATTGACTTAAGAACTGGAGACAGATAGTAAACAGCAGCGTTGAACTATTTCTTATTCTGTGTTTTTGACAACTTGTTGTGTGTAGATATCTATGGAAATACACATGTATGTATGTATGTTTGAATCAGGACAGACTTAGGACTCTGAGAAGATAGATAATCTTTCACAAAATTAATTTAAAAGAAGATTCTTTGTATTTCTACTTAGAAATTATAACTTATTAATACAAGTGATACCCTAAAGTTTCATAAAGCATTCATTCTCTGAAAAATACCAATATGTTTTAAGCTGTTAATGAGGTCTCCAAAATGTTTAAAATTTCATGCTTTTTGTTTCACATATGCACATTTTGGAAATCCTGGATGGTTATATTACAACAGTACTGATAATAAGTTTCATTTTCTGCTGTTAAATAAAGACCAAGTGACATCATTTTGTACCCTATCCTAATATTTTACAGTAGGGTATGTAAAGAAAAGTGGGAGAATTGAGTAATCACAGTATTCACAATTATATAAACATGGCAAAATCAAAAGAACTTATCCATTATAATCAATATTCCATTCGCTTTGCAAATAAGTATAGTAAGAAGATCCTATCTTTATATGTACCAACTTGCATGAGTTCATTTAGCCAATCAAGATATCAGGAATTAAAAATGGGTTCATTGATGGGACTTCCCTGGAGGTCCAGTGGTTAAGACTCTGTGCTCCCAATACAGGGGGCCCAGGTTCAATACCTGGTCAGGGAACTAGATCCTGCATCCCACATGCCACAACTAAGAGCCCACATGCTGCAACTAAAAGATCCCGTGTGCTGCAACTAAGACCCAACACAGCCAAGTAAATAATTTTTTAAATGGGTTCATTGATAGCAAAGTAAAGTAATGAAAATGACACTGAATGCAAATTATGATTCATTATGCCAATAATCAAATTGATAACAATTAAAATATGAAGAAGAGACATAATTTCTTCTCTCTTGTCCCTCTTACAATCCATCAGCAAATCCAGTTTCAAAAAAAAAATCCAGAATCTGACCTCACACCCCCTTCACTAGAATTTCTCTAGTCCATACCACCATAGCCTCCTGTCTGGACCTCTAAATTCACTTCCTAGTCACTCCGCTTCCCTTCTACCTCAACAACAATGTTCTCCCTTCGCAGCAACCAGTGTCATTTTTCTTTTTAAAAAATAAAACATATCACTCTCCTATTCTGAACCTTCCAGTAGCTCCCCATCACATGTAAAATAAAATCCAAAACTTTACCAGGGCTTACAAGGGTCCCTACCTCATGTGTTCCAGCTACATCTTTAGTCTCCTTCCCAATAACTTGCTGCACTTCAGCTTATTAGTCCTCAAATGAGCCAAGCCCATTCTCTTCTCAAGACCTTTGCATTTGCTCTTCTCTCTACCCAGAATACCTTTCCCTGGATCTTTGCATGTCTCACTCCATTTCATTCAAATCACTTCCTCAGAGGTTTCATCTCTAACTATCATATTCAAACCAGCAAATTCACCCTCCTCCTCTATTCTCTTCTCCTGCTATATTTTCCTTAAAGCACTTTATCATGACCTGATATTATTATATATATTTATGTATTCATTGTTAGTCTTTCACACTAGAACATAAATTTCACAAGTGCAGGGAATTTATTCACACCTTACATTCCAAGTGCCTAGGACACTGCATGGTATATATTGTGCCCACATTTGTTAAATGAATGAATATGTAAGCCAATATTATATGTAATTTTTTTGTAATTTTTTGGGGGGCATATTAAATAAATTTGGAATGTTATTGAAGGGTTTTTTTTTACTTTTATTGAAGTAGTCTTTATTTTTTTAAAACAGAAAAGAATAAAGAATAAAACAGCAAAAACACCAATTACCCCTGTACCCAGAGAGTGTTTGTTAACATAGAGAAAAATTATACATGCATAAGATTTTTCAAAAATTAACAGTACAGAAATGTAAATATTAAACAATGTCTCTCTTACCCACCTCCATGGTTTCCCCCCACCATCTCTCTCCCAAGAGATGTACCTATCACATATTTCTTATATCCTTACAAAGAAAAGAAAGTAAATTTTATGGCATATATAGATCCTTTGAAAATGTATACACCATATTGTTACTCTTTATCTTCCTTTAAAAATAAAATTAATAGTTAACTATACTTATTGGCATTTTCCATATCATCTTATTCTTTTTAATGGCTGCTTAGTTCTTTGTTCATATGTACCATTATTTGTCTAATTTGTCCCCTTAAACATCTCCATTTTTTCTACCACTTTTTGTATCATAAGTACTGTGGCAATGAATTTTTTTTCTTTGCTTAGTATTTGTAGATTTTTTTAAGTTTATTTTTTATACAGCAGGTTCTTATTAGTTATCTATTTTATACATATTACTGTATACATGTCAATCCCAATCTCCCAATTCATCCCACCACCAACACCCCCACTTTCCCCCCTTAGTGTCCATACATTTGTTCTCTACATCTGTGTCTCTATTTCTGCCTTGCAAACTGGTTCATCTGTACCATTTTTCTAGATTCCACATATATGCGTTAATATACGATATTTGTTTTTCTCTTTCTGACTTACTTCACTCTGTATCACAGTCTCTAGGTCCATTCACATCTCTTCAAATGACCCAATTTCGTTCCTTTTTATGGCTGAGTAATACTCCATTGTATATATGTACTACATCTTTATCCATTCCTCTGTCGATGGGCGTTTAGGTTGCTTCCATGACCTGGCTATTGTAAATAGTGCTACAATGAACATTAGGGTGCATGTGTCTTTTTGAAATTATGGTTTTCTCTGGATATATGCCCAGTAGTGGGATTGCTGGGTCATATGGTAATTCTATTTTTAGTTTTGTAAGCAACCTCCATACTGTACTCCATAGTGGCTGTATCAATTTACATGGAATGTTAGTGAAGGTTAATATTTGATTATGCTAGTCTAAATAAAATATTACATTATTCAGTGATTAGCTATTTTTATATATTCATTCAACTTCTATTCCTAAAGATATTCTTTAGCTTCTAACTATGAGGTACTGAGCCAGTAATATGTTATCTTTTTAAGTTTAAACTGCATTCTGCTTCTGCTTGGTAGAAAAAGTTCCTGATAGACCAACCTTCTTACTGTTAACTCTAAATTCTGATCAACAACAAAAAATCCAACTACCTGGGCTTCCCTGGTGGCGCAGTTGTTGAGAGTCCACCTGCCGATGCAGGGGACACGGGTTCGTGCCCCGGTCTGTGAGGATCCCACATGCCGCGGAGCGGCTGGGCCCGTGAGCCATGGCCGCTGAGCCTGCACGTCCGGAGCCTGTGCTTCACAATGGGGGAGGCCACAACAGTGAGAGGCCCACGTACCACAAAAAAAAAAAAAAAAAAAAAAATCCAACTACCTGAAAGTTCTGAAGAATGAACAGAAGCAGGCATATTTTGGAGGGGGGTTGAAACTCAGAAGAAGGCACTGGCATGGGGTGAGTTTCACCTTTTGAGGCTTTGAGCCTGAGGACAGACCTCAGTCACAGCATGGGGTAGCTAAAATTCTGACAGAAAACTTGCCATATTTTTGGCCTGAAGAAAAGAGTACAGACCATGGGACAACCAAAGCCACTGCAAAGTGATGGGACGAGCATTCAGTAAAGGAGAGATCCAGAGAATGGAGTCTAAAATTCTAAGCATAAATTTTCCTAAGTCTCTGGCTGAGCCTCGAACCATGAACAAACAGGGCAAATTCAAAGAAGCTTTCAGATAAGGCTAAAATAATTAACTGAGATTTGATTTGATGTCCTCAATGAGGAAAATCAAGTTTGAAGTTTGAGTTTAATGAATTTAATGTCCCTATAAAGCAAAAATGGCAACACTTTTTGGAATTATATAATAGAATCCACAGTCTCCACAGCATAACATTTGAAATATCTGAGAAGATCCAAAATTACTTGTTTTTTTCAAATTAATTTTTAATTGAAGTATAGTTGAATTACAATGTTCTGTTAATTACTGCTGTATGGCAAAGTGACTCAGTTGTATATATATATATATATATATATATATATATATATATGCGTTCTTTTTCATATTCTTTTCCATTATGGTTTACTACAGGATATTGAATATATTTCCTTGTGCTATACAGTAGGACCTTGTTGTTTACCCATCCTATATATACTGGGTCGCATCTGCTAATCCCCAACTCCCAATCCAACCCTCTCCCACCTCCCTCCCCCTTGGCAACCACAAGTCTATTCTCTATGTCCCTGACCATTTCTGTTTTATAGATAGGTTCATTTGTGTCATTTTAAATTCTACATATAAGTGATATCATATGGTATTTATCTCTCTCATTCTGACTTACTTCACTTAGTATGATAATCTCTAGTTACATCCATGTTGCTGCAAATGGCATTATTTCATTCTTTTTTATGGCTGAGTAGTATTCCATTGTATATATGTACCACATCTTCTTTATCCATTCATCTGTCAATGAACATTTAGGTTGCTTCCATGTCTTTGCTATTGTGAATAGTACTGCTATAAACATAGGGGTGCATGTATACTTTTGAGTTATATAGTTTTGTCTGGATATATGCCCAGGAGTAGGGTTGCTGGAACATATGGTAATTTTTTAGTTTTCTGAGGAACCTCCATACTGTTTTCCACAGTGGCTGAGCCAACTTACATTCCCACCAACAGTGTAGGAAGGTTCCCTTTTCTCCACACCCTCTCCAGCATTTGTTATTTGTAGACTTTTTAATGACAGCCATTCTGACACGTGTGAGGTGGTACCTCATTGTAGTTTTGATTTGCATTTCTCTAATAATTAGTGATGTTGAGCATCTTTTCATGTGCCTATTGGCCATCATATTTCTTCTTTGGAGAAATGTCTCTTTAGGTCTTATGCCCATTTTTTGATTGGGTTGTTTGTTTTTCTGATATTGAACCACATGAGCTGTTTGTAAATTTTCTAGATTAATCCCTTGTCAGTTGCATCATTTGCAAATATTTTCTCCCATTCTGTAGGCTATCTTTTTGTTTATGGTTTCCTTTGCTGTGCAAAAGCTTGTACGTTTGATTAGGGTCCATTTGTTTTTTTCGTTTTTATTTCTATTGCCTGGGAAGACTGACCTAAGAAAACGTTGGTACAATTTATGTCAGAGAATGTTTTGCCTATGTTCTCTTCTAGGAGTTTTATGGTGTCATGTCTTATGTTTAAGTCTTTAAGCTATTTTGAGTTTATTTTTGTGTGTGGTGAGAGGGCATGTTCTAACTTCATTGATTTACATGTGACTGTCCAACTTTCCCAACACCACTTGCCGAAGAGTTTGTCTTTTTCCCATTGTATATTCTTGCCTCCTTTGTTGAAGATTAATTGATCATAGGTGTGTGGGTTTATTTCTGGGCTCTCTATTCTGCTCCATTGATCTGTATGTCTGTTTTTGTGCTAATACCATGCTGTTTTGATTACTGTAGCTTTGTAGTATTGTCTGAAGTCTGGGATGGTTATGCCTCCTGCTTTGTTCTTTTTCTTCAGGATTACTTTGACAATTCTGGTTCTTTTATGGTTCCATATGAATTTTAGGATTATTTTTTTCTAGTACTGTGGTCATGGGTGATTTGTTCTAGTACATGTGGTCATGGGTAATTTGGTAGGGATCACATTAAATCTGTAGATTGCTTTGGGTAGTATGGCCATTTTTACAATATTAATTCTCCAATCCAAGAGCATGGGATATCTTTCCATTTCTTTCAATCATCTTCAATTTCCTGTATTAATGTTTTATAATTCTCAGTGTATAAGTCTTTCACCTCCTTGGTGAGGTTTATTCCTAAGTACAAAATTACTTGTTCATGAAAAACCAGAAAACTGTGACCCATTCTCAAGGGAAAAGATAATGGAGGTCAATACTGTGAAGACACAAATGGAATGATCAGATAAGGACTTTAAGGCAGCTGTAATATCTCAATGAGGCAAAGGAAAACCTGCTCATAACAAATGAAAAGATAGGAATTTCAGCAGAAAAAATAGAAAATATAAAAAGAAAGTAAATGAAATTCTAGAACTGAAAAACACAATATCTGACATTAAAAAAATCATAGAAATCATTCATTTCATAGAATGAAAATGACAGAAAATAGGCAGTGAACTCGAAGGTACAGCTCAATAGGAAGTGTTCTATCTGAAAAAGAGAGAGCAAGGAATATTGAAAAAAAAAAAGATCAGTGCTTCAGGATCCTGTGGGATAATATCAAAATTTTAAAAATATATGTAGGGCTTCCCTGGTGACGCAGTGGTTGAGAGTCCGCCTGCCGATGCAGGGGACACGGCTTCGTGCCCCGGTCCAGGAAGATCCCACATGCCGTGGAGTGGCTGGGCCCGTGAGCCATGGCCGCTGAGCCTGCGTGTCTGGAGCCTGTGCTCCACAACGGGAGAGGCCACAACAGTGAGAGGCCTGCGTACCGCAAAAGAAAAAAAAAAAAAATATATATATATATATATATATATATGTAATAGAGTCCCACAGGGAGAGGAAAGAGAGAATGGGACAGAATATATTTTTGAAGAAATAATGGGTGAAAAATTCCTAAATTGAATGAAATATATAATTTATAGATACAAAAAGCTTAGAAAACCCCAAATAGAGTTAATACAAAACAAACAAAAAACTAGGTGTATAATAGCAAATTGTTGGGACTTCCCTGGTGGCGCAGTGGTTAAGAGTCTGCCTGCCAATGCAGGGGACATGGGTTTGATCCCTGGTCCGGGAAAATCCCACATGCCGCGGAGCAACTAAGCCTGTGCACCACAACTACTGAGCCTGCGCTCTAGAGCCCGCAAGCCAAACTGCTGAGCCCGTGTGCCACAGCTACTGAAGCCCACGTGCCTAGAGCCCATGCTCCACAACAAGAGAAGCCACTGTAATGAGAAGCCCACACACAACGAGGAGTAGCCCCTGCTCTCCGCAACTAGAGAAAGCCCGTGCACAGCAATGAAGACCCAACACAGCCAAAAATAAATTAATTAATTTTAAAAATGAAAGAAAAAATTCCTTAAAAAAATAGCAAACTGTTGAAAACTAAAGAAAATCTCAGACACATCGGGGTTGGGGGGGTTAGAAATCAACATTATATACAAAGTAACAGCGATACAAACTACTATGGATTTCTTATCAGGAAGAATCTGTGCCAGAAAACAGTAGTACAATATCTTTAAAGTATTGAGAGAGAAAAAAAATGTTGAACCAGAATTCTAAGATAGAAAACTAAGAAAAAACTTCACCATTATATCTGCACTACTATAAGAAATGTTCTTTAGGCTGAAGGGAAATGATACTAAAGGGAAACTAATTTTCAGGAAACAATGAAAACCAATTAAATGGTAAGTATTTGGGTAAATGTAAAAGACTTTTTTCTTTAATGTCCTTACATTTAAAGCAAATATTTAAAGCAAAAAGTGTAGCGTATTCTTATGGATTTTATAATGTATGTAGATGTAATACAAATGACATATGACACTGCAATATAACTGATGGGGGTGGCTTATAAAGGACCTAAACAGCTTCAAAACTTCTACAGTTTACATGGAGTGATAGAGTAATAATTCTAGTAGACAGTGTAAATTAAGGATGTGTATTGTAATTCCTAGAGCATCTATTTTAAAAATTTAAGAGGTATGTTAAAAAGCCAATAAATTAAAATGGATTTTATCAAGTGATCCAAGTAAACATCATCTGTAGTGGGACAAATTGAAATCATGTACACCAGCCATGAGAAGAGCATAACATTACTTTTGTGGTATTTGTACGAAAAATGCATAGCCTGACTCTAAGCACAAGGAAACACCACATACCCAAATGGAGGACTGTCCCTGTAACATTCAAAAGTGTCACAGTCATTAAAGTCAAGGAAAGACTGGCACTTCTACAGAATGAAGGAGACTAAAGATACTTGACAACTAAATGTAATATGTGATTCTGGATTGGATTACTTTGCTGTGATGAACATAAATGAGACAATTAGCAAAATGTGAATGGGGCCAGAGGATAAGATGGTAGAATATAGTAACATTAATTTCTTGATTTTGAGGGTTGTGTTGTGGCTATTTAAGATTTTAACAGAATGGTCATATTTGTAAGTTATATCAATACATCGAAGTATTTAGGGGTGATAAGGACATCGGCTCCGGACGTGCAGGCTCAGCGGCCATGGCTCACGGGCCCAGCCGCTCTGTGGCATGTGGGATCTTCCCGGACCGGGGCACGAACCCATGTCCCCTGCATCGGCAGGCGGACTCTCAACCACTGCGCTACCAGGGAAGCCCAGGACATCATTTTGAAAATATACTTTCAAATGATTCAGGGAATAAAAAAGGTTATTTGTACTATTCTTGTAGTTTTTCAATAAGTATGAAATAATTTCAAAATAAAAATAATCTTTAGATAAAAATAATTTTATACAAAATAGCAATTTAGAGTAAGTGGCATTTTACATAAGAAGAACCAGAATAGAATACAGTAGATTTGAGTAATTAATTTTCAAAAATGAAAGTCTAAAATTGTATAACATAAAAATCAACGGCCTGAATATGTTGACAACTGCAAACAGTATGGGAAATGTGAATATATTTATTATATGAGTTACAGATCTCTTGAAATTTGTAGATATACTATTAGACAATACAGCACTGCTGCCAATTTTTAGAAGAAAAAAAGCACTTTAACCACTAATAAACATGGACCAGGTGACTTCCTGGATTTCACAACAGAAATAATAACAACCTGACAAGTTAGAGTGAATTCAGTGTAATAGCTGTGAGAAAGGCAATTTATACAAGAATGCCAAACAAATGTTAAACTTTTTGGTTCTTGTATACACTTAATTTTGGTCCTAAATTAGATATTTGGTTAGTAGTAAGACTTCTCCATCCTGATTTACTGGTCTAACCTGTCTCAGTCAGTAATTGGCAGATATAAACTCAGATTATGTAAATCGAGTTAGGATCAGTGCAGCAGTTTCTCTACTTGCATATTTCTCATACTTTATTATTGTCATCTACTTTTTAATTGTGCAATTATTTTAAAGAATGAAGCAAGTAGTTCACTTAAAGGTAGTTTCATATTAACACACCAAAGCCCTTGAATATCCTTATGTTACACATAGTATTTGATGATTCACAATGTAGTAGCACCCACTGACTGTAATGTCTCCTCACCAAATCAGATAGCAGATATTAATTATATGTCTATTGTTGGCCCAGTGTTGTAAGCACTCCTGTTGGGCTTTGATACTGCTTTCTGACAAGTGCGACATTTCTAATATAAATGTTTCAACAGGTGTTTTAACTGGTTGTGGTTGCAGGACTTTCTGATCCATGTTTCTGGAGCCTGATTTGTGAAATCTATCCCTGACCTCAAGTACAGCCTGCCCAAGGGATACAGTTAGGCACTTTCTTCTCCCCTTTTCCCATGTACGTATTTCTCACTTTTCAAATTTATCACACTGTCCTGTAGTTTGTAACTGTCACTTAGTTCTGTTCTCCTTTTTTGAGACAATGTCTTGAGGTGGATCACATTGTGTATGCCAAACGCAGGGCCTGGAACAGGTAGAATGTTTATTGAACAGGTAGAAGGACATAAAATAACTTTGTAGATGGGATATTGTTTTTTTGGTTTTTGGTTTTTCTTAATATATATTCCTCCCACCAACTTTCCTAATCGAGTTTGAGGCAGCTAACACTAGAAGAATGACTACTAGGTCAATGATCTTGAGTTAGACTCTATCTAGATCTTTATTTCAGAATTTTCCATTTTCTTATTTTTTGTTTTGTTTTGTTTTTCTGAAATGTAGACTGATTAATAAACTTTTCAGTAAATACATAATTTTAAAAAAATTCTCTGTCTACCTTCCTTACCTACTAAGGAAGAGTTTTCCAGTAGCTACTTTTTAAATTTTATTAAAAGATGCTTTTTATTTCTAAGCTAGACTGTGTTTTATTTAAGCTGCAGAGACTACATATACCTACAGAATGTCTTTAAGTGGTAGGAAAAACTAGAATGAAAGTGGCAGAATTTAAGATGAATAAGTTAATTTCCATTCCCCTCAGACTGCATATGGTTTATAAAGTTCTATATTTTGGTGTGGTCAGCTCTTTCATTTGATGATGTACATGACTGATCATAGGAAGTGAAGTTCCTGTTGAACCAGATAGAAATGGAATCATCATTTCTGGAGTTACTTAAATTAAGACCAATTGTGAAATTGATAAAATCAATTTGTTTATTTGATTGTCTTCCAGACTTGATAATTCAAAGTCATATGTCAATATATTCACCTGTAGGAGAAATAAACCAAATGACTTATGATGGAAACTGACTACCCAGAAGTACTTATTTGGGGAGTTGAAAGAAAGAAAAGTAAAGTAGAAGATAGAATGTAGAAATGAATGCAACTTAAGAATGGTTGTTAATATGAAATCAATTACAAGAATTACCTTTTTACTTCGATACTGGAGTCAAAATATTCCTATTGTAACTTCTTGTCTTCTGTTTTACCTTTTTTTCATAGGTAACTCCTTTTACTATTTACCTATGAAAAGTTGATTGGAAGAGGTGAGGAAGGAATTCAGTCACTAACCCAGACTGATGGAAATATTTGATGCAGGCTGCTTTTGTTCATTATTTGCAAAACCAATTAAGTTACAGTTTGATAAATTTTCACAAATTTTTCAACATGAAAGTGGAGGCATTGAGAATGTACTTACTGCATTTCTAAAAAACCAAAATTGTATCCTCTACAGTAATACTTGATTTTATAAGCTCCATATGGATTTTTAAACTACATTTAGCAATATTTTTAAATGAAATTTCATGAAAGTTTGTTAATGATATTATTATTTCATAATGGACTATGTAAGATTTCCATAGGTAAGTATCAGTACTTCATCACTCCAGATTATAAACAAAGTGAATAGACATCTAGTCCATTCTATACAAAGAAAATTCATGTAAAGGAAATAATGCTAATCTCAATTTTAGATTAGGTAAAGTCCCCATTTGAAAACTGTGGCTTATCTTACGTGACAGCATGTATCATTTCCAGCTGCTTTCTCTCTCTAATCAAAACATTTGCTCACAATAACAGCTGCCTCTATGCCTTGCTTTTAAACCATTTGCAGCAAATCAAACTGGGAACGTGTCCATAGTAAGAGAACTCAGGATTCTGGGATATGTCTGTTCTCCAACTTCAAAATAAAAAAAACAAGAAAGCTAATTCACAAACCAATTATCTTTTTCCTCTGAAGCTTTGTTTCATGAGCCCTAATAAACAAAATTTACAATAAACACTAAAATAGTACAGTCCAGAAATTTATAAACAATTGTTCTTTTCAAAATAAATCCATTTAAAATTGTATATCAGATATGTACAATACAGTGCATAACTTCTGTACTCATCAATTATTTTGGGAAAACAGAATATAGGAACTGAGTTTTGCAAATAATAGTAAATTATTATTCTGAGCCATTATCTGTGTCATGTGTATGAAGCTGCATTACTAAAAGTTAATAGTCTACATATGACTTTATATTATAGATAGCTTTTGACTCAAACAAAAGACATATCAAACTGAATTGGTATGAATAACTATTTTGGAATAGATTTTACAATCTATGTTTGCCAAAGAAATTCTTCTTCTATTTATATACCCTTTAGAATACAATGGTTTGGTATTAGCAAATTTTGCACTGTTTTAGAAGAAAATATCTGATTGTTAATGTTATAATTTTTTAAAGCATTCATTTCTCTTCATAAGTATCATCATCAATTTCAAGGGAAGAAAAGAGTAAATGTAATTTAGGTCAGACTAACACATCTTAATTTAAGCATTAAAAGATGTGTGTTTGAAAGATGTCAATCTCCACATGTTCTGGAAATAAAAACCAGACAAACAATACAACAGAACTTCATGCATCCCATAGAAGTCTGAATAACCAATTACTTAAAATTTCACCATCTGCTCTCATTGAAGCAGCAAGACTGAGGCATTTTCCCGTGTTACAAACCATGATAATCAGAATGTAACAGAATGAGAAATGCTAACACCATTTTCCCCCTTTCTTATTTGCTGTTGTGGTTCTTAATGAAAACCTGGGCTATACAAAGGAAAGGGGAGGACGTTCCCCCGCCCTATCTCCTAACTGAGTGCTTATACCCAGTAATAGCTTTCTGCTGCCCTGGGCAGCGTGACATTGCCTCATTTGGCCACGCACAGCTATTATTCTAGGAGGCAGCTAGTGAAGTGCCCCGATCCATCTGCTTGCTTTTCATGGGCTGGTGCTTTCCTTGATGTTGACAGCTGTCTTAGTACTCCTGGGCCACCTGCCACATAGTAAATACTGTGCTCCAACATATATACAGAAGCTTATCCCTCTGGTGGACTTTTTAGAACAAAAAGCTTAACATTTCTAAACTACACTTGCATCTTTGTTGAAATGCTTCAGAGTCAGCACTTTGTCTTTTCTCATACTTTTGAGGAGTACAGTGCTTATGCATTGGGAATGGTAGTTCAGTTACAGTGTGATGAACTTCAGCTTTTCTCACACATCAAATAAGTATTGAATTGCAGACCTTTTGTGGAAGTCATGGTGGTCACAGGAGGCAGAGGGGAAGAAAGTTATCTCCTCTAGTGAGCCTTCCTGGAACCTTCTAGACTAAGTTGGGGTCCATCCTATTTATACCCATAGAAAGATTTTCCGTGTCCTACCTGCTTTGCTCCTCTGTTTACCCCATTGCTCCTTGAGGGAAAGCACTGGTTTTTATTCATCACTGTATCTGTAAGAATGAGTGTGTATCTGACACATGGTTGGCACTCAAGGACAGATCCAGGTTTTAAGGTATGTGAAGATTTTTGTAATTTCTCTTTAAAGAGAAATATTTAAAATTAAAAATAAAAATTAGATATAAAAGTGAATGAAGCCACAACTACTGAAGCCCACGCGCCTAGAGCCCATGCTCCGCAGCAAGAGACGCCACCGCAATGAGAAGCCCGCGCACCACAACAAAGAGTAGCCCGTGCTCACCGCAACTAGAGAAAGCCCGTGCGCAGCAACGAAGACCCAATGCAGCCAAAAATAAGTAAAAATTTAAAAAAGTGAATGAAAAATAAATCATACAAGTTACCAATTTTAAAAGGTTGACTAATACTACAAATATCACGAAGTCTAGAAAAACAGTATTTTTTCCATTAACTGCCTGGTATACCTCTATAATATTTTTTTTCTTATACTTCTGTTGGTATACTCTTTGATAGCATTTCATATGACAATGATTTTCTAGTATCATTTTCGGTACATATAATGGAAAGAGAATTCAGTCTTTCCTCAAATTTGGTTGAGTCTATTTATTATTGATAGAAGGGCCGGGTAAACATACAACACGATACACTCACATACACACTCATTGTTTGTGGTATTGCTACAGGTTTGTGCCCTACAAACAAAAATTCTGAAAAATTCTATTTTACTGATTTTCATTAAAAAATTTTGCTGCATTTACAATTATAAAAATTATATACATTCCATTATTGAACATGTTACTGTTATGAGAGAAATTACATCAATTAGAAGTGATTCTTTCTGTTTTGGTTTTGTCTTCTGATGCCTGAAATAGTCTTCTATAACTCACCTTTTGCTGTTGTACATTTTGAATCTTGTTTCACCTCCACTACCCACACATATTTTCAGTGTTAGGGGAATTAGGATGTGTTTATGTAGTGATAATGTATCCTGGGTGTAATGCTTGGTGAGTTGCACAATGGACAAATTGGAATTTAAGCAGTAACAACTATTCTTTGGAGAAACTGACAACCAAATAAATATATCCTACTAAATCCAAACTAAATGTATCCCCAATGCAAATTTCCCGGCAGATCCCAAAGTGCCCCCAATAACTCCAATACCAACTGACTCTAGGCATAAGGTGATGGAGGGAAAATCCAAGTGGAAAGAGATTGTGGTCTTAATTGCAGTTTAAATGTTTGCTTTTGTAAATTTCATAAACACACACCACCAAGTGATCACATTCCTGAGTTCACACTGGAAGAGACCGTACCAGTGAGATGCCCTGAAGCTTCAGCTTCATCAGCTTCACAGTAAATGTGCTTCTACTGCAGATACTCATTAAATGTCTTCAGAAAAACTGAATGAACAATTGAAGACAACTGTGCTAAATTAGCATCTCTAAGATCCTTACAACTCTAAAATTCAACTTTTTTACAGACTTCCTAATGTAATCTTAGAACTTGGTATTCAGAAATTTGTTATTATGAGTTTAGAATATAAGAATGGAGGACATCTAGGAACTGATAAGTACTTGAAAAGTAAATAAATTAAAATTCAGGAATCATTAATTTATGGTTTTAAGCTAACTTTTCATAGACGAAGTTTGCCTTAATTGAGGCAGGACACCATGTATACTTACCTTACAATTCATTTAAATGCTTTGTTCTACCACAGGCTGGAGATTAGAATATCGTTAGACATTGTTTCCTTCATGAAGTAGTTGCTTTTGAGGAAAAAAAAAATATATATATATACACACACATATGTGTATATATATATATACACATATGTGTGTGTATATATATATATACACATATGTGTGTGTGTATATATATATATCATGGGCCTGTATTGGACCAACCGTTCATTTTAGGGGCCTCTAATAACATTTATATTATCTTATACCTTTGCAAGCTGTTTCTTAATAGAAGGGATTCTAGCTGGATGAACATTAGCATTATTTCTACTACATATACTATCACCACCAATACTATAGAAAGTTTCTATATGAATGAAGGACTTTACCCATCATGATTCTATGCCTTCTATTTACCAAGGATAGTGGTTATTGAAAGAATATGACTATCACAGCATTCTCCTTAACAGCTATTTTTTAGAGAAATTCCTTTCTTAAAAAAAAAGCATTATTAGATAAAACCATAACTCAGTAATAAATCTTACTGGCCCCAGTAAGTTTTTATCCCCAGAAAGACTTCCTGAAAATCTACCCTCTGGTCAGGTATTAGGGTGTAGGGCTTGCTTTGGTCACAGTACAAGTGGTGGACACATCTGGTAGTTATTTAACATTCCTTTGGGGAGATTAATTCTCTAGCCCTTCTAGCTGGAGGGAACAGTTTGCTTCATACTCTCTTTGCTTTCATATTCTCTGGGCTTTCTGGTTAGCTGGCCTTTAATGGAGATTCTTCCCTAAAATAATAAGACTCGAATTGGGAATTTTACTTGTCTTATTCTAGTGTATTATTCTACCTTTTCCCTTTTTTCTCAGACTCACAGAGAGGGAGGAAAGATTGCAAAAGAGAAAGTGCTGACTAGCACTTTTGATCCCAGATGATCCCAATCTTGAGGGATTGTCTGGGATGAACCCAGCAGAAGGAAACTAGACTGATTTGACTTTGGTAGGTTAAATTGAGCCAGAACAAATTAGGGTGAGTGGCTTTGGGCTCTGCTGCAGTTAGTAGGGGCTGGAGTGCTTCTTCGAGGCGGCTGTGGTGTGGCAGGGAGGCTCAACAGCCATCAGCTGGTGCTGAAATGACCTGGGGTGTATAGCCATCCAATCAACTCATCAGCAACCTTCTCCAGGACTCCAAAGCCAGAGGGGGGATGACCCCAGGGTACCTTCCTGCCCCTCCCCCAAGTCAAAACTGCCTTGGACATTTCATTTTTATCTCATTTACTTGTATAACATTTTTAGTGAACAGGTATAGGATATTCACTTTTCTGACTTCTACACCCTCACAGGGGCAGCTTGGCTTTAAAACAAAACACCTGGGGTGAATGGGCCCCTTGATATTTTCTCTACTAGCCACTAGGGTATAAAAAACTAAAAATAAAAAATTGTGCTACTATATTAGTGAAATAAGTCAGACATAGAAAGGCAAATACTACACTACATGGATTCACTTATATTGATGCATCTAAAAAAGTCAAATCCATAGAAGCAGAGAGTGGAAAGGAGGTTGCCAGGGGCTGGAGATGGGGAAACAAGGCCGTATTATTCCAAGGGTACAAAGTTGATGTTATGTAAGACGAGTAAGTCCTAGAGTTCAACTTACAGCACAGTGCCTGTAGTTCAAAATACTGCATTGTATGCTTAAAACTTTGCTAAGAGGGCAAAGCTTACGTCATAAGTGTTTATAATAATAATAAATAAGAGGGTGGGAGGGAACTTCTGGAGGTGATGGATGGTTTTATGGCATAGATTGCCATGATGGTTGCATGGTGTGTATTTATCTTCAAACTCATCAAGTTGCATAAATTAATTATTACAGTTTTGTATGTACCTTTTTTAAAAAAACTAAGAAAATCCAAACTACTGTATTTAGACATATTTAAAAGCAAATCTTAAGGACCTTTTGGTCTCCAGATTTCAGTGACGTCTGTGTAATAACTACAAAATATTTGTTCCAGCATTTACAAGTTTGAATTACACTTGTTTTTGATCAGTGACGTTTTGCAAGAGGGTTCGCCGGGGAGTAGTATGTAACACGGAGTGTGAGAAATACCAAAACCCATCTGGGTTAGGGTAAGTTACTCCACACGGTAGTAAGCCAGCCGAACAAGAAACGAGCTGTTGACAGATCTAGACAGGCACCTACGGAGCCCTCCACTTCTAAGACTCGGCCACGGGGTAACCTCATCGTCTGCAGCCCCGGGTAGCTGTTTTAGGAACAGCTGTTCGTTAGCTGAAAGGCAGCCCAGGCCATTCTGGTACCGCAGTTTACCAGGTGTGTTCACAAACTTTAGTTCATGAACTTCTTTCAAAAGTCTGAACACTGTTCCGTCCATTGGCTGGAGGATAGAAAAACAAATCAGTAATAGGAAGGAAAATTTGAGCGAAAAGACAAACGGGCTGGAGCTCGTTTGGGCGGGAAGCCCGGAGCCCGGCGTAGCGGGGTTCCGCGTCCCGCCGGGTCTCAGGCCAGCGCCGGCAGCGAGGACCCAACCGGCGTGGCGGACGGCCGCGGGGCCCGGGCTCGGGGCGGTGCCGAGGCCTCTGGCTCCTCCCGGGGGCGGGCGGGCTGGGGGCAGGAGGAGGAGCCGCCGCACAGCGCAAGAAGTAGCCCCGCTGGGAGCGCATCGCGCCCGCGCTTCTCCTGCCGGAGATGGATTGAGCCGCGCCGCCCGCCTGCGCCGAGTCAGTCCTACCCTCGCCGGGTCCCGCGGCGGCGTTCTCAGGGCGCAGGACACCGTCTCGCGCGTTCCCCGGAGACGGCCGCGGACCGGCTGTCGCGCCGGGGAGATGTCCGGCGGCCGGAGGAGGGGCGGCGCCCCCTGGCACAGCTTCTCCCGGTTCTTCGCTCCCCGAAACCCTTCCCGGGACAAGGAAGAGGAAGAGGAGGAAAGGCCGGGGACAAGCCAGCCGCCCGCGCCGGTCCGGGGCGCAGCCAGGTGGGAGCCGCGGGGGGGACGTCGGGGGGCCCTGCGCCGACTCGCGGGACGGGGGGCTCCTGGCCCCGGTGCCCGCAGCCAGCCGCTCTCGGCCAGGCTGCGCTCGCCACTTTCTGTTCTTCCTCCATTGCTCAAGTTTCGTCCTTCTCGCCCAGTTCTCGTGCCGCATCGCTTGGTTTGTTAAATCCGGGTGAAGTTCGTGACCCGAGGCCGCGCCAGCCCGCGGGGCGCTCTGCCTCCCCACCTCCCCTCCCCGGATGTGATTCGGTTCCCGTCCCACAGTCGCGTCTGCTCTCCAAGTTCTGCGGCAAAAGCGAGTCCCCCGGCGTCCTGCCTACAGTAATGGGAAACAGTTGTGAGCCGAGCCATCCGCCAGGGCAAAGAGGGCGCGATCCGAAAACCACTTCTGTGGGAAAGGTAACGCTTTGGAGCGCCACCCCCTTGGCTGGGATTTTGCCATTTTATTCGTGGTTTCTCAAAATGATTTAAAAAAAAAAAAAAAGAATGGTGATGCTGAGTTCCCAAGACTCCATCAAAATATAAAACCCTCGCTAGGCTTATTTACCATTGCCTGACATTTAGATGATGCCACTCTTCTTTCCCATGTCTCTTCGGAAGCATCTGCCTCAAGTTCCCAGACAGATTCCAGAAACCAGGACTCGAGCTGTCTTGGTTTCAGTAATGAAAACTTGCCCCTTCTCTGCAGTCTTTTTTCCTTCTCCACCTGCTGCTGTAAAATCGAAATTTAAAAAAAAATTCATGTCTAATAAAACTACCTATTCCTGAGTCCTTTCATCTGAGTCCCGAGGGAGGAAGAGGGGTTAAGTGATATACAACTCGCTGTTTTAAACTTTTGATGGCAAGAGAGGCTTACGGCTCCGTCTTCCCCCAAATTGCACTAGAAGATCACTCATGTGATTGGAAGGACGCTCTCCAGAAAGTTGTGTTTACTTCAGATGTTAAGGGCTTCGTGGAGGGCTTCAAAGAAAAATGGATAGGAAACAGAACTGTAACTGTGACTGAGCTGATTCCATCAATATTCATTCAGGTCTTGTGATTTGATTCTAGTCGTTTATGTGTTCCTCGGTTTCCCTATTTGTGAAACATTTCCATTTTGACCATCTGTTAATAAAATGCCACGTCTTTCCAAGAAAGCTCCTATAATATTTGGAAAACTTCTCCTGGGAAGCTTTAGCTATTATTGCCCTGTTAAGAGAAAATTTTAAATTCAGAGTTAAACAGTAGTTAAAAATAGTTTTGAAGTCTGACAGGGCTCAAGCAGAATGTCTGAATGCTGGTGTGGGCAGACAGCCTGTGGTGCCTGCCATCACTGTAACAGCAGTAACGGTCTTGGATAATATGGAGGCAGTGTTTAAAAGAAATCCCAAGTAGACTCAGCAAAAGTTGGAAACTTGTGTCAGTGTTAGCAGGGAATAGGCAGGCCAATTTCAGGTTTATATCAGAATTGACCTGAAACCCTGCCTGCTGCCCTGCCCTATTTTGGCTTTTTAGGCACTTCTCAAATCTCTTTTCTCTCTGGAGCTAACCACTACAGCAACTTGTCTCTTGTCTTCTTACCACTCTTCCATTCTCATCTCCAGAGAGGCGCACACTGTGGCTTTTTGACAGTGAGAAATTTAATTGTGCTTATATGGACACTAATTGTGTCCTTATCATTTTTAGAACTTGCCAGATGTTAAGGGGATAGCAGATAATCCTTTGTGTGGGTGTTTTACCTTTTAAATGAGTTTAAATCTCTCTTTTCAAGGATATAAACAGACACAAAGCCTTTATTGAAAGTTTAATGAAACGAATGGAAACAATGTCCTAGTAACACAACACCCTGGTGTTAACAAGATTGGAAACAGAATTGCGATTTGTCACTGTGATCTTATTTCAAAATGAAGGGGGTTTTGGCTGTTTATTTTAGAGGCAGTAAAAGCTTTTGGTTTTAGTGGGAGCCTAGTTGACCTTTTGTACTGGTGATTTTAGATGCAGGGGAGTCCGTTCAGACACGAGGGGCTTGGTGTGGTAGGGATGTAAAGATGACTGAGAAAAAGGTCCTTTCTCTCAAGGAACTGGGAGAAGGGAAGAAGACCACTTGAAAACAGTCATCCTACCATCTATGGTGTGTCTGGCCCATTACAATTGACAGAGTACTTTTAATAATATTATGCTTTGAGGTTGGACAGACCTGTACGATCAGTATTTTCATTTTACTATAAGAAACAGTTAAAGAAACTTCCCCAAAGTCACACAGCTACTTTTCAGTTAATGAACAAGTATTAAGTCCTATGCAGTGCCTGCAACTCTGAGCCCCCTTAACATACATTAAGGATTAATCTCTGCATTCTGACTTTTCCATGTACTCAAAACAAAATGCATTCTCTCAAACTTGGGTTGTATAGTCTCTGTTTCTGCACTTCCAGTGTTGGCTTACGTGAATTTTGTGATGTAACTTGTGTGTGTACAAACACAAATGGGACATAAATTCCTTAAGAACAGAATTCCTTAACAATTTCTTAAGAACAGAATTAAAAATTAAACACAGACGTAACCACAAGACCAGTAAAAGTAAAATTTACAGCATCATCCTAACAGCTGTTTTTTGGCTACTCACAAAATGCATATGGTACCAACTGGGACAAACACAAGTTTTGGGGGGGTTGCTAGGACTGTAGCACTGTGTACCATGCCATGATTCAGGTGGTCCAATATTTCCCTATTTGAACCATAGGAAAACTTTTGCTTTTATGGTGTGCTGTTATTTGGGCATCATTTGCTGTGAACACATCATTTATATATTATGTTCGCTGCTGTTCTCATTAACCTTCAGCAGTTAAAGAAGGCCTGTTTGCATCAACACTGTTGTATATGGGAATTCAGGTGTTGGCAATGGAATTACATTTCAGTACTTATGTCTTGGGTGGTTGACCAGATCCAGGAAGTGTTTATATTAATTTGTTTTAGGTTTTGTAGAGATGAAAACTGCAACTGAATTCAATTCACTGCTATAATGTTTAGCCCAGTTTATGAGCATGCAATGAATGGACTCATTAGAAGTGATAGGGGAGAGCGGGGAGGGCTTCATGGTGGAGGTGGTTTTACCTGGGCCTTCAAGGCACTGGTGTTTTCCACAGGTAGAGAATTTAGCCACAAAGAGAGAAATAGGGAGTGGGTCTTCTAGGCTGAGCGAAGGCCTTCAGAGGTTATGATCTCTTGGGGGCTGTATACATTAGTGGGGCAGAGTGAGAGAGGCGTTAAGAAAGCTAGATTAGCGCTGGGCCTTAAAGAGTGTTTGGCTCTCAATTTAAAGCTTAGAGAATTTTTGTGAAGGTCTTTTAAACAGAAACTGCCAAACTGAAATTTGGAGGATACCTGCCTTCTAATTTTCCCCACTTTGAGAAGATGATTGCTCAGTTTTGTTTCTTTGCTATATCACACATGATGGACGTGTTTCAAATGAGCTCCGTACAATGTTCGTAAACTCGGGAGGGGGATAGTAAGGCGAGAACAGCATTTATTCAAGGGCCCACTGTGCACTTCCTCCTGGGATGGGTACTTTTACTTGCATTGTCTCATTTAAACGTCACCCTCAGCCTGGAAGGTAGCCGTGGACACTGTTGGCATCTTGAGTGGAACAATTCTTTGTTGAACTGGGCTCTCCTGTCCTTTGCAGCACAGTTGGCATCTGTAGCCCCATCCACCAATTGCCAGTTGCATCCTCCAGTCATTGGGAGAACTCAAAACACCTCCACCCAGGTGGGTGGCAGGGAGAGAGATAGGACTCCCAGCTGAGAACGATTTACTCCAAATCATGACAGGAGTAAGTTTCAGGGGTGAGATTTGAAATTGGGCCTCTCTGACTCAGAAGCTCTGATTCTTTTTCCACACCATCCTGCCTGCCACCCTGCTGAACTATGCTCCTTCAGAATACATCTGAATATGTAAGTCAGTTGGACCTTTCCTTCCTTTATTCCAGAATGGGTAATGCTGTGGCCCATTTCACATGTACTCTTTTTGGCTGTTCCTTTGAGCGTCCCAGTATAGTGCTATTGATAGAAGGTAAGACAGGATCACTAGACCCAAGGTAGGGCTGTGTCTCATCTTGGTGTCCCCTTTACCTAGCTCAGGTGAGGGAGTGAATCTCTGTTGATGGAGCATTAAAGCACTTACTACTGGCTTTAAGCGAGGGTTAGTACACTCCTACCCTTAAAATGGGCATTTTGAAACATGGGGGTACCATAAAGCTCTCTAGACAGTGTTTGGCTATTGATTTGAAGTTCAGAGAATATTTGCTTTTCACCATGGCTGAGTGTGATTGATAAATGGGTAGAACCAGGATGCTAATGGGACGTAGTGCAGGAGATAGTCTCATAAAAAATGTCAATAATGCCCCTGATACCAGCACGAGAACTGTTGGCCTTCAAGTTAAATGTTGACCACAGCATCAGTTTTGTAAGGAAAAGGAGCTTTGTTCTCCAAATTTTTATAATGATTGCATTTTCATTGATTTGAAAGCACTATAGAGAATAATAGATAACTAGTTTAGTGGAATAAGAGATACCTATGTGGTGTTGAAGGACCACATCTGTAGTTCATGCCTGCAGCAATAAAGATGACTGGGGGCTTCCCTGGTGGCGCAGTGGTTGAGAGTCCGCCTGCTGATGCAGGGGACATGGGTTCGTGCCCCGGTCCGGGAAGATCCCACATGCCGCGGAGTGGCTGGGCCCGTGAGCCTGCGCGTCCAGAGCCTGTGCTCCGCAGCGGGAGAGGCCACAACAGTGAGAGGCCTGTGTACCGCAAAAAAAAAAAAAAAGATGACTGGAAAATTCCAGAAGTCCTCGACCCTGTGTATTTTGTGAGAATCTTGAGCTTCCAGGTTAATGGAAAGCACAGAACCTACCTTTGGCAGTGGAGTAGAAATATAGACTGTTTTATGGTGTTGTAGCCATACTTTTTTTCAAGTGAGATTTCTGACTTTTGGGCTTAACAGGGTGTCTGCCAGATGTCTACCTTGGGGATTCTGTTTCTTGCTGAGGAAATTCCTTGAAAGCTAACTCAATTGTACACTCTAAATGGGTTCGAGTTGCAAGTGTACCTCAAATTGGCCCACAGTAAATTTAATCAGCACTTCTAACTTTGAAAGTTCTGATTAAACAAACATTTTTGGGTTTTTTTTTATCTCAGTGGAAAATACGTAAAAAGGATACTAGCACATTCTGTAAAGTAAGAGGAAAATAATACTTCCTCAATAAAATATTTTATTTCCTAACCAGAGTTTTGATGAAATACATTGATGTGCAGATAGACCAGAAATGCCAGTACAACTGTGGTAGCAAGAAAACATAGGTTGACATAAATTGAAACTCGGGAAAGTAATCCAGGTTCTCTACTGAAAAGAGAGTATCAGCATGAAGTAAAAGTTAGTCCTATTTTTTTAGTCTGTTCATTCCATAAATTTGAGTGACTGCTACTTGTTGAGTATGTTGCTAAGGAGTGGGATACAAAGATGAATGAAAGACCAAAACTGCCCTCAGAGGGTTCCTAAATTAATGGAGGAGATAAACATGTATGTCTCTATTTTCCAGATGAGCTCATTATGTGCCAAACACGTATTTGGTGCGTGTGACATGTGGTTCAGAACTCATGTACTGTATCATGAGGGTCAAACATTGTATGAAGACTTTCTCATACAAAGTGTCCTCTCGCTGCTCTGAACTTCTCCCTGAGCATGGTTTGATGAGCAGCCTTGGCCAAGACAGACTCGTGGGGAGATGTGGCAGTAACTATACCAGCAGGGATGGAAGTGCTTTCCCTCAGTCCCGCCTGCTCCTCCTTGACTCAGCAAGTCTTAGATGGAGGCAGAAAAGCGCATCCTTTCAAAAGTCAGCATTCCAAGTAAGCGGAAATCCTTACACAAAATGGCTTGGTGTTGATAGAGAAATAAGTTGAAGTTTTGTGACCAGAAATAACTAATCTTACTGTTTATTTGTCAGTCGTGAAGGCCAAGTACTGGTACAACTCCAGCAGGATTACCTCTCAGTGTTTAACCCCTGGGGGATGTAATTGGAAATATCCCAAAGCAGTGCAACAACTGTTTGCTTAGTCAAGTGTTTCTTTTTGCCTGACAGATTAATGATGACAAAACTAAACCACCCTTAACCAGGAGATTGGGATTGAAACATATATACACTAATATGTATGAAGTAGATAACTAATAACCCGCTGTATAAAAAATAAATAAAATAAAATTCAAAAAAACCAAAAACCTAAATAAACCACCCTTAATTGAGGCCCTAATAAGATCCAAACCCTATGCTTGGGGCTTTAAACATATACATTCACTTAATCCTCAAAGCAACCTTATGAGAGAGGAAGCTTTACTCCATTTTACAGATAACATAATTTAAGGCTTGGAGAGGTCCAATAACTAATCAAAAGTATCAACATCTTGTGGTAGAGTAAGGAGTCGAATTCTCCTTCCTGAATTCAAAGCCTACAGCATTATGTGACTACATTCCCTGCTTAACTTGGGAAGACCCAAACAGAAGGCAGACCTTAGAAAATGGTATTGAATGGAAATAAAAGACAATGGCATGCAGCTGGATGTCTGCCCAGATGGCCTGGGTCAGTGCTCGGTACAATAAAGAATTTATGGTCCTGGCAGTTGAGAGAGGAAAATATATACACTTATACAACTTATAAATTTATACTTGAATACATAAAAAGAGTCAGTCTCCTTCGGAAAAGATACAGATTAAGACTAGCAAGATACCATACAACACCTGTTTGATAATCAAAACTTGAGTTTGTTGGGAGGAACTCTCATATACTACCAGTGGGAGTGTAAATTGATACACCACTTTGGAGGGCACTTTGACAAGTTCTGTCAGTATTATACATTCACATACTCTGATTTAGCAGTTCCCTTCTAGGAATTCCATTGGCTGTATACAGTTTGCAAACAGGCCAAAAGTTGCCTCTACAAGTTTAGTCATTGCAGTGTTGTTTCAATTAGCAAGAGGTGAAAAATAAAGTGTAATCCCATCAGTAGTGGACTAATTGGTAAATCATGGTATATCCATGTAGTGGAATATTACACAGCTGTCAAAAAGAATGATAAAGCTTTTTATGTACTGATAAGAAAATGTCTCTTAGATACATTAAGTAAAAAAATTTTAAAAAGCAAGATACAAACCACTGTGTATAGTATGCTCCTGTTTGCATATGAAAATGGGGGAGTATGAGAAAAGTCTGTTACTAGTGTTGTGCTAACTACTTAGGGAAGGTGAGGGACTGGGTGAATTAGTGAGGAACAGGAGGGAGACTTTTCATTTTAGACCTTCTTATACTTAAAAAAATTATGTGAATTATCTATTTCAGAAAAAAAAAAGGACTGGTTATGACCTAGTGAATATCTCTGTATAAAAGAGGAAAAAAGAGAATTTATAATCCTGAGTTGGCAAAAGTTCTCCAAAGAAAGAATGAACTCCATTAACTTTTTCAAGTGAGAAAAGTTATGATTAAGGCTATAAGTAAATGGAATATTTATAATGCAGAATAATTAGATATTTTGATACTTTCTACAGGTATGAGGAAGGCTTATATATTATTAATCTGCAATGTGAAACTGGGTGGAGTTAACAGAGCATCAAAAATATCAACTCATTTTTGTGAGATCACCTAAATCATCTGCTTTAAGTAGCAGTGTGACTCTGGGCAGTTCATTAGCTCTGTCTTTGATTATAAAGCGAGGGAGGTAGCCCTCATTGCTAAGGTCTCTTCCAGCTTTATCATGCCAGCCAAAACTCCATAGGGTAATAGGTGTGTACAAAATAAAGAAGTATGCCTTATAGATTAGGAAGACTTTTGTTTTACTGGAAAGGCTACATATGAATATGCATTGGGTATTTCCTCTCTGTGGTCCTAACACTTTCATCAGTTGATTTGAAAACCTCACCAATGTTTTAACAACAATTCATTTGGTACCACTTGTGCCAGGCCCTGTACTAGCCTCTGGGAATCCAGTGCAACATGGTCTTTGGTTCAAAATGCTCCTGCAGTTTTGTGAGGAAGGCAGACATAGCACAAATCTTTCTTTCCCTCTTAAAATAAGTACCAAGGTGTCTCACGGGGCTGTGGAGCATTTAACAGGTGTAGGCCCATTCTTGAGACTCTCTTCTTAGAGAAAATGGTTTTAGTCTCATTTAAGCTGTTTCTTCTGGCCTTTCTGTACATGTGTCTATTTACTATTCTTTCTTGATTTGTAAACTTTAGACAGTTTATATTGATTTCTGGTGATGGTAGATGAGGACTTAGCTATTTTACACCTCTTCCCACTTCCCTTTATTCATTCAGCCAAAATAAGTGTTATAATTTTGGGACTGAATCAAAAGTCAACCTTTCCATGTATATAAAATACAGTTTTGTTTAGAATAGTACAACATGCTTTTGAAGGAGCACGTCTTTTATATGTTCCTTATGACAAGTAGCTCAAATGGTAGTGCCAGAAATGACATGAAAATGGTATTTGAATGCTCTCACAAATAGTAATTTTGTGTGATTTCTACATGATATGTTAGAAATTTCTCCTTTACTCTTTTGTACTAAAATTTATGCAAAACATGGATGCTACCTTAGTGGCAGGTCATAATTTTTTATAACTGCCATGCTTCTTATGACAAGGAATGAAATACTTTGAATTTTAAACTTTGATAACTGGGAACAGGTTGGGTGAGATGTAAACTCTCAGACTTTTATTGTCTTTGTTGTCAAAGCACAAAGGATCATACCCTGGCTGGAGGGGTGGCATTGTGCTGTATTAGTCAAAGCTGAAAATATGTATGGTAATAATTTTGATTGCTCCATTGTTCTAGGTAGGCAGATAGGGATATTATTTGGCAATGTTGTATTTATTATGATACAGAGAAATTGCCATTATGAAATATTTGTACTGTTAGTATTTAGTTATTTGTCTACTTTAAATTTGCTAGCATTTTTCACTAACTTGTTTTTGTGTTTTAAAATCAACTACAATACTTGTTTTTTCTTCCTTTTGATAGTCATATATGCTTTTCTAAAACAGCTATGAAATTATAAGAAAATCAAAAAGAAAAAAAGCACAGCTCATACATAACCCTCTCCACCCAGAGACGAGTACTGTTCTTCTAGATCATTTCCTATGTGCATATCTACATGTATACATATTTTTAGAAAAAGTAAAAGTTCTCTTCAGGATTTTGAAACCTGAATTTTTTTTTCACTTAACAATGGTGCTTTGTCATTTTCTACAATAGTTCATATACTTTTACAAATTATAAAGATAATTTTAACCCTTTAAAAAATCTTAGATGGGTCATTACTTTTCAGAATCTAGTTTGAGTATCTAAATGTGTCTCTGCTTACAGAGGGTTTGTATTCCGATGGGAAAGTTATATAGATTTATATATAATGTGCTTTGAAGTAAAATAAAGCCGGGTGAGGGAAGAGGACGTGATGGAAGTAGTGAGTCTGTAATAAGGTACAGAGAGGATGGTCATGGAAGGCCTCTCTATTGGGTACCATTTGACCCAAGACCGGCATGATATTTGGAAGTAAGGACCTGAGCAAATCAGAGGAAAGGTCTTTCCAGGAAGAGCGAAGAGCCAGTTTCAAGGTTGTGGGGCAGGACCATGTTGGCACAGATGCCAGAATAGGCAGAGACCACAGAATGGAAGGGAGCCAGGGGCCAGATGAGGTAGGTCTTGATAAGGAGTTGAGATGATGAGATTACTTTTTTTAAAAAAAAGTAATCACTGAGGCATGGGTTTATATGTATTTGTATGTCTGTATATTCTCACACAGTTTATCAGCTTATTGGTATCCAGAAGAATTGACAGAGGAGGAAGAATTTGAGTTGGAGGTGAGGTCAGCCTTGGTTGGCTCTGGGAAGGCCCAGTCTCACCTGTCCTTGGATCTCCAGTGCTCCTGCCTCAGGCCAGTTTGTTGAATGGTACACGAATGGGTGTCCCATTTTAGACAGCAGCTAGAATACTGCTTTGAGTTCATGTCACAGCAAAAGTTCAGGGTATTGATTCTTTTCTTTTTAATTATTTATTTATTTGGTTGCACCCGGTCTTAGTTGCGGAGGGGTATTGATTCCTGTGAGGTGGGTCACAAATGTTCAGAATCTGAAGGGTATGAGGAAGAAGACTTTGGGAAAATAGAGCAGTGGCTGATGTCATGTGTAGATGGACAGCTCAGGTCACATCTAACAGACTGAGCTTCTCTATAGCCTGTGATTAAACTGTAATTATGGGTCTTGTTTTGGGAGCATGTGATGGGAACAGGAAGTAAATAAGCTCCAAGGTGGATACATAAATTACAGGAGAGGGTTGACATTATGGGGAAAGGACTGTCAGAAGCTCTAAGACTGCAAAGCCGTGAAGCTTCATAATCATGTCTGTTACCTCTCCTTCTTGCTCCCAGTTTCTCTCCAAAGAGTTCTGAAATGTAGACACCAGATGTTTGGGCTAAAATACATGCTGTTTGTCTTAAAAGTGCAGCATTTTGTTACCTTTTAATTTGAAACCCAGAAATAGCCATAACCACCTGTTTTATATTCTGTTAATAGTCATTAAAAAAAAATTACAAGTACTACTCTACTGCTGGCAGTCACTGTTTATGAATGGACAGTGTTCTAGATGGTTGTTTGGAAATTGGCAGTGTGGAACTGTCTTTATTCCCATAGAAGCAGGGTTGGAGCTGCTGGGTGGGATTCCAGGCCAGTGCACAAAAGTCAGTCTAATCCATAATGTACCTGCAGTAGAGCAGCGAACAAAGAGAACTCTAGAGCTTGTCGTGTGAAGATGTGTTGCTAAGATCCCCAAGGTAATGTGGATGTCCCAAGGAATGGGCAGACCCTTTGGAGGTGTGAGGGTGCTATATTTAAGGACCCAAGTGAGGGATGAGACGGAGCAGTCCAAGGGGATAGAGGACAGACCCCGGCTTGGCCTCAGTCACTTTGAAATAAGGGACGGTAGAAGTTTCTGCCTCCTTGTTGTGATGCCCTGATAGCAGTTTTGACTGAGTTGGTTTCTTGGTCCCAGTCTTTTTCTTCCTTTACCACAGAAGCCTCAAGGTTTAGTCTCCCTGTTCCTTTTTCCCCTCACTCTGCTTACTGAAGGATCATATGGGATTTTAGATCTGGCAGAGTGCTGATCTGACACTTCCAATGTACATATTTGAAAAAATCAGATCCAGAAAGAAGCATTTTGACTGAAGTGCCTTTTGTCCCTAAGGTGCCATCCCTGAAACAGACCTACGTCCGTTTTGTTTTATCTTACATCTGGCATAAAGTCAGTGGTTGCTTAATGACTGTAAGTTGGATTCCTGGTTTTCAGACTTGGTCTAAATATGTTTACTTCAAAAATGAGGAGCTTCTGTGTCACTTTGACCTTGATATTTATCTGGACCATTTTGAAAGAGTAATTTCCAGAGTTCTGTTAGCTAAGTAAGATGAGGCTATTAAAATTCAAGGGAGTCTTATTTGTGCCTACGTGTGATTATGATTACTGCCTCTCCCCCCTGCCATGAGCAGAATGTGTGCTTTCTAAAAATACTGCTGTTGAAATAATTCCCGGGTCCCAAAGGGGGTTAAATTGTGAAAGAACAATAGGAAAGGCTTGTCGTCTTTCTTAATGTTTGAGATCATCTGAATTCGAAATGTTTCTCTTTCTCTTGTATTTTTGAGAGTCTTTCGAGACTTTTCTGTTAATGTTTCTTCTTCTTCTCCTTCCTCCTCCTCCTCCTAAGTTGACATCTAAGTATGCAGTGTTTTGAGTGTCTTTATAGATTCTGTTCTAATTTTTTTGTTTTGTTTGTAAATCAATTGAAAATACCCTTGTTGCTATTGAGTAATTTTCTTCTCACAGCCCTACTCCCCTCTTTATACCTTTAGAGAAAGATGATGCAGGATGAGAGTGGATGGTACATGCTCTCAAGGGACTTATACTAGTATTTCATTAAGGAAAAAAAACTGATGTGTATTATTCCATTGTTCCCAATGGAATAGTGTTTTCTGATTAAGCACACATAACTGGAGACTGTTTAATATCAGTTATTTTAAAAATTCATTTAACAAACAATACTTGAGTGCCTTCACACTGTCAGGCACGATGCTAGGCTCTGGGATACAGCCATGAATGATATCATTCCTGAGTTAAATCAGTTCAAGTTCTAGTTCAACAGATGGACAACCAGCCAGTCATTACCAGCAGAAATGTATGAGAGGTATAATTGAGTGCAGTGGGAGCACAAAAAATACAGGTTAATGGACTTCCCTCGTGGTGCAGTGGTTCAGAATCTGCCTGCCAGTGCAGGGGACACGGGTTCGAGCCCTGGTCCGGGAAGATCCCACATGCTGCAGAGCATCTAAGCCCGTGCGCCACAACTACTGAACCTGCGTTCTAGAGCCCACGAGCCACAACTACTGAGCCCGCATGCCACAGCTACTGAAGCCCGCGCGCCTAGAACCTGTGCTCTGCAAGAGGAGAAGCCACCACAGTGAGAAGCCCGCACACCACAACGAAGAGTAGCCTCCGCTCTCCGCAACTGGAGAAAGCCTGCACCCAGCAACGAAGACCCAACACAGCCAAAAATAAATAAATAAATAAATAAATTTATTTTAAAAAAATACAGGTTAAGCTAGAACTAAATTGTAAAGGATTAAGAGTTGGACAGGGTGGGGAAGGATGTTGCAGGCAGGAGAAGAAAGTGGTTTGCTGGCATGTGAATTTGGTGCATTCTGAGAATGGGAATTAGTTCTATGTGACAGGTGTGTCTGTGACCAGGAAGTGAATAACTTTCTATATCTATATTAAGGACTCTTCAATTTATTCATCAGCTGATGGAGATTTATTGAAGGAGTTTTCGAACACAAGAGTGTCATGGTCAGATTAACGATCACTTTGACCAGGAAGAATGGATTGAAGCAGAGTGATCCTGAAGATGTCAGAGACAAATGAAGAAGGGACCCTAGTCATCTAGGAAGGAAGTGGGGAAAGCTTATCTGAAGCAGTGACTTTTATACTTAACCCCAAATTTTAAAATATTGTTTGTTTTAAAACTCAACACATTTTAAAATTTTGATTTAGCAGTAAGATTAGTGAAACAGGGCTTCCCCGGTGGCGCAGTGGTTGAGAGTCCGCCTGCCGATGCAGGGGACACGGGTTCGTGCCCCGGTCCGGGCAGATCCCACATACCGTGGAGTGACTGGGCCCGTGAGCCATGGCCACTGAGCCTGCGTGTCCAGAGCCTGTGCTCCACAACGGGAGAGGCCACAACAGTGAGAGGCCCGTGTACTGCAAAAAAAAAAAAAAAAAAAAGAAAAAGAAAAAGATTAGTGAAACATAAACATAGGATATAAGTTTCAGAAAGTTTTACAAAGTGTCAAGTATTACTTCTTTTGGTGATTTCAGCTTTAAATTCTTCAGTTGTTTGCGTAATGCAAAATACTTATGTGCTGACTTAACAACTGTTTTTCTGGTATTTTGTGTGTGTTTATAGTGTGGAAATGATTATAGCTACTTGCAAATACTGAGTTCTGCCTTAAATCCCATGGACGCCGAGCTGCATTTTCTGCAGAGTTTTTGTATTGGAAAAGACACTTTTACCATTTTCATTTACAATTTCACTAAGGCAGTAAGTTTATAGAATACCCTGTAAACACTCTAAATAAGTATACTTTCAGAAATCTTGAAGCAAGAACTAGGATACTAAAATGCCTATTGTATGTTTAGATAATTTTTAGGTCATTCAAAATAGATTGTAGTTAGAGAATACACTTATAAAATCACCATAATCAGTAGTATTCATGATTATACTCCAAATTTTTAGACCATGCTTTTTTTATGTGTATTTTGCCAGTCTCTTTGCCTCAATTTGAGCTTAAATAGACAAGTATTAATTGACATTTAATTTAAAAAACCTGAATTGTAAGTAACCTTGTGGCAAAAGATAAGCCTAGTAAAATAGGAAAAAGAGATAAGAACCCACTCACATTTAAAATATTAACCATCTGAGGGCCTCCCTGGTGGCGCAGTGGTTGAGAGTCCGCCTGCCGATGCAGGGGATACGGGTTCGTGCCCCGGTCTGGGAGGATCCCATATGCCGCGGAGCGGCTGGGCCCGTGAGCCATGGCCGCTGAGCCTGTGCGTCCGGAGCCTGTGCTCCGCAACGGGAGAGGCCACAACAGTGAGAGGCCCGCATACAGCAAAAAAAAAAAAAATAAATAAAAAATAAATAAATAAATAAATAAAATATTAACCATCTGAAACATTCTTATTTTATAGACATGGACATCTATATAGGTTACAATTCTGTGTTGTACATTATTTTTTCTACTTTTGTTCCTGTTTTTTCCTATGGAATTTCCATGTGTTAAACACATAGCTCACAGATTTATCTTATTTACATGCTTGCTTTTTCCTATTGACATTTAAAAGGCTTAAGAGCATGGTTGTATCTTGTTGGTCCTTGTATTCCTGCATAGAGTCTGAGACTAAATGAAATTTTAATCCATTATATTTTCCAGGTGTCCATGATCTTTTTATTTGTTCCTTCTGTTTTTTGATTTTTTATCATTATCATTTGTTGCCTGGATAGTCTGCTCAAGTGCCCTGGATTGTATGGATAGAAAATCTAAGTGGCACAAATATGGCCTCTTTGCATCCTGATGTGAGCTATCGACCCCTCCTCCTTTCCATTCTCTCTGTCCCTGCCAGTCACCATGATTCCTTATGTTTCTCCCCATCCAGTCATTCTCCTGCCTGAAGGCTTCCCAGTGCTTCTCACATTCTGTAACTGGTCCTCTGGTCTCATTCTCATCTGTAGCAGGATTACCTCTGCCTGTCACAAGATCCTGTGCTCCAGTCTTTTTTTTTTTTTTTTTTTAATTATTTTTGGCTGCCTTGGGTCTTCGTTGCTGCACGGGCTTTCTCTAGTTGTGGCGAGTGGGGGCTACTCTTCGTTGTGGTGTGTGGGCTTCTCATTACAGTGGCTTCTCTTGTTGTGGAGCATGGGCTCTAGGTGCACGGGCTTCAGTAGTTGTGGCACGCGGGCTTAGTTGCTCCACAGCATGTGGGGTCTTCCCGGACCAGAGCTCGAACCCGTGTCCCCTGCATTGGCAGGTGGATTCTTAACCACTGTACCACCAGGGAAGTCCCCTGTGCTCCAGTCTTATATTAAAAACAAACAAACAGAACACAGTTTCCCCAAAATGCCATGTTCTCTATCACCTCCTGCCTTTGTACCTCCTCTGTGGGCACTTCACTAAGCAGGCAGAATCACTGCCTCTTGTTTCCTCTGTGCTCCATGGCACTTCTTTCATTCAGCAGTTGTAACTTGTATCAAGTTGTATTATTTGTTTGTTTGTGTATCAGTCTCCCCTACTAGAGTTTTTACAAAGACCCTGACCAGTTACTCCTTCTTAAATCCTCAAGGCCTAGCACAATCCCCAGCACATGGTAGAGTGTCATGATAACCTTTAGAGTGGAGCTACTCAATTTGTCTAGGATTATCAAAGTATGAAAAAAAAATAATATGTAAACATAGAGACATAAATATTTAGATCTAAAATGCATGTGTGCCTAATAGGCAAACTAGGTTATTGTGACATCTCATAAGGCATCTGTGAAGGTATTCCAGACAGGACAATTAGAAGTGACTATCTGGAAAATCAGAATTTTAAGGGGCCATCTGGGACACATTTGGGGTTAGATAAACCTGCATCTATTTTGAGTATCCCCAGAATTCGCTAGATGACCCTATACATTTATAAAAATTTGCTGAGTAGAAGTATATTCCAAATAACACTCAGCATAGGCATTAAAAAAAGATTAGACTGTGGAGAACCTTAATACAGATAAAATCAAAGAATGGTAACGCTTTCCAAGATTATGATAGTTGTGCACTGGTGCTCCTTTGTTCAGGTGCATCATTAGTGTGATGCTGGTCGTCAGCATAAGAAAGTATAGCACAGAATGGACTCACAAAAATGTCTGGAGCCGGGATGAGCATTTTCAAATGTGTGTTTCAAGTGTAGAGACTCCTATCAACGTCTTTTTAGTATAACACTTTGTATATAAATCTTGAGTATTGCAGATATAAAGGACCTTTCAGTTTTTTTCATTAAATCCAGAAACTGTATGATTTTAGTAATTCTCTTTCAATTTCAAAAGAAACTGTGGTTTTTATTTTTCAGTGTTGAAAATGAGCCCATGAGCACAAGTCAGAAAAAGGAAAAGGTACTTTCATCAGAAGCAGTAAAGGTATAGTTTTAAATTAATATTATTTTATATCAAGCAAATATGTTTCTTAGTTTCTGCTGTTTCTTATTCTTTTAGATTCTGTCATCTCATTTTACGTTTCAGAAAGAGCATAAAGTCTTATTACTTTATGTGGAACTCCAGCCCAGCTCTACTGGACATTTGTGTCTTGGGGTGTGGGTAGGGGGAGAGGACTGAGGAGAGACTTGAGGCAGTGGTGCTCCTACCCCAGCTTAGCCACTAACCAACTGTGAGGCCTTCAGCTGAGGCATTTAACTTTGTGCCTTGGTTTTCTAATCTGTAAATTGGATCATCTGACTTCCACAGTCTCTTTTCTCTAGGAACTTCTTTGATGTATGTTGCGTTTTCTCAAATGCTTCTGACAACTAAGAGTGCTTTTGAGGGCGTAGAAGTTAGACATGTTCGTACATGTCATTAGTATGTGATGATATGTTTGTCAGCTCATATATGAACTGGCTTTCCCTGCATCTACAGGACAAGCATGAAAAGAGTATAAGGTACACTTCTACGCAAATAGTTACTGAAAAGTGTGGTTAAAAATCCTGGAAAACCACTAAACCTTATAACATTTCTTTTTAGTCATAAGTGATTTTATAGAAATTGGATGTTTGTGTTGTTCGGGGATGTGAGGCCAGGTGTGTGATCAAGTTTAGGTAGCTGTCTCCCATTCATGGAGTTTGGTCCCAGTTACTTTCTTTTTAAACGATTTGTGACAGTCAGTCAAGGAGAAAGCTTGTGCTTTCCAGGGATTTCTGGGTACATTAGCTTGGTCAGTGGAAGGACCAGAAAGTCATCTGAATTCTTCATTACTGATATGGGGACTCTCATTATATGAGATCCAAAGACCTTAAATATGGTCAAGATAAAGCTGTTGTCCTTCTTTATTCCCTCCTTCTCCATCATAGTTAGCAATATAAATATTGTTTTGAAAGAAAAAAAAATCAGAATCTGATTTTTTTTTTTTTTTTTTTTTGTGGTACGCGGGAGCCTCTCACTGCCATGGCCTCTCCCGTTGCGGAGAACAGGCTCCAGACGCGCAGGCTCAGCGGCCATGGCTCACGGGCCCAGCCACTCCGCCACATGTGGGATCTTCCCGGACCAGGGCACGAACCTGTGTCCCCTGCATCGGCAGGTGGACTCTCAACCACTGCGCCACCAGGGAAGCCCTGATTTTTTTTTTTAAACTTTATATAGAAAGAAAAAAATCAGGATCACCTTGCTTCCTTTCCCTTTCTTCTTCCTTTGTGAATTTGGCTACTAAATCCTGCTCCCAGGTTTTATAACACCTCCTACCTATTCTGTTTCAGCCAGTCGTTAACCAGCTTGCTGGTTTACCACTGCATGGGCTCTGTAGCTTTCTCCCTCTTGCTCAGCTTTCACATGTCTTGAGTTGCCTTACTTCAAGATTTTTACTTCTAATTCTATAGGTGCAACCTTGCTCTTGAGTTGCTTCACAGGAAGTACGTATGTTACTTCTGAGATCTCAAACTTCAAAGTTGCTTTGGCTGCCAGCTCCTGTCATTCTCTCTCTTAATCCCTCATTGCTTCTGCACCCACCCTTGAGCTTCAGAGAACCTTCATATTCTCCCTGCTCTCTTCTCCTCTCTTGGTCTCTACTTGTTTGTCTACTTAGCCTGGAACCGATATGTAACACTTCAGCTATTAATCTCACTGAAAGAAACAGTCTTCAAACTTGACCCTCAGACTTTAATTTCCAATAGTCCTGCTTTCCACCTGCAAAGTTTTGCACCAGAGAGTTACATCTTTGTGGCTTCAGTGTCTGTGTGGTGGCAAATATAGTGGCTGGGTCTCCATGATTATTATCTTTTCTATCTATTCTTAGTATCTTGGTTTGAGTGCCCAGGATAATTTCAGTTTGGGATTTGGGCCCCCAAGTAAACAGGGCTCATGTTGTGAAACTGTTTCTCTTATGGTTTGAGACCTATAGGATTACTTATACATGGGCAGTTTTGTTAGCCCATGATAGAAGGGGCACCATGGCACTCTTACTGGGGTAGTGTAAGCATTTTGGACCATGTAACTGTATTTTTTTTTTTTTTTTTTTTTACTTTCTGGAAACTATTGGTAGGATTTCCTCAACCTCGCTACACAGACCCAGTTGTTCTGGGACCTGCTGCTGCCAGGCATCAAAAATACTTACATTTTGCAGATTATATTCCATTACTGGTTATGACCAGATATTGGGTATAATTCTCTGTGCTATACAGTAAATCCCTGTTGCTTCAATTAAAAAAAGAAAAGAGAAGAAAAAAGTACTTATTTTGATAATATCAATAGTCAGATGCATACCTAGGGGGAAAGAAAGGTTAGCAACAATATCTATGATCTTATTATTTTAAATAGTCTCATTTAAAGTTTTTTATTTAGCAATTAGTATAAAACACACATTTGCTTTCTTTGTAACGAATGGTTTTCTGAAACATAGCACTCCACTGTAATGTGACATTTCTTGCCATGCTTCCATCTTCTTAACCTGAATTTTATGATAATGCCTTCCATGATAAGGAAAAATGTGTACCATTTTTCCTCTCCAGTGTAAAATGTAACAGATTTATGTATAATGAATGTTTTTAGTGCATTTCTTTTTGTATTTGACCTTGAGATACCAAATCAAGATATTGAAGATTGTATTGTTATAAATTTAAGCTACAAAAAATTAATTACATTTTTCAAACAACTGGAGACTGTAGAAGCTTTATATTATCTTTGGACATAATTAGATTCTTAGTTCTTAAAATATCACTTATACGCTATACAAATTTTGCTGTTTTGATAACATTGGAATCTATTTCTCACATGTGCATCTACTGTTCCACTGAAATGTATATTTCTTCTATATTAATCAGTTTTTGTATCTAGCTGGCAAAATTCCAGATATGTAGTCCATATTCTATGTTTATTTCTCTGTAGGGAATGTAGATTCTTGTCTTGCAGCCTTAGACTCTTGCTGTGCTCATGTCTACTGTTATTTAAAAGAGAGGGAAGGCATGTCATAATGCCCTGCTCCCTTCTGCCTGTTTCAGAGGACTATTCATCCCTTCCTGCCTTCCAAGGCCAAACTCCCTAAATCCCCCTGCTAGTGGTACTGGTCTCTAATTTCCCACCTTCTTTTGGACTTCGCCTTGCACTGCATCCACCTCTCCATCTTCACTGGCTTCCTCTATTTCTCTCTAAATATATAAAATTTTAAAAAATATATTTTTTTCCTTTCATGGGTCTGGATTCCTTTCAGGCTATCATTTCATTTTACTTGCTACCTTTAACTCAAAGATTTCTTATGAAAGTTTGTCATAATCACTGTTTAATTCTTAATGCTTTCTGATCTGACTCCGGCCTCCCTCCTGGTTCCCTTAGACATGGGAAAACCAGTACTGTGCCTGCCATCCATTGTCATAGCTGTTAAATGAGTGAGAGTCATTCCATGAAACCCTGACCTCTTGCTAATCATCAGTGCCCTTTTCTTAGTTCTTACTGTATTTAACCAGTTGAGACACTTGATTTTCCAAGTCTTGTCTCCTTTCCAGAAAGTTTCTTTTTTATATTTGCACTTATGATATTGTACATTCTTTTTTTTAAAATGCTATGTTCCATGTGTTAAATACACTAGGTATGTACATTAGGTAAATATGAGACTTGTATAAGTGATATAATTGTCCTCTGTCATGCCTGCCTTGTTACTGTAATGTTTTACACATTCTTTTTTTTTTTTTAAGATGTTGGGGGTAGGAGTTTATTAATTTATTTATTTATTATTTTGGCTGTGTTGGGTCTTCGTTTCTGTGCGAGGGCTTTCTCTAGTTGCGGCAAGCGGGGGCCACTCTTCATCGCGGTGCGCGGGCCTCTCACTATCGCGGCCTCTCTTGTTGCGGAGCACGGGCTCCAGACGCGTAGGCTCGGTAGTTGTGACTCACGGGCCTAGTTGCTCCACGGCATGTGGGATCTTCCCGGACCAGGGCACGAACCCGTGTCCCCTGCATCGGCAGGCGGACTCTCAACCACTGCACCACCAGGGAAGCCCTGATATTATACATTCTTGTTTCAATTCCTGCCTCTGGCCATTCCCTTCTGTTTCCTTCACTGATTCTCTTTTGGCTAAATTACCTTCCATGTAGATGTTTCTCAAAGTCCTCAACCCTCCTCGACATCAGTCTTTCAAAGTAGTACCTTTCAATCTTATTACTTCATCTTTTGGCTCTCAGATTTCTACCCGACATCCCTCTTGAGCTCTAGAGTTGATTGTCAGAGTTCCAGACGTTTCTACATGGATGGCCTTTGATACTGCAAATTCAGTCTGCCCAAAAGTCTCAATATTTTCAGAGATGTTCTCTCTATATAAATTTTTTTGGGAGATAGAGGCGTTGGGAGGTAGGGAGGATCGTTTAACTGCTTGGGATGGAGGAAGAGCCCTGGGGGTCAAGTACTCCATTTGGAGATTTTCAACCAAACTCTGCTCTTAATCCCATGTCTCATATTGCCCTAAGTAGTACCTAGTATCTTCAAATCCTGAGCTTTTCCAGGTGGTCTGCTGACAATCTGTCTGTAGATTGTTTCCCCCTTAATGATCAAAGTTCCCTGTTGCAGACACTTGGGTGGAAGCTTCTTCTGGTCAATTACCATGCCTTCATCTGCTTTTGCCTTCTAAACTTTTTTTGAAACCTCTTATCTGCTAATATCTACTCTCTTCCTCTCCTTGTATTTATAACTTAAAAAAAAAACCCTTTACTGTCATTTTAGAGTGTTTTGTACAAGAGAAGAAATCAGTGTGTGTGGTTTATCTCCAGTGTTAATCAGAATTTTTATCTCTTTTTCTTTCTATAAATTTATCTATTCATTTATTTAATTTTGGCTGCATTGGGTCTTTGCTGCTGCACGCGAGCTTTCTCTAGCTGCTGAGAGCGGGGGCTGCTCTTTGTTGCAGTGCGCGGGCTTCTCATTGTGGTGGCTTCTCTTGTTGCAGAGCACAGGCTCTAGGCGCATGGGCTTCGGTAGTTGTGGCACACGGGCTTCAGTAGTTGTGGCTCGCAGGCTCAGCAGTTGTGGCGCATGGGCTCTAGAGCACAGGCTCAGTAGTTGTGGCGCATGGGCTTAGTTGCTCCACGGCATGTGGGATCTTCCCGGACCAGGGCTCGAAGCTGGGTCCCCTGCATTGGCAGGCGGATTCTTAACCACTGCACCACCAGGGAAGTCCAGAATATTTATCTCTTAATAGTTGAGGAAAGTGAATCTCAGAGACATTGTCACTTGACAAACTCATATTATTATTGAGAGGAGGCAGGAGAATTCAGATGCAGTTCTGTACCATAGTGCTTCCCATTTGTGAACTTAATTTGTAAGGTATACTTTATAAACTTAATTTACCAAAAAGAAACCCTATTAAAAATTTAAAAAGCTGTGGCAGTAAGTCTGTTTTTAGAATGAGTCATGAGCTAAATAAAATGAATTAAATCTGAACCATAGGTTATAGATTTTCCAAACCAGGCCTAAATAACTTGATGATTATTAGGCCTGTTCTCAGTAGCTTGGCATCTGCTTTATATAAAGTTTAACTCTTGCCCCATTTTAGAATTGTGGCTCATAACTGATCATACAACTTTGGTGAAGGTTGTCGTATCTTTTAAGAGATATCTGGTTGCTATATGCCTATGATGTTTCTAGAGACAACCGAGGAGTATCAATCTAGTGCCTATTACTGTTAGTTGTTAATAATTCATAACCCTTATTTTTAATATTATCATAAATAATTTACTAAAAACAACTATGCTTTTTTTTATTGTTGCCACTGTTCACCGATATGTAAAAATGGAAGAATTGTAGCTCAAGAGTATCTCACTGAATAAAAAGTCACAAATTGTTCTTTGTATCAATGCCTATATTGAGGGTAAGATGAATTAGTGAGATGAATATATTAAATTATGCATTTGTTTATATTTTGATTTGTGTAACTCTTCTTTCCTTATTGGTCTTTTTCAACTCTTTTTTTTGGCCAGAGGTGAAATGGTAGTCAAATTTAAATATATTAAATGTTTGCATGGTTAGGAGAAATTTAATTACTGAACTAATTTTTAAAAATAAATTATAGCCTTAATGCATGCTTGCTGTCCTTTTTTTCTCAGTGATACAGATAGCAATATGACATGAATTTAAAATCTAGATTTAGGGCTTCCCTGGTGGCGCAGTGGTTGAGAGTCTGCCACCGATGCAGGGGACACGGGTTCGTTCCCCGGTCAGGGAAGATCCCACATGCTGCGGAGCGGCTGGGCCCGTGAGCCATGGCCACTGAGCCTGAGCGTCCGGAGCCTGTGCTCTGCAACGGGAGAGGCCACAACAGTGAGAGGCCTGCGTACCACAAAAAAAAAAAAAAAAAAAAAAAAAAATCTAGATTTAAAAATTTTTCTTTTTCAAACTCGGGAACTCTCTTTTTAAAAATTTCAACTATAGTTGGACTTGGAACCCCCTATGTAAACAGATTCAGGCAACACTCCCCTGTTGATGATGGGAATGAGTAGCCTGGAGCCTCAGAGTCAGCCACCATTCCCTTCCTCTGCCAGCCATGGCACCTCCTTGGAACAGTTTTAAAATTACATGTGCAGTGACGGAAAGAACACAGTCTTTGGAATCAGACGTATCTGGGCTTAAATCCCAGGTCTCCACGTGGTAGCTTTCTAACCTTGGGAAATTTACTCAACCTCTCTGAACTTTGGTTTGCTGCTCTGTAGTGGGAGGTGTCAGTCCTTATTTTATAGAAGTGTTTTAGAATTAACCTGAGATAACATGTGCTGCACTGCACGATACCCAACACAATTTAGGTACTGAGGAAAAGAGCTGTCTTCTTGCCATATGCAGTCTGACAACAACTTAGAATCTAACTCTTTTGCTTAAGAATGGTGCTGACTTTTTCTGGGTGAATAGTATGGAAATCAGCTATTAGAAATATTGATTCTCTGTAACATTTGAAAAGGCATACATGAATGTATGTATGCACACTGAACTTTAGCTAGAACTCAAAAACTCTTACCCTTGATTGCTTCTATAAAGACTGGGTGCTGTCAAGGTGCCTGGAGATTGCACTGTATGTTACTGCACCATTCACATGACCAAAGGGGCTGCCAGGGCTTAAGCCTGTTGATATGGCTGGTGCTGCTCTGGGGCCTTGATATCTCAGAGTTCTTGGATGTTGAATGTATTGCATGGTATCTGGTTTGATTTGCGGCGGCTCCAACGTCTCATAGACCTGGAATAGTCCTACTTTTTGGTGTGGTGGCGTACCTTATGAAAATGGAAACTGGGGATGAAGGGTCATGTACATACTCTAGATTTTTTGTGAGTGAATTTGCCTCCACAGGTGCCAGATACTGATTTGAGAGCTCCAAAAGGCTCTCATAGATTTAAAAACATTTATTATTCTGGCCCAATGTTTTCGTTGGAGAAGTGTTTTAGACCATAACAAGAAGGAATGGCTTTTCCCCTATGTTATGTCATCTTGTTCTTTTCTCTTCTCACCTTACGCACCTGCCCTGGTTGATTTGAGTTTACCTACATCTTAGCCAATGACAAAAATCACATCTGTCCCTCCAGCCCAATGTGTTCTCCTGAGCTTCAGGGTGATGGAGCCAATTCTCTGATGGACCTTTCCTGTGAAGGTCACTGAGTATGAGATCTGACTTACTCAAAGTTGAATTCAGTGTATTTTATCCTAATTTCCTTCTGTTCCTGTATTCCCTGTCCTGCTGAAAGGCGCCACCAGTTACCCAATCTTGATATCAGGGAATGATTCTGCCAGGTAATGTGTTGTGGCCAGATACCTTAGGAGAAAACTAACTAGAATTGTCTAGTAAGCAGCTGGGTTTAGTTTATGAATGCCAGATTTTGGTAACTGTAAGTAATCTAGGTAATAGTCCTACTCATGATGAAAGCATAAAGTTGTTTGCCCTAACCTTGTGGTGACAAGGAAAAATAGGATGTTAGAGTTTATTGGAAGAACACACACACACACGCACGCACACACGCATGCATGCATATATGTAGGCAATTTCCATTCTGAAAAACTTTTGAGTTGTAGTAGGAATTTCCCAGGCAAAGAGGGCAAGGGATAAATGGTCTCAGCAGTGGTAATAGCTTTGTGCAAAGACACACCTGTAGTAAGAGAAAGAGGAAGCAAGAGGGGAGAGGGAAGAAAATAGGCTCCCATGATGCCTGAGGCCACATATGGTGACATGAGTCACTGTAAGCATTGCGAGTGACAAGAGATTGAATCAAAGAGGGACTCGATCCACCAAGACCTTAAGTGCCATGCTAGGGAGTTTGGATTTTATCCTGACAAGGGTGCACCGCCAATGGAGGCCTTTAAGGATGATTAGATTTGAAATCTAAAAGATTGCTGTAGCTTTTGTCTGGAGAGCATACTGGGGAACTTTAGGAATGGAAAGCAAGGAAACAAGTCATTCACTGCTGGCAGTATTCTAGGGGAGAGGTCATGGTGTCCTGATGTTTCATCTGACTTTTGAACAAGTGGGAATGTTACAGTTTGACAGAAAATGGAAGAATGGAGACGCAGCATGGTTCAGTTCAGTTTTGGGTGTATTGAGTTTGAGGTGCCAGTGAAGCATCCAGGTGGGTATGGATGTCGGGTTGATCATTGGATATACAGTCTGAGTTGAGAATACAAATCTGGCAATCATCTGATGAATCTGTGAGACATGAGACCTCATAAGAAAATCATGAAGGTAAAGTAGTGCCCCGGGCTGGAAGTTGCAGAAACTTGACATGTAGGGAATGGCTAGAAGGATGTGCACTTGAACGAGATGGAGAGAGCGTTAAGAGAGGAAGAAGGGAAACCTCAGGGTGATGTCATGGAAGCCAAGGAAGATTGGTTTTCAGGATCAGATTCAGTCTCACCTCCTGTAGACACATCATATGAGACCGGGACAGAAAGAATGTACATTGAATTAACAAGTAGGACAGTGTCTCTGAGAGATCGTGGTCAGAGCACAACTGGGGCAGAAGCCAAATTGCAGGGACTCAAGGAGTCACTGGGAGGAAAGGGAAAGAAGATGGTGAGGGTTGGTGACTCCTTTTAAGGCGGTTGGTAGTGAAGGCAGAGGAGAAGCCTGTCCCTGGACTTAGACTTTTGAATGGTGGACTCGCAGAAGGGGCGGACGAGGAAGTGGGCTTCCTTAGGAGACATCAAGCGTTATGAAGTGGTGCCCTGGTGGATCCTTAGAGGGAGGAGTCCTTCATCCCTTTATGGTGAGGGTGAGTGAAGGAAGTGGGACAGATGTGCTGTGAGGCAGGTAGAGGAGGGGTGGAGGCCGGACCGTAGGAGAGCATCTCCATGAAGTAGAAGGTAGGTGCTTCTGCTGGGCGCCGGATGGGATGGTGGAGGGGGTGTGGCAAAGGCTTGAAATAGCTGCTGTGGAAAATGGGGACGGTTGCAGACCGATTTCCAGCAGAGGCTGTAAATCGTGAATTATTGGCAGCCTACATCTGCATAGTTGTGCATATCCCTGTGGATTTTGAAAGCAAGATGCATTCACTTATGTGGAAAAGATAAAACTGGAATCTTTCCGGGTGGGGATGACCAGAGAACAAACAAAAGAGGGGTGTTAGCCATATTTGATGGCTGGATAGAAAAGATATGAAAATTTGTGGGAGCTGAAAGGGACAGGGTGAGAGAGGCCAGAAGCTGTGATGAGGCAGGAGGACTGGTGTGGTGGGTGCACCTGGGACAGCGGGTTAAGAGAGCTGGAAAGATGACAGGGTGTGAACACTTGGGAATGCCCGAGATTGAGATCCACAGGCTGGGTGATGATGGGTAGAGACAACGGTCAGGGGTTGCCAAACAGTGAGGTCCAGCGGAAGTGGAGGTCATCGGAGTTGAGGATGCCAACACAGATCAGGGTGTTGTAAGGATTATCCCTGCTGTGTACAGTGAAGGCAGAGCCTGAGCGGGGGGAGATGACCAAGCCAGGTGCTTGAGAGAGTAAAGGAAGGGCCATCTGGCTCTTCACTATTTCTCACTCAACAGACTCTTCGTTTGGCGACACTCTCTACCCCTTGGCCTTCTTGACCTTGTTCCCTGTGCCAGTCACCATGTTGCGACAGCACCGGCCACCTGTTAGAGGCTGATGAAGGAGGTGACAAACTAATGCCAATTAGACCTGAAAATAAGTTCTCACATCCCTAGAATGTAGGCTCTGTGAAAGCAGGGCTCTTGGTATATATTTTTTTCATTGTTGGATCAACGCACATAGAGTAGTATCTCGCTGTTCATCATTTATATAAGAATGAATACCTTAAAATTTGCACTGACCCCGACTGTTCCTTGGTACACCTGGTCTCAGCCTATTGCTGCATTCCCCCAAACGCTCTTCCAAGTCTTCTCTATTTTGGGAGCTCAGATCCCAGCTCCACCTCTGTGTCCCTTGGTCAGCTAAGCATCTCTCCTCTCACTTTACTGAGGTCAGAGCCACTTGTTGGACCTGGCTCATAGCCTTCTCCCCCTTACAAAATTGCTCAGGCTTTAGCCACTTCCTTATCACTGTAGCTGGAAGAGGAAGTGCCCCTACTCCGCTCCAAGGCTTGTGCTTCCCCTTTATTAGAAGTATTAGAGACTGTACTGGTCTCTTCATCTCATCACCTTCTGCTTTTCTTTCTCAAATCCGTCATCCTTCTGTTGTACAGCAGTTACTCCCTTCCCACCAGGTGTAGAGCTGAGCCACAAAACCGGAACAAAAAGTCATTTCTTCTGTCTTGGACCTTAAACTGTCACCTTTTTACCTTTTCTCTAGTTAAAAAAAAAAGTCTCTCAAAAAGTGTTGCCTTCTGTTGAATTATTTACCGAGTGTTCCTATTTCTTTGCTCTGTGTTCACTGTTTAACACCTTGCGTTTGGGGCTGTACTCACAAATTCCTGAGCTGTTATGACTATTTCTCTTGCATTCCTAGGGCTTTTCTATGGTCTTCATTTATAAGTCCATCAAGTATTTAAGCACTCCTTATTGTCAGGCACATTTCAAGGTGCTAGAGATAACAGCAATGAATAAAACAGACAAAAAACCCTGCACTTGTGGCTTTAATTACTTTCTAGAGGTAGAAACATATTAAATAATACGTGTGTGTGAGAGATGTGTGTATTTGATACTAGCAAGTACAAAGGAGAAAAATAAGGCAGAGAAGGGATACAGGCCGTTGCAGAGTGGAGGAGTTTACTATTTTAGATAGAGTGACTGGGGAAACTTCAAATGGAGATGACAGTTAATAAAGGTTTGAAGGTGGTGAGCGGGTGTGAGTCATATAGCTCTGTGGGGGAAGAACATTCTAGGCAGAGAGAAGAGTGAATGCACAATTCCCGAGGGATGAGTGGGCCTCATGTTTTTGAAGAACAGTGAGGAAGACAGTCCTCATCTTTCTGACCTTACAGTGGCGTTTGGCATTTGCTCCCATTTGCTTTTGGAAATATCCTTCGTCGTTTGCCTTTGGAGACCAGCATTCTGGTGGGATGGCTGTCCCGGTTTTGGCCTTCCCCATCTCTTTCACTGATTTTTTTCCTGCTTTGTGCCTGCCTTTTAATCTTTTTTCCCCAAGGCTGTTTTGTTGGTCCCCCTTTCCCCTGAACACACTGTGTATCGCCAAATTGTGTTCTTAACTGTGCTCTGACTGCTTCACCAGGGGACCACACATTCTACACGTTTGACATCTAGTTTGTTGCCTCACCTCCCCCAAACCCCACAAAGGCTCTAATCTCACCTTTCCTTCTATTTCCCATATCCATTTTTGTCTTAACTACTTAGATAGTTTCCCAATTTAGAAAACTTAATCATCTGTGACTTTGTTATCTCTCACCCTCCACTAATTGGTCATCTTATCGACTTCATTCTCTATCCTCTGGGCCCCGGTCTTCTTCACCAACGGCCCTGCCGTAATAAACGTACTTCACACTTTTGTGTTCTCGACCCAGGCGCTACCTTATGTCTTGAATGCTCTTCTCGCCCTTCAGGAGCAAGCTCAAACATCACCTCCTCTGTGTAGTGGATTCTCCCCATCCCCAGCCAAATTAATTTTGTCTTCCATTGTGTACATATCTCTCCCATGCCCCACACAGTGATATAATGATGAGTATCTTGCTAGACTGTAAGTTCCTTGAAGCCACAGCTGAGTCTTATTAATCATTGTACTTAATGCTTTCCTGTGTTTCCCTGTATTGGGCACATAGCAAAGAGAATAGATAGATAGACGTATGAATTTGGACCTAAGGACACTGTGTTACAACATATTGAGTATGAAGGGAAAAAAATTAAATTCCCAAGATACATATGCCTTCATTTTATTTATTTATATATATATATATATATATATATATATATATATATATATCCTTTTTACCTTACCAAGATATATATAGCCTTTATATGTTATATTCGGGATACCAACGTCTTTGAGGGCAACTGGAATCGATGTTTTGTTAATGTTTGCTTGAATCCTGAGTGCTTTCATTCTAGTACTCGTTGGAGCAGTGGTAAACAGTCCTATTGGCAGGTGACATTGGCCCTAGCTTGTGGCAGGCTGAACTTCATTGTTGTCTAGGCTGAGGGCAAAGAGCAGCTATTTTATATCAAATTTTAAGAGGTAGTTATATAAATACTGGGTTTGTTGTGTTAACTTTGAATAGCAGTGCTCTTTCGTGCTAACTTTTGTCTCTAAATTTAAATAGTTTTTTGGTGGTGTTGTTGAAGGTATTTTAATTACTGATACAAATTTCTCACAAGATTAGTAGGCAAAAATTAAGCAACTAAGACATTAAAATGCTCTGAAGTACATTTAAGATACAGGGATTCTGGAATAGCAAAGAAGTGATAATTGAGGGGAAGGAGAAACAAGTGATTTTTAAAAATTTTATATATATCACTCTAAAAACGTTAAATGGGAAGGCTTTTACTAGTTTAGCATAATGTATTTTCATTGTTGAGACGGCAGTCCATTATATTTTTTTTAACTTTTTTTCTTTTTCTTTTTCTTTTTTTTTTTTGCGGTACGCGGGCCTCTCATTTCCGGGGCCCCTCCCGTCGCGGAGCACAGGCTCCGGACGCGCAGGCCCAGCGGCCACGGCTCACAGGCCCAGCCGCTCCGCGGCACGCGGGATCCCCGCGGACCGGGGCACGAACCCACACCCCCTGCATCGGCAGGCGGACTCCCAACCACTGTGCCACCAGGGAAGCCCAGCAGTCCATTATATTTTGAAAGGAATTGTCAAGTAAAAATAATTGAGACAGAGAAAGAAATAGTATTTTTGACAAATTATTTGTCTTGAGATTTTATGGATGTCAAAAAATGTAATTTCCATGTTCTCTAAGTTTTCCTTTTTTAAAAACCATTGTCCCAATTTTATAGAACTCCTTTGTGAATCTCTAAAGCATTTTAGGAATATTTGTGTTATTTTAGTGAGTAGCCTGTAGTTCACGTTCCTCGGGTAGCCTCCCAGGATGAGTGATCATACTTGTTGCAGAAAACAAATCACTGTTCTCTTCGTGTTGCAGTCTTAGTTCAGTTTGAAGCAGGAAGAAGTATTGTGGGTGGCCATTACAACAAATTAAATGGAGTAGTTAAAGGCAAAAAATATGTCTTTCATACACATGATCACTTTCAAAATGTCAACTAGCATATTTTCTACTGCTGTACCGAGAGGCTATCTATGCTGTCAACGTGAGGAGAGGGCGCAGTTAATTTATAGGGCAGACCCCATAAAGAGCAGGAGGCTGGGTGGATGAAGTGGAGGCACGTGGGATTGAGTTGCCGTTGAAACCAGTAAAAGGTGAGACTTTGAGTGACTCTGGAAGGCTGGTGCTACTCTAAATGTAGAGACTCACAAGTTATATTAAGGACGTAACACCCAGAAAAATGCTATGCTGTGTGTTTACTCAAAAATATCCCTGACTTCTAAGGTGGGAACAAACAAAAAATATTGCTCGCTTGAAATTAATTTCCTGGGCTAATGGGTTCTAAACATTTTCTCAACCATCCATATGCTAAATATTATTAGTGGTTAGTGGAACACTCCTTTAAACTGTTTTGAATTCGGATTAAAACAGGGAAGGGAGGTGAACAAATGACATTATACTTAGGATGTTCTTGAAGATCAGCTTCTTACAAAACTTCCTGTGAACCTACAGTGGCCTAAGGTGCTCTCACCTCGGTGTCCTGATATTTTTCTGACTCACACTTGAGCTTTCCTTTTGTAAGGACTAGTGAGTGTGACATCTGACAGATACTATCAGACCACATTCCTTTTACAAGTAGGTGAGTGAGCATGTGGGGAAGGCAGGCTGAGCCGGCCCCTTGGCCCGAAGCTAAGGCAGCTTTAGGGAGGAGTGTGCCCTGAATGCCAGCACACGCTCTGATGGAGCAGCTCGGTTTCCTCACACAGAGTATGCATGAATGGGAGCTTGCTTCACTAGTAGGTTAATTATGAGCAGGTAAGATGCACCCCTGAAAGCGTTTAACGTCTGCAGGAATTCCTGGTGCTGCCCACCGTTTGCATTAATGCACGTATCAGGGCTTTGTGTTTTACCTTGAAGAGTTTGTAGCGGGCTTTTCCTCTAAATGGATACACCATGTTGCTGTCTTTCCTCATCTTCCTGAGGAACAGTTTTCCACCATGTGGCAGCTTCAGAGGTTAACACAGTGCTGAAGTGATGAAGTATATTTAGGTGTTGTCTGATATACCAAGTGTGTGAAAATCCTGTCCATTAGCTCTGTAATAATAAAGGCTAAATTTAAACACCTCTGAGGTCTGCCGTGATCTGTCCTTTTACTTATCTCTCCATACTTACTTTTTGCTCTTCTCATTTTACACTCTTACCTCCAGTCCTTTTAAACTCCTTAGAAGCTGACACCTCTCTGGATGCAGAGAGACGGGGAGAAGCAGGGAGCGGAGAACAGAGCGTGAGGGAGATGCACAAGCATCACATAGGCACTTTTTGGGTCTCCTTCAGAGGGCACTTCCTTTAGGAAGCATCGCCTGAGTTACCACCTCTGCTCTCTCCACAACCAAATCTGGACTGGTTACTCCTGGGTCCCCATGTGGGCTGTACCTCCCCCTTTGTGACATTTACTATCTAGCTTTGTTAAAGTTGCGCTGACGGTGCCCTTCAGTAGCTTGTAAACTACTAGGGAACAGAAGCCATCTGTCTTATTCACAGATGTATCCCTGGCGTCTGGCACAGAGTGTGTCATGTAAATAGGTTATCAGTTAGCCTATGTCATTTTTTAAATGATGGTGCTTAATATTCTCTATTTCGTTTTCAAAGATTCCCCAAAGTGAGGACAAAAGGAGCCATGCTGAGAAGCTAATCACTCTTCCAACACAGGAAGATTCCAGAAAGCCAAATGACCTTTCCGGTTCCACTTCAGATGCCAAAATGGGAGAAAGCGATAAACAGCCGAAAGAAAGCTTTTTTCAGTTTCTTGGTAACTTATTCAATATCTCAGGAAAATCATCTCTTGGTGAAGCCAAGCAGTCTTCTTTCAAAGATGAACATGACAAAACTGAGAAAGACTTACGACATCCCAGTGACCATCCTGATGAAGGGGTCCAAAGGGAGAGGGCTGTTGTCAGTGGCTCCCTGGGAACCCTGGCACTTCCAGCAGAAGCACAAGAATCCAACTCAGCTGAACTCTCAGATGCCTTTTCTTTGGATACAACACAAGACAGTGAACAGGAAACCAGTGATTTGCTAAGAAAGTAAGTTCAAAATCTACTTATCTAAAAAAACTGAGCTTTTGGACCCAGCTTTTGAGCCTTAGTTCTACTACTGTTAATTAAGGGAATTAGAAAAAGTATTCTGTAATGTCCTTGCTACTAGGTGAAAAATTATATGATTCTGTGTACCATACACATATCTAGGGCCCTTTGAGCTATTTTAGGGGGTGGTACTAATACCTTTTAGGTGCTAACTTTGTCATAGTAAATGACTTATTTCTGATTTAAGACTTCCTTAAATGGGAGTGTTTTCTGTTGTCTGAATTCTTCTGTAGTAGGACAGGCAATGTGTTCAGTATCTGCATTTTGGGAACAAAAATAATCCTACGGTTTGTGTTCACGTTCCATCAATATCTTTTCTTTGTGGAATCCAATTAAAGGGGTTAAGAAAAGAAATTAAATTGACTTTATTCATGAAATTAGCCTTTTGAACCTTTCCCACAGCTCCAAGAAACAAATCTTGAACAAATTTACGGAGCACTTCACCACCCTTTTTTCTTTCTTTGATTTACAAATGGGCACTAACTTGTTTTTCTTTTACTCAAATGAGCTAGAAGGAACATTTTCTATCCAGAAAATGTTTATAACAATGTTGAGTCCATTAGACATTTTGTGTAACATAAAAATATTCATTCGTAACTGATAAGGATCTGTTTTATTTTATTTTTAAAAATTTATTTATTAAGTTATTTATTTTTGGCTGTGTTGGATATTCGTTGCTGTGTGGGCTTTCTCTAGTTGTGGCGCGCAGGGGCTACTCTTATGTTGCAGTGCTCAGGCTCTAGGCACGTGGGCTTCAGTAGTTGTGGCACAGGGCTCAGTAATTGTGGCACACGGGCTTAGTTTCTCCACGGCCTGTGGGATCTTCCTGGACCAGGGCTCGAACCCGTGTCCCCTGCATTGGCAGGCGGATTCTTAACCACTGTGCCACCAGGAAAGTCCATGGATCTGTTTTACTGATTTTAATTTAAACTCTACTTGAGAATTATTTTTGTTCCTTGAAGAGTTCATTAATACTATAGTCAGATATAGATGACAACTTAGAACTATGTGATTCTTCATAGTTTCAAAGAGTCCTCATGTGTGTGATTTCAGTGAATTCCTCATAGTAAGCTTTTGAAGTAGGGGTAGGCACAGACCCATCTTACAGTTGTGAGAACTGAGACCCCAGATGGATTTGGGTTTGCCCATCAAGAGTGATGAGGTGGGGCTTGCCCTACCAGTTGTTAAAATGTACTGATAAAGCTACATAAATTGAAATGATGTCATACTGGTGTAATATTTGCTAGACATTTATATGGAACAGAATAGACAGTCTAGAAATAGACCCTCGTATATTTTGTGATTTGAGCCCTTGAATGTGATGGCATTATGTATTCTTGTAAAAAGGAAGACTTGGGGAAATGGGATAATAATTTGGAGAAAAAAATAAAAGCTAGATACTCATTTCATTTTTACATTAAAATTAAAGTGGAATAAAAATGTTTAAGAAACATACAAAGCAGCTAAATGTGAATTATTCTGGTGAGAAACAATTTTCTAAGCATGATAACAATGGAAAGTATCAGGAAAGAAAAGATCAGTAGATAGGATTGCTTCCAGTTTTCCAACTCTCTATGATAAAAACTGTGAACAATGATACATTAAATTGGCAAATCAGAAAATTATATACAAAATTTGTATGTAATTAGTATATACAATTATATGCAAATATAATCATATATAAATATACAAATCAAAATTTAGACAAGTTATTACCTATAATTTGAAGTGTTAGAAAAATATCCTTATCAAAAAGCATTGTAAGTGATTTCACCTTCACTTAATTAAAAATAGTAAACAGCTTTGTAATTGTTTTCATGTACCGTTGAGTATGCAGGTTTCATTTTTAATACCCATAAAGCCTTTAAGTAAACCTGTTGTGCTAACACTTTTTAGATTGCTTTCCATACATTAACTCATGCTTCTCGTGTAATTTATGTAGGAAGCTACTTCATTGTTGGGTTGAAATTCTTTAAAAAGTTCTATAATTCTTACATTTTCAGCAAATTCATACCCATCATGAGAAACTCTTCTGTCAAAACTTTATTGTGATTTTTAAATAAATGTCTGGTTTTTCAGCTTTTCTTTACATAAAATAGTTAAAAGCCTTCCCTATTGTGAGAGAAGATATTCTTTTTAAAAAATTATTTTTATTTTTATTTTATTATTTTGTTTTGGCTGCATTGGGTCTTTGTTGCTGTGTGCGGGCTTTCTCTAGTTGCGGCGAGCGGGGGCTACTCTTCGTTGCGGTGCACAGGCTTCTCATTGCGGTGGCTTCTCCTGTTGCGGAGCATGGGCTCTAGGTGTGTGGGCTCAGTAGTTGTAGCATGTGGACTGTAGAGCACAAGCTCAGTAGTTGTGGCACACGGGCTTAGTTGCTCCGCGGTATATGGGATCTTCCCAGACCAGGGCTCGAACCCATGTTCCCTGCATTGGCAGGCGGATTCTTAACCACTGCACCACCAGGGAAGTCCCAGAGAGAAGATATTCTTTTTTTTTAAAATAAATTTATTTATTTATTTGTTTTTATTTTGACTGTGTTGGGTCTTCATTGCTGTGCATGGACTTTCTCTAGTTGCAGCGAGTGGGGGCTTTTCATTGCGGTGGCTTCTTTTGTTGCAGAGCACGGGCTCTAAGCACGCGGGCTTCAGTAGTTGTGGCTTACGGGCTCTAGAGTGCAGGCTCAGTGGTTGCGGTGCACAGGCTTAGTTGCTCCGTGGCATGTGGGATCCTCCTGGACCAGGGATCAAACCCATGTCCCCTGCATTGGCAGGCGGATTCCTAACCAGTGTGCCACCAAGGAAGCCTGAAGATATTCTTCACTATGTAATTTGAAAGGAAATAAATCTTAACGCTAAAAAAGTAGCTTAATCATACTTACTAAAAGTGAAGTAGATATACTGAATACTTTTGCTCTAACACTATTATTTTCAGGCTGCCTTTATAGAATTTTCTTTGAAGAATGACACATGTCTTGGTTGACCTTTGTAGTATCAGATGTATTAAGTTTATCCAGGATAGAGTACAGCCATATGTAGTACTTGGAGGCTTAATAAACTTTCACATGATAGGTAGTTATGTTTGGGCTGAAATGCATAAAAACCTTTCCAGATTTTCAATATGTATGTCTATTCCCTTAAATATTTGAAATTTCTAGATATTTTACTTTTTTCCTAGTGTTGTTTGGATCACATACCTCTACTTATATTGGATAAGCTACAGATCCCATGCACAATTACATAATACATGAAATTAATATGTTCTTTATTCAGTTTGTGAAAATAAACCTTTCTAAGTTTCCATCTTTAGTTTATTTGTAAAGTTATGTATTTTTGACATTTCCATTTTCTTTCTATTTTCTGTATTAGGGAAAATCTTAATTAAAGGACAGTTTTATGTTCTTAATACTATTCAATTATGAAGACTCAGCTACAACCTGTGAAAGAATGTTGTAGAAAATAGACTATCTTGGCATGACTAATCCTTTACAAAGTGTGAGTGTAGCTCATCAGTACCTGAAAGGACTAATTATAATACATGAAGCTAAGCTTGAAACTTTGATGTTCAGTGCATTAAACATGATAATATAGTTGTTTAGTATAAAGGGTACATATTTTAGTCACAAGCATATAACATTTCCACCTAGGGTGCTGAGGGAGATTATTTCATTAGAAATTTATACTGGTTCATATAAATCAGTTTAATCATTCTAGTTGACCTTAACCAGAAAGCTCCCAAGATGGGAATGGAAAACAATTATCTGCCTCCCCCTCCCCCAAAAAGGACTCCAAAACTACCAAAAGGCATTCTTACAGTGAACTGAAATTTTTTCTGGAGTGGATTTTTCTCTGTGCTTTACTTTAATAGAAGTTCTTTTAGAGCAAAAGTCACATTATTGGATTGATGTAGAATAAAACGCCTTGACATCTCGTTAGGATGGAGTTGGTAGTAAGAGAACCTGAGTTTACTATACTTGAAGAATAAACTTCTGATCCTTATCTCTCGAGTCTTATTTCTTTGGACATCATGTACATTTTGGTGATCTTTTTTTTTTTTTTTTTTTTTTTTTTTTGAGGTATGCATACACTTTATTTAAAAAAAGTCATTGGCACAGAAAATTAAAGAGAAATGGGGACCAAAAGTAGCACAAAAGATTATCATATGAAAAAAGCAGTGCTATAAAATAACTTTCTCAAAATTGTACTTAACTTTAGCTTCAAATAACCATAAAATCTAGTCGGAGTTACTTCAATTATCTTTAATATTTCTCATAAAGTACTGTTATTTATAGAAGAATATTATTCATTATTCTTTATAGATGAATAAGAATGGTATGGAAGTATATAAATACTGAATTATCTTCCGTGACTGATGGTGAAATTTATCAGTGGAATCCTCAGGAACATTTACCAATCAACTTCTTTTTCACTCAGAGAATAGGCTCTGTCTTTTAGAAAATGAATCACAGAAGACTTTCACATACAGGCTTCCTAACACATTAATAAACATAATTTGAAATGGTTATAAGTAGATTAAGCCATTGACAAAAATGACATGAACGTGCCATTGATTAAGGATAAACAGAAGATAAGAGATACAACTTTATATTTACAATTAAAATTTTTATGTTATTGTCTGTCATGCCATTTCTATCAAAAGTGGCTGGCAGTTATACCAGAGAGAGAAAATGAATTTTATGTCTGAAAGACTGCTTATTAAGATTTTTTTTTTCTAAATTTTATTTTATTTAATTTTTTTGCTTTATAACAAATTTAATCAGTTATACATATACATATGTTTCCATATCCCCTCCCTTTTGCGTCTCCCTCCCACCCTCCCTATCCCACCCCTCCAGGCGGTCACAAAGTACCGAGCTGATCTCCCTGTGCTATACGGCTGCTTCCCACTAGCTATCTACCTCACGTTTGGTAGTGTATATATGTCCATGCCGCTCTTTCACTTTGTCACAGCTTACCCTTCCCCCTCCCCATATCCTCAAGTCCATTCTCTAGTAGGTCTGTGTCTTTATTCCTGTCTTACCCCTATGTTCTTCATGACATTTTTTTTTTCTTAAATTCCATATATATGTGTTAGCATACAGTATTTGTCTTTCTCTTTCTGACTTACTTCACTCTGTATGACAGACTCTAGGTCCATCCACCTCATTACAAATAGCTCAATTTCATTTCTTTTTATGGCTGAGTAATATTCCATTGTATATATGTGCCACATCTTCTTTATCCATTCATCCGATGATGGACACTTAGGTTGTTTCCATCTCCGGGCTATTGTAAATAGGGCTGCTATGAACATTTTGGTACATGTCTCTTTTTGAATTATGGTTTTCTCAGGGTATATGCCCAGTAGTGGGATTGCTGGGTCATATGGTAGTTCTATTTGTAGTTTTTTAAGGAACCTCCATACCGTTCTCCATAGCGGCTGTACCAATTCACATTCCCACCAGCAGTGCAAGAGTGTTCCCTTTTTTCCACACCCTCTCCAGCATTTATTGTTTCTAGATTTTTTGATGATGGCCATTCTGACTGGTGTGAGATGATATCTCATTGTAGTTTTGATTTGCATTTCTCTAATGAGTAAAGATGTTGAGCATCCTTTCATGTGTTTGTTGGCAGTCTGTATATCTTCTGTGGAGAAATGTCTATTTAGGTCTTCTGCCCATTTTTGGATTGGGTTGTTTGTTTTTTTGTTATTGAGCTGCATGAGCTGCTTATAAATTTTGGAGATTAATCCTTTGTCAGTTGCTTCATTTGCAAATATTTTCTCCCATTCTGAGGGTTGTCTTTTGGTCTTGTTTATGGTTTCCTTTGCTGTGCAAAAGCTTTTAAGTTTCATTAGGTCCCATGTGTTTATTTTTGTCTTTATTTCCATTTCTCTAGGAGGTGGGTCAAAAAGGATCTTGCTGTGATTTATGTCATAGAGTGTTCTGCCTATGTTTTCCTCTAAGAGTTTGATAGTGTCTGGCCTTACATTTAGGTCTTTAATCCATTTTGAGCTTATTTTTGTGTATGGTGTTAGGGAATGATCTAATCTCATACTTTTACATGTCCCTGTCCAGTTTTCCCAGCACCACTTATTGAAGAGACTGTCCTTTCTCCACTGTACATTCCTGCCTCCTTTATCAAAGATAAGGTGACCATATGTCCGTGGGTTTAACTCTGGGCTTTCTATCCTGTTCCATTGATCTATCTTTCTGTTTTTGTGCCAGTACCATACTGTCTTGATTACTGTAGCTTTGTAGTATAGTCTGAAGTCAGGGAGCCTGATTCCTCCAGCTCCATTTTTCGTTCTCAAGATTGTTTTGGCTATTCGGGGTCTTTTGTGTTTCCATACAAATTGTGAAATTTTTTGTTCTAGTTCTGTGAAAAATGCCAGTGGTAGTTTGATAGGGATTGCATTGAATCTGTAGATTGCTTTGGGTAGTAGAGTCATTTTCACAATGTTGATTCTTCCAATCCAAGAACATGGTACATCTCTCCATCTATTTGTATCATCTTTAATTTCTTTCATCAGTGTCTTATAATTTTCTGCATACAGGTCTTTTGTCTCCTTAGGTAGGTTTATTCCTAGATATTTTATTCTTTTTGTTGCAATGGTAAATGGGAGTGTTTCCTTGATTTCACTTTCAGATTTTTCATCATCAGTATATAGGAATGCCAGAGATTTCTGTGCATTAATTTTGTATCCTGCAACTTTACCAAAGTCATTGATTAACTCTAGTAGTTTTCTGGTAGCATCTTTAGGATTCTCTATGTATAGTATCATGTCATCTGCAAACAGTGACAGCTTTACTTCTTCTTTTCCAATTTGGATTCCTTTTATTTCCTTTTCTTCTCTGATTGCTGTGGCTAAAACTTCCAAAACTAGGTTGAATAAGAGTGGTGAGAGTGGGCAACCTTGTCTTGTTCCTGATCTTAGTGGAAATGGTTTCAGTTTTTCACCATTGAGGACGATGCTGGCTGTGGGTTTGTCATATATGGCCTTTATTATGTTGAGGAAAGTTCCCTCTATGCCTACTTTCTGCAGGGTTTTTATCATAAATGGGTGTTGAATTTTGTCGAAAGCTTTCTCTGCATCTATTGAGATGATCATATGGTTTTTCTCCTTCAGTTTGTTAATATGGTGTATCACGTTGATTGATTTGCGTATATTGAAGAATCCTTGCATTCCTGGAATAAACCCCACTTGATCATGGTGTATGATCCTTTTAATGTGCTGTTGGATTCTGTTTGCTAGTATTTTGTTGAGGATTTTTGCATCTATGTTCATCAGTGATATTGGCCTGTAGTTTTCTTTCTTTGTGACATCCTTGCCTGGTTTTGGTATCAAGGTGATGGTGGCCTCGTAGAATGAGTTTGGGAGTGTTCCTCCCTCTGCTATATTTTGGAAGAGTTTCAGAAGGATAGGTGTTAGCTCTTCTCTAAATGATTGATAGAATTCGCCTGTGAAGCCATCTGGTCCTGGGCTTTTGTTTGTTGGAAGATTTTTTATCACAGTTTCAATTTCAGTGCTTGTGATTGGTCTGTTCATATTTTCTATTTCTTCCTGATTCAGTCTTGGCAGGTTGTGCATTTCTAAGAATTTGTCCATTTCTTCCAGGTTGTCCATTTTATTGGCATAGAGTTGCTTATAGTAATCTCTCATGATCTTTTGTATTTCTGTAGTGTCAGTTGTTACTTCTCCTTTTTCATTTCTAATTCTATTGATTTGAGTCTTCTCCCTTTTTTTCTTGATGAGTCTGGCTAATGGTTTATCAATTTTGTTTATCTTCTCAAAGAACCAGCTTTTAGTTTTATTGATCTTTGCTATCGTTTCCTTCATTTCTTTTTCATTTATTTCTGATCTGATTTTTATGATTTCTTTCCTTCTGCTAACTTTGGGATGTTTTTGTTCTTCTTTCTCTAATTGCTTTAGGTGCAAGGTTAGGTTGTTTATTCGAGATGTTTCCTGTTTCTTAAGGTGGGATTGTATTGCTATAAACTTCCCTCTTAGAACTGCTTTTGCTGCATCCCATAGGTTTTGGGTCGTCGTGTCTCCATTGTCATTTGTTTCTAGGTATTTTTTAATTTCCTCTTTGATTTCTTCAGTGATCACTTCGTTATTAAGTAGTGTATTGTTTAGCCTCCATGTATTTGTATTTTTTACAGCTCTTTTCCTGTAATTGATATCTAGTCTCATAGCATTGTGGTCGGAAAAGATACTTGATACAATTTCAATTTTCTTAAATTTACCAAGGCTTGATTTGTGACCCAAGATATGATCTATCCTGGAGAATGTTCCATGAGCACTTGAGAAAAATGTGTATTCTGTTGTTTTTGGATGGAATGTCCTATAAATATCAATTAAGTCCATCTTGTTTAATGTATCATTTAAAGCTTGTGTTTCCTTATTTATTTTCATTTTGGATGATCTGTCCATTGGTGAAAGTGGGGTGTTAAAGTCCCCTACTATGAGTGTGTTACTGTCGATTTCTCCTTTTATGGCTGTTAGTATTTGCCTGATGTATTGAGGTGCTCCTATGTTGGGTGCATAAATATTTACAATTGTTATATCTTCTTCTTGGATCGATCCCTTGATCATTATGTAGTGTCCTTCTTTGTCTCTTCTAGTAGTCCTTATTTTAAAGTCTATTTTGTCTGATATGAGAATTGCTACTCCAGCTTTCTTTTGGTTTCCATTTGCATGGAATATCTTTTTCCATCCCCTTACTTTCAGTCTGTATGTGTCTCTAGGTCTGAAGTGGGTCTCTTGTAGACAGCATATAGATGGGTCTTGTTTTTGTATCCATTCAGCCACTCTGTGTCTTTTGGTGGGAGCATTTAGTCCATTTACGTTTAAGGTAATTATCGATATGTATGTTCCTATTCCCATTTTCTTAATTGTTTTGGGTTCATTATTGTAGGTCTTTTACTTCTGTTGTGTTTCTTGCCTAGAGAAGTTCCTTTAGCATTTGTTGTAAAGCTGGTTTGGTGGTGCTGAACTCTCTCAGCTTTTGCTTGTCTGTAAACGTTTTAATTTCTCCATCAAATCTGAATGAGATCCTTGCTGGGTAGAGTAATCTTGGTTGCAGGTTTTTCTCCTTCATCACTTTAAGTATGTCCTGCCACTCCCTTCTGGCTTGTAGAGTTTCTGCTGAGAGATCAGCTGTTATCCTGATGGGGATTCCCTTGTGTGTTATTTGTTGTTTTTGCCTTGCTGCTTTTAATATGATTTCTTTGTGTTTAATTTTTGACAGTTTGATTAATATGTGTCTTGGCATATTTCTCCTTGGATTTATTCTGTATGGGACTCTCTGTGCCTCCTGGACTTGATTAACTATTTCCTTTCCCATATTAGGGAAGTTTTCAACTATAATCTCTTCAAATATTTTCTCAGTCCCTTTCTTTTTCTCTTCTTCTTCTGGAACCCCTATAATTCGAATGTTGGTGCGTTTAATGTTGTCCCAGAGGTCTCTGAGACTGTCCTCTGTTCTTTTCATTCTTTTTTCTTTATTTTGCTCTGCAGCAGTTATTTCCACTATTTTATCTTCCACCTCACTTATCCGTTCTTCTGCCTCAGTTATTCTGCTATTGATCCCATCTAGAGTATTTTTTATTTCATGTATTGTGTTTTTAATCGATGCTTGATTCATCTTTAGTTCTTCTAGGTCCTTGTTAACTGTTTCTTGCATTTTGTCTATTCTATTTCCAAGATTTTGTATCTGGGAAATAGAATCTTGGATCATCTTTACCATCATTATTCTGAATTCTTTTTCAGGTAGAGTGCCTATTACCTCTTCATTTGTTAGGTCTGGTGGGTTTTTATCTTGCTCCTTCTCCTGCTGTGTGTTTTTCTGTCTTCTCATTTTGCTTATGTTACTGTGTTTGGGGTCTCCTTTTTGCAGGCTGCAGGTTCGTAGTTCCTGTTGTTTTTGGTGTCTGTCCCCAGTGGCTAAGGTTGGTTTAGTGGGTTGTGTAGGCTTCCTGGTGGAGGGGACTAGTGCCTGTGTTCTGGTGGATGAGGCTGGATCTTGTCTTTCTGGTGGGCAGGTCCACGTCTGGTGGTGTGTTTTGGGGTGTCTGTGGACTTTTTATGATTTTAGGCCACCTCTCTGCTAATGGGTGGCGTTGTGTTCCTGTCTTGCTAGTTGTTTGGCTTAGGGTGTCCAGCACTGTAGCCTGCTGGTCGTTGAGTGAAGCTGGGTGCTGGTGTTGAGATGGAGATCTCTGGAAGATTTTCGCCGTTTGATATTATGTGGAGCTGGGAGGTCTCTTGTGGACCAGTGTCCTGAAGTTGGCTCTCCCACCTCAGAGGCACAGCACTGACTCCGGGCTCCTCAATTTGGGATGATGTGTTGTCTATTCATGTATTCCACAGATGCAGGGTACATCAAGTTGATTGTGGAGCTTTAATCCGCTGCTTCTGAGGCTGCTGGGAGAGGTTTCCCTTTCTCTTCTTTGTTCTCACAGCTCCTGGGTCTCAGCTTTGGATTTGGCCCCGCCTCTGCGTGTAGGTCGCCGGAGGGCGTCTGTTCTTCGCTCAGATAGGACAGGGTTAAAGGAGCAGCCTCTTCGGGGACTCTGGCTCACTCAGGCCGGGAGGGAGGGAGGGGCACGGAGTGCGGGGCGAGCCTGCAGCGGCAGAGGTCGGCGTGACGTTGCACCAGCCCGAGGTGCGCTGTGCGTTCTCCCAGGGAAGCCGCCCCTGGATCCCGGGACCCCGGCAGTGGCGGGCTGCACAGGCTCCCGGAAGGGCGGTGTGGGCAGTGACCTGCGCTCGCACACAGGCTTCTTGGCGGCGGCAGCAGCAGCCCCAGCGTCCCACGCCTGTCACTGGGCTCCGCGCTTTCAGTCGCGACTCGCGCCCGTCCGTGGAGCCCCTTTAAGCAGCGCTCTTAATCCCCTCTCCTCGCGCACCAGGAAACCAAGAGGGAAGAAAAAGTCTCTTGCCTCTTCGGCAGCTCCAGAGTTTTCCCGGACTCCCTCCCGGCTAGCTGTGGCACATTAGCCCCCTTCAGGCTGAGTTCTCGCCGCCAGCCCCAGTCCTCTCTCTGCGCTCTGACCGAAGCCCGAGCCTCAGCTTCCAGCGCTGCCCGCCCCGGCGGGCGAGCAGACAAGCCTCTCGGGCTGGTGAGTGCCGCTCGGCACCGATCCTCTGTGTGCGGATCTCTCCGCTTTGCCCTACCCAGGTATGTGGGGAGTTTCTTGCCTTTTGGGATGTCTGGGGTCTTCTGCCAGCGTTCAGTAGGTGTTCTGTAGGAGTTGTTCCACGTGTAGCTGTATTTCTGGTGTATCCGTGGGGAGGAAGGTGATCTCCGCGTCTTACTCTTCCGCCATCTTACCCGGAAGTCGAGCATTTTGGTGATCTTTTAGGGAAAAAAAATTTGCAGCCTTGAAAGTAGGTTTTAAGTATAAAATTTAAAAGCTTTGAAAAAAATCAAACAATAAAACTTCTTGTCATCTCTTCATACTTCTGGATCTTCATGTATTGTTCTGAAAGGCTCTTGTATTTTCTGAATAATTTATGCATTTTGATATAGGATTTTACCAATAACATTAATTTACCTATATGTATTTTTTCTTCTTGTATGTTTTCTTAGATAGGTTCCCTTATCCAACTTTTAACTTTGTTTCATAACTGTGTTTGATCTAGCCTGAAATTTGTGTAGCAGCTAAAATCACTTCTCCAAGGCAAAGCTGTTCTCTATACATCTCCTGTAGCTGTTTTAAAATAGACAGTAAGATGAATGTAACTAATACAAACTTTTACAATAGTGGTGTGGTAAGATTTTAGAGGCCAGCAATTATATAGATTGAAATAAACTATTTCAGCTAAAATTCAAGAACTATGTTAAGGGGCACAGTTAATTGAGATTTTACATGTCAGAGGTTTACGTTGTGTTTTATCATGTGGACAAACCTAGCATTCTTCATGGTGTTGCTTTAAAGTTAGGGAGAGGGCTTCCCTGGTGGAGCAGTGGTTAAGAATCTGCCTGCCAATGCAGGGGACACGGGTTCGAGGCCTGGTCTGGGAAGATCCCACATGCTGTGGAGCAACTAAGCCCGAATGCTACAACTACTGAGCCTGTGCTCTAGAGCCCTCAAGCCACAACTACTGAAGCCCACGTGCCTAGAGCCCATGCTCCACAACAAGGGAAGCCACCGCAATGAGAAGCCCACACACTGCAACGAAGAGTAGCCCCTGCTCTCCGCAACTAGAGAAAGCCCGTGCACAACAATGAAGACCCAACGCAGCCAGAAATAAAAAAAATAATAAATAAATTTATTTAAAAATTTAAAAAATAAAGTTGGGGAGAAAATACCTCTATTTTAGATACTGGAATACTGATAACTGGATTTCTTAGTTATTCATATGGGTTCTATAATGTTTTGTTAATTATATGTTTAACCTGAAAAAGAGCATACATCAAGTTTTTCTACCATTCATTTTTGTAGCTGGGACCCTAAAATGTAACTAGAGAGCAGAATTGAAAACACTTTTGTATCATCTATAAGGATTAAGACAGTCAGAAACAAATTACTTAGCATTTAGTATCATTGCTTTACTTAGCCATTCATTAATTCACACAAAGTTATTAAACATACATCATTTGCCAAATCTTATGTAGGGCACTTAAAAATATGAAAATGATGAAGATGTAGTGCCTGCCTTCAAATAGGCACTAGGTTAGTGGGGAAATAAATCAGTGCATAGATCTTTATAATCTAATATATAATCTAATATATAATCTAATATGGCAAGTGATGTGCTCAGGGCGCTTTGTCCCCATAGATCAGAGGCTAACTGCCCATTCTAGCAGTAACGGTGTCCTGGGGTAGATTTGCATTGGGGTTAACTTGGGAACTCAGTTCCCAAGACTCATCTTAGAGGACAGAAGTTTCTGTCTGGGGCTGGAATTGAAGAGGAGAGAAAGGTGTGTGTTAAGGGCTGTAAGGCAGTATAGCATAGCATAGCATAGCATCAGAACTCCCAGGGGTAGATTCTCCAAAAGAAGTTAGATGCTGAGGACATCAGGAACTTTATGCTAGGGTTGAGAAAAAGTAGGGAACATGTGCTAGAAATCTTTTTTGATTTCTGCATTCACCCAGCCAGTTTAATACTTACTCTGCTAATTGAAGAACTTAACAGGAGAGAGGATTTTTAAGGCAATTCTTTCATTTATTGACTTAAATATATATTGAGTGCTTACTGCAGGCTAGACATCTTGCCAGATGTTTTCTTTACAACTTCTCTAACTCTGTGCAAAAGTTGCTGTTCCAAATTCACATCTAAATAAAGGAAGAGAAACTCGCTATGATGCTCTGATATGATGGAGAAATCAGTGATTAGCCATGAGGTACCAGTATGAGGCACAAAGGCAATGTGGTTCCTTCTAGTCAAAAACTCCTTGGAGATCAGAGCTAGAACTCAAGCCTCAGGCTTGTCAGCCCATGTCCTCTCCATCAGCCACCGTGAGAGAGACAGACGTAATTGGGTGAGAGGGACAGTTCTGAGGAGCTCAGACATTCATGCTGGTTGACATTCATGTGCTGCTGGTCACGTCTGTATTATGGTTAATAAAGATAGGTTGAACTAAAATATTCTAGGATTTCCTTCCCAAGTTTGGACATATGAAGAATAGGAGTGTTTGAAAGATATACTTCACCATGATTTCTGGAATTACTGTTAAGTGTTACTAATTATATTTCCTGATACTCTCGTGCTATTTCTTTTTGCAGACAAATGGATGGTAAACCAGAGAGGCCTTTAGTAACACATGCAACATACCGAGGCCCCAGACAAATTAGGAAGTATTTGAAGCAGCAGACGGCGCTGGAAACCTTGAATGTCTTAGACAGAGAAAATGAAAGTTCCGACTCTAGTACGAGCACACATATTGGCCCTGGAAGTGAGATAGAGGCTGGGATGGCGTCACTGTCATCAGCTAGCACAGACGTTTCTGTGAAAAGACAAGTGCTTAAAGGCCTGATAGAAGACTCTGATTATAATAAAATAAATATCAACTCAGAAAGCCATTCAACAAACAACCGAGAACTGTCTAGCACTGCTTCTTCTAGGGATGTTTTAAATAAAAACGATCCTGGGGGACCTGAGAGAAGTCGGTCATCCCGTTCTGAGACTAACTCTAGCTCCACTGATGGAGAATTTGACTCACAGCACCATTTAAGTTGTATACCATTTTCTCAGACTGACAGAAATTTGGTATGTTCAGCACTGTTTACAGAAAGTAACAGCAAAATTCCTTGCAGTCCAGACTTGCAGAGGACGGCAACACCAGAAACTACGGTAATAGAAAGCAGCTCGATGATGAGTGATGGGACACTGGTGCAAAGAGAGGAGTGTGCTGAGCCTGAGAACCCTGCTGTTTCCCACTTCTCTGGTAGTAAATCTGATGGGAGTGACACTACCAAACATGGAAATACAGATTTGCCAAGTCCAAATAAATCAACTAGGCGTGAAGCTCTGCAGTGGCCAGAGAGTAAGCGTTCTGACAAGCACACCAAAGGTAACTCGTCAAAGCACGCTGCCAATCACACCAGCAACATTGCTCTCCGGAGACATCCTATAACAGACCCAGAACTTGTAAGTGAAGAAGACAGATTGTCTGCCCTGGACACACAGGAAAATTTGGCTCCTACAGAAATCAAGCAAGAAACAGAAAGCACCTCAGTTGGTGAACCCACAACTTCAAGTCATGTAGAAGCTCCAGAAGATAGAATCGAGTCATTACCCAAAGGTACTGACAAGTTGTTGGTAACAGAAGCCAAAAAGCTTGTTAGGCCACATAGCAAAATGCCTCCCATTATTAGAATGAATCAAAAGGATGCTGCCTCTGTAAAACACACCAGTGAATTAGCAGTTGTAGCATGCTTAGAAAATAAAATATCACCTGAACTGAATAGAAATCACATTTCAGAATCTATTCTTGACTCTGAGAGTCCTCAGCAAGCCAAAGCATCACCTGACGCCAGGACATCTCTTAACCTTGACCATAAAAAATCAGATTTCAATACTTCATCTCCTACCTTTGTTTCCCGAGTTGGCATGCTGAGCAGGTTGGATGTTCCTATTTTAAAGAATGAAGGTCCTTCTGTGCTCATTGAAACTGGGGATGTCAACATCATTGGTATTTCCCATCAGCCTAGTAAGTGTCAAGAAGAAAATGTGGCAAATCATGCTGAGGCCACAGACAGGAAGAGTCTCCCTGCTTGCCTTCATCCTGAGCATGCATCTGCAATTCTTGAGTCCAAGGAAGTTCTTCCTGATAGTGAAAAATGCCAGTTTCCACTAGGTCTTGAAGCCAGTGACACCCACTTAACTGCAGTGGACTTGAGTTTTGAGTCCGAAAGCCTCTCTAAGGACCACAGTTCCCCTTCATCTCAGGACCGTGATAAAGCAGAGTTAATGCTGTCAAACTCCAAAGCAAGTAAGGGCACTATAGGCAAGTCTGGTTCTTTTTTCTCCTTGGAAACCAAAACTGATAACCTTGCAGAAATGTTATCAACATCTGAAGTTGATGGTCAGAACAGTGTTCCTGTTGGGTCACATTCTGGAAGAGGAAGAACTCTAAGTCTCTCCAAGATATCTGTTCCCCAAACAGAGCCCAGAGACATTTCTCAGGATAAAATCTCTTCTCCACTTGAAATTACAGATGTGCCAGCAAGTCCTATTTTATCAGAATTGACTTCCCTAGAAGTTGAACGGGACAGAAGTTTTCAGTTAGTGGGTCATAAAGAGATTAAAGAGAAATATTCAGATGCCAGCCTTAAAGAGAACTGCCAAACTGAGGTATCTCCTTCTGCCTCCAAATATCGAGGTACACAGGAAGCAGAGGTGGAAGCCTCAGGTAATCCTCCTGCTCTTCTCCAAAGTAATACACTTGGGACTTCACCTCCTGTTCATGATGGAAAAGTCACTAGGCAAATGGCACAGAACTGTGAAGCCAACCCTTCTGTGATTCACCCACCTTCAGTTATTTGTGGGACCAAAAAGATTTCTGGTTTTTCAGAAATGGCAGAACTCAGTTTAACTAATACTTCCGCCAAATTCCAAGAAACTGACAGCACAAAAGTAAATGCACCTTTTCTGGGTTCTGGTATGAGTTTGGAAAAAAATGCGTTTGCATCTGAGGATTCAAATTTTCGTACTAATCCTTCTATGCCGAGATCAGAAAAGAGAGCCTCATCTCACAGAAAGAAAGAGGGTGCTCATCTCCTAAGTGGTGGTATTAATGGCATGCCTTCTTCCTCCAGTAACTCTGAAGAAGTTAGCATGGTTACAAGTTCACAGAATCCCCCAAATAATTTTAGTTCTGTAAAAGTTACCATAGATGTCCCACATGAAGGTACCTCCTCAACTAACCTGCTGTACCCTAATAGCTCTTATTTGGAATTTGAAACATCTATCCCAACAGGGGCAGAAGTCACCCCACTTCAGGACCGTTTTGGGGATCACACTGGGATGGTATCAGTTGATTTCCCAACTGCTGCCCAATTTGACAGTCCTATGGAAGCAGAGACCAGAGCAGTTGCTGGGGCCCCAGCGTCAGTTAACAGCTCAAGCCAGCAGTGTTCTGAAGCATCTGCTGAGCACATAGAAGCAAGGAGGAGAGCACATGAGCAACTTCTGGACCTCGAAAGTGGTTCATGTAAAAAGGCTGATACATTGATTGGTGAGATCTTTAATTCTGTCAGGGAAGAGCTAAAATCCAGACACACAGTTGGTACCTGCCAGGAGTATATAGCCGTAGACGGCATAATGAATCCAGGTACCCTAAAAGAAGACATCCTTCAGAAAAACCCATCAGAAGTGACACTGACAGGGATCCAGCTGACAGGGCATTTGGAAGAGCAGGCCATGGAAAATATGTCTCAAGTCCAAGGGGAAGAAAAGGCTTGTGCTTCACCTATGGTTGGTGAGAAGAGTCTCCTTTTTGATTCTGATAGAATGAATGTATCTTGGTTGTTAGAAGATCAAGCCAGGGAATTAGTCAATGAGATTATTTATTCAGCCCAAGAAACCTTAGCAAATGATGCTCAGGATACCCGGGATTCTGAACTTCAGGCTAATACTTCAAGAATTCTGAACAGTGGTAGTGTTAAGCTGCTTGATATGGTAAGAGAGTTCTTGTTGTCAGAACAGGCAGTAAATCAAAGCACATGTGAAATTAGTGAAAAAGTATTAGGTAGATTCTTTGCTGTAAGTAACTTAGTTAGTGACACAGAGTCAATTAAAGGAAGAGAAATTGTTCTCTACCAAAAATCCCCTTTTTCAGGAAATAGAGGTGGACAGTCTGATAGTATAAATTTGCAGGAGTCAGATACTATTTTACTAGCTGAAGACATGCCCCATACAGGGTTAGATGATAAGGCAAAAACACATTCGTTTCTCAACGAGGACTGTAAAGAAAAAATGGACATAAAGTGTGTTGATAATCACAAAACTGAGACAGAGGAAAGAAGAACTCTTGTATTAAATTTCACATGGCCTCCATTTGTGAATGATGACATCCATGTACCTGGGACATCTAAAAGCAGTTTGTCTGATACTCTTTTATGTATATCTGAAAAAAGCTTGCCAGGACATAGTAATAAAAGCATACCCCTTGCAGTGTCAGAAGTAGGGAAAGTACACAAGAAGGGTACTGAAGTAAATATAGGAAGAATTGAGCTTATACCTTCCATGGTAGAAATGGGAAAACCAAATAAGGATGCTGAATTGAATATTATGAAATATGAGGCAGTCCCCCCTATGTCAGAAGTGGGAAGAGCACATAAAGAGGATGCTGAACTGCGTACCTCAAAAACTGAGCCAGCAACTGAAATTCTTAAAATGAGAGAAGCATACCAAGTGGATGCTGAGAGGTATATTGAAAAAACTGAGGGATTACCTGCCATTTTAGGAATGGAAAAAGCTTATGAAATGAGGGATACTGAAGGGGATATTGGCAAAACTGACATGACACCTGATATGTCAGAATTGAAAAATGTCTACCAAAAAGATGCAGAGGGAATCACTGGAAAGACTGAAGTGATACCTGCTACATTAGAAATGGAAGATGTTTACCAAAAGGATGCTGAAGGGGATATTGCACAGACTGAGGTGACACCTGTTTCATTAGAAATGGAAAATATTTACCAAAAGCACGCTGAAGGGGATGTTGGTAAGACCGGGATGACTTTGGTTATGTCAGAAATGGACAATTTCTACCACAGAGATGTTGAGGGCACTGCCGAAAAGGTTGAAATGATACCTGCTACACTAGAAATGGAAAATATTTACCCAAAAGATGCTGAAGGAAAGATGGACAAAACTGAGGTGATGCCCATTACATTAGAAGTGGTAAATATCTACCAAAAAGATGGTGAGGGGATCACTGGAAAGACTGAAAGACCTATGATGGACATGGAAAACACTTACCAAAAGGATGCCAAAGGGGTTATTAGGAAAACTGAAATGGTACCTCCTTTTGTGTTAGAAGTGAAAGAAGCACACAAGAAGGCAGTACCTGCTTCCTTAGAAATGGAAAAAGCACATAAGAGAGATGCAAAAGAGACAATTGGAACGATTGTGTCCATGCCCTTTAAGATAGAAATGGAAAGAACATCCCCCCAAAATTCTGACGGGACTGTCAGGAAACATAAAGTGTTGTCCACAGTGGTAAGCATTGAGAAAACATGTGGAACAGATCTGGAATTGCCCGTTACACAAGAAGAGGCCACGCCTCCCATATTTGAAGCTGAAAAAGCACTCCAAGAGGTTGCTGAAGGGAGTGGTGGAGAAATGGAGGAGGAGCCTACTGAAATGAAGGCATGCTTGATAGCGTTTGACACTAGACTCGCCTCTTTCAGGGGTTATAAATCACCTACGCTAAGTGAGGATTATGAAGGCTACGCAGCCTTAGCAATGCCAGATTTTCAACCTGAGGCTACCATAGGAAAGCTAGACAGAAGAATATCTGTTACTGCAGTACGTAAGAAAATAAGAGATCTAGATTATGGAGATGAAAAGGAAGAGCCTAACGTAGCCTTCATTTCTCAGGATGAACAAGAAAGTTCTTCCTTTACTATATTATATGAAGAGCCTCTTCAAGATGAGGACAAGTATGCTACTGCAGAAGTAAGAACACAGTCCCTCCTGATTCCGGACACATCTACCAACAGCATGCCTGTTTTCACGCGTGAAAGTTCTGAGAGTAGAACTGACCTCGTCCATCATTTTGAAAAGGAAACTAAATTAGGTGAGACATTCGATGATGATAGTTCAGAGATGTTCTTATCAGTAGAGGCCAAAAGGTACAAGATTTATCCCTTAGCTTTGTCTCCCATTTATGAGGATGACAGCTCTCAGGAGGACATTCTATCCAGCGAAATCTCACCTGGTCATCATGGCTCCACGAAGTCAAGAGAGAGTGCAAACCAGTCCTCTTCTGTTTTATCGCTTCTCCAGTCAGTATCGGAGCGTTTAAAGATGAATTTGGATGAAGATGACAGATGGAGGGGAGGGGAAGAGGAGGAGGAGGAAGAGGAGGAAGAGCCATTGCATAAAGGAAGTCTGAGAGCTAGAAGGCGGGAAAATGTTATCTTCAAGCTGCCAGATTCTTCTACAGCATTTTGCCCTGATGATGACCAGGAAAGTACTGGCGTTTCTAAGAGTTCTTATGTGATGTCAAATGAGCCTAATACCTCTAATCGGCAAATTGGTCTGTGGCCAGAAAACGCCTCATTTCTACAAAAATCTGACCTTACTTCCAAACTACATTCTTCTTTAAAGAGTGCTTATCATCAGTATTTGCAGACTTCCAAAATCCATTCCTCAGAAAAAGGAGCCAGATTTGGTGGAATTTTTCGGGAGCCAGTGTCAAAATATTTCCGTGCTCAAGACACCTCAGGCCGATTAAGCTCGTACACAGAGGTAAGTTATTGTGATTATTAACTAGTGAAGTAGTGCTTTGGGTCATGAAATGATCTAAAAGTTTATTAAGAAAATCAGTGTTTTGAGGTTGTAAAAGATTGTTTTAAAAAATACCAGAGGTTACTTTGTTCTTTGAAGTGTATCATAACTCATGAATTTTAGCTGGACTGTTATATTTGAGAAAACAAAATTGCTTCATCAGAATTTAAAAGGCATAAGAGAGAAGCAAGTTATATCCCAGTTCTTTGCTAATTTTTAGTTTTCAAACTAAATTAAGTGACAGCATTCTGAGTTTCTCAAGGTACTGTATGTAGAAAAATTGTCACTTGCTGTTGAGCTTATGTGTCTCATGAAAATATTTCACAATACTTAAAAATATTTTAACTACTAAAAATATTTTAAGTCTTTGCTTGACAACAGTCTCTCACTGTAGTTGGTCTTGTTCATACATAGGGCAATGAACAGACTAATTCAGAGAAAAGGAGATGAAAACATTATAGCTGGAAAATGTCTTGAAATTCAATTACACTTTTCTTCAACTTATAAATATTTAAGTGTTTACTATAGAGTATTCATTGAATAGGGGACATTCCTTTTATTTTTTTATATTTATTTATTTACTTTTGGCTGCATTGGGTCTTCATTGCTGCGTGCAGGCTTTCTCTAGTTGCAGCGAGCGGGGGCTACTCTTCGTTTCGGTGCACGGGCTTCTCATTGCAGCGGCTTCTCTTGTTGCGGAGCACAGGCTCTAGGCACGTGGGCTCAGTAGTTGTGGCTCACAGGCTCTAGAGCGCAGGCTCAGTAGTTGTGGTGCACAGGCTTAGTTGCTCCGTGGCATGTGGGATCTTCCCAGACCAGGGATTGAACCCATGTCCCCTGCATTGGCAGGCAGATTCTTAACCACTGCGCCACCAGGGAAGTCTCAGGGCATTCCTTTCTGACATTCCAAGATCATGGAACTTTCTCTAGGATTCCCAAGGACTCTATCCGTACTTTGAATACCCTTAGTAGCAAGTACTAATACTTGAATACCAACCAATAGCTTGCAAGGCAAGGTCCTTTTAAAAGAAAGCTTGGTATTTGAAGAAATGTTTCTTTAATGGTTCCTGATTTCCTACTAAGTCAAGTGCAACCTCTTCACTCTATGACGAGGTCCCCAAGTCTTGTTTGCTCAGCATTGTCTCTTTGTGCACTGGTTCCACGCCCTGTAAGATGTCTGCACTTTTTCTCAAGATGGTCTCTTCCTGGAATTTTTTTCTTTACTACCTCCACACCAACCTGCCACATTTTTTCACTTACTGAAGTCCTGTTTTTCAAGGTCTGCTCCATACCACTTGTTCACACAAGCCTCTTGGGAACCTTCTTCTGCCATCAGCTCACCTCCATGCTGGTGCCATTTCTCTTGACTTCCATAACTTGGCATTTTGATTGTATTTTACCTGAGGGTTGAACTTAATCCCCCACCTAGAAGAGACATGGGAATGTGATCATCTGTTTCCCCTTTCTAAGCTATAAGCTTCTTGAGGGCAGAGACAAAGCTTTATTTTCCTTTGTATTTACCTTTATATCCCTTATAGTACCTAGAGGTGCACCTTGTAATGATGCTCACTAAATAAATATGCGATAAATTGGACCTGTGACCGCTAAGAAAGTGAACTGTATATCTTTCTGTTTATGTTTCTTAAGGCTTACTTCTTCCACTTTTATTATTTCAGAATGTTGACAAACAAACTCTGAAGTGTAACCCAAGACCTGGGAAGGTAAGCATAAGTTTCTTAGGTAGACTAAAATAAAAGAAGTAAGGTTACTTTTACGTTTGGGAGTTTAAAGTAAGTACTTTTAACTGACTTAGAACATGATTGTTTTACTCAAGGATTTAGCATCTAAAGTAATATTTACTTTTATATATTTAGGATGTTTTATTTTCTACATTCTAGGACATTTTGGAATTTTAAATGCATTCTTAAAATTAGTTATTGTGCCTGCTTACTGTGTGTTGCAGATGGTTATCTATGATCTCCATGGAAGTACATATAAACAAGAGATCTACTGTAATATTCCCGATGCTACATCTTGGTCCTTTCCGAATGGGGTACTGATAAAAGTTGTAAGGGGCTGGTAAGAGATCTCTTAAAATTTATAGCATTTTCCCCCTAAATTAAGTGTTTTCTTGCTGTTTATGCTTTATGTTTTTTGTATCAAGGTCACATTCCTTTTCCTCTAGAATAACTGTTTGAAACGTTATTTGTATTTTATAACGTAATTGTTCTCTTTATTTACTGTGACAGAAAATATAGGTTGTTTTAAGTACTTACAGCCCGCAGTAAGTAGTAAGTCCTAATATATACAGTATATATAATCAGTACCATTTTGTAACTGCATTATTAGCAGGATAGATTTGGCAAGTTTAGCTGAAGGCTTCAATTGAATGAAGCGTAGCTTTGAAAATGAGTTCAAAATTTGTGGGACACTAAAGAATGTGAAGGCCACATGCTTAAAGTCAGTTGTATCGGGCTTCCATGGTGGCACAGTGGTTAAGAATCCGCCTGCCAGTGCAGGGGACATGGGTTCGAGCCCTGGTCCGGGAAGATCCCACATGCCGTGGAGCAACTAAGCCCGTGCACCACAACTACTGAGCCTGCGCTCCAGAGACTGCGAGCCATAACTACTGAGCATGCGTGCCACAACAACTGAAGCCCGTGCGCCTAGAGCCTGTGCTCCACAAGAGAAGCCACCGCAATGAGAAGCCCGTGCACCGCAATGAAGAGTAGCCCTCACTCACTGTAACTAGAGAAAGCCCACGCACAGCAACAAAGACCCAACGCAGCCAAAAATAAATAAATAAAATAAATTTTTAAAAAGTCATTTGTATCACTGATCTGCTCAAGAAGTGAAAGATTCTTTGTATGGTGTAAAAATGATGGAAAACCTCATTTGTTAGTATGGACCATGTCCCCTGGACATGTGGGGGCCAGAGTTTCTTTGTCCAGTGTTTGCGTTACCCACTGGTCAGTAGTCACGTTAAACAGTGTGGTGTAGTGTATCTTCATGTTATAAAATGAGACACATGTGCTCTATTGTCCAATGACAGGAAAATTAGGGTAGAAGTGGAATTTGGAATTGTTAAGCTATTGTTTTTAATGTAAATGTGTATACAGCATCTGTAAAGTGTATGTATACATAAATACAGGCACGGGCATAAACTGTGGTGTTGTGTTCAGGAAGTATTACTTCCAAGTTCTGTGCACTTTTATTCTTCACTCTTTGCTTATCTTTACATTAGCATATGTATCATTGTTTCAAAATAGGATTATGTGCTAGTAGTGGAAAATAGCCCAGATATTAAAATTTAAGTAGAGAAGATGGTCTGTGAATTATAAGTATCATTTGTTTTATGCCTCGTTTCTTAGAAAATTAATTATAACCGATCATGCTTTCATATTTGTTCAGCTGGATTTTATATGAGAAACCACATTTCCAAGGTCAGAAATGTGTACTAGAAGAAGGGGAAAAGGTGTTAAATCGTGACTGGATCCTTCAGAACAGAAAGCATCCACAAAGAAACTTTGTATTGGGGTCTATCAAACGTGTCTTGAAGGTAATGGAACAGTTGATTTTATCCCGATTTTTTATTTTATTTTGTTTGTCATGTAGTAAAGCTGTACTTTGGCCCAGCAATGCTTAGAAATGGTTGCTAATATTTGTGCTAATTTTATTAATCTTCATTATCATATTGACAATTTTTTGACCAGATATGTATAAAGTGTTAAGTGAATGAAAATTTAAAATATTACATGTAATCTGGCACATAAAATGTTACATGTTGTAATATATATATATGTATTTTTAATAGTAGTAGGGGTATACCATCCAGACATCTTTAGGATAAGATATTTACAAATATATCTTTTTCTAGTGTAGATTTCTACTCCTCATTGTAGCTCTGTGTGTGTGTGTGGTGTTTATGAGAAAGGGGAAGAGAGATGAGTGTTAGAAGAAATTAGAGAAGGAAGGATGTGGAGAGGAAGCGAAAAAGTGTTGCTTTTTTATTTTCTGTTTAGAAAATATTATTTAATACTAAGATGAGGAAGATCTTGCCATATAATGAAACATTTTGTGGGAAGTGCCTTGGTGGTTTAGAGGAGGGGTGAGTTAGTGATAATGACAGAATTCTCCCATGTATTCTTACGAGTTCCTTCAGCAGTAATGTAGTACATGATTTAGTGCAGTTACTCCTGTGACAGTCGTGGACATATATATTTTTCAAATTATGGAGATTCCATTTATATGCTAAAAATGTCTAAATTGGAGTGGACCCTATCATGATGACTTGAATCCACATTATTTAACACTTGATAGTTGCAGATAGCATACAGAAAAATAAGAGAGCATACAGGAAAATTCATATTATCATAAAGAGGTGTCTGCATAAATTCATACCGTCTGCAAAACTGTTAAACAAACCTGTGTCTAACAAATGTTTGTGTCTTCTTTTGGACCCAATACTGTGATAGGCACTGGGAATAGAAATACAAGTGATGTACAGTCTTTTACTTCAGATTGCTGAGAGTCTAGGTCAGAGACAGCTGAATCACATGACCATATGATGTGAGAAGTACTATGCAGGGCCCTACAAGTGCTTGAAGAAGAGGTACCTCACCCAGAGGAGGTGGTACCTGATTGGCATCTTGACCGAGTGAACAGGAGTTAGGCAGCACGGGAGATGTGAGGGAGTCCCTAGCAGAGCCACATGTGTCAGATACTGAGGTGAATGTTGGTGGCTTGCTGGTACTTCAGGGAGATTGATGGCTACAACATAGAGGGCAGTTTTCGTTTTCATTGAAAAATTTAATCGCAAGCAGTTCAGCTCAGCAAGCAGCATTTGAGTGCTCACATAATTAGCTAACTCACGAGAAATTCCTTGAAACAGATCATTAGTTTGTAGGTGGAATCTTCTAAGATTTAAATAATGTGTGGTTTTGTGCCTGCCTTGTGAATGTCAGGCACTGTGCTAGGCCTAGTGGGGGGAAAAAAAAGATGAATAAAGTATTGTAAGCAGCAACCTCCACCCAGAATCAAACAACAATAAAATCAAACAGAAATTCAATCTGTTGAGCCTGGGTATATAAATGGGTATTTGCACTTCCGCCATTTGCTTCGAATATATTATAAGGAAGAATAAGTCATACTTGCATTTTTTTCTTCTTCCACTGTTTGTTTGTGGAGTCATTTTTTAAATTGCAGTGTTAGTGCCCGCTTGTCTTGGACATGCTAGCAAGTTTTAGTGAGGAAGGAAAATAAAACTATTGAGCATTGAATGGAAAAAGCATTAGCATTGTTCTAAATATTTTACAAAGCAAGAATCAGGCATCAAACTGCTTCCTTTCTCCCACCTTGTCAAAATTCTGCCTATCGATAGCTTCATTTTCCTGGCAGCCATTCCAAATTCACCTAGGCCTACACCAGCTTTATCTTGTTTCATCATCTTTTAGTGGCTCTAATCTGAGTAGTCAAACTTTTAATGTTCTTTAAAGAAAATACTTTCATGATGTCTTTCTTTTGCCGTGAATAGATCGAGCAAGTAACAGAAGATACCATCAGTCATCAGCAGCTGTAGATCCTGCTCAAGGGTCATCTTTGCCTCCAGTGGAAATAACTGGAGGTGGGGTAGCAGTGCAGTGAGTCTTGACTCAAGTGCTTTCTCTTCTCAAATAGAAAAAAGGAATATTGCACATTACTCTGTTTATTATGCATTTAATATCTATTTTCAAAGAATGACGTTTCCTTCTTTCAGAAGTTACTTAGGTTGTGCCCTCATTAATGAGCTGAGAAGAGAGAGATCTGTTGTTAGATCAGGGACTGAAGGTATTTCATGTAAGGTGGAGGCAGGTTTTTCTTACTGTTTTTGTAATTCATTCCCACCCTGTTTCTCTCCTATAGCTTTGTCTCCATACTAGTTGTTTTAATAGTCTAAGCTTGTAGATTTCACCAAGATATTATAAAGTATATCATGACTAGAAAAGTCTGGGAGGAAGCCATATAAATTCTACTAAGAGTAAACTGCTTATTGTTGCTAGGTTACTATAAGGCGCCCTTCAGTTGCTAGTGTTTACTGCCTTTGTCAAGAATTATACAAATCTTGCAAAAGACATTACTTCTGTGAATAGCCACCATGGAGAAAATAGAACTTATCAGTGAAATCTTTTTCAGTCAACTAGAGAAAAAAAATTGTCCTCTAGTAAAGATAGTTGAGAACATAAGCATTCTTATTTTTATTTTCAATTTTTTAGCCATCATTATGCTTTTTCCATTATCTGTTTCCTTCTGTGTTGTGGTAGACTCATGCCTCTTAGCTTTTTCCCTTTTAAAATACACCACCCAAACATTGTTTGTATAACACAATGCAGAGGAAACTTATTTGTGTGAGACACTTAGTTATGTATTCTGTTACTGTACCTCAGATCCCTGGGGGAACATTAGTATGGCAGCATTTTAAATAATGTTACTAGAGCTCTATTTTTAATAGCAAACAAAAGAGTCTTGAAGATTGACAGGTGACTTCTGGAGATTTCTGGCTATTTTTTAAATGAAACTTTAGAAGGAAATACACCTTTTATACTTTAAAGGATATTTTAGGTTATACCTTTTTACCATATTGCATTTTAGAACTAACTTTCTGAAAACAAGATGTATCAATTTGCTTGCTTTTACATATTAATAAGAATGATTAATAATGATTAATAGGAGAACTCAGTTTGAAGAAAGATTAAAAAATCAGAAAATTGCAGTTTTAAAATTGCAAAGCAGATTATAATAAAAATATAATTGTTTAGTCTAATAAATGTCACCTCTAAGTGTTATTGCATTTACCTGTTTCATTAAAGCACAATCATTTGAATTTCACAGTGTCTTAGATAAGAATTATGCTACTGAAACTTGAGTTATGTAATTAAACACTCATGATTACTGAGATAGATTGTGTGTTCAGACAGAAGCACATCTGTAGTTTTAGAGAAGAGAAAAATAATTGTGGTTTTGATTCTTTAAGAAATGATCAGGTATTTTTTTAATTAATTAATTTTGGGGGGGTCTCTCCCATTCTTTTTTTTTAATTTTTTAATTATTTTTTTAACATCTTTATTGGAGTATAATTGCTTTCCAATGGTGTGTTAGTTTCTGCAGTATAGCAAAGTGAATCAGCTATACACATACATACATCCCCATATCTCCTCCCTCTTGCGTCTCCCTCCCACCCTCCCTATCCCACCCCTCTAGGTGGTCACAAAGCACCGAGCTCATCTCCCTGTGCTATGCGGCTACTTCCCACTAGCTATCTGTTTTACATTTGGTAGTATATATAAGTCCATGCCACTCTCTCACTTCGTCCCAGCTCTTTTTTGAGTTAGGACTTGACTACCGAAAACAAACTTATGGTTTGCAAAGGGGAAACGTGGCTGGGAATGATAAATTAGGAGCTTGGGATTATCATACATACTACTGTATATAAAATAGATAACCAACAGGGACCTACTGTGTAGCAAAAGGAACTCCACTCAGTGTTCTGTAATAACCTATATGGGAAAAGAATCTGAAAAAGAATGAATATATATATATATATATATATGTATAACAATCACTATGCTATACACCTTAAACTAACACAAGATTGTAAATCAACTATATTCCGATAAAATTTAAGAAAAGATTTTCGTAAGTAATGATACAGAAAATTTTGTCTTTAGTTACAATAAGGGAAACATTTACAAAGCTTAGAGAGGCCAGAAGCAGAGGTAGTATGAGAATGGATACCAGTATGACTGAAGAGTTTTGGGGGGTTAGTATAGCTCACTGGGTTGTTGCCATATTATAGAAAGGAAAACAGAAATATAAATTTGAAATGCTTGGGTCTTGAGCCAAGGAGTATGATGAGGGAAGTGGTGTTCTCACAAGCCCAGCTGTATAAAGAGTAAGCTTACTATAAAGAGTAAGCTTACTCGACTGGTGGTCTAGGCCCATAATCAAAGTCTTGGCCTTGATGAAGAACCTTGACAGTGGAAATTTTAAAGGAAAGTTTGACAGGACATGGTGACTGTGGATGTGTGACGGAGTATAGGTTCAAATTTCATAATGCCTTTCTTCTTCAAACCAACTTGTACTAAAGAAAATAAATACCACAAGTAGGAAAACATTTCCTTTACCCTCACCTCTAATTCCTATTTCTTTTGTCAATGTAAATTGGATAACATGCTGAGAGAACAGTGCCTCTCTGTTATTTATTTTTTATGTTCCCCATGAGATCAGCTTTTATTTAACTCCCTTCCTCCCTATGGCTTTGTTATGCTTCTAAGAAGGAAGGCTTACAGACTCTTGGCACTCAGATAGTTTGGTAAATCTGAACCTTGGTTAATGGAGCAAGACTTTTAAAAACAAAGCAGAGAGAATTGGAGTAATACTTTTGCAATCAATAATATTTATAATTTTCATGTTATCAACGTAACTCCTTAGAGAAATTTATTTTAACAGACTGGTAAGGAGAAACAGTACTTCCTTTAGGCTGTTTTTGGATAGAAATTCAACTGAACAATGAGAATAATTGTAACTGCATGTCCAGGGTGTTGAGAATACTGGAGTGTGTGTCTCTAGATATTTCAAAGCCAATCTTTTTTTTCAGGATTGCAGCATTCCAGAGATAGAACTTTGCGCACAGTCTGACCCAGCATGTTGTCCCATCTACCTACAGTGCGCAGTCCCCAATTTGGAAGAGCTGAATATCCCCAAATCTGTGTCTTTTACTGTGAAGTCAGGAGTGTACGTATCTGTTTCTCTTTATTACAGTGATTGCTGGTTACCAAAGTTAACTTTTTATTTGTTTCAATTGGTGACATACACATTTCTGAAGTTTTAGTTAATTTTACTGTTTATACTTCCGGATACCCAAGGAAGACTTTTGCAGGGATTAAAACAGATTCTGTCTTTTTTCAGATCCAATTAAGTCTTTGATATATGACTCACAGGAGCAGATACAGATTCTCAGACGTAGTTCTTGATCGATGCATCCATTGTCTTTTCATCCACCAGACTGTGGGACTGAGAAATAAATACATGTCCCTGGCCTAAAATTCTGGAGCCTGAGCTGTTTGTAGAGTGTCTCAGTGCTGATAGTTATTGAGGGCCTTCGTAGGACCAGGGACATGGCACCTTTTTATTACTCCTCTATTCCTGGAAGACAGGTAGAGCTGCTGTCATGTCATAAATGAGGAAATTAAGTGGCTTGTCCCAGGCTACCAGTTGGTAAGCATTAGATTTGATACTAGGCCTTTCTGATTCCAAAGGTATCTTCAGGACTGTGGATCTAAATTCAATCTTAATTCAGTCCCAGATTGGCTTAAATCATAAGTTTGTGATGTCTGGTTCAACATGGATCCTTCTCTCTTTCAGCATTTTCGTCTGCTCTGGAGATGGTTAGTGTCGAATTTGGGGGTCACTGTTGGTCATCTTTCTTCATCTCCCCCAAGTGTAGATTAGAACTGTTGGGCAGACCCAGTAATTGACATGATCCTGAGAAATGTCTGTAATTATCAAGCTTAGCTGGTTGCTAAATGGGTCTTTTAGGAATCTTATTTCAAATACTGTTCCTGAGGCAGCCCAAGAACTGATATTGATTCTAAAACTGTGGGTCAAAGGTATAAAATGCTTAGTGGAATCCCTACGTCTTATTGTCCTAGTTTAAAAAAGAATGGAATATAGTGGAATGGTTTTTATTTTTCAGTTACATCCTAATTGAATTAAAGGTTTCACACCTTTTAAATATTGGAAAATTCTAAGGAAAGCAATGCCGGTGCTTGGAAATCATATAGTAAACTTAGGATAGTATCTGAATGTAAGTACTTAACAACTTGTTAACTCATTGTTATATGCTGTCTGGCAATGTCACTTTGAATGTGTTTTACTAGTGTAATTCTGTGACAGAGGTTTCTTTTACTTTTTGTAGCTTTTTTTTTTTTTTTTAACTTTCAACTCTTACAGAACCAGATTAAGGTATTCCTATTATACTTTAACCAACCATTCATTTCTTACTTAGTTGGCTTGCCTACCCGGATATTAATTTCAAGGGGCAAGCTACAGTTTTGGAGGAAGACCATGGACTCTCTGAGATTTCTGCAGCAGAAATGAAATCATTGCATCCACTTCAAATGGTAAGCAGATTTAAAAAGAAGCATTTTCCCAAGCATCCATGAATTCAAAATTAAGATAGCTCTGATGTTTGGTCATGCATCTCGGTCTTGAGAAATGTATATGTATACTACTGAATGGGCAAACTATTCATACATTGTTTTTCTGTTTCTTTCAGTGTGTGTGAAAATATTTTAATGTTTTCTAGAAGACAGCTGTCTGAATTTACTTTGTGCTAAATTTATCACAATACAAGCAGTTTCCTTATAGTAGTATTCTGTGAAAATTTTGCATACTTTAAAAGTTCTGAATTTGTTTTTTTGATGCTTATTAGAAAATTGCTTGTTGTAAATTATACTCTTCCATTGCAGTAATGAATGATAAGTTCAGCATTAATAATAAATGGGCAGTTCTGTCAATGGTTGCCTTCTTAAAAGTAATAAATGCCTGCATTAGTGATTTATTTTGTTGAAAACATTTTTACTTGAGGGGCAAACTTCAATTAAATGGTACTATGTGATAAACCATTATGGTTGTGCTATGCCTTTAAAAAAATCAACAACAGGAAAAACTGAGAAATTTTAAGGAATATCACAGTGTGGAGTAGCATTGGAAACGAGGAAATTATAAACTAGAGCTTTTGTGAGGAGTGGGTTACCTTTTATGCTCTACACCCATGCGGTCACAAAGATAGTAAATGTGATACGAAGTGTTGATAGAACTTGGAAGAGGAAGTGCTCTCTCTAATGTAGAAAGCCCAAGCGATTGTAGAGAAGAAATTTAGTATTAAGTGGTTTAGAAATCTACTCTGCCAGATGAAAGTTTTAAATCTACTAACAACTCCACTGTTCTGAGACACTCTGCTGTGGGGTTAAATCTTTAATTGGTCACATGTACTTAAGCACTAAAGTTTGGTTTCCTTCCTTGTAGTGGTTATACTCTGGAGAGTATCTTTTAAGATTTTTTACCCCATCTACACTGTTGTAGAGTAGTCTGACTTGATTTTGACCACTGTAGAATTCTCTACCTAAATTTTTAAATTTTAAAATACACAACTTAAATTTGACTGGTATGTAATCTTCACTAATCAGATTTTTATATAACCTACATACATCACTTAGTTACTTTTGAGTATTTTAAATATGTATATGTCTAATATTAAAATTTCTTGTCATCTTAAGGGTGGACTGAAAGTGGAAATGCCTATGAACTTAAAGGTGAGTCTTAAACACACTTTGGTAGCAGGCTAAAAAGTTTGAGTATTCATCTTTAAGTATTTTGGACTATTAAAATAAAAAAATGATTACCTGAATGTATGCTAATAATAGCTAGCTAATGCATATTGGGGTGGTGGGAAGTGACTGCACACAGTGGTTGCTGAGAGCCCAGGCTTGAATGAGGAGAGGGCTCAGTATGCAAAGGTGGAGGTCTGTTCTGACAACCTAGTCAGACCCAATAAGTACCTCCTAACAGGGTGGAAAGATGATAGGTTTGATATTTGTTTTGTGGAGTGGTTGAGGTGATAGCTAGACATTCAAGTGCAAATACCTGGCAGGCATTTGGGCGTGATGCTGAGGATGGAGATCAAGGATGATGGGAGGAGGTGTAGGCAGCTCCTATCGGGTGATATCAGTTTGAAAGTATGAGTATCTGAAGGGAACGGTAGAGGCAATGAAACCTGGGGTAGTAGTAATGCCAGGATTAAGTACCTTTTGGGAACAGAAAAGAAATGGAATTATAAGATTATGGTAAAGAGAGATAGGAAGAAAACCTCTGTTTACTTAAGTTACAGCGTTTCCAGAGACAGGCAGCGAGACAGGGATTCATCCTCCTCTCCTCCAAAACAAGGCACAACGCCTCCAGCTTTCTCATTTCTGGGCTTTCTAATTTGTGGAATTGACTACCGTTCTCTCAATCACATAGATGGAGTTTTTTAAAACTTAGTATCTGACTGTCTCTAATACACCTTGGCTGTATGTTGGAATCATACATATGTGAGTTTTAAAAAAATACTTATGCCTGGGTTCCACTGGAAGAGATACTTCTTTGGTCTGGGGTGTGGTTAAAATTTTTCAAACCTTCTTAGGTGATTCTAACATGCAACCAAGGTTTTGAACCAGTGACCTAATAGATGCAGAATTAGTTGTGACACAGTTGTGACACTCCCTGAGTGATGTCTCAGTCTCCTTGTCTGCTGAATGAGAATTTCAGGTGCGACAGGCTGGGAGTCTGACAGGTTGTAGAGGTGTGTGAAAGGAATGGCTATCCTAGATAGTCACAATTTTCAAGTTGTTAGGTGTTGGCTTATGACTTACTCATCAAAAAATTATTGCTTCTTACTTAGTTTGAATGTGTTCAGCATATGTAGCATGTATTAAACCCAAATAATACTTCATCACTTCCAATAAACACTCTGAAAATTTAATACGTAGAAGACAGCAGGAGCAGTACTACGTATTTTTTTCAGTCTGTGTAATGTTCTCAGTTTTGTTTTGTTTTTTTTAATAAAGAAGCTATAACTTGGTTCAGTGTGTCTAAGCATGGGTCTTATTTGCCAACTGTGCACAACTTATGCCATTAGCCATAAATAGGACCAAATGATAAGAGTGTGAATAGATGAGCGCTGTTATCACTTTCCTGTACTAAGGGCAGCTTGTGTTTGGGAAGTTAAGAGCATCAGGATGGTAGAGGAGAAGTACTTGTACCAATCCAAGTTTGAAGTAAATGAAATACTAGAAATCTGTTTCCTACTACATTCCCTCCTCCCCCGTTTGAACCAAATATCCAATAAAAATACCAAAATTCTTTCAATCATTTCAAACTTTTAGGAAGTTTTGTATTTAAATTCAGGAATTTGCATATCTAATTCTTCTCAGTGATTAGTAGTGACCATACAAGCAGTGCTCCAAGAAACAGCATGTTTTCTCAAACCAGTAGATAATTTGTCATTATGCCCTGGAACCCCTAGAGAGTTTTTATTTCTTATAGAGGAAGTTAAATAAATGTAAGGCAGGTCTGTATCAAATTTTGAGCAGAGAGAAAAACATAGAAAGATAATTCAAGAACCAGTTATAAGACAGTTTACTCCACGAGATGGTCCTAGGATTTGGGTAACTAGAACAATGTAATCATACTTGAGTATAGTGATACGAGAGAAACATATAATCAAGATGTTTTAGCTTTATGATGATAAAGACTCACGTATTCCTTGTGAATGTCAGACAGTGTGCTATATTTTGAGTATGTATTAATGAAGAAGATGGACAGTGGCCCTTAATTCAGGTTGTGGCTTTTAGTGTCACTTAAGTAAATCAGTATGTGTCTATTCTAAAATATGAGCATGCTAAGTAATTTTCTTTCATATTTTTCAGGTTATTATTTATGAAAAACCTCACTTCCATGGACAGGCCAAAGAGTTTAGTGAACATGTGGATTCTGTCCCTAATTTTTTAAAAAATGATGTAGACTTTCATGGAATTGGATCAATTCGTGTCATCGGTGGAGTGTGAGTGTTATATTTTCAATATGTGATTCAGTTGTCGATTTTTGAAGATCGGCACAAAAAATGTGCTAAGCAGAGCAAAAACAACCTACCTTAGTCTAAAAATATACACCCCTTCTGAAATGTGGGAAATAAAAAATATTAGTTACTGACAGCTTCCTGTGAACTCTTGTTAGTATTAGAGATTTTGAGATGGATTAAATGAAGAAAACAGTTTCTAAAACTTAGAACACTTAGTATTTCTAAACACAATATAGAAGATAAGAATTGCAAGATAAAATTATTTTTTGACAGATTGTGCACATGAATGAGAGCCCCAATTTTTACCCCCTATTCTACCTTAGTTGACTTTCTGTGCTGAGGATCTTGGCAGTGAGTCCCCCCTCATTGAAGAAGTAGCCTGGATTGTGTGTTTACAAAGTCAAGGATTCTTGACACTGGTTATCCCCTGGCCCTGCATTGTTTTAAGAAAGCTCCCTAAGAATTTCTAAGTACAAATCCAAGTGTAACCATCATGCTACTATCCCAGTCTCAGTCGGCAGTTACTGGGGCAAGAACCCCAGACAATCTATGACTGCACCTGTGATGTGCCTTTGTATTTGTATCCTGGCAGGTAAAACCATAGAGAAGAAGCCTTCCTCATAGCGTATTTGCCATTGTCAACTCAGTGCTAGAATTCCTTCAGACACATTGTGTTAGTCTCCCTGTTGATAGGTTGGATTGTTTGGAATGATGGTTTATTTTAATTTAAACATCCGTATCTCTTATTATTTGCAGTAATAACATCATATAACTTGTTAATGCTATTGTAGCAAAAGATGCTACTCAAATATTTTATTCATAGAAGTTAAATAACTTGTTTAAGATCAGTCAAGGGTCTACATTTAGAGACTTAACCTTTGCAATTTCTGACAATAAATCAAGCAATGGCCACACTAGCCAAAATGGAAATATAAGAGAGTATGCAATGCCTTAGATATGTAGGTCATGTCCATAATTGGTCTTGTAACTGACCAGGGTTCTTGGCCTCTTTAATCAATAGGAGGCTGACAAGAAATTCAGGCAAGGCTTCACTGGGGCCCCTGCTGTAGCAGTGGGGGAGAGAGAACAAACAACAGATTCCCTTTCTTGCTCACTCCCTGGGCGGGTGGTGAGCTTTTTCCTTATATGGGGTGAGGGTAAGGGTGTGTCCAGGGATTGAGCCCGAGGGGTGGCTTAGGTAGTTTGCCCACCCCTTAGGTGGTGTTGTGTGCAGCAGGCATGGGCAGTGCCCTGCCTTTGCTCCCCAGCCCCCTGCCTTTGCTCCAGGCACTTCAAAAGTGGCAGTTGTGTTTTTTGGTCTCATTGTATCTTTTGTTCAGAATTTGCCCCAACTGTACATGTACTCAGTTATTTTTAGTCCCATATAGTTTCTTTGTATTTTGTTGCTCCAGGAGAGGTTTGTTCAGGTGCAAGCATTGTGGCACTGCAGCAAAGGGTCCCAGGTTCCAGCCTGTCTCAGTCTGACATATTAGTAATCATCTAATTCCTTATCTTTGAATTTAAAAAATTTATTAGAGGCTTAAAAAACACATCTCTTTTAGATAAACAAATTTTTATTGTGTTGTATTTAGTTACAATGTTCTCTGATCTGTGGACACACATACTTCTTGTTAATCCTGCTATAAAATATTTTTTGCCTTTTCTTTCCTTTAGGATCTGAATGGTTTTATCATTAACTATATAGTGATTTGCATTGTTATTTTCTAAGTGTATTTGCAGTTATTTTATAAAAATCTCAAAATATTATGGCTGGTAAAACAGTATACACACTTTCATTTTTTATGTGACACCTGCAGGAGAAAAATGTGATGTCCTAATTTAAAGGTGAACAGCTGACTTCGTTATTTTTTCACAATTTCTACTATTTTTTGTTTCGTTTTACTGTTTCTCTATTTCATTATTTTCACTTTTAACTTTTGAACTTTATCTGTAAGTAATAGGAACTCTTCCTCACCTCTGTCTTGTCTCAAGGAGTCTAGGGAAAGTGAGGTTGATGTGTCTTAATTTTTCTCAGATAACATCTATTTTTAAATATCCCAGATAGATATATAAATTGAATACTAATCAAAACTTAATCTATCGAGAAAAGCTGGGCAGAAGATTTTTGAACTGTCATTATGTAATAATTGCTGATCTATCCTTTAATATTAGATCTTCTATATCTTATATTATTTTTCCCATTCAGGTGTATTAAAAGCATGTTTCGAATAGCCACATTTATATAAACTTAGAATTTGAAAGTTCTCGTGTGAAATTTATTTTCACATAATAGTTTAAGAATAAAATAATGTTAGTTTCTTTATATATTACAAATTAATGAAGATGTATAAAATGTTTTTTCCACCTCATGTGGACCCTTACCCTGCCATATACACTAAGGAAATTGGAGACAGGTTCATGATTACTGAATGGCTACTGTTATTTTTGTACCCTATGAAAACGGTTCTTTGGAATATTTTTTGTATCTTCCCAAAATAATCTTAGTCAGCCCTACCTGGCTTCATTTTGTCAAGCTCCAGAATTCAGAGGTCCCCAACCCAGGACCCCAAAATAGTCACCCTTGAAAATCTGCCCCATTGGAGGGGGTCCCACTCTAGTTACACAGTGCCGGCTGAAGGCAGATTTAAGCAGGTCAACATGTGTTTTGAACCATCTATGCCCACATTGCGTTAGCTACTGTGGATTGCTCCAAATAAAGGTAAGTTTCCTGGAGGACTCATGACTAACGGTGTTTATCAGTGTTCTGTACTGATAATTTTAGAAGTCAAGAAACCTTTGTCCCTGGAAGACTGCCACAGTGCTTCCAGTTTCCATTATCACCACTGATAAACTAGTGGGAGCAACATTTCCTACCCATACATATTTACAGAAGTCTTTGTATATATTTAGGCCACGAGGGCTAATACCAGCCCAGTCGCATTTCCCAGTTCTTGCTTGCTAAACCCACCTGTAATGTGTTTCAGATCTGAAGCTGGTGACAGGTTCCTTTGCCTTAAACCCTAAATAAATATTTAATATGGTAATCATTCTGTGGTTCCAGCAGGGCTTAATCAGAAAAATAAGACTGATTATCTTTAAATCTCAGTGTGGGCTTGCACCGTTTCTCATTGGCTATTTGTGCTTTCCATTATTTTTTACTCGGCAAACTATTCTCCGACCACCTTGAGATGTGGTATCGGGTCATGCCACAAACATTGAAGGAGAGTTCCTCTGTTGCAGTTCTACAACAGTTAACTTTTTGTTGGGAAAAGCCTCCAAACTATAAAAACTATTGATCCATACACCATTTGTTTGTCTTTGTAAACGGTAGCAAAATAAATGTGTTGCTTTTTAAAATATGGTGATGTGCAACTAGTTGCTTTATTATGATTTTCTCTCTTGCTTTCTTGACTGCAGTTTTATTAATGACTCAGTTGGATATCCTCTGTATTTCTAGGTGGGTTGCCTATGAAAAAGAACATTTTAAAGGCCAGCAATTCTTGCTTGAAGAAGGAGATTTTGAAGACAGTAGTGCCTGTGGGGCATTAAGTGGTTCCATCTTGTCTTTCCGGTACTTACAAGCTGTGAGTTAACCTCCTTGTTCTTAATTTTCTATTTTTTTTTTTTTTTTAGCTTTCCATGAAAACTGGATATGACCTCTGGTAGAACATAAGATTATAAAATGTTTCTAATACCTGAGAGCATTAAACTGAACGGCTTATGTGACTTGCATGCCTTTCTTAACTGCCATGATTAATATAGAATATTTATGTTTAGTTTTCATCCATTGATTCCATAATCATTTTTGACCACCTGCTTTGTTAGATGTATTGTGTCAGGTGCTGGAGATATGGTGGCCAGAGACTCAGTCCCTGCCTTCGCAGAGCAGGCAGTGATAGGGTAGATAGCACCTATATAAATGTTTGATATTGTTTGACTGTAACTGGATTAAGCACAAAGTACTCAGGATACCCAGAGAAAGGTCACGTACTTCCCCTTGGAAGTAGAGAGGAAAAGAGGGCAGCTGAGTTGAAATTTCAAGTTTGAGAGTTAGCCAAGTGAAGAAATTTGGGGACAAGGTGAAGAGGAAAGACAGGTGTTTTAGCAAGAGGTTAACATATAAAAAGGCAAGGATGTAAGCCAGTGGTTCTCAGCTGGGGGTGATTTTACCTAGGGGGTATTTGGCAGTGTCTGGAGACATCTTGGACTGTTATGACTTTGGGGCGGGGGTGGTATGGCATGCTACTGACATCTAGCTGGTGGAGGCCAGGGAGGCTGCTAAACCCCTGCAATTCACTGAACAGCCCCCCACAACCACGAATCATCAGCCTAAAATGCTAATAGTGCTGAGGTTGAGAAACCCTCATGTCAGTGAACCTGGTGTGTTTTGGAAATGCAGCAAAATCAGGATATTAGGCAGAACTTTGGGAAGATGAATCCAGAGCCAGATAACGAAGGGCCTTATATGCCATGTTGAGGAGCTCACACTTTTTTTCTTGACCTTCTTGGCATGAGGTGAAGAAGGTAAGTAAGTCTGGAGGCAGGAGGTCTAGAATGTTCCAGGACTCCAGGCAGAAGCTTATGTTAGAGAGTTCTGCAGGATATCAGGGCTTATCAAATGTTGCTCATTTTTCTGACCAGCTCTGGAGACTTTTTCGGTGTGTGTTCAGAGGGGCATGTTTTCTCCTAATTGAGGAGTTATACCACTGCAGTGTATTTCCAAAATAATCTTCACCCATATAAACTCTAAACTATCTGGCATGGCCTCCAAAGCCTCCTTTAGAAGGAATTGATAATGAAGTGAAGGGTGATTATTGGGTCCACGTGGGCTTTGCATGAGCACAGGGGTTATGTGCTCTGTTCCTTAAGTTTCTGTCTGCCGGGGGCCACCAACACCACTGTTGCAAACCCTCACCTGGTCGGGCATGAGGAGCCTGAATGGGAGAGAAAGAAGCACAGGGAACAGGAGAGCTTTTTTTTTTTCCCATGAGTGATCCTTGTTAGTAAGAAAGTGAGTTGGAAACCGGTTCTACCGAAAAGAAATGTAGCACAGTCCACTGAAGATTGGGCACTGAGTTTGCATGAGCAATGGATAGATAGCTTTTGAGGTATTTAGTTCAAATTCTAATGTACAAGGGCCACGGGTTTTCTCTACATAGCTACTCCTTACTTGAGCCCTAAAAGGCAAGCCAGACAAAACACGATACAGGCTTTTTTTTCTTTTAGGTCATTGTGACCACATGTGTCGAGGAAGCTAAGGGTTGTGATTCAAAGCATCTTCCACCTAGTATTGAGTAATTTTTAAAATTTTCCCTCCTGATTTAAAAAAAAGAGTTGGGTGGAAGTGTTGCTCCTAGAAATGTTCAGTAGTGAATATGATGGTATCTTCCAAAGATGACTGCGACTAAAACAAGCAAAACAAAAACCAAAACCCCAAGATTTAACTAGTTGAACTCTCCCAATAGTAGAAAAGGTAAAAATAAAAAATACTGTGTAACTATGTAGCTAAAAATTTAGGAGATATTTGATATAGACAGTCTATGATAAAATACATTGGAAAAATTAGCAGAGATTGGCATGTCAATTACCTCTGCAAACAAAAGTTTTGGGTATTTACAAAAATGATGACACAGTTTTTGTACAAATAAGTAAGACTTTCCCTCAAAGAAAATCTTTTTAAATTAGATTCTTTAAAAATTAGGACTATGGGGCTTCCCTGGTGGCGCAGTGGTTAAGAATACGCCTGCCAATGCAGGGGACACGGGTTCAAGCCCTGGTCGGGGAAGATCCCACAGACCGCAGAGCAACTAAGCCCACGCACCACGACTATTGAAGCCCACGCCCCTAGAGCCCATGCTCTGCAGCAAGAGAAGCCACTGCAGTGAGAAGCCCATGCACCACGACGAAGAGTAGCCCCCGCTCGCGGCAACTAGAGAAAGCCCACGTGCAGCAACGAGGGCCCAACACAGCCCCCCCCAAAAAAAAATTAGGACTAGTTTACCTTGTAAAGATGTTAGCATAATCCTCATTATAATAATCCTAACATTTTCAGGTACTTATTAATGGCTTTACATGCATACTTGCACTTAATCTTCACAAAAATGAAGAGATAGAGACTCACGATTCCCATATTATAGATACAGAAACTGAGGATCTAAGATGTTCGGTACTGTGCCTGAGTGTTAGAGCTGTGATTTGAGGGGCAAGTCTGTCTTACTCTAGAGCCCATGTCATATTACCCATTTTCCTTTGTTACAGAATGATTAGAGTAAAAAATTTAAGCACTTCAAGAGTGGAAAGCTGGAATCTCATTCAGCCAAAGGATTATTAGCATTTCGTTTATAGCTATAAATATATAGTTACTCCGCAGACTAATACACATGTATAATAAATAATTATTTACATACTTTTCAGATTATTTATAATTTAAATGTATGTTCATGAAAATGTTTTCAGATGAAATATTTTATACTCTCCAGGTATAGCATATAACTGGGGAGGAGTTCTTTTTTAAAAACCACTTTATTGAGTTATGATTGACATGTAAAAAGCTGTACATATTTTTTGTAGACAACTGAGGAGTTTGGGAATAAGTATACACCCATGAAACCATCACCACCATCAAGGCCATAGACATATCCATCTCCTCTCAGAGTTTCCTCATGCCCTCTTTATAATTATTATTAATTTTTTGTGCTATAAGACACAACATAAGATCTACCCTCTTTGAAAATTTTAAGTATATGACACAGTATTGTTAGAAATAGGATTTAAAGCTCTTGGGGTTGTCACCTATGTCAACCTGTGTGATTAGCAGGCAGAGATGATGTGAGACATCTTTTCCCAAGTAGACTCTCAGAGGTCTCTAACCCGGGAAGAGTGAGGCACTGCATTTACGATCTAAGCTGAGGGCTTCCCTGGTGGCAGAGTGGTTGAGAGTCCGCCTGCCGATGCAGGGGACACGGGTTCGTGCCCCGGTCCAGGAGGATCGCACATGCCGCGGAGCGGCTGGCCCCGTGAGCCATGGCCGCTGAGCCTGCGCGTCCGGAGCCTGTGCTCCGCAATGGGAGAGGCCACAACAGTGAGAGGCCCGTGTGCCGCAAAAAAAAAAAAGAAAGAAAAAAGAAAAAAAAAAGATCTAAGCTGAAATAATAGAAAATAGAGGACAGATAGAAAAGTTGCATAACACAATGCAGTCTTCTAACGTCCTGGCTGTAGTGTGTGGAACACTCTGAATCTGCGAAGGTCAGATCCTGGATATGTTCCTCAGGGATAATGTGATCTGTGTCATGGATTGCTTTGGAGAGGACAACCAGAAATGTGTTTCTAATTCCAAATGAGTTAGGCAGATATATTGACTTGGAGTTGATTATTTTCTAAAGTGAAAAGGACCAGAAGGAATATAGCAGTATTTAGACTCCAAGGATTAAAGAAGGAATTTTTATTCCTTGGCTTCCTCTATAAAACTTTCTTGGGATGCTTGTTTTTCCTCAGTTTCATACTAGACTAACTTCTGGATTTGCTTTTGTTATGATTTTCAGACTTGGGGCCTCTTTTCAGATCTCTGAAACCAGGTGGTATGCAGCAGACACTGTTATGTCTCCTTAATTAATGGATACACCAGATCTCAGCTGGTGTCTCATATTACGCTGCCCACCCCTGGGGTTGTAGCGTAAGAGTTCCAGGGCCCAATGAGCTGAGGGATTTTATGAAATTTAAGAATAATCAAATTACTGATCCTTAAGACTTATTTTTGGTCCTGAAGCAACAGTTTGTTAGCTTGCTCTAATTGTGGGGAGTACTGTACCTGAGACCATATTAGACTACCCAGAGTTTTCATTGGATTTAAGTGCTTTAAAAATACAAAACGGAGTACAGATTTGAGGTCGTTCCATCATTATTCATCCTTCTGGAGCAACAGAGCTCCACTTAAATCTGTGTGACTTTCAAAGTTATTTGATAAATTTAAGTATTATGTAGTTGTGCTTATAGTCAGAATGATAATAACCTAGTAACCTCACAGGACTTGTGTCCTGTTGCAGTCACCTCATGAGCAAGGCAGTTAGAAGTTTTGGTTTTTTGTTTCTGTGTTTTCTTGCATATTTCATCCCATACTTTGTACATCTGACCCTTGAGATTTAGCCCCAGATGACTGGATTTGGCTTGGAGTTAAGAGCTCTGAACAGCAGGGATACCATATTGATGGCAACTAGTCAACTGGATCAGATATTGTATATTTGGTAGGTTTGAGTGAAAAATGCAGAGAGGGTTAAAGCCAGAAGCCTGGCTCAGAAACATACTTAGAAAAAGATGGAAGGCAGAAGCTACCAGGCATGAATAAACAAAAGCAGGAGATTAAAGAAGAGAACGATGTCACTTAGGAGTCTGCTCTGGCCCTTGGCCACGTCTCTGGGAATGGTAGCCAGGGTAGGAAGGACACAAACTCAAGCCACATGAGTAAATTTATTTGTGAACCCAGTGCTGCCAGCACTTGTACTCGGCACTGGGTCCTGTGACAGTGGGTCCCTCCTCCTCTGCTCCGCTCCCGGCTGCATCATTGCTAAATGGCCTGTGCCTTCAGCCTGCTTCCCAGCTCACCCTCCTCACTGCCGCCACCCTCCCACGACCCACACAGTAGGGTTTGTGCAAATCAGTGCTCAAGTAAAGTCCATGACACTGTAGCACAAGTGATTTCTCAATGAAAAGGCACAATCACAGCACCTGTGCACATATCTGTGATTATCTTTGTCCTTGTCCCGTTTCACTCCAACGTGACGCAGTGACCCATGGTTTATGTCAACTTATTCCCACTCAATTCCTACAACCCTAACAGGGAGTAGAGAACAGTTGTAGGGGCAGAGGAGATAAAAGCAGAGATAGAGCGTTCCAGAATCACCAGAGTAGGGGAGGAGGAGTCCATGTGTGAGAGCTGCTGAAGACCTGCCCATTGTCATGGGGCCTGACTTGGTCGGCGGCTATTGATACCAGTTCCTGACCAGGACCCAGATGGGCGCCTTCAGTTGGCATTACCTCATTGTATTCTCACAGCCGCCTGGAGCTATTTACACACTTTCAGGTTGCAAGAAACGGAGGCATGTTCATGTTCCTTGGATGATGGAAGTTTATGTTGTCAATATAACCAGGTTTGTTGATGTGGCGCCCAGGCTGTAAAATGTCATTGGGGAGGCTTGTCCTGGAGACCTTAAGGCAAATCTCTTCTAGGATGTTGAAGCCTTGATTTAATATATGTACTCTAGATTTGTATCTGGAAAATGGCAGATCTATATCTGTAACAAGATAGATATAGACATCTATGTATATATGTGCACGTATATGTATATATATGTGTATATATACACATATATATGTAAAATAAGGGTTTAAGGGAGCTCAAAAGAGATAACAAGTGCAAGTGTTTTGAAAAGTGTTCTATTAATAAAATGAGGGGTGGTGGGAGTCATGAAGAGTAAATCCACCCTGCTCCCGGTTTTCTAAGAACCATGAGAAAGTAATGAAGGTGACAGGTGTTCTCAGGTTCCACATGTTTATTCTCAAGGAGGAATTGAGAACACAAATATGGGTTAGAAATTACTTTATAATAAAAATTTCTGGTAAAAAACCTTTATCTTTTAAAGTTTCAAATGAAATTTGACCCAGCTGTGTTAGCAGTTTTTAAATCCTTCAAACTTGACAGGTTGTAAGTGCAAGAGAATTTTTTTTAATGTATTTTCTTTCTCTCCTCATAGGTGCTTTGTTTTTATTAGACACTGTTTTGCTTGTTCATGTAAAATGAATGGTTATACTAGAAATCTTAGATAATATTTATAATAATCATCATCATAATGAGAAATTTGATAGTGTTTGAGATGTATAGAAGCTGATAACTTTTTTCCATAGGTCTAAGACTTGAGTTACACACAATGAAATATAGTAGGCAGAAAGGAAGAGTCTTTGTTTTGGGTTTTTTTTTTTTAATTTACTTATTTATTTACTTGGCTGTGCCAGGTCTTTAGTTACAGCACGCGAGATCTTTAGCTGCGGCACATGGGAATCTTTTAGTTGGGGCACGCAGGATCTAGTTCCCTGACAAGGGATTGAACCGCGGCCCCCTGCATTGGGAGTGCAAAGTTCTAGCCACTGGACCACCAGGGAAGTCCCTCTTGTTTTGTTTTTTGTTTTTTTAATGCATTCTGTATTTTCCATTTAAAAATATACCTATTATAAAGTTTTGAAAAAAATATAGGGTAGAATTGTTCAACTTCTGGACCCAAAGATAACCACTCTTGGTGTTTTCTTTTTTTTCTTCTAGTCTTTTTTTAATGAAAGTTGGGTTTTTTTTTAGAACTTGTAATCTTACCAAGTTTATAAGTTTTAGTTTTTGTCCTACTGTTTCATCCTTACATTTATATCTGACAGTGATTAAGAGTTTAGAGTAGACAAATAGACAGATTTGGACTCAAATTCAATCTCTGCCACTCAGTAGCTGTGTTATATCAGGCAAATTACTCAATTTTGTTAGCTGTAAAATGGGAGTGATAGTAATATAGTCACATTGGAAATAAGGCATGTAAAGCTCCTGGCAGGTAGTAAGTGTATGATATAATTTTTAACTGTTAGCTTGTTAAAAACTCTGCTTAATTGTATTTATTCCATCAAGCAGTGGATGCATAAAGGTTTATGTTTGTAAATCTTTTGGACATTTATACTTTTTACAGCTTTTCACTATGATAAATAATTCATCTTTGCATATAAATTGGCTATCATTTAGTTTTAGGAAACTTAAGAAAAAAGGAATTTCAGACTCAAAGAATGTAAACAATTTCAGTCGTTTAAATATATATCTAAATTATTTTCTAAAGTAGCTGTAAAATTTATATTTCCACCAGGAACGTTCCCTGGTAAAACTGGGTTTTTAAAAAGATCTTTCTTAACTTAAAAAGTGAAATTGTATCTGTTTTAATTTGAATTTCTTTACTTTTATTAGTGAAATTATACATTTGTTTGTTTTTAACATTAATCTTTTTTGTGAATTATGTGTGCCTTTTGCTGATTGTCAAGTTGGGTCTTAGAATTTTTCTGTTATTTTTGTTTTAAATATGCCTGACTATACGGAGATGTCCTCTGATTTTAATTTTTAAAGAACAATTTTTTTGTCAAGCGGATTTTATTTTTTCTGTTACATTTAAGCTCATAAAATCCTCTCCCACAATGCCCACAGTACACTGTGTGTTTACTTTTTGGTTCATATGGCTTTTGCTTTTTAGGCACAAATGAGACTTTAGTTTCCTTTACAATTAGTGTTATATATGATAGTCTGTAAGTCCTGGCAATTTACTAACTGTTGACTAATTTCCAATTTCATAAAAATGTGTTTTCCTGATTAAAGTAAATTCAGACTTATTCTTTTTTCTTTAAAGTATATAGGAGCAGTGACAATTAAAATTGTTTTCAGTGCCATTTAAAATTCTTCCTGGATTTATTTGTGTGAAAACTATCCCACAAGTATGTGAAAATTGCTAAAATACAGCAATCCATAAAACAAAATACCATTGTTCTCCTAAACTTTCCTCTTCCTCCTTTTAGAATTTCATAGAATCTTCTATCACGCTGTTTGAATCTGATCTAGAAAGTGGGAAGTTTATTGACATTACAAATCAGGAAGTTTCTGACTTAGAAGAAATGGGTTTTGGCAGTGAAACAAGATCCATTCACGTTAAAAGTGGCGTGTAAGTTGTTTCCTATTCTGAGAACCTAGAGCTTCTTTGGTGTTTAAAATTACTGGTTGCTCGATTCTGTGTCACCTCAGTTCTTCTTACTTTTTATCCTGCTAGATGGGTTGCCTACCAGCAGAAGTTCTTCTGTGGAGAACAATACATTTTAGAGAAAGGGAAATACAAATGCTTTTTTGACTGGGGAGGATCAAATAATACAATCATGTCAATACGACCTATCCACCTGGTGAGTTAAATGTGAACGTAACCAATGCCAGTGGCATGTAATGGCATACAATTGAACACATGGAACGGGCTTTTATAAAGTGGAGCTGTTGGATTATTTTGTATGTATCTATAGAGAAAATGAACAGCATATGGATTTCTGCAGATTCCATAGAGAGCTAGTAGATGGCATTAGCACCCCGACAATTAGGGACTCTGTAATTTGATCAGTTCATTCATTCAGTAGCATTTATTTAGTGCCTTTGCTGTGTCAGACAGGACTGATCACTGGAGATGAAAGATGAATAAGACTGACCTGTCTCAGTCTCTTAGAGAAGACAGGCATATGCACAATTGCTTATGGTATGACTAGTGAGGAAATGAAGTGTGTAGGCAGTGCTGAGGGACCAGGGGAAGGGAGAATGGAGAGCCTGGGGAGCTGGGGACCATGCCTCTCCTCAAGAAGAGGATGCATTGAGTGATGTCTTAGAGGATAAAAGCACTTTTGCCAGGAAGGGAAACGGGGCAGAAAAGGCAGTTCACCAAGAGGGAATCATCTCCTCATGTGCAAAATTATGAAGTTATGAAAGAGTGTGGCCAGTGTGGTTAATAACAAACACTGCAGAACAGTAGGGTGCCCAGGAGGTAGTGATGGGAAAGAGAATGTTGACAAGTTCAGACTCTATCTTTCTAATGGACTATTGGGGCACATTTTTCTTCTAGCTATAATATTACTCAAAATGAATTAGTAATAAACATTAAAATTATTATAAGCTAATTTAGTCGGTTATTTGAGGGTCCTAACCAGTTCAAGGAATCTAGTAAATTGGTCAGACCATATATTTTTTCATTTTTCAAAGGAGATTTTCAGCACTTTCAAAGACAACTGTGATTATACGATTATAATTTTTAAAATGTTTTAATATATGTTTCAGGAACCACTTGGGATAAATGAGCCTCCACATTTGGTATGTTTAAAAATATTCTTAACTTATAATTGTTAAATTGTTTACTAAAAATGTATGCCCATTCTCTCAAGTCTGTCCCTTTCCCTCAGATAACTTTTATGGGTCTGTATGGCAGGGCAGTTTCTATTGTCCTAGGAACCTGGGAACACAAGAGTGCCCATCTTGGTTACTGGTCATATTGGCCTGGATTTGTCACGGTTCCTTTCTTTTTCTCCTACTAGAGCTTCAGCACTGACCACTTTGGGTTCGTTTTGAACCTCTGCCACTCCTTCTTTCCTGTTGCCCATCCATTCTTCAGTGTCACATTCATATTCAGCACAGTACGTTATGCTGACTGGAGGAGCAAACTTACCATGGAGAAATGGCATGCTTATTATGTAAATGTATTTCTAATACCTAAATCACATATTTCTTAAAAGCACTGATAAAACTGCAACCCTGCTCCTTTATTTCTAGTGTGTTCATGGTTTGAAGGATTGGGTAATACTCTGGAGCCTAATGTTTGTTTATTATCCATTGAGGGCTAGAAATTGTGCTTAATTAGTGCTTCTAATAACTCTGTGAGGTCAGGATTTATTCCCATTTATTAATGAGAAAGCAAAGATTTAGAATTTAAGTAAGCGTCATTTCACACAGCTAGAAGTAGCAAAAAGAGGCATTTTTTTAGTATCTAATTCCAAGATTTTATGTCAAAGAAAGACATATCATGATATGAGCAGTACAACCATAAAAGAAAGGGGATGAGTTACAGTGCTTCCTCTGTCTCATTTTAAATAACAAATTCAGAAAAATTTCTTCAGAAAACCAAATACAATGATTAATTTTAAATATTTGACATTTGCTAGTTTTACATAACGCTGAATCTTTTTCTCTGAGTGTGTATGTTTTTCGTGTTCATGTCAGTGTTTATATATTTCAAATCAGCTTAGTTTAACTGTGATTCTGTTCACAGTGCTTCCAGGTTTTATTATTTTCCGATTAGCTCAGGCCGATTGGGAACATTTCCTCTCTGAATATAACTCAGTTGCTGTTCTGGAGACACTTCCTGCCAGATCTTTACTTTGAATCTTAGAAAACTCCAACTGTGGACTTTCAAAGCGCTTTTTCACATGAATCAACACAACATGAGTAGATAAAGAGGTAAACCAGGATAATTCCAAGCTGCACATTCTCTGAGTTTTAAGTGCAGATAAAAAAATCACATTCTTTTAAGCTCTGTTTTTCCCCCTCCTATATCCCTGTTCTTTCTTATGAACTTCCTTGTTTGGGGCAGATTGCTCAGAGGATTTTCTTAATAGTATTTACAGTCCAACTTGAAGAGAAAGTAAGCAGCAGCAAACACCCAGTGAAATTGGCCCTGCTTATTTTTCTCAATATAGCTCAGCCATTGCCTTGTGAAATAAAGGTCTCTGACTAGTGTATGACAGCTGGATATTTGGTAACATGCAGACAAAGCCTCCTTAGTTTACCCAGTATCGAAGCCCTTATTATTTCCATTGGACCAAATATTCAGAAAGTTTTGCTTGTTTTCATTTACCCAAATAAAAACAAACAGATCTTGGCTGAGAGTCTGGTTCCATTCAGTAACTAGAAGGTATTTTCTCCTTCGCAAGTAGTTGTGATAGTCAGGTTGACAATGCAGAAGCTGTGTTCGTATGGGGTAGTTAGTTTCCCTATCTAAGGTATAAGGAGGAAGTTACATCTCAAGTTCAAGTCAGAGAGGGAATTCTTGTGTGCTGGTGATTTGAAAGGAAACCTCAAGCAACTTAAGGGAAAAGCCAGAAGATATATGTGTGTAGAAATTAATATATAGCATGAGAGTTATGCTAATAAAAATATTATTGCTGATGTGTAAGCATATTATGATGATATATGTCTTTTTGGGACACAGAACACCACCTTTTATTGAGAAGATTATTTTTTCCTGTGGCTGAAGATTGATCACCAAGTCTGATTGCCAACTCACAATATTTGATACAATGACAGGACCATTATAGAGTTCTTCATAGTTAGCAGCTGGCATTTTATTTTTGTTTTTATTTTTTCCCAAACAAAACAAAAAACAAACAGAATGTGGATTATGTTCATAATGTCCTCATCTCTCTCTTTTAGCAAGTCCTGAACATCAGAAATCTCACTAGATTAAATCTTATAAAAGTGAGTTTCATTTCCAGAGAGGCTATAGTCAGGCATCCATTCTCTAGAAATTCTAACCAGTTCCCCACTTTGACCCAACCAAGGACCTTTCTTTCCTAGAATCTTTTAAAAGTCCATTTGCAAATATAATTAGAAGTTTGGATTTCTTTAAGTACTGAGCCTCTGTTCCATTTTATACATGATTCTAGCTGAGAAAGAGCAACTGAATATTTTCTTCTATTGGATAATTTGGCCAAATTGAATTTCAGAGTGATCACAGGATCTTTAACAGTGGTGGTTACTGTTATCATGTATGGAGGATAAGAAAACAGTAGTTTTAGTCAAATATCAGTAAGATTCAGGAGCAGTAGAGGAAAACATTTTTTTGGTACTACGACCAGATCATTTTTGTAGAATCCAGACACCAGAAATACTCAGGAAGTAGTACTTATCTAAGTAAAGAAAGCCTTCTATGAGTAAACAGGGAAGTAAAATTATTATAGAATATGTAATGGATGTGAAAACTACATGGCACTGCATTATGAGACAATGTGATGTAATGGAAGAGTGGAAACAAAACTGTTGTTTGTTTAACAATCAGTACATTTATTTGAGGGCAGTCCAAAGGGCTGCAGAAAGTCTTGTTTAGACAGGATAGAATGTTTCTCAGAGAAATTATTTTAGCATTGGAATAAATAAAATTACATTCAAAAATTATTCTGATATTGTGGAATAACTTGAGAAAGCACAACTGTTGTTCAGTAATTAATAAGTTCTTGAGGTTTTAGTTTGTCATATTGAAGAACTATGACATCTATTTCTGTATATCATAAATGAAAAGTACATAGTAAACAAAGGATTTCTACAAAATTTTCATCATAAAGGGGTGATAATATCTGCTTCAAAGGGTAGTTCTAAAGAAGATAAAAGATAGATATATGAAAAGGTACCTTGGAAACCAGTGATACACTTTTTTTTTTTCTTCTTCCATACAGTTCCATTTGGTGCTGGTAGGGATTAAGCCATGCTCACATGGCGCGGAGGAATAGGCATAGTTCAAAATAAACTCATTTCTTGTTCAACTGACTATTCATGTGTTCTAAGCCACCTATCCGAGTTGTTTTGTACATTTATTCTCCATTAACCTGGAAAGGAAACCAAAATAGTGAGTCATCCAGCTAGCTTTTCACAGGACTTATTTTCACCAGGGCACTGCCACTTAATTTCACCAAGGGTAGAAACCACAGATTAATTATTATAATTAGAAAGTGCAGAGTTGGTTTCGGGTGGTCCATCCTCAGAACATTATTATGAGAATTATTCTATTCTGAGGCATTTGTAAGGTACTCAGAATGAGGGGTTACTTTTCTGGGGTTGGACAAATCTTGAGTGAACTGTGTATCAATACCGTATCTCATTTGGGGGGTAAAAATAAACTCAGGTCAGTATTAAGTCCTTTTTTTTAAATTTGGGTAAAGAGTATTTTAAATCATCAAAACAGTACTTTATGGCAGAGTGAGTGTGTGTATGTGTGTGAATTTTAATGCTTCTGGGTGTGACAACTGAGACTAAAAAGTAGAGGTGGCTGTTACATACATCAACTGCAATATGATTAGCTTGCATCATCAGTTGTCCAGGATTTGACATTTCACGACTTCATGGTGAAATATTGAAGTGTAAATCTTAAGCTCAGCAATATGAATATAATTAGTTCAACAAACTGGGTATACACGTAGTGAATCAGACAACCATGATCTCTGTTCTCATGTGCCTTTTCTGATTCTTACTGTGAATAAAGATAATATTTGCCTGTAGGAGAAATTACTCCACATTTTTGGGAGTTAAATGTGATTTACTTTTTAGCCTCATGTTTTATAAACCTTTAAGTTAAAAAACATAGTCTGAAAAACCACTAAGTAAAATATATGCTCTTATCAAGGAATCCAGGGCAGTTTGCCTGGACATGTAGAATTGTTCTTATACAGGGAATCAATCATTCCAGAGGTTTGTATTGTTTTGGGCTTGCTTTTTCTTTCTATCCCCTGTATCCACCAAAGGACCATGGTGTAGGAACTTGATGGATCACACTTCCTTAAGGCAGGGAGTCCCTTGGTGTTTTAATGCTCCAGATACAGCCTCCTTTCACATTAGGAAATTGTATTGTGCAAGCCCCGGTTGGTCAGGGGGAATGGGTTCTCTCAGCTTTCTGGTTTTGGCTTCGCTTTGATATCAGACCTAGCAAGGTCAGAGCAGAATGAAATAGCTAAGAAACAGTTCCTCAGAACTCAGAGACCACCCGTCTCTAAGAGGACCCTTGGGAAAATGAAGGTGAACATCAGCTGCTCAAAGAAGCCTTGTTCTCCATGACAGCCGTGGCAGGAGAGAGGGCGGTGCTGTACATGGTTATCATGAGGCACTCTTAGCTACGACGCAGGCCTCTTGGTGCCGGGTGGATCTGTGGGCCATGTTATTTCAAGGCTCCACTGTATTATGAAATATTTATAGGCCTCATTCATTTTTTTCTTACTTATTAGAGATCCAAGGCCACTAGTGTTGCAGATTATTATATCTCTGGTCTAAAGGGAATTATAGTTGAGACTTCATGAATTTTCCTTGACAAAAAGGACTAAAGCAGAAATGTAGTTATATAAAGCTGTAAGCTGTGCATTTAAGGTACTCTTCAGTAAACTGAAACCTGTAAGCTGAAATATATGGCACAGACATCTTTCTTCACCATAAATCTTCCACTAATCCCATCATTATTGTCTTCTCTGCCATCTGCTCCTATGGTCTCACAGATACCCTCATGCTCTCTTATGGGCATGTGCTTGTGCTTTCTCCATCTCCCTTTTATTAACTGTGGATCAAGAAGGCTTGGGGAGAGAAAAGGCATAGCCACCACACCTCATACCACTCCAAACTGCCTTCGTGTTTAGCACTAAATTGCTTCTTATTTTACACATGTAGTCTCACCACAGGGGATAATAATTGCTTGATACAATGGACAAAGACCACGTTTTAGTAGAGGAGGGATTTTGATTTACTCTTATAGGTAGAATTATTTTCCAGGCCTCTGTGTCCAACATCTGATGCAAGAGATGGATGGAAATGATAAATAAATCTTGACACTTCTGGCAAATATGTAAGGGGAAAAAATTGAGTTTAAGGAGAATGTCATCCTTAACATGGATTCCTTGTTAATAAATAAAACACGAGTCTAGTATTTTGCTGAATTTTTATAAGTGCATGAAATGAAAGGTTTTCATTTGCTTTGTGATGATGTCAAGCAACTGTTTTCTGTTTAATTGTTGTGTTGTTGCTCTTATAGCTCAAAGCATTCAGTAAACCAGGGTTCCAAGGTGAATGTATAGATTTTACCAAAGAAATTTCGGATTTGACTTCATCATTCACGCCATGTTCTTTTAAAGTTCTTCGGGGTTGGTAAGTATGCTTATGGAATGATTTCTGCTGCTGTTTACATAACTAAATTTCTTTTAAATTTACAGAGATTTAACTTTATTTTTTGCGTATACAGTGAAATAAACATATTTAATCATTAGTCAACTGCTAATTTGCCTATATGATCTTTGCCCAGCTTGTATTACAAGCTACTGTGAAATTGAATGCTGATTAGCCAACTTTGGGAGCATTTTGGTGGGGTTTTTTTTTTCTCATTGTTATCTTAGATTATTTCCTAAATGTTTTGAATGTTTATATTGTGTGTTTACTGTGTAGTACAATAGAATGCTATAAAAATTAGCATTTTTTGTCCAGATAAGACATATTACTCCTAAATTTAAAAAAACCTTTTTGTTTGTTTAAAGTATTCATTGTCCTTCCCTGGTGGCGCAGTGGTTGAGAATCTGCCTGCCAATGCAGAGGACACGGGTTCGAGCCCTGGTCTGGGAAGAGCCCACATGCCGCGGAGCAATTAGCCCCGTGAGCCACAATTACTGAGCCTGCGCGTCTGGAGCCTGTGCTCCGCAACAAGAGAGGCCACGATAGTGAGAGGCCTGTGCACCGCGATGAAGAGTGGCCCCCACTTGCCACAACTAGAGAAAGCCCTCGCGCAGAAACGAAGACCCAACACAGCCATAAATAAATAAATAAATAATTTAAATAAATAAACAAATAAATAAAGTATTCATTGTCCCCATTTCACAGATGAGGATCCCTGATTTAGAGTTAGTTTCCCAAGGTCACACACCAAATGTCAGACCCAGGATTGTTGGGCCGTTTTTTTTTTTTTTTCTGTATTCTTCCAGCTGTGGCAATGTACTGGACCTTTCTCACATGTATATGAGACTGTATGTGATTCTCAATTTATATTCTAACATATATTCCTTTTTTTAACATCTTTATTGGAGTAGAATTGCTTCACAATAGTGTGCTAGTTTCCGCTTTATAACAAAGTGAATCAGTTATACATATACATATGTTCCCATATCTCTTCCCTCTTGTTTCTCCCTCCCTCCCACCCTCCCTATCCCACCCCTCTAGGACATATATTCTATGTATCATTTTTTATTTTTTTTTTATTATTTATTTATTTATATTTTTTGCGGTACACGGGCCTCTCACTGTTGTGGCCTCTCCCATTGCGGAGCACAGGCTCCGGACGCGCAGGCTCAACGGCCATGGCTCACGGGCCCAGCCGCTCTGCGGCATGTGGGATCTTCCCGGACCAGGGCACGAACCCGCGTCCCCTGCATCGGTAGGCAGACTCTCAACCACTGTGCCACCAGGGAAGCCCTATCATTTTTTATTGTGGTACAATATGTATAACATGAAATTTATCATTTTAGCCACTTTTAAGTGTATGTATCTTTACAGTGGCATCTCTGTATGTCAAGTATCTACCTAATAACTCATCAAAGTCTCTCTTCTCCCTTCAAAATATCTTGGATTCATCCGTTCTCCTCCGTTTCTCTTGAACTGGTAGAGACAGGGGTCCTATCTTCCACTTGAGGAATTTCAGTCCCCTAATGAGCCACACTCCAGTGTCATCTTTTTGTTTTTTAATCAATCAATTAATTAATTAATTTTTTGGCTACGTTGGGTCTTCTGTTGCTGTGTGCGGGCTTTCTCTAGTTGTGGCAAGCGGCGGCTACTCTTCGTTGTGGTGCGCAGGCTTCTCATTGCAGTGACTTCTCTTGTTGTGGAGCACAGGCTGTAGGCATGCAGGCTTCAGTAGTTGTGGCACACGGACTTCAGTAGTTGTGCTCATGGGCTTAGAGCACAGGCTCAGTAGTTGTGGCGCATGGGCTTAGTTGCTCCGCGGCATGTGGGATCTTCCTGGACCAGGGCTCGAACCTGTGTCCCATGAATTGGCAGGCAGATTCTTAACCACTGCACCACCAGGGAAGTCCCCCAGCGTCATCTTATTTCCAGTGTTTACCACAAACCAATCATAGCCCAGCTATTTGTCCCCAAATCCAGCTTAATATTTTACTACTCTTCTTTAAATCCCAGTCATTCTCTAATACCAGTCAGATCAAGTTCAAACTCTTCCTTTTCCAGGATTTACCGTCAATGAGTCTCGTTTTCCATATCCATGCTCCATTCTGTCCTTGTACTGTCCTCCTTTCCTCCTGTCTTCGGGCATTTCCTCAGCTGTGTGTTTTCCTCCTTACCCGCTGTACCAGGGGTCAGCAGACTTTTTCTGCAAAGGGCCAGGTAGTAGATATTTTCAGTTTTGTGGGCCATACAGGCCCTGTCCCAGCTATTCAGCACTGCCACTGTAGCACCAAAGCAGCCTTAGGCAATACATAAGCGAATGAGCATCGCTGTGTTCCAGTGAAACTCTGTTCATGGATATTGAGATTTGAATTGTATATAATATTCACATATCACAAAATCTTCTTTTAATTTTTTAAAACCATTTAAAAATGCAAAAATCAGTCTTAGCTTGTGAGCTGTTGGAAAACGGGCTATGAGGTGGATTTGGCCTACATGCTGTAGTTTGCTAATCCCCGCTCTGTATCAAAGGTGGTAGGTTTCAGGTAAATCTAGCAGATGTTATTTGGTTGGCCTACACACTACGTTTTAAAAGTTTTTTGTATCAATACTTAAGTTTAGAATATTTTTCAGAAGAATCTGTTTTTCACCTTCTCTTTAAAAAATCAGAAGATTTGGAAACTCTGGGGAAACATTCACCTTTGGTGATAATTAGCTGGTGTTGAGTAGAGGCATATGTGCTCCCCAGTGTACCATAGGATATATTGCCAATTATTTTTCATCTGGTACACTACTCATTTATATTACGTGCCTGACCTCCTGCAGGTACGTAACGTCGTGAGCCCTGCTTAATACTAACCTGCATATATGTTTTTAAGGTTCAGTCCATTCTCATTCCCTCTGTTAACCTTCTTGATTAACCCTAAATCAAACAGTCTTTTCCCTTTCTGATTTCCTATAACTCTTACTACTTTGAACCTCTCTGTATCTGTTACTGTTTTTATACTTACTTCCAAGAAGGGTATGAAAGTTTTACAATGTGAAAACACATAAAGTAGGACACGGTTAGTTAAATAGATTATCTGCAACTCTTTAGTGAGAAATATGTATATCAAGGGCCTGAAATAGTCTTGTTCCTAGTATTTGACTCTGAGTTTTCTTCTCTAAGAAAAAAGAAAGTATTTTGCAAGATATAGTTTAAATTTTCTGATAAAAGGAAGCACTGAAGTTTTTTTTGTTTTTTGGAGGGAAATGTTTTTGTCCTAGACACTGAAGTCTAGGACAAATTAGTCATATGTATTGCTTCATGTAGGAAATGTATATGTTATTTACTTATAAATAAATGTATATATAATTTATACATATTTTTCAGTATAATGTGTGTGTGTATATATATATATATATATATAATTTATATACACAGTTGTCCCTTGATATCTGTGAGGGATTGTTTCCAGGAGTCCCCACATATACCAAAATCTGTGGATGCTCAAGTCCCTTATATAAAGTGGCTGACTACAGTCGGACCTCTGTATCTGCAGGTAGGAAACCTGTAGATACAGAGGGCCAACTACATACAAAATGTACATTTTATTTACATATTTTATTTAGGTTTATGTGTAATTTATTAAACTATAGTTTTAATAAAAGAATACAGGAACCATGGTGATTGTTTAAGTATGGGGGATGCTTCAGAGATGAGGATTTGAGCCCAGTTCACCCCTATGTAATCTTAAGCAAATTGGACCATCTCTCTAAACCTCAGTTTCCTCCTCTGTAAATGTGGGCTAATAACAGTACTTACCTCAAAGGATTCTTATAAGAACTAAATAAATAACGCACATAAGGGCTTAGCTGCATGCCCAGCACATTGAAAAACCTATCGGAAATATTGGCTATAAAATGCTTATTACATAGGAGACATGGCAGTAAATTTTGTCACAGAGCATTTCTGTGGTTATCTAAAGTTAACCTCGTATAGCTAGAGCACAGTTCTGGTGATCTTAAAATACAGAGCTAGAGCTTAAACACACCAAAGCTAAAGTAGTAACAGTCAATTAACTTCTCCCTTGTGCCCCTTCTCTCCAAAATGGCATGTCTTAGCCGAGCTTTTGATGAGTGCTATATTGAAGATAATTTGCTATGGAAGATTCTAAAGGGTTCATTTCTTTTTAAAAATCTCCGCTTGCCATCAGCTATGCAGGTGACAGGTTTTAAATACTGTTGTGTGAGTTTAGGAGTCTAGCTTCTAACTCAACCTAGACTGAAAGCAAACTCATCATTAAGGGTACAAATTTTGGTTTTTCTCAAAAAGAATTTCTAATCTGTTAAAGTACTTAATAATTACTATAATTTGATCCCAGGTTTTTATACTGGAAAGCACTGAATGAAGTTAATGTCTTTAGCTTACAGCAGATGTTTTATTTCAAATTTATTTAATAGTTGGGGGAATCTTGGGCAAATCCCCTAACTTTTTTACCTCACTGGTTTCTACCTCATAAAGTAATGAGTACGTGGTGAAATAATGCATGCAGAGTACCTCGTCTGGCACGTGGTAAGCAGTCAATAGGTGACAGTAGTAGCTTTTTTTTTTTTTTTTCCCAAACCAACTCTGGGTATTTGCTGCTGACCAGCACCAGGAATTTTGTGTCCTACTCCTACCCTGGCTCCCACTGCATGGTGACGAGTCAAACTGCCAACTGATGCACTTTGACTGAATGTTCCACCGCTTGGTTTTTCAGCTGGCTCCTGTATTACCAAGAGGACATTTCTAATCATCAGTGTGTGTTAGAAGAAGGGCTGTATGCTGACCTTACGTCCTGTGGCTGCCCAACATCTAGAGTCAGATCCCTCAAGCCCATTGACTATGTAAGTACTTCGCTGATGCATATTTATAAGACTTTTTCTTGTCCATTTTAATTACCGTGAATGATAACATGAAGTTGGAAGAAATAATACAGGGGAAAATATAAAAATTTAAGTAACTTGCTTGAAGATTGTAAAATTGAGATTCACTCATGAAATCCAACTAATGAAAGATTGATTTTTGTTGTTGTTGCACTGCGCAGCTTGTGGGATCTTAGTTCCCTGACCAGGGATTGAACCCTGGCCCTCGGCAGTGAAAGCACTGAGTCCTAACCACTGGACCACCAGGGAATTCCCAAGATTGATATTTTTCTTCTTTCTTTGTTTTTTTTTTTTTTTGATCAGAATGCAAAATTTAGGAAGTAGAGTAATATAGCCCTGAGCTTAAATGAATACTTTAATGACTTTGGGTGACATTGACAAAGTTACTTAGTTTCCTCATCTATAAAAGATAGTAGTACTTTGTAAGGCCACTGGGATATTAAATGTGATGGTGCTTGTAAAATACCTAGCACATGGTGAGCGCTCAATAAGTATTAGCTATTAGTATCGTGGCTGTAATTGGTAGAGCTGCTTCATAAAAATAATAACCTGATCATTTTATTATTCGGCTAGATAAGTCACATAACAGCTTGCCTGCTACTTAGGTTTGCAGTGTTACTTTAAGTCATGGAACACCATTGGTATTGATTTCAAACCTTGTTTTGGGGGAACTAGGGCTTTCCTGCCTAGAATGTGCAGAGTTATCTGGGTCACCTTGGAGGCTTACATTTATAGAGTAAGTAATTTCTCCTTTCTGTCATATTTACTCAGAATTTTAAGTGTGAGAAAAACAAGATAGCTATTCTGGGACATTCATTCCAGGTTCCTAGTTAGTAGTGTCTTTGCAGAGGAGGTAGTAAGGATCTGGAATATTTTTAAGATGTCTAGTTATGATGATTCCCTAGGAGCATTTGGTCAAAGCTGAGATTTACACAATGATGACTAGAAGCCCTACATGGTGACAGGAGTGACTCAGTCAGATCTTTCAACCAGAGCTGACTCCAGGAGTGACGATCATACTCAGGATCTTCGATCCCAACCTCAGCAATGTAGTCTTTTTTTTTTTTTTTAAGATTTAGTATTTATTTATTTATTTTTAATTTTTAAAATTTTTGGCTGCATCAGGTCTTAGTTGCGGCAGGCGGGCTCTTTATTGCGGCACACGGGCTTCTCTCTAGTTGTGGTGCGCATGCTCCAGAGCTCATGGGCTCTGTAGTTTGCGGCACGTGGGCTCTCTAGTTGAGGCGTATGAGCTCAGTAGTTGTGGCTCATGGGCTTAGTTGCCCCGCAGCATGTGGGATCTTAGTTCCCTGACTAGGGATCGAACCCGTGTCCCCTGCATCGTAAGGCAGATTCTTTACCACTGGACCACCAGCGAAGTCCCAGCAATGTAGTCTTATTTCAAGGCATTCCTGGAGAGAGTATTCTTGGTATCAGGGTAAAAATAGAGTCTTGGCTGAGGAACAAGAATAAAAATAGAGCCTCGGTCTCTCTTAGTGACCTTTAGACACCAACTTGGAAAGACTCGGTGGCTACTGATGCTTCCTGTCTATTGGAGGAAAACTGGATTTAAAAAAAAAAAAAAAAAAAAAGAATGTGTTTTGGTCAGTCTCTCCAAGTATTGATAAGGCTGGAAGAGGCATGGGAAAGTAGTCTGCATTTACTGGGAAGGGAACTTTTTAGCAATTTTTAGTGGTCAAACTAGCAAGACAGATACTTAGGTGCTCCAAATGAATGGTATTACTATTTTTGTTTGAGCAGTTACATTTCTTCCACATTCATGAAGTCAAAAATAAATAGTTAAAATTAGGAGTAAAAATACAGACAGAGAAAAGAAACATCTCTACATAAGTTGAACTATGCAGTTGCATGTCCCTGGTTTGGTCCTGTGGAATCCAGGCAGTGTAGATGAAGGTGCCTCTTGGAAAGGATTTGAGAGCTATAGCCTTTTCACTTCAAGAACTGATTAAAGAGTGTATTCAGTTTATGTAAGGAGAGCATATAAGTTTTCTTAATGCCTTTACCAGGTATGTTTTGAATCTCTGAAAGGTCTTTGTTGAAGCCATGTTTAGGCAGTAGGTTTGGTGGTGAAATGGAAGGAATATGGGGTGACGTAGAGCATCCCAGTAAAGATCTGCAAGCTGACCAGGCGGCAGCCTCAACAGGTAACATTTCCTTGGTGAAGTCAACCATGCTTCACCCTGGTGGCCCTGAAACCCTGAGTTGATCAGACCTAGGAGATTGATAGGTAAACCAGAAGGCCAACCTGGTAATTTGTAGTAGGTGGATTCTAGTGGCTAGAATACTTGAGAATTCTGTCCTGGGCATTTTTCTGCCTCTCTGGAAGAACCCAGGAAATGGAATTAGTCATCAGACATTTTAAGATTTGGATAAAATTAGGTAGATGTCTTGAGTAGTTTACCTGGGCTAATATTACCCACAAAAGAGACTCCACCACCCCACCTCCCCAGTTGTTTGCATTCTCCAGATTCTGTGTCTCCTTTCCTTGGAAAATTCTAGACACACTGTATCTATCCTGCTTCTCTGATTACTTTCACAGTCCTGTCCCCCTACTGTGTTCCTACTTAGGAATTGATATGCCTTTTTCTATAGATTGGTTAATACTACTGCTCATGCCACAATCCAGTGTGATTCTGGATTCATTGTGGGAAATGTTACGTCCAGTTGAGTTAACTTTACACGTATATGAGCTAAATTTTTGATTTTTGCTTTTATTAGTTAAAACTGCAGAATTATGAGGGTGTTGCTTGTAGTTGGCATTCCCAGACATGCTGTGACTTTTAGTGTTAAAGTGTCATAATGGTATAGTATTGAGGAATCCTAACACTTCATCTTCATACAAGATCAGTATGTCTTGCAAATGACAGTTTGCTCCAGGCTGATTTCTATCTGTGCAGACATATGTTACATTCTAGAGGTCCATGGATGCATAATTTGCAGTCATTTTACTGTGAAAGGAGCTGCGAGCATAGTTTACAGTTCTGCTTTTCACTAGTGTGACCTTGTACAAATCACCTAATTTATTTTGACCTCAGTTAACTCATCTGTAAAAAAAACTGTTAGAACAGGTATTTTTACATCTTTGACAGCCTCCACTTCAACAGAATAAGTATCCTGGGCATATTTCTAATTGGACATGAAAAGCAATGTGTCCAGTCTTAGGCCTCACATGGTCTGAGGGAATAAGATGGTATGTTAGCTTTCAATAAGGTTATGCCAAATAACAGTCCCCAGAACAGTTGATGAGGGGCTAGAGGTGGGTGGGGAACATTAAGTAAAATGTTTTTTAAGATTGGTCTAGTAGTGTGTGGGGTAACCTGCTTTTGTTGCGTTTCCATGGGAGCAGCAGTCTTCCCATTACTTCTTTAGTGTCTCCATGGTGGCTTGGCATGGAAGTTGGCCTCCTTTGAAGTATAATCCAATCCTGGTAGCTATAAGCAGGCAAAGCAAAAGAAGCATTGTAACAAGAGGTTGTAGAAAAAGTTCAAATGAAATTTATGACTGTGATGACATAAATGATCTTAAAAGGTAGAATAAGAATTGGCGAGACAATAATTCATTCTGTGCAAGAGTAATGAATAAGGGAGGGGTACAGCTATAAATAGAAGAGGACTGTAAATCCAGCCACAGATGAAAGGAAGCAATGACTTTATAAAGTGTAGAGGAGTTTGGTTACTTTTAAATTTTCAGATGAACTCATATATAGTTAATAGCAGTAACTACTGTGTACATTTTGAACATGAAGGCCAACAAAAACCTACAGTAAACATCATACTTCCAAGTGGGATATCTGAAGCATTTCCTTTTAAATTCAGGCAGAAGACAATGATCTCTACTATCACCACTTCTATTCAACATTATTTTGGAGTCCTAGGCACTTTAATAAGATTAAAACCAAAAAAGGTATAAAGGAAGAAACAAAATTGTCAAGAATATCCACAGACAAGTTATTAGGATTAATATGAAATCTTTAAAAGTTGCCAATTACAAGATAAATATCAATTAAAATATAGGATACTTAGAAATAAATCTAACATAATGCAAGTAAGTTCTTTATGAGGAAAATTGTAAAAACTTTCTTGAAGGACATAAAAAGATGGAGAGAGATTTTATAGATGAAAAGACTCAATATTGTAAATATTTTGGTCTTCCCCAAATTAATAAAATTTCAGGCAGAATGCTTACAGAATCTTTTGTCTTTTGCAGGGGTGGTGGTAAAACATGACGAGCTCCTTCTAAAATTAATTTGGCAAAGATAGGGGTTCAAAATAGCCAAGATTATTTTTAAGAACAATAGGCAGGATCACTTGTCCTACCAAATATAGATATTGCATTATTCATCAGTAATAATTAAGGTAGTGAGTATTGGTGCAAGGAGAGACCAATAGAAGAGTGGGATAGGAGAGCATAGAAACTGACCTACATGAATAATGGAATTTGGAAGGTGACAGAAATAGCATTTCAGTGGGACTATTATGAAAGACGGTTGGCCCTTTACATGGAAAAAGATACCATTTGAATCTTGCTTTATTCCAAACACCAAAAATAAACTCCAGATGGATTAATGGCAACCTAAATGTGAAAAACAAACCTGAATGAAATGTACAGTGCCGGGCATATAGTTAGTAATTACGTGATACCTTTGTAAGGTGACAGATGACAACTCGACTTCACGGTGATTGTTTTGGAATGTATAGAAATATTGAACCACTATATTGTGCACCAGGAACTAACATGGTGTTGTAGTTCAATTATACTTCAAAAACAAACAGACAAACAAACTCATAGAAAAAGAGGTCAAAAATAAAAAAAGAAAAAGAGGTCAGATTTATGGTTAACAGGGAGTGGGAGGTGGTGGAGGGGGAATTGGATGGCAGTTAGTCAAAAGATGCAGACTTCTAGTTATAAGATAAATAAATACTAAAGATGTAATTTGTAATATGATAAATAGAATTAACACTGCTATATGTTATATAAGAAAGTTGTTAAGAAAGTAAATCCTAAGAGTTCTCATCACAAGGAAAAACAATTTTTTCCAATTTCATTTTGTATCTATATGAGATGACGAGTGCTCACTAAACTTACTGTGGTCCTCATTTCACAATGTATGTAGGTCAGATCATTGTGCTGTACACCTTAAACCTGTACAGTGTTGTGTGTCAATTATGTGTCAATAAAACTGGAAGAAAAAAACAGAAGAAAATATGGAAAACTATGCTAATGTTATTGGAGTAGGATGGATTTAAACGCAAAACATACAAGTCAGTAGTAAAAGGCAAGTGTATCAGTTTCCTGTTGCTGCTGTAACAAGTTACCACAAATTTAGTGCTGAAAACAACAGAAATGATCTTACAGTTCTGGAGGTCAGAAGTCTAAAATAGGTCTTACTGGGGTAAAATTACGGGGTTGGCAAGGCTGCATACCTTCTGGGAGACACTAGGGACGAATCTGATTCTTTAACTTTTCCAGCTTCTAGAGGTCCCCAGCATTCCTTGGCTCATGGCCCTCTTCCATCTTCAAAGTTTATCACTTCAAATTCTGTTCTCTATCCTCTGTCTCTGACCCTCTTATAAGGACCTATGTGATTATATTAGGTCTATCTGGATAATCCAGACAAATATCCCCATCTCTAGATTCTTAACTCTTAATCACATTTGCAAAGTCCCTTCCACTATATCAGCTAACATATTCATAGGTTCCAGGATTAGGATGTAGACCTCTTTTTGGTTGGTGGTGGGGGGAACATTAATTACTGAGCCTACCACAGCAAGCCACAGACTGGAGAATATATTTTCAGCCCTTACAAGCTACAAAGGTTTAATGTATAGAATATAAAAAGAACTCTTTCAAATCAACTGAAAAAAAAAGAAAACCTATTTTAAAAATCAGCAGACTATGAATAGGCAGTTCATAAATGTGAGAAAATGGCTAATAACATACAAAGGATGTTAAACCTCACTAGTGATCCAGTAAATGCAAATTATCAATAAAATAGTAATTAGGTAGCATTACCTTACTTTAGGTACAAACATTGGAAGATCTGACAATACCAAAGCTTAGTTTGGTGGCAGAGAAGTGGAATTATTCGGACAAAGCTAGTGGAAGGAGTATCAGTTGCTATAAGGGAAAATAAGGATGTTTGTTGCAGCATTGATGGATGAAACAAACTATAGTACAGCACAATCATAAAAGGAAATATAATATATTAAGTGAGGTTCATGTGTTACTAAGAATGTTACAGTAAGATATATTTCTGTGAAATTTAAAAACAAAGGATGTATAAAGATTCACAACTTCAGCATAGTGGTTACTTCTAGGGAGGGGGGAAAATTAAAATTCATCTGTACATGTTATGTTTTTACTTGTTTATACAATTTGATATAAATATAGTAAAATTCAAATGTATTACTTCTGGGTGCTAGATACATGATCATCTAGATATTATTTATTCTTTTTGAAATGTATTATAACTTTTTTTTTAAAGGAAGAAGATCAGTTAGAAAGGTAGGCCTGTGATGAAACTGATTTTCTAAGCCAAGTGAAAGAGGCTTTTATGAGGGGCATTACAGTTCACTGGAGAAGAGTTTGGTTTGAGAGTCTGACAGACCATTGCTTGTTAGCTGAGTGACCCTGGGCATGTTTCTGATCACTCTATGCCTCACCTTTCTCATCGACTAAAATGAGGATTACATGAGCTAGTGCATATGAAGCCTTTAGCACATGAAAACACTCAATAATATTATAATAGCTCATAGACAAGAATTAATATTTGTTGTGCAACATCAAGATTTGATAAGACTGAAAGTATTTATGTGATTTTGTTTTAAATGGGCCAAACTTAGAAGATTCCGGATTAGAGTCTCATTAGAGATTTATGAGCCTTCTATTAAATTTTCATCACTGCAGATACGTTTTTGCCAGCACACTGTTTGGTATTTCTCTGGATTGGAATGGTATTTGAGGTGCACATTATGGTTACTTTCCTTGAATTCAGTCTAGTTGTTCATAGTTTTTTAGCCATGGTTCACTTGGCAAAGATTAGGGTGAAGTGATATTGTTGGGCTATACAGATATGGCTGTTCTTAGTGGCTGTTTGCTTAGATATTTTTAAAATAAAATAACATGTTATATTTAGAGTCTAACCAACTAACATAATCCTAAGGTAATATCAACACCTTTTCCATACAAGCAGTGATTTGAAACTCAAAGAACTATACAATGCTAATGTACAGGTCTCTATGGTTTTTGGGGTTTTTTTTTTTTTTTGTATGTAAATAAATGAGCATGTTTACTGCCCAAAGGGAAAGAGCCAGGAAAAAGTGGAAGGTGGAAATGTCAGAGACAGATGATATGGGACAGAAGAATTCCCCTGGACTTGGCAACTGGAAATACCTCAGAGTGAAGATCTGGTTAAGGCAGATAAGGATGTAAAGTGCTAAAAAGCAGTAGAGATGATAGCTAACTTTGTTACTCTGGCAGATGAGGCTGCAAAGCCCTTTGGAGATCAGAACGTGAAGGGCTTTGTATACCATGAAAGGAAGTTTTGGATACTTCCTGTTAGAGATCAGAGCTCAAGAGCTTCCTTCCATCTCAGTGTTTGAACTTGTTTAAGTATCCCAGGCACTTGGCAAATTATCTGGCATGCAAGAAAAATTCAGAAATGTTTGCTAAATTGAATAATTTCTTCTTTCTTCTAAGCAATGAGAAGTAAGGCAAAATTTTATCAGATGCTTTGTTTTTAGTATTAATAGTCAATAAACTGTCCGAGTAATTTTCACCTCTGTTCTCACTTCCAGAATGGCCTCTTTTTCTCCAATAAATGTGGTCTTTGAATGGGATGTTCCCTTTCATTATGTTTTTGTCAGAGGTCTCTCTCCCACCCCCGCCAACTCCCCCCTTTTAGTCTAACACAGACTCTAACTAGAGATATTCTGTGTGATTACACAAACCATGCTTCTAGGACCCCAACATATTTCCATTTCAAAAATCTTTTGACTATGTGCTTTCAAGTTATAGTTTATGTACTCCCTGGAGTGAAAAATTGAAGTCTTGGTCTCATGTTGACACTGAGCTAACCAATGTAATTCAATATTTGCTTCGTCTTTAAAATTAGGAAAAGACCATTTAACAGACTTCATTCCACCTCCAAGACTTGCTATATGGATAAAAAAATAATGAAAAAAAATGTATAAAGTACACATGTTCTCTTTACCATCTTGCAAACTCATGCAATTGATGATTAGGGAAACTAATTCACCCCCATTGTTAAATACTATTCAAGCTCATATTCAAGTCTGTATAGTTTTAAGAAATGTCAAAAATTAGTAGTTAGATTTAAACATTTTATCCAATATATATTGAAGATGTGTTCATATAAATGTAATTCTTCTAGCAGAGTACCTATACCCAGGTCTCAGAGCTTCAAATTTAGATGGTGTACACACTTGCTAAGTTGATGGGATAGGTAAGAATGGGGTCATAGATATTACCCAGATGAGCAAGATGAAGTCAACTGCTTCAGGTAATGTCACACATGCCAATCAAAAATATTCTACATGATAAAATTACTTAAAACATTTTAGAACTATAGTGGAGGGGTTAAGAACACAGCCTCTGAGGCCATTCTGTCTAGTTTCAAATGCCAGCTCTTTTATTTACTGTATGTGACCTGTGCCTTCATTCTTCATCTGTAAAGTGGAGATAATAATGGTACCCATGTCAAAGGAAAGTTGCATGGATTAAAGGAGTGAATACAATTCTACAATTCCTAACATGAATGTATTTTGGGATTTGGAACTTTTCACATTTTAAACAGTAATATGGTTCATAGATAGCATATAAGACAATAACCCCAGAAATGTTCTGGGCAACGCCCCATAATTAAACACATTTCTGTTGCTGTAGCAAAATATAATCATGGCTACACAAGTTGGATAAATATTATAGTTTTTTACTTATTCAGATCAGATTTTGTTGCCAAATGAATTAGGTTAAAAAAATTGGGATATATATGTATATGTATATATACACACATGTATATATATATCCATCCATTCACAATCCCTTCTATATAGTTTGTGTGTGTGTATGTATATATGATGCCCAGCACATATTAAGTGTCATGTATATTAGTTCTTACTATTATTGTCATTTAAAATATTATTTTAGTTGATGGAGTGATGTTTTCTTTTCATTTATACAGTTTAAGTATTCTTTTCCTTTCTTAACCACAGCCTCCTTTTAGAGGCTGTATCCTCTTTGCATGGCTTAGACTTCACACGGCAGGAATGTCCTTTTCCTGCTGACACCTAAGAGCCTTTGGCCCCAAATGGTTGGCTGTCTTCTAAGTTAGCATGGACTGAGGCCAAGAGATTTGTAGAGCTCAAGTTGTAATTAAATTCTGGTGGCTTCTGTTGTCCTTGGAAAGTTCAGATTACTCTGTCATCTTCAGCTTTAAAGACTGTTAATAGTGTATATATACTCTTCCTACTTTCATATTTGGAAAATGTATCAGAAAAATAAAATTTTAACATAGTTCTTTAGTGCTGTTTATTTCTGAATGATTGCCTTCCTAATCTTCCTAACCTTTAGGTACATTTATAAATCGAGTACATTTATGAATTTAAGTACAGTTGACCATTGAACAACACAGGGGTTTAGGGGTGCTAACCTCCCCATCTCCACCCTCTATAGGCAGTGGAAAATCTATGTACTATTTCTGCCTCAAGACAAAGGAATTGATAAATGTCTCACCCAAGGGCAGGAAGGTGAAACAATTTGGATAGAATCAGGACTCGAACCCAGTTCTTTTGATTCCATATATTGTGAGCTCTAATGAACACAGACTTTCCCCAACACTTAGTTAATTTAAAGAACTGTAAAATGAAAATACAGATACTAAATTTATTGGAAAAAAATCCACGTTCAGGTGGATCTGCACAGTTCAAACCCATGTTGTTCAAGGATCAACTGTGTATTTATAAATTAAGACCATTTAAGTAAAAATAATTTAAATAGAGAAAAGTTAAGTTAAATATATATCTCAAACCTCTAAAGAGGGAATGACTTTAAGCTCAGAAACAATAGATGTTCACAAATGAAAAGTTTGATAGATGGGACCACATGATGATATCTCGTTGTTGTTCATGGAAAGGAGGGAGGTTTGTCCATGCCTGTTAGTCATGTTTCCTCCTTGGTTAATGCTGTTGGTTTGTGTTCTTTTTGCCCATTTATGTACTGGGTCTCTTAGAGGATCCTTACTGATTTATGTAAACTCATAAAAATATCTTCAGTCATTTTCTGCAATTTTTTTCTCAATCTTCCTGCATGATCTTTTTTTTTTTTTTTGCGGTACACGGGCCTCTCACCGTTGTGGCCTCTCCCGTTGTGGAGCACAGTCCCTAGACACGCAGGCTCAGTGGCCATGGCTCACAGGCCCAGCCGCTCCGCGGCATGTGGGATCCTACCGGACCGGGGCACGAACCCACGTTCCCTGCATCGGCAGGTGGACTCTCAACCACTGCGCCACCAGGGAAGCCCCTGTATGATCATTTTTAAAACAATTTTTGAGATCCCCTCCATCAGATTTTGCATTGTTATCGTAAGATAAATTTCTTGATATAGAATTGCTAGATTGTCTTTGAAATGGGGAGTGAATTTGATGCAATTTGAGTGATAATGGTAGTCTTTTAAAAAAATGCCTTTAAAAAAATAAAATAAAATAAAAAACGCCTTTGTGGACATTCCACAAAAGGAAGATGAAAAATGTACACAGGACCTATTTTCTTAGAATATCACTTAGCATTTAAGTTATATCCTCACATAAGATTTTAATTTTTCCCTGTGGAATACAAAACAATTACCTCCTGTCAGCGGTAAGTGCCTGTAATGTAAGTGCCACTCTCACCGCAGCAAACTCTTTACTGAGGAGGGTGTTGCTGATGGTTGATCCTGAGCCCAGTCCAGGCTCCTTGCCTGGCCGCCCTTCCTTACTAATTGGTAACTCAGCAAGTGGAGGTAAGCTGAAATGCTTTTTTATTAGCTTAAGGGTGAGAATGTTGGGAAAAGGCCAGCAATGAAGTCAGGGGCTTCTCTGTGGATTTTGACTGTCCACTAATTTTCAGTCACCAATTTTAGTGGGTAATTTAGAGCCTGCTATCGGCTGCATTTCTAAACTGCTGCTGTTCTGGACCCTCCTATAAGGACATTTCTTCTATAAATTGTTGGGATGCTTCCAATTTTTATTTTGCAGAGAGCAGAAGAGAAGCCTGATCTTGTCTGCAGTCACTCAGGAACTCAGTGGCTTGAGATGAATTTCCATTCCTGACCCAGTTTATGTTGTTTACTGAAGGAAAATCAGTGCTCCCGGGCAGTGTTTTTATGCTTAGCTACCGTCTCACTGCACACAGTGATGCTTACCTTCTTTTCCAGCATCCTCTAACCCCTCAATCTGCACTATCTGATACCATAGCACTAGCCACATGTAGTTTCTGTGGGGTTTTTTTTTGCGGTACGCGGGCCTCTCACTGCTGTGGCCTCTCCCGTTGCGGAGCACAGGCTCTGGACGCGCAGGCTCAGCGGCCATGGCTCATGGGCCCAGCTGCTCCGCGGCATGTGGGTTCTTCCCGGACCGGGGCACAAACCCGTGTCCCCTGCATCGGCAGGCGGACTCTCAACCAGTGTGCCACCAGGGAAGCCCCACATGTAGCTTTTTTAATTAAAATTAAATAAAACAAATTCACTTTGGTCACACGAGCCACATTTCAAATGCTCAATGGCCATGTATGACTAGTAGCTACCATACTGAAGATACAGATATACAATATTGCTGTCACTGCAGAAAGTTCCGTTGGACAGTGCTTCACACCTTCCGTGATCCACAGGCAACCTTTGCCACATAACATAAAGAGAAAATTACAACACGTTTTACCTATTTTAGAAACCTGGAAATTTCTCGGCATCCTTTTTCTATCTTTCCTTGTATTTCAGAGGAAGCATATTTCATCCTTTTCAAAGCGATCCTTTTCCTCATGGACTGATTCCAGTCAGGGGTCTGCACTGATGGGACAGTGGATTGCACCTCCGCCTTCTTCCCTAGAACCACCCCTCTTGTCTTGCGTCATTCAGATTCTTCCCGTTATGCTGCCACCTTCCACCGTGCCTGCCATGTGGACCAGCCGCCAATTTCCCTCCTCTTTACCAAACTTCTCTAAAAAATAGCCTGTATGCCCTGTCTACAGTCTCTTCCTGCTTATTCATCAGCCCTTGCAGCCTAGATTCTGCGCCTTATCTCCTGCATGTGGCTCAGTGAGCTCTCTCATTGGTTACCAGCTGCCCCCTGATCGCCAAACCCAATCAGCCTCATCGCAGTCACCCTCTTCCTCGACATTGCAAAAGTATTTGATACTGTGGCCAACTCTTGCTTATAATTTTCTTTCGCCTTTACTTCTGTGATATGTCCTCCTTTGTCTCCTCTCTCCTAGTTCGTTCTTCAGTCACCTCCACAGGCCTGCCTTTCATCACCACCGCCTTCGTTTGTCAGCGCACTTCTGTCCTCCTGTCATTTCCGTTTTCTTACCCATAACTGGCTCCAGTTATTACCCAGATTCTGAGAGTTCCCAGATTATCATCCCTACATTCGATCTTCTCCCTGAACTCCAGATCAGAAGGTCCAGTGTTCATTGGACATTTCTGTTAGGATTATCCTGCCTCTATCTCAACCTTCAAACCTCCAGTTCTCAATATAAGTTCTTAGCTGCGGGGCATATTTCCTCTCCAGATTTTCTTACAATTAGTGTTGACTGTTGAACAACATGGGGGTTAGGGGTGCCGACCCTGCGCACAGTTGAGAATTGGCATGTGCCTTTACTGGTGGCCCTCCATTTCCGTGGTTCCACATCCAAGCATTCAACCGACCTCAGACTGTGTAGTACGTATTTATTGAAAAAAATCCCTGTACAACTGGATCCGTGCAGTTCAAACCCTTGTTGTTCACGGGTCGACTGTGTACCGCCGTGCCCCCAGCCACACTCTCGCACATGTTTTTTCTCACTTTCTCATTCTATCTGTTTGTCTCACTTGGTCTTTCTCATCGCTGCGATAGTTTTCCTGGTCATCCCTTATTCGCCAATCCTAACCTTCCAACGCGCCCCCCCACCACCACCACCTCCTGTTTTAGGTCTGACTCTTCTTCTTTGGCCTGGAGGATTCTTCCCCTGTACTGATACTTGCATTCTTTCTTTTCTTCACTCATGTTGTTGCCAGATAAGTTTTCTGAAGTCCATTGGAAGAAAAATATATGCAAATACATTTACATGCAAACATAAGCATAATAATTACCAATTTAAATTTTTGAATAAATATTTCCGTGATTCAAAAATCCAAAAGGAACCAAAAGGCATGCAGTGAAAAACTTCGCTCCCACTTGGGCCTTTTATCTTCTCAGATCCTAGTTTCCTGACAGACACATTCACCATGGAGTAGTTTTATATTGATTTTTTAAGGAAAATGTTAATGTGTATAAAGCACACGTTATATATGTGTGTGTGTACATAAATTTTCCCTTCTCTACACAAATGGCAGCGTAAGAAATATGCTCTTCTACACTACTCTTAACTTTGTCTTTGCCACTAAAGAACATATCTTAGAGATCTTTCATAACATTCTCATTCTTTTGTACAGCTGTATAGAACTCCTCCACAATTCACTTAACCCGTGCCCACTTGATGGACATTTAAGTCATTCTCTGTCCTTTGCCATTCCAAACACCGCTGCCAGGAATAACACTTTGATCAGTCATTTTGCTCTTCTGCAAGTATATCTGCAGGCCACTTGTGAGAGCGGTTGCTGGACTGTTTATTTACTGTTCTCTGAACGTCCACAGTCCCTGCCCCCAGTGCTCTGCTTCTCATGTACCAACTTACACATAGTTCAGCCCCTTCCTACTCCTCTGCCCAAAAGCCTTCAAGGACTCCCTGTTGGCAATAAATCTGTCTCTGCCCTGTCAGTGTAAAGGAGAAGCAGGCAACTCAATACACAGTAGCAAACAGCCAGAGCACTGGGCACTGTTTCTTGTTGGACTCTGTGTTCTAGCTACATAGGTCTGCCTGCTGTTTCCCTAACATGGCCCGTGCCTTTCTGTCTCCCTTCTTTGCACAGAGTGCCTTCCCTTTATTCTCCATAGGCCTCTCCAGATCCATGGCATCTTTTGAGGCTGAGCTCCTATACCACCATGTCTGTGAAGCTTCCTTGATTCCTACACCCTTCTGCTAAAAAGAGTCTGGGCTTCCACTGGGTACTTTCATAGGGCATATCTTTCTCTGCCCTGGATTACGTTCCAATATCTGTGTAATTCTCCTAGTTTAGCTTCTAGTTAGTAACGCCCCAAACATAAGGATGGTGACTTGTTTTGATTTCTCATCCCCCCAAACTTGCCTACCATGGTGTCTTGTATATACCAATGAATGAGAGCAAAGTTGATTCTATTCTTGTCTGACATGAGGGTTGGGGGAATACTTAAGAGCCTAGAGCCAAGAAGTCTTGTATTCTCAGTGACTGCTGCTGTGACCTCCTGGGAGATGAGAGTGCTGTTCCATTCTATGTTTATTCTATGGCCAGCATTGGCTGGACCAAAAATGTGGTATTACAGCACAACCAGACCTTAATATGTGATTGGAACCAGGTCTCCATTTTTATTATGACAGCAAGACTCCTTTTTTAAAGCTTCAATTTTAATTTACAAAAAAATTGAATAAAACTTATTTATGGAATCTAGTCTCACCACTGCAGCTTTGACTATAAGGCCATCAGAGGGTAGAGCAGTAAACTGCATATGCAACAGTGGATCCAGGGTACCCTGCGTTCTAACTGGGATGTCACTGAGGTGTGGCCACTGTGTATGGTGATGTTTTCTCTTTTCTGTGCTGTTAGGTTTTTGAAGAACCCTCCATTAGCCTTTTTGCTCTGGAACATTGCGAGGGGAGAGAGTTACATCTAGAAGAGGCTGTGAACTCTGTTCTGAACAAGGACCTGCACTTCTACACCCAGTCCGTGTGGGTAAAAAGTGGACTGTAAGTATGGGACAAGGGCTTGGCCTGCTTCAGTCACTCTTGTAGGACAGAGTTGCACAGTTGCTTTTTACTCCCCCACTGCTGCTGTTACTTGGTCTGATGGTACTCTTACTCCTTCTCTTCTCTCTCCATGTAATAATAGTAGTTTCTCTCAAATAAGAGAAGACAGTGGACTGTGTCCAGTATGAAGTAGCAGGCAGTGGTCTGGGAGAAGAGCCTGCTGGGAGAGAAGGGCTGCCATGTGTTCAGAACGTGTCCTAGAGAAGGTGGACCAGATGACCCTAACAATTTGCGCCCACTTTCCTTTCAGAAGAAACCTAATTAAACCAGCAACTTTGACTGGTTGAGACCATTGCCTGCTTATGACAAGTGACTAAAACTAATAGGTTTTTTTTATATTTTGATTTGACATCTTGTTTATTCTAGAGCTGTTTGCTCCAAGGCAGTTATTTTCAGGCTGGATGTCCTGGCTGACCCAGCCCACCTACCAGCGTTGCTGTTCATTCAGGATGTCAGTCAGGGTGGATCCAGGTCTTGCGGGGCCTGCACTTCTACAATCTAGGGAGATGACTCTAAGAAACTAAATGAAAAATGATGGGTACATAAATTAGGTATGAACTTGCAAATTTATTCAGAACAGAAATGGTAAGTGGCCTGCAGGGGAGGGGTCCTGAAGTTGAAGCTCTAATGCTTTCTAGAAAATCTACATCTCAGGCCATTTCTGAGAGTGGCTGTCAGCCTGCCCCTCCTCCTGTACCTTTGGTGTTTAGGTACCAAAAGTCATCTGAAAGAACACACATTGCTCTCAATGATTAATATAAAGATGCCTATTTTTATGTCTTATGACTCTGAAATTGTGTGATAATCAACTCTCCTTGTTAAACTATCTGGGAATAATGAAAGACAAAGCTGAGACTATAAGTTGATTTGAAAACTGAGTTAACTATTATAATAAGTGGTTTCTGTATCATTCACGTGTACAGCAGTTTAAACTTTCTTCTGCAAAGCATTTCACATGGTTTGATGTTTATTAAACATAAATTGATTTACTCTCTCTAAGCATAATAATCCCTATATTATATTCCAGTATATCATTTACCACTTAACTAACTCTGAACTGAATTCTACATCCCTGTGATATAGGACTTTCACAGCATTTTTTTAATACTAAATTTATTTATTTTATTTATTTATTTTTGACTGCGTTGGGTCTTCATTGTTGCGTGCGGACTTTTTCTAGTTGTGGCGAGTGGGGGCCACTCTTCCTTGCGGTGCACGTGCTTCTCATTGCGGTAGCTTCTCTTGTTGCGGAGCATGGGCTCTCGACGTGCAGGCTCAGTAGTTGTGGGATCTTCCTGGACCCAGGGATCGAACCCGTGTCCCCTGCATTGGCAGGTGGATTCTTAACCACTGCACCACCAGGGAAGTCCCTCACATCTTTTTTTTTTTTTTTTTTTTTTTTTTTTTGCGGTACGCGGGCCTCCCATTGCCGTGGCTTCTCCCGTTGCGGAGCACAGGCCCCGGACGCGCAGGCCCAGCGGCCATGGCTCACGGGCCCAGCCGCTCCGCGGCACGTGGGATCCTCCCAGACCGGGGCACGAACCCGCATCCCCTGCATCGGCAGGCGGACTCTCAACCACTGCGCCACCAGGGAAGCCCCCTCACATCTTTTTTTTTGTTTTTTTTTTTGTTTTTTTTTTTTTGCATTACGTGGGCCTCTCACTGTTGTGGCCTCTCCCGTTGCGGAGCACAGGCTCTGGACGCGCAGGCCCAGCGGCCATGGCTCACGGGCCCAGCCGCTCCGCGGCATGTGGGATCCTCCCGGACAGGGGCACGAACCCGCGTCCCCTGCATCGGCAGGCGGACTCTCAACCACTGCGCCACCAGGGAGGCCCCTCACATCTTTTTTATACATTTCTTTTCTTTACATTTCTAAGTGGAACTGATAGTTATTGACTCACTTCTGGAAATTTCTCACGAGCTTATTTCACTCTTTTGTAGAAAACTGGTGCCATTTTACCTTAACATTCTTATTGCTTCTCTTTAGTTTATTATGTACCTCCTCTCGCTGTTCTGAATTCTCTTAAAAGAGAATTGGTACATGGAGTAAGGACTAGTGAAGGCTGTCTGAAGGTTTTCCTAGGCTACAGGTGGCTCCCAGAATACCACTTAATGCACAGCCAGCTGCCCTCAGTGACAAGTTTTGTTCTGTTTAATCCCTGTATTATGCCACATCTCTGATCTGTGGTGCTAATGGGGGCCAAGTTAATGCTTTTCAACTGAGAAATTCATTAGATTAATATATAATGAGGTATAGTTTATTGAAACCTTGCCTGGGTTTTATAACTGAGACATCCCTGCCTGTCTAAAAAGAATCTGCACAGCTGGAGAGGTAGCTCAGCCTTTCCATGGTCATGCTGTCCTGACTCTGCACCAACCTGATGGTTTAGACTGTGTTGGCAAGAAGGGGTGGAGGGAAGGTCATATGCCTTGTTCATCCATTCATGATTTGGCCAAGCCTGATCTTGGCTGTGAGAGCAGGAGGCTTCGTCTGAACCAAGCAAGGCAGCCACCTCGTCTTCATGCCTACTTTCTGAAAGCACCATATGCCATGACCTGGAGTCCTGCTGAGAATTTCAGATCCTCTTGGCAGTCCCAGCTTATTCTCCTTAGCTTGATAGCCACCTCAAGCAGGACTCAGCAAACCTTTTCAGTAGGGGCCAGGTGGTCTTTTCAGTTTGTTGGCTATCCTGCCTCTGTCACAAGCATTCAACCTGCCATTGTGGTGCTGAAGCAGCCGAGGCCAATCCGGAAAGGAATGGGCATGACTGTGTGCCACTGGATGAGTCTCCAGGCTCAAGACGCTCACCTTGAGGCCCTGCACACTTTAACTTGGCCCGATTTGAAGGCCCCTGGGGTCCTGAGAAGTATTTGCAAAGGAGCTAGACCTTGAAGTAAAAGAGTTCAGACCAGATTTCTGTGGATAATTTTAAGTAGCCCTTGCTAGGAGTTGTTGTGGAAGGAGGTGTGTCTGCAGAGGTCACCAGAGCTGTCCAGAGAGGCTGTGAGGGACATGGGACAGTGAGCCTAAGAGTGGAGAGGAAACAGGTCGTTTTTAACTGGGTAATTAGGGAGGAATTACGATCTATCTCTGAATGTTAAAATGTTAGGAAAAAAACTTGGTATTATCAAAGGAACAAAGAATTCTAAAGCTGGAGGGAACCTTGTTTTGGAAGTAAGAAAACCAGATTCCTGATGAATCTAAATCTTCTCAAAGCCACAGTCCAGTGGGCTTTCTCCTAGTCCTCCCTGCTTTTTCCATTAAAATATACAATTACACAATGTTTTTTCTTAAAAACAGTCTACAATCCTGGAGGTTTTAAAGAAGGAACCCTATATGGTATAGTAAGAGGTATTTTTGTTAAGAGATTGCTTTCTGTTTTAAGCATCCCTTTTTTTTCCTTTCCTGTTCTCGTATAGGTGGATAGTTTATGAAGGATCCAATTTCTTAGGAAGACAAATCCTACTCAAGCCTAATGAGATCCCGAATTGGACAGCATTCAGTGGATGGAAAACAATTGGTTCCCTCCGTCCTATGAAGCAGGTAAGGAGAAGAGAACCGTACGATCCAAAATAGCTCCATTTCTTAGTAGAAATGTCAAAAAACACAGCATCTGAACTATGGACCATTTAATTTAGTTTGCCATTTATGTTATAGGAGGATCTGATTAGGATGGGGATTTTATAGATTTTAACTAATTCATAAAATTGTACCTAAGGTCAGCACTGGGTTTTCGCTTTGAGTCCAGAGTCTTATTGACCTTGTTGCCTTTTCATGGGAAAATAAGTATCATAAGCTCTGTGGCAAGCAGTGGAAAGAAGAATGAACTCTGAGAGTGCACTAGTTTTACTTCCTAAGTACTTGGCTTTTTCCCCCCACTTACATAATACTCAGGATGGATCCTGGCAATTTAATTAACATAGTATTTATTGCACACCTACTGCTTGTCAGTCTTCTATTCAAAAGCTTCCCACTGCACTTCGGATATAGTCTAATCTCTTCAACGTGTCCTGTGTGATCTGGCTCCCCCTGGCTTCTCCAGCCTCATCTCTCATCACCTCCCACTCACACGCATGGCTGTCACATGCACCAGTGCACAGAGTGTTTTCCCACACTAACACAGACTCTGCCCTCTGTCTAGAAGTTTCTTCCCTCATTCTTTGCCTGGCTAGTTCTTACTTCTCCTTCTAAGTTCATCTGTAGTGTCAGGTCCTCCAGGAAGCCTCTTTCACTCTCTCTCTAAATCCAAACTACATCCTTAAAGACCTGGTTCTTTTTCTACAAGACACTGCCTGCAGTTTGTAATGACATAGTTGTTGTTGGACTGGGTGCTTTCTCACTCTACTAGAAGCCCCGTGAAGGCAGGGGCTGTGCATATTTTGCTTATTACTCTACCCTGTCACAATGTCTGGCACATTGTAGGAACTCAAGGACTATTTGTTTAATGAAGGAATGAATGTATAAATGGATAAGTGAATGTTTGACATTATGCAGAAAAATTATGGAAGATATTTAAGGGTAGACATGATTTTGGCCTTCTTGGAGCTTCCATTTTTGTTGGGTAAAAAATACAACCAACTCAAAGCAGTAATATAAACTGCAAAATGGGGAGGGACCAAGATGGTAGACTAGAAAGACCCTGAACTCACCTCCTCTCACAAGCACACCAAAATCACAACGATCTGCAGAACAACCATCGATGAAAAAGACTGGAACCTACCAAAAAAGACATTCTGTAACTAAAGACACATAGAAGGAACCACAACGAGTAGGAGGGACAGACTTGCAATATAATCAAATCACATACCCCTGAGTGGGTGACCCAAAACCTGGAGAATAATTATATTGCAGAGATTCTCCCAAAGGAGTGAGGGTTCTGAGCCCTACATTGGGCTCACCAGCCTGGGGGTCCTGCACCAGGAAGACGATCCCCCAGAGTATTTGGCTTTGAACGCCAGTGGGGCTTAATTTCGGGAGCCCCACAGGACGGGAGAAAATAGAGATGTCACTCTTAAACGGTGCAAACAAAATCTCATACACAATGCCCAGGGAAAAAGCAGTAATTTGATAAGAACCTGGGCCAAACCTACCTGCTGGTCTTGGAGAGCCTCTCAAAGAGGTAGGTGGCAAACGGATCAGTGAGCTGGAAGACAGAGTAGTAGAAATCACTGACGCTAAACAAAAGAAGAAAAGAGAAAAAAAAAGAGGACAGTATAAGAGCCCTCTGGTACAACATGAAGCACACTAATATTTACATTGTAGGGGTCCCAGGAGGATAAGAGCAGGAGAAAGGGCCTGAGAAAATATTTGAGACATAATAGCTGAAAACTTCCCTAACCTGGAGAAAGAAACAGTCACTCTAGTCCAGGAAGCACAGAGAGTCCAATACAGGATTAAACCAAAGAGGAACATACCAAGACACATTGTAATTAAAATGACAAAAATTAAGGATAAAGAGAGAATATTAAAAGCAGTGAGGGAAAAGCAACAAATAACATACAAGGGAACTCCCATAAAGCTATCAGCTGATTTTTCAGCAGAAACTGCAGGCCAGAAGGGAGTGGCATGATATATTTAAAGTGATGAAAGTGAAAAACCTACAAGCAAGAATACTCCACCCATCAAGGTTTTTGTTCACATTTGATGGAGAAATCAAACTCTCTACAGACAAGCAAAAGCTAAAAGAGTTCAGCACAACCAAACCAGCTTTACAACAAATGTTAGAGGAACTCCTCTAGGCAAAAAAAAAAAAGGCCACAACAAGAAACAAGAAAATTATGAAATGAAGAAGCTCACCAGTAAAGGCAAACAAGCAGTAAAGGTAGGAAATCATCCACACACAAACCTAGTAGGGAGGTTACAAAGCAAAAGTAAAATCATCTATATCCACAATAAGCAGTTAAGGGATACACAAAACAATTAGGTGTAAAACATGACATCAAAAACAGCAATCATAAGGGGAGGAGAGTACAAATAGAGGCTAGTTAAAATGCATTTGAGATTAAGAGATCAGCAACTTAAAACAATCATTTATATATATAGACTGCTATATAAATACCTAATGGTAACCATAAACCAAAAATCTACAACAGATATACACACAAAAAGGAAAAAGGAATCCAAACATAATACTAAAGATAGTCATCAAATCACATTAGAAGAGAACAAAAGGAGAAAAAAGGGGAGAAAAGGGCCTATAAAAACAAATCCAAAACAGTTAACAAAATGGCAGTAAGAACATACATATCGATAATTACCTTAAATATAAACAGACTAAATGCTCCAACCAAAGACACAGAGTGGCTGAATGGATACAAAAACAAGACCTGTATATATGCTGTCTACAAGAGACTCACTTTAGATCTAGAGACACATACAGACCAAAAGTGAGGGTTTGGAAAAAGGTATTCCATGCAAGTGGAAATCAAAAGAAAGCCAGAGTAGCAATACTTACATTAGACAAAATAAGACTTTAAAATACTGTTACAAGAGACAAAGGACACGATATAATGATCAAGGGATCAATCCAAGAAGATGACATAATAATTGTAAATATATATGCACCCAACATAGGAGCACCTCAATATATGAGGTAAATATTAACAAACGTAAAACGAGAAATTGACAGTAACACAATAATAGTAGGGGACTTTAATATCCCATTCACATCAACGGACCGATCATCCAGACAGAAAATCAATAAGGAAACACTGACCTTAAGTGACACATTAGACCAAATAGATTTAATTGGTGTATAGAGAGCATTCCATCCAAAAGCAGCAAAATACACATTCTTTTCAAAGTATACCTGGAACATTCTCCAGGATATATCACACGCTAGGCCACAAAACAAGCCTCAGTAAATTTAAGAAAATTGAAATCATATCAAGTATCTTTTCCGACCACCATGCTATGAGACTAGAAATCAGCTGCAAGAAAATAACTGCAAAAAACACAAGCCTGTGAAGGCTAAACAAGGCTAAACAACTAAACAACCAATGGATCACTGAAGAAATCAAAGAGGAAATAAAAAAATACCTAGGGACAAATGAAAATGAAAACACAACAATCCAAAACCTATGGGAAACAGCAAAAGCAGTTCTAAGAGGGAAGTTTACAGCAATACAGGCTTACCTCAGGAAACAAGAAAAATCTCAAACAACCTAAACCTTATGCCTAAAGCAACTAAAGAAAGAAGAAACAAAACCCAAAGTTAGTAGAAGGAAAGAAATCATAAAGATCAGAGCAGAACTAAATGAAATAGACTAAAAGCACAATAGAAAAGATCAATGAAACTAAAAGCTGGTTCTTTGATAAACCTTTAGCCAGATTCATCAGGAAAAAAAAAGGGGGGAGAGGGCCCAAATCAATAAAATCAGAAGTGAAAAAGAAGTTACAGCTGACACCACAGAAGTACAGAGGCCCATAGGAGACTACTACAAGCAACTATCTGCCAATAAAATGGACAACCTGGAAGAAATGGACAAATTTTTAGAAAGGTATAATCTCCCAAGACTGAAGCAGGAAGAAATAGAAAATATGAACAGACCAATTACCAGCAATGAAATTGAATCAGTAATTGGAAAACTCCCAACAAACAAAAGTCCAGGACTAGACGGCTTCACAGGTGAATTCTACCAAATATTTAGAGAAGAGTTAACCCCTATCCTTCTGAAACTATTCCAAAAAATTGCAGAGGAAGGAACAGTTCTAAACTCATTCTCTGAAGCCAGCATCACCCCAATACCAAAACCAGACAAAGACATCTCACAAAAAAAGAAAATTACAGGCCAGTATCACTAATGAACATACATGCAAAAAGCCTCAACAAAATACTATCAAACTAAATCCAACAATACATTAAAAGGGATCATACACCATGATCAAGTGGGATTTATCCCAGGGATGGAAGGATTTTTCAGTATCTGCAAATCAATCAATGTGATATACCACACCAACAAATTAAAGAATAAAAAAACATATGTTCATCTCAACAGATATAGAAAAAGCTTTTGACAAAATTCAACATCCATTTACAATAGAAACTCTCCAGAAAGTGGGCACAGAGGGAACATAACTCAACATAATAAAGGCCATATATGACAAACCCACAGCTAACATTATACTCAAGGATGAAAAGCTAAAAAAATTTCCTCTAAGATCAGGAACAAGATAAGGATGTCCACTCTTGCCACTTTTATTTAACACAGTATTGGGAGTCCTAGCCACGGAAATCAGACAAAAAAAGAAATAAAATGAATCCAAATTGGAAAGAAGTAAAATTGTCACTGTTTGCAGATGACATGATACTATACAAAGAAGATCCTAAAAATGCCACCAGAATACTAGAGCTCATCAATGAATTCAGTAAAGTTGCAGGATCCAAAATTAATATGCTGGCATTTGTTGCATTTCTGTACACTAACAATGAACTATCAGAAAAAGAAAGTAAAGAAACAATCCTGTTTACCATTGCATCAAAAAGAAAAAAACACCTAGGAATAAACTTACCTAAGGAGGCAAAAGACCTGTATTTGGAAAACCTTAAGACACTGATGAAAGAAATTGAAGACAACACAAACAGATGGAGAGATTTACCGTGTTGTTGGATTGGATGAATCAGTATTGTTAAAATGACCATACTTCCTAAGGCAATCAACATATTCAATGCAATCCCTATCAAAATACCAATGGCATTTTTCAAGGAACTAGAACAAATAATTTTAAAATGTATAATGGAAACAAAAGACCCCCGAATAGCCAAAGCAAGTTTGAGAAAGAACTGAGCTGGAGGCATCACACTCCCTGACTTCAGACTATACTATTGTACAAAGCTACAGTAATCAAACCATTATGGTACTGGCACACACACAGACACTTACATCAGCGGAATAGGATAGAGACCCCAGAAATAGATCCATGCACCTACAGTCATTCTATGACAGAGGAGGCAAGAATATGTAATGGAGAAAAGACAGTCTCTTCAATAAGTGGTGCTAGGAAAACTGGAGAGCTACCCATAAAAAAATCAAATTAGAACATTCTCTAACACCATATACACAAATAAATGCAAAATGGATTAAAGACCTAAATATAATACTGGATAGTATAAAACCCCTAGAGGAAAACATAGGCAGAACACTCTGACATAAATCACAGCAATATTTTTTTGGATCCATCTCCTAAAATAAAGGAAATAAAAGCAAAAATAAATGGGATCTAATTAAACGTAAAAGCTTTTGCAAAACAAAAGAAATCATCAACGAAACGAAAAGGCAATCTACTGAATGGAAGAAAATGTTTGCAAATGATATGACTTAAGGGATTAATATACAACACATAAAAACAGCTTGTATAGCTCAACACAACATACAACCTGATTTAAAAATGGGCAGAAGAACTGAACATTTTTCCAAAGAGGAAATGCAGATGGCCAACAGGCACCTGAAAAGATGTTCAACATCACTAACCATCAGAGAAATGCAAATTAAAACCACAATGGGATATCACATCACACCTGTCAGAATGGCTATTATCAAAAAGAAGACAGAGGGCCTCCCTGGTGGCGCAGTGGTTGAGAGTCCGCCTGCCGATGCAGGGGATACGGGTTCGTGCCCCGGTCTGGGAGGATCCCATATGCCGCGGAGCGGCTGGGCCCGTGAGCCATGGCCGCTGAGCCTGTGCGTCCGGAGCCTGTGCTCCGCAACGGGAGAGGCCACAACAGTGAGAGGCCCGCGTACAGCAAAAAAAAAAAAAAAAAGAAGACAGAAAAGAAATGTTGACGAGGATGTGGAGAAAAGGGAACCCTTGTACACTGCTTTTGGGAATGTAAATTGGTGCAGCCACTGTGGAAAACAGTATGGAGGTTTTTCAAAAAACTAAAAATAGAACTACCATATGACCCAGCAATTCCACTCCTGGGTATATATCCAAAAAAACCAAAAACACTAATTCAAAAAGGTATGTGCACCCCAATGTTCATAGCAACATTATTTACAATTGCCAAGATATGGAAGCAACCTAAGTGTCCATCAACAGATGAATGGATAAAGAAGACGTGATGTGTGTGTGTGTGTGTCCTTTAGGGTAGGAGTTATTACAGTTGACTCTTGAACATGGGTTTGAAATACGTGGGTCCACTTATACTCCAATTTTTCCAATAAATACTACAGCATTACATTATACAGTGATCCAAGGTTGGTTGAATCCACAGATGTGGAACCAAGGATGCACAGGGCCGACTATAAGTTATGCTCAGGTTTTCAACTGCGCAGAGGGTTGGTGCCCTTCACCCCTGCATTGTCTAAAGGTCAACTGTATTCCTGTTTTCTAGAAGGAAAAATAAGGCTGAGAGAGAGAGCAGATTGGCAAAAGTGTCAGAACCAGGATTTGAACCCATACCTGTTATGCTCTAACATCTGTGTTCTTAAAACAACCACACCCTACTTTCCTCCAAAATAAGAGAAGCATTTACAGCGTGGTACCATATACTTCAGGCACTGAGCAAGTGTAGGTAGCATAGTGGGTATAAATGCCGAGGCTCTGATTTTCAGATCTAAGTGGTAAATAAATGGTAGCCAATAAAGTTACCCTAATGATTGGTCTTGCTGCCCCCTTCTCTCTCTCGCTCTGTCACACACACACACACACACACACACACACACGCGCGCGCGCGCTCATCCCTACCATTCTGGTTCTGTTGGTTCAAATCCTAGCTCTGCCACTCAGAAGCAGTATGACTTTGGGTGAGTCACTTCATTTCTTGGCACCTCAGATTCCTCACTGGTGACACAGTGATCGCATTGCTTACCTCTCAGTATCACCGTGAGGGTTAAATAAGAGACTGACACAACACGTGGCTCATATTGCTGTGGTAACACATTTATTTTGAAAGGTTCTTTATTCACGATGTCCTTTGAGAGAACCAGAGATGCCTGACTGAGGGATACTAAACATCAGTGCACTTTCTTGGCAGAGTGTGTGGTACAGGATTTCTTGACCCTCACATCTTGCTTATTCCTCAGTCCTGTCACGTGGGATGATGGGTAACCGCCCTGAAAAGCCGTGGGGAAAAGGCACGGCTGAAGTGGGATTTCAGTTTAGCTTTTACCGACTATATAATAACGCTTAATCCCATGTTGTTAGAAACTTTAGAAGCCAAGTTGGATGCTGAGAACATTTCCTTCACTTTTGAAAGGGGGTTCCTTGCTGGGGAAGGATGTCTCTGCCTATTGTTCAGGGTCCTGAGATAAAGAATAGCTAGAACAGTGGCCTCTGATTTTACAGTTTTTTGACAATTAACATTATATATTATTCTCCTTGCATTGTGCTTTGGGAAATTATTCCTGGTTAAACGTTTAATTTCAAAATAATATTTTAATAGATTATTTTCCCTTTGGTTATTTAGGCCACAGCTTTGAAACGCAGCAAAGGAATTCTAGGTTTCTAAAACAGTATTATGGGTCCTGTTTCCTTTTTGGTAAAGCTCTTGGCACTGCTTTAGTTCATATTCTTGTTTAGAAATTCAGGAATCATTAAAATGTGATCCTCTTTGAGCTTGGGAATTAGGAAGTGACTAAGGCACTTATACTGCATATCAGTGTTTTAATGTATAATTAGAGGAGTCAGACTACAAGTGTGTAATAAGGGTAATTAGTACCTTGCTTGAGTTAATGGATTAAAACTGTGATGTTTGGTCCTAACATAATTGGAACTGTCCTCTGTGAAGGTCACACCTGTTTTCTTATATATATAAGGTAAGGAAACTGTAGCAAAGAATGTACTGAAGCGTCCAGAATTAATTGCAGTGGGAGATTTATAGAATTATGATTTATAGACTTTTGAATTATAGGAATTTAAGTACCTACTGTTGCACTATGAATGTGGAAGTAGTGGTTTGAAACAATTAAAACATTTTGCCTAGTAGAGGTCTTTTTCACCTGCTTTAAATTACCAGATTAAAAAAAAAATGTCTTTCTATTTGCTCATTTAAGTGTCCTGAATGTTTATTTCCTTAGGAAGGCAAACTTTAACTGGTCTCATGTTGACCCATCTTAAGTTTCAAAATAGAATATTCATTGGTGGGTTTACCATGATACCTTGTTGAATTTACTTAGCACTTACATTTCTCAGAGTGAAAGTGCTCTTTTGTTAAATAACAGATCACGTGTTACTATTATGTGACAGGGTTGTAATTGGGATGCCAACACCTGACCCAAGGTGGGGATGTTGGGTGTCCTGTGTTATATTACATTAAGACTGGAGGCCTATGTCCTGGGACTGAAAGAATAGTTTCTGTGGAGCTTCAGTCATGTGCTGTGTCCTCTTGTCATCTTATTTCACTGCCACTTTTGGAATCGGTCTCATTCCCTGCGTCTAAGAGTAACTGGTGCATTTCTGCACAGGCCTTAGAGCATCCGGGTGAAGAGGGAGTGTTTTGCTGCGGACAAACCTGGCTCTTCCTTGTCTGTGTCACCCTTATTTACAAAAATGCAGGTCATAATTGTACTTTCTTGAGGGGTTGTTCTGGTCATTAATTCTGACAGATGATATACTGTGGCCCAGAAAGCATTTAGGACTAAGTCTCAATAAATAATAACTGTTACCCATAGAGGCAAGTCCCAGATTTAATATTTTATTTGCAAACTTCTTGTATATATTCCAGGCCCAGGAGATGAAGTCCTTTGTTGCCCAGTTTTTGAATACCTACATAGTGATCACCTACATGCATGGTCTCTTTCCTTGAAATATTAACGTCAACAAAGTATAAACAAAGAAATTACCAGTGCTACTAGGGCCCTCAGCTACCTGGGCTTTTCAAGACCTCCCATAGCATTCATTGGGCACTTAGTCATAGCTCAAGCCAGTATGTCTGATTATTGTACTGTCGCTGCTAAGTTGTTGTTACATCCACGTAGGTAGTGCCCTGCCCTTACTCCTACTCCTCTGCCTTCCTCAGGCCAGCTAGGACATAGTAGTTAGTGAATGAACCTCATTAAGTGCCTAATTCTGCACTGCCCCTTGCCATAATGGAGTGCGAGTGAATGCAACTATTACCTTTCACCCTTCCAAAAGAGTGTATTTCAGAAACAATATAATAGAGACTGTACAATTTAAGCTGTGTGCTCTGTGGTGTAAGGATTTGTTAATAGAAAATATTAATTTACACACATCTGCTAAAGTGAAACAGATATAAATAAGCTAAATTCTGTTAACCTCTCACATCCCCCTCAAGCTCTCCTTTGGAAAGATTGATTTCCAGATTCAAAAGGTTTTTTCAAAATGTCTCTGTTCCTCCCGTCACAGCCTGCAGTGTACATTAGAATAAAGAACCGAGCCCAGGATGAGTATCTGACAGTCACCGGAAATGTAGCTGACACAAGGGCAACATCTGTGTGCATTTCTCCCTACAGTGGGAAGAATACTCAGATCTGGCACTACTGTCGAGGACTCTTTAAATCCAAGGTAACCGACCCCACTGATAGTATACCCCGCTTTTCGGTCTTTGGTCTTTTTCGTTTGGAAACCAGAATCTTGCCAAATCAAACGGCATGATAAAATATGCAATTTCCTATCAACAGTTTTTTGCATAAGAACATTGACACATGTATTACTGAAGCATCTAGGTGAAATGGACTCAGAAACTAATTTTCTACATCAAAAAATTCTCTATTTTAAAGTAAAAAGTAAGACTAACACATACTATGGATATTCCTAAATGGTTTTTTTAAACCAATGATAAAAGTCACTGTATCCAAATGGACAATGTGCTGTTGTGAGACATTCCTTACACTCTGTGGCCCAGATTAATTTAGCTGTCTTTGTGATTCCAAACATGTTGAAGCCTCCTCATCTTCAAAATATACAATGAAGGTAGAAGAAAGCTGCTGTTTTTTGGAGGAAGCTTAGAAAACAAAATTTAGGTTTCTTTGTTTTTCTGCACCCCTTCCATTATGTTTGATGCTGTGGGGAATAAGACACCAGTTTTATTATGTCACCAGTGGATTCTCGACCATTTCTCATGCTTCAACAAAAATGAAAAGCACTTAAAAGTAATTATTGTCCGGGTATCTTGCACATCACCCAATGTTTTTGTAAGAAAAACATGCTCGACCTTACACATTTAAGCTAAAAGGGATTCAACATTTAATTGTAATTCAACAAACCTTTGACCATCTGTTGTCAGATCCAGACCATCCTTTTAAAAACAAGTACCTCTAGTTCAGTACGTTTATTTCCATACCATCTCCTTCCCTCAGCCATAAAGACGACTTAAAAAGTTGACTGAATTTATAATTATGCTAGTTTTCTTTTGAGATTAGACAGTCATGTCTCTGATCTGTTCACATGGAAGAAAAGGGGCCCAATCCAATTGATTTTAGTAAACACAGTACTGCCAATTTATTTCTTGACCCTTTTAGGCCAGTGACACATGTCTCGATGTGATTGGTGGTCGAGACATACCTGGAGCTAAAGTTGCCCTATGGACTGAACATGGGCAGTCCAGGCAGAAGTGGAGACTGAACAAAAATGGGACCATCAGCTCCTACCTCAGTGACCAACTTGTCCTTGATGTTAAAGGTAGGCCTGTGGTGAAACCCAGTGTTCTGTGTCCTTGGATATTCATTTTAAATTCCAAGCCTCCTCCTCCTTATGGGTAAAAGAAGTCCTTATGCATAAGGGAAATATTAAATCATTTTAAATTATGCTTGAAAAAGTCGAGATATGCCATTTTTAACAAAACAATGAGCTATATATGGATCAAGAAAAAGCCTAAGGACCAAGCCTACAAAGGTTTTTGTTTATCAGTACAGTTGTAAAATTTTCATTTTCTACATCATCTTTGAGAACATTTCTAAATTTGAAGCATCATCAACCATAAAATGTCATCCATTTCCTAAAGAAATATTTATCTTTCTGTTGTGAATTGCTGTGGTCCTTAAAATTTATGGTCCTTTAAATTTATCATTTAAACTTGTTTTTGAGTTCAGCAAGGTCAGGGCCAATATTATTCAGTGCTGTCGCTTTAATTGAGTTAGTCATAGCCATTCTTGGTGTAGAAACTAAAACCCAGCACCTGACGCTGAGCTGGAGCACTCTCAGAACACTGTGTTCTTAAGAAGCCCATTGTTAGGGCACACCGCTTATGCAAACATCTATTGTACCGCTTAGCTTTTCAATCAGTCATAATGTCTGATTTGAGGTGAAGAATAGCTACGCCCGTTTAACCTCAGTTTCCCATTTCAGACCGCTTTACAAATGACATATTAATCTACCCCAACAGTGAGTGGGCTGAGCAAAAGCTTGTGAAAACTGTGAAATTGCTAAGCACCTGTGTGAACAAATAATCTTTCCTTTTGGGATTTCTATTTTAGGAGGAAATTATTATGACAAAATTCATGTAATTGTAAATGAGCCCCTGGAGGGAGAAGAAACACAGAAATGGGACATTGAAATATTGTGAGAGAATCTGCAGCATCCCTGAGAGAGAGCAAAGGGAGAAGGACCCTCATGCCCCGTGAAAAGGAAGCTACCTGTCCTCATGCTTCTGGGATCACTGAGCAGGATGAACTTCTTCCCCAACCTTGAAGACCGTTGTTGTTAACCACGGAAAAGCTCAAAATATTCTTGCCAGTCATTCAGTGTTCCTGTGAAGAATGCGTTACGATTTCTGGGAAAGGTTCTACTCCTGCTTGATCTCCAGCTTCGGTGAGCAAGTTTCTTGAAGTCTGTTCTCTCTCCTTTCCACCAAACACGAATCCTATTCCTGATAGCCACTATAGGACATTGGTGATCCTGTCATCCTGTGTTAGTTATTAATCTCCTAGTAGATGTGTGTGTGAATGCAAGGCACAGAGAAGCAGAGTCCTATAGGTCAAGTCATACTTTTAAAAAGATGAATAATTTTTTTAGCAATATCTGAAAACATATTTAATAAACCTTACTATTAAGCTGCTGTATTAGATAAACATTAAAGGTTCCCTACTGAAGCTTTTATAACTGAAGCACCGTAAGTATTCACACTTGTAACTGACCCCAGGGAGGGACCTCAGCTTTGTAAGGAAAAAGCTCAAGTACAGGAGTGTTTTCTGTGGCTGTTCTTTGCTCGGTCCTTCAAACTAAAAAAGCACAAATAGCCTGCGGCTGTCCTTGCACTCTAAGTATTAACAGAGACACCCTTCTGGGTGACAAGACTGTAAGTAACCAGGGCTTACCTATCCTGGTTCTGAGACCTCACCTGATCTACCCTCAAGAAGTGTTTATAAAGACTGTCACCTACGTGTAAGGATAGTCAAATTTTTCTTTGCCTGAAGTAAAGGGAAAGTTCAGATGTTCAAATTAAGACCAAGTAGTATTTGATCCTTGACTATACCATTTTACTTTACAAAATGTGACAGAAAACTCAGTTTTTCACTCCCATTTTAAATAGCTTTCATTCAAGCAAAATCAGGTAGGATAATGTCTTTGACTTAGTTTCAAGTAATCATTACCACCATCACTATACAATTCTCAAGCATTTTTTCCCTCCTGAGTTGGTTTTAAACTTACATTGAGACAACTGTTCCCTTCATCCCCAACTTTTGCCAGAAAGCAGAAAAAGGTCTGCTCTATTTTTATATACAGAAAGATTAAATTCTCCAGTGATATTTTAAAAAATATCAACCTATATGCACTTTAGAATGTAAAGTAACAGTGAACTGTTTTAACTCAAAGACCCACTATTTTGCGTATTTTTTATAGAGACTTGGTCTTTCCATGTAAATATTGTTTTTTTTTTCTTCCCTTCAATCTCAGGCTCTTTTGTCATCTTTCAAGCAACATCTGTAAAACTATTTTATGCCCACAGATGTGAGTGCCTGTTAGTGTGGCAGTATTATTTAATGAAATTGATGTTATAGGGTAACTTTATTTTAATGGGAGGCCTTGTGTATACACAAAGGTATGTATATTTTCACTGTAAAAAACCAAGTTAAAAAATTCTTCATGATAATTGTTTAAAATTTTTCTAGAGCCAGTGAGGCTCTTTAAAGAAGTTGTTTCTTCCAAAGACAAAGCCAGGTAACGACATTTAAATTTAAATGATACATTTATTGAGCTGTGCCTTTTCTACCACACTGGATTATAAATAAACTTGTCAAGAAGTACAGTTTTTGTCACCTTCTGGGACATTTAGTAATTTGCTGTTCTTTCTTCTGTGTACCTCTCTTAGTACATATGGCCAACTGGTCACCTGTAACAGGTAGGTCTCATGTTATGTTATTAGATACACAGGTAAGGAAAGTTACATTCATTATGTCCTCGGTTCAAAGCAACAGGGGCTCCCTAGCACGTAAATCTTTGCAGAATCAAGTGTCTACTATTTTATATATACATATTAAAAAAGAAGCAAAGGCACTAGACTACTTGGATTAAACATTCTGTCCAGAGGGATAATACCAGGCTTTGCTTTTCCTCATCTGTAGTAAGTTTCAGGTCCTTGACAGAAATAGCTGAACTGTTCCAAATTTGCTTCAGTGCATCGATATGTGATAAAGGAAAGCGAAGTCCATGAGACTGAAAAAAGATAAACTATTTAGTCACTTAGGTGGCATTTTCCATAATTCTCAATACATCATTGATATCCTTCACAAGTATGAAACTTGTTTCAGATAAGCTACTTACAAAAACTATCATTAGATAACTTATGAAAGTTGCTAATTCCCATATGAAAACTCAGACTTCATGAAAGGTATTCTATTTTATAGAGTGGTATTCTATTTTATAGAGTAAGAAATATTAATCATTTGAAATGCTTCACATTTGTTACACCTTTCCTACAAGGCCACAGGTCCTAGTATCTTTTAAAGCAGGTACATATATCACAGAAATGTCTGACTTAATCATCCCTGTGCAAGGGCTGTCAATCTGTGAAATGTGAAGTCCACACTGCAGTCATAAAAAAGGTCATTACCCATAAATCAAAGGTAACAGATTCTTCCCAGCCACCACCAAATCACAGGAAAGACATGCATTTTAGGTTGGAACAAACCTCTGTTTCCTCATTTCCCATCATGTGTGTCTCTCTCCTATTCTTTAAGGAATGATAGATGTAAACCATCTTTCCTCGAGTTTCATCCTTAAAAAAAACAAAGCAAGTCGTCAACACCAAGAAAAATCTTAATGCCTCAGTGCTTAAGTGAAATTTATTGAACACTAAAGAATCCTTCTGGCAAAAAGTTATGAGATACAGATATATAGATATATACACACGCAATGTAGAATGAACGTATTTCATTATAGTACTCACAGATTACTATTTGTATGCAGCAAATGACCACTCAAGTCATTTTTTAAAAAGATAACCTCTTCAGAAACTTGATTTAATGAAAAAGCAACCATTTATATATCAACTTAGCAATGAAACATTCAAGTTTTTCGTTTCATCATACCTGCACTATCTTTTTGCATCAGGAAAATTTGACATTCCTAGGTACACATAAATGGACAATTTATGAACACCACAGAGTAAATATTAATTCCTAAGAAATACCAGCTATGTGATCTACAGAAACTTCTATTCCACGTAAAGTAGGCTCCCCAATGGTCTCGACTTCCCTTCCCTCTCCACCCGCCCTAACACAGTGCAGTGTATTATCTCTTCCAGAACCTTTAGAAATTCCTTGTCACCTCTCACTCAGATGAGGACCAAAAGCCTTAGCCTGAAATAGAATGCCTCAAACTGACTGATTGATGATCAGAATAACTAGGATTTTCTTTTTTTAAATGGGGATGTGGGAGTATATACTTTTGAGGTTTTATATATACGTTATAAACCAGTCTTCTCCAGGTCTGGCCCTGATGGCTGGAAAAATCTGGTTATGGAGACATCTAGGTGCCCCCCGACTCTCATCCCCCCTCCAGACATTCATTGGATACCTCCCAAGAAAGCTGATTAGGAGGAACAGGGTGAAGCCACAGGGCATGGGAGAGTTCCCAAGGTTTAGGGTTGTGTGGCGGTGCTTTCAAAATAAATGCAGAGGCTCCACACCAGACGAAGCCCAGGAACTTATAATTTCTAAAAATTTTCCAGTTGATTGTAATCAGCCAGTTTGGGGAACCACTGGGCTAGGTGGCAAGGTTATGGAATGTAGATTTTCCTCTCCATCATCTACAGAATAGAGATTTTTTGAGAAGAACCATCAACAAAACCATATGTAAAGGCAGGTCTGCGCCGTATACAGGATGGGAGAGGGACTGAGACAGGGAGATGCATGAACAGGGTCTGCAGCCGTCTAAGCAAAGGCAACCTGGCCTGAATTAGGAGACAGAGAACAGACATTTAATTACTAATTAGAGGAAAGAAGGAGGGTTCTGTGGGGCCGAAGACAAGCCCTCAAATGCCCAACAGGCAGGAAACCTTGGAACCATAACAGTTAGATCTGGGCATGATCTGATCTAAAGAGATGGCGTTAAGCTGTGAGGAGGTGGATGCCCAAAGGAGGAGGGCAGGGCCGTTTGTCAGTCTGATAACCTGGGGCCTGCGATGGAAATGCCCTGAGAAGAACGGAACCCTCTTCCCCTCTGGATACTCACGGATGGGTCCTGATCGGGTCCTACGGTGAGGACGACATGGTCTCTAAATTGCAGCCTCACAGTGCTGTCCAACCCCGGTAACTGTCCACCTGGAAAACCCAGAGATAGGGAAAGCCAGCCTTCAGAGAGCAAAGCAGCAGGCTCAAACTTGCTTGCAGGAGCAACTATTTAGGAAGTACACTTAGTAACAATTTGCAGGTGAATCCAAATGTGGGGCGCCCTCTCCAACTCACGTATTTACTCTCCCCGACATTTACAGTGATCTGAAAAGTGTAGCTTACAGCTTGATGGAGCTCATCCTTATACTGAAGACATACATACAGACTTCTGTTGTTATTTATTTAATTGTAAGTTCATTATATAGTTGTCACCAGTACCCGAGGATTAAATACTATCACAGGACAGACAGGGCCACCGTGCCTTCTGCACAGAACTCTCTCACGTCTCCAGTTTCTATCCCCTGCTTGCTCCACATGTGGACTCTGAAAGGACTTCCTGGGCTCACCACCCCTCCAATTACTAGTTGCATGACCATGGCAAATTATTCAGCCTGTGTAGGTCAAGTGCAGTGTCATAAAAAAGCCACCCAATAAAGTCCACAGAAAAAACTACTCTTTCCTAGATTGGATTAAACTTAGTGAAAAAGCAGCCACTACAATCAGACCAGCCTTACAGGGTCTTCTGGTTGGAGAAAGAGTTGAGGGATCATAACTTTATTGACTACAAGGACTAAGGCAAGGAAAACTCTGGAGAAAATATCCTGGGCCATAAGCCTATACTCAGAACACTGTTCTGCTAAAGATTAAAATATGCGCTGGGAAAACATGTGCTAGGGCTTCCCTGGTGGCGTAGTGGTTGAGAGTCCGCCTGCCGATGCAGGGGACGTGGATTTGTGCCCCTGTCTGGGAAGATCCCACATGCCGCAGAGCGGCTGGGCCCGTGAGCCATGGCCGCTCAGCCTGCACGTCCAGAGCCTGTGCTCCGCAACGGGAGAGGCCACAACAGTGAGAGGCCTGCGTACCGCAAAAAAAAACAAAAACAAAAACAAAAAAAAACCCATGTGCTATTTTGAGTAGATGCTATCAAAAACAAATTTTAAACTGCCACCCCCCACCCAGAGACTATAATAAAAATGTACATAGAATTCATGTTAGAAGGGACCTTGCAGAGTGTGTATCTATCTCAGTGGTTCTCCACTGGTGATAAGGCTTTTATGAAAATTAGTGAAAATGAAACTCTCCTTGTACCTAAGAGAGAAGCAGCCTGAGAGCCAGCCTGGCACTCACAGCTGTGTCTCCGTGTTCTCCAGCAGAACATAGACCATTACACAGAACCCCGATACTAAACGAGGCCACACTGTGACTGAGAGAGATTGAGACAAAACCAAGACCACTTCATCATCAGGTCAGAACTCAGGCCAAAGCAAGGACACTGTCCACAGAAGTGACCAAACGTGCCCCATCCTGGCTAATCTGAGTGACTGCTGCTGCTTTACCAATTGTCACCTTGGCTTCATTTCACTCCTTCTGCTACTGGCTAAGATTTACAGGAGACCCAATCCGAGAATCCCTCCTTTTTCCCGACAGCATTCAATCCCGAGTGAAGCCCTGCTTCCTTGAACCCTCCTGAAAATCACCTAACTCAAACCCAAATCCTATAAATCCTTTCCAACATCCTTTTATTGAGGTGCCTGCAGCCCCCAACGGCGTGCTCTCTTCCCTGTTACAAGTCAATAAACCCAGCTTTGTCCGGCTACAGGAGTGTGGTGTGGTCTCTGCTCCAGGACCCCGATATCACCATCCACCCAGAAGTCTATCGATGTCATCTGTACCTTAAGCCTGTCACCAAATAGTCACCTGGGACTTGGGAGAAGGTCTGATAATCTTGGGCATTCTGGTAGTTCCCCTGCTGATGGCAACATTTTACCCATCCCTGAGTTAATTCCAACAAGATTATTTCAATGTTCAAGTTCTTAAAACTTCCTGAAGATGATGAATTCCAGAGGGGCCCTGAACACACATACTCCCCACCCCAAATCACAGGGCTCTCATTCCCCATCAGGCTGCATGTCCTGTCCAACCTCACACTAAGGATAGGCCCACATTCATCCTCAAATGCTTCATACATTCCATCAGCTCAAAGAGGTGCCCACCCAGAAAAGCTCAAAATATCCCCCGTTAGCCCCTGACCACCTGGAAGGAAAGAGCGAGCTGTACCTGGTGTGGAAAGTTCTGCTCCGTCTCCCAGGTAGTAAGGTGGGAGTCTGTTCATAGCAAAATCCTTCTTCATGTCCGCTGAAAGCAGTTCTCTGGTGCCCTCCAGCCGGTCTGCAAGCATCCTCAGAAAGCCACTTAATTTTCTTGTTGCAACGGCTGTGGTTTCCACCTGCTAGAAACACAGAAGTGACTCCGGGCCCAGACTCCAGCGACCTTACTGCCCAGGTCCCAGTCTCTGGAGTGGTCCACTGAGCACCAGCACCCACGGCAGACGCAGATCCATGTCACTCCCTTAAGAACAGTATCCCTTTATTTCCTCATAACCACTGTTCATCTTAAGCTGCCTACCGTTTTCAAAAAAAAGATCAATTTTCAGGATTTTGCCTGAAAAGAGGGATCCCTGGGAATATGGTACAGTCTCGGCTTTGCCTTTGGAAAAGCAAATCACTGTCTGAGGTGACTGCTTCAGACCGCGAAACCACCCTTTGCTCAACTCAGCACTAATGCACTCATCTTCTCAAAATTAGCCAACAGGGCCGCTGTTTCAAAGGTAAAACCAGGGCTTCCCTGGTGGCGCAGTGGTTGAGAGTCCGCCTGCCAATGCAGGGGACACGGGTTCGTGCCCCGGTCCGGGAAGATCCCACATGCCGCGGAGCGGCTGGGCCCGTGAGCCATGGCCGCTGAGCCTGCGCGTCCGGAGCCTGTGCTCCGCAACGGGAGAGGCCACAACAGTGAGAGGCCCGCGTACCGCAAAAAAAAAAAAAAAAGGTAAAACCAGGACGGCCAGGAAAGCCAGGGAGCACACCAAGGCCAGGCTCTCCAGTGGGTCTCTCCTAACTAGTGATCTCACGTGTGCTCAGGCTACAGTTCCCAAGCCAGGTTAGTTATTCATTCAACCACTGATTCAGCCAGCGCTCCCAGTGCCTGCCACTGCCGCATGAAGTACAGGAAGCGGGCCGTCTGCACAACACTGTTGGTCCTTTGGGCAGCACGCAATGTGCAGCACTCCATTCGTTCTGCAAACCACCACGCCCGGGAGAAGACAAGCTTGGCTCACACGGGGAGGATTCTGGGGTCCCGAGGAGGGAGCCACAGCTTCAGCTGGCCTGGGCCATGGTTACCCCTCCTTTCCCACCTGCCTTTACTCCTTACCAGGAGCAGCTGCCGGGGTATGCCAGCCCGTAGCTCGACGTCTGCCTTTGCAGTATCAAACACGAGCCCTGAAATGGTGTCCAAAAGTAAGTCTCCCCATGAACTGGAACATGTACCGAGAAAAAAAAAAAAAAAAAAAGAGTGAACACATAAGAAATGTGCATAGAACACTGATTACTAAAAGCCTAAAGCTACAAACTGTCACACCAATTCCCCTGGCCTGACATCCTGAGCTCCACTAATTTCATATTACTCAGCATAAAGACTACGGCCTTCATCAGTCACAGTCTTCCCTTCCTTCCCATCCCAGACACTCAGGTGCAAAATTAAAGGTGGGAAGCTAGGCTTCCTTCATGATTTGTCTTAAATGTAAAGATACCAGAGAATTAATTACAGACTGTCATAAAGTAGGAAGTTCAAGGGACCAATTATTTTTTTAATGTTTTCAACATTAAAAAAACCCCAAAGCAACACTTTTAGGGTAACAGCAAGATCCCCGGACTGTGTAATCATCTGAACAGTTAAACACTACGTTTTCCTTTGTTCCTTATAAAAAAAGAGGGGTTCTCTTCCTCAGCAAAATATCCAACATCAACAATTTCAAAACAGTTGATTTTGCAACATGTTGAACTCTGGCAGTGGTCTTACTGGGGTAGGAGATAGAAGCCAGAGGCCAAAAATACCATCTCGGGACAAGCATCAGTGTTCAGTTGCCTCTGCTTTCTCTGGGGCATTTAGAATCGCTCACCCCTCAATGTGTGACGGTGTGAGAAGCACACGCTGTGGGGCTGCTCTCTTTAAACACTCCTGAGCTGTTTAAAATTTTCCTCTGTGTCACCAGCAGATTTCAAATTGCTGGCTACATGCAAAATGGAAATTCACAGTATGACTTTTGCTTCTCACTCAGTAAGCAAAATTAACATGTTTATGCTTCCCTCCTGGAAAAGTGGCAAAAGAGGACAAAAGCCACATGAGAGACACTTCCCCCAAGACGTCCACTCCTCTGTGGTAGCCTCACCACTCTGTGACATAATGCTACACCCAACCTCACACCTTTGATTGAACTTCGACCTGGAGGACACAGAGACCTTTCAGCAGCATGAAATAATATCGTCCTTTGAAGGGTCCCAGGTACAAGTCATGCAGCAGTAGCTCACGGGGGAGTTTAAGTGCAGTTAAATTGAGCTCTGTGTTCTTCTAGGAAAATGGACCTTGGGCCTTTCCAAAGTCTGGAAAGAACACCTCTGGAGGGGTTCACTTTGGTAAAGCAGCCAAATCGACAGGCCACGGCCTCCTACGGCTGGCCCTAAATGTCCAACGATGCTACCCTTGAGAGGCATTAGGAAAAGGCCCAAGTCCTCGCTCTGCCACAGGCCTTAAGGAGCACCAGGACCAAAGCATAGGGACATCTCCGGGGAGCGATGGTCCTCGAGGTACATCTGTCCCGTTCCAGCACTGGCCCCGCTGACCAAGGCCCAGGTCGGCATCCAGCTTAGATGCACGGGTCACGGTGCCTACCCACAGCCCCCCGCAGGCATCCTCTGTAACTCAGACTGCTCTTGCCCAGCCCTGCTGCCTGCAGAGGGGGTGGGTGGGACCAGGGAAGGCCACCAGTTCATCCTGGGGACTGGGAAACAGCGCGTCAGGCACTCAGTGGAAGCAAAAGCTAATAGGTTCAGCGAGATGGAGGGAGGTCAGAGAAGTAACCGAGGATGGCCTGTGATGAGCCAATGTTGTGAGTAAACAGACCCTGAGGAAGGAAAACAAGGGAGAGAAAGCCGATTGCTAGGGAACCGAGAGAAATGAAAAAGAGGGAGAATTAGAGAAAGAGGGAACAGCTGAGTAACCTCAACGGCGGGGCACCAGAAGATGGACATTCATGGGGCCAAACTAGCAATATGTGGCTGCCAAGGCCCAGAGCTGCTTTGGTCCAGAACGAACTTCTGGTTCAGAAGCCTCCCTGCGGCCTGCCCTTCCCCAGTTCCTACGACCCACCCCGTCACCCCTGCTCTTCCTGAGCTGCCCTCAGAGACTGTTTCTCGCTATGCAAGGCACCTGACCAGCCACGGTGACAAGGGCATTTTACAGAAAGGAAGCCCCAAACGAGCTTCGGCTTCTACTTGGGGGCAAAGAGAGCCTAACTTCAGGCCAGACTCCAGGTACCTCCTCCTGTCTCTTAAACACAGGGGGTTCACTGCTCGCTGAAAAGCCAGACGAGAAGGCAGAAGAGTGCTTACTCACCTGTTCTGCACGACACAGCTGTGAAGTGAGGAGGCGACTGGCTGTCCCTCAGGCCGGGAATATCCTCTCCTACTCTGACCTCCTGACCCACCTGTACTGACTCATCCTGTGAATCTCCCTCAGCTTGGGTGTCAAGTCATTTCCGAAGCCTTCCCTGAGGCCCCGGCTTAGCTAAGTGCGTCCCTCTGTGCTCCCAGTCTCCTCTGCAAACCTATGGGATGTATCACACTGCTGGGTAACTACACGCCTATCTCCCCTCCTTCCACCCCTCCCAGAGAGTAAGTGCTCTCAAAGCGCCTTCAGTCCCACGCCCACAATGCCAGCAACTAGCACAAGGCGTAATGCTGCGTGATGAATACATTAGTGACTGGCGTTTTTCATGGGACCTGGACCACTGAGGTCGCTGCTACCAGGGAATGACTCACTGGGCACTGCTGCCCAGGCCGTCTTGTGACGAGGCACTTGCTGAACTGGAACATGGTTTTAACTGGAATTGTTTTTAGCACATGTGCTTTTAGGACTCACTGTTCCAGACTTCCTTTCTGACTTTAATTTCATGAACTGTAAAAAATGGAAGCCTTAAAATAGACCCAGAGGTTTCAAGGAATAGAGTTTCTGTTTGGGGCGATAAAAATGTCTTGGAAACAGGTAGTGGTGATGGTTGCACAACAGTGTGAGTATAATTAATGCCAGTGAATTGGACACTTAATGGTTAAAATGGCACATTCTTTGTTATAAATATTTTACCACGATCAAAACAAATTTTGAAGGGGGCGGGGAGAGAGAGAGAGAGAGACAGAGAGGGGAGGGGAAGGGAGGGAGAGGGGCGGGGGATAGGGGTGTGGGAGAGAGACTACAAGCCCAGCCTGGCAACACGAACACACTGCCACACCCACAGCTACGCTTCTATCTTCCCAAACCATGGGAGCCTTTATTTGGGCATCTCCCAGCGTTCTGTAGAGTCAGGGTCATGACAGGCCAGGAGGAAGCCCAGACGAGTGGGTCAATGGCACAGGTAGGACGCTGAAGGAATAGGAAGTCAGCCGGAAACCCCGGGGCCAGATATGTAGGAGAGAAGCAGCTAACTCCCTCACGTCTCCTGAACACGCTGCTGCGGCCACAGCTCGGAGCTGTCGGGGACGCGAGGCTACAGGTGAGTGCTCACCTGCTCTGGTAGGTGCTGATGGTCACGTGCGTGGAGTGGGCCAGCCCTGAGGGAGTGTCCGCCTGATGAATGGTCCCTCTGGGGAAGTACAGCAAGTCTCCCGGCTAAAGGAAAAAAAAGGGGGGGAAGGAGTTAGTAGGGAGGATATCTTCTCGTTCTTCTAGAAAGGCTGTGAGTTTCAGTTCTGCATTCTAGAAACCTCTATGTGGTTTCCACCCGTCTAGCTCTGCTGTGTCTGTGAACCTGTCACCATGAACCACAATCCTGGAGAGGCTTCCAGAGCCTGAAGTCACTTTCTTTGTTCATAAGCTGAGACCAGATACACCTGAAGCCACCCTGGGATCAAGGTGACAGCCTGTGCCTGGGAAGCCTGCACCCGCCCTCCACACCCTTCAAAGGGGGCAGTGAGGAATAGGAGCTTTAGAGCCATACAGAGGCTACACTCGCTGGCGGCCCCAGCAAATTACTTGACCTCCCAAGGCCTCAGTTCCTTTATGTGTAAAATGGAAGCAATCGCCCCATATCTCACAGAATTATTTTGAGGATTAAAGGAAAAAAGTTATTGGAGCTGCCTGCCCTGGCGGTCCAGTGGTTAAGACTCTGCACTTCCAATGCAGGGGCCGTGGGTTTGATCTCTGGTCGGGGAATTAAGATCCCACATGATGCACGCGCGGCACGGCCAAAAACAAAAAGCTCTTGGAGCAATGCTGGGCAAGTGGCTGTGGCTGTATTATAATTCTTATTTTACCTGCCAGTCTCTGATAGTCTGTGAGCTCTCCCAAGCAGGGTCCATATCCATCTTGTAACCCCAGGGCCTAAACCACCTAAGCATCCAGCACACACCAGAGGCTCAAAAGATGTTTGGAAGAATGGATGAAAAACCCTGTGACCCTTCATTTGAACCTAAACACTATATGTAACTAAAGATCAGTCACTTCTCGAGCAGGTGAGCCTCCTCCACCCTGTCCTATTTTCTTTCCCAAGCCACGGAACAGAAATATTTTCCCCAAATCACTACTGCCCGGGAGCTTCCTCCTCCCTAATCCCAACCAGAAAAAGAACATTCTGTATATAGCAGTTGCCTGAGCAGAGGAGAGGGAATCTTGAGAGTCGCTTATCTGCTCTCTGCAACCCTGCGAAGCCTTATCTCACTGGTTAAGAGCATGGGCCCTGGAGAAAGAGCTCAAGAAATATCAGATTAAAAAAACTTCTTTTTTTAAGGTTAAGTACATACATAAGTAATTATATATGTACTCATAAGAGCTATCTTGCCCTGAATAACACCAATCTGACAGGGAAACTAGTACTTCAAGTAAACAAATGCATTACTCATAATTACAGCTATCATTTGTGAGAGTCTGCGTGCCAGCCCTGTGACTGAGGCCCTCATGTACATATTTCATCCATCCGTTCATTTATTCATTCCACAAACACCTGATTAACCCTTCCCTGCCCACCACCCAAGCCAGGCACCTGTGCTAGGCACCGGGGGTGGGGAGCACTGAACAAAACAAAGACCTGCCCTGATGGAGCACATTCCAGAAGAGAAAAACATTTGAGAAGGGAGAAGGTACACTAGACAATGAAGACATTCTAGTGGGGCAAGAAGGATAAAATAAAGCAGCAAATAAATAATGTCAAGTGATGGCGAATGCAAAGAAGACAAAATAAGCAGAAGGAGGAGGAGGGGAATGATGTTGATGGAAGTGGGGGGTGGCGGGGTGTGTCTGGGATTAGAGGTGCTATTTTACCCAGGATGGTCCATTAAACCTCACTCTGCTAAGATGACATTTCAGTAGAGACTTTAGGAAATGAGCAAGCCAGCCATGCAAAGACCTGGGGAGAAAGGATTCCAGGTGGAGGGAAGAGCAAGTGCAAAGGTCCTGAGGCTGGAACGTGCCTGGCAGGTTGAGGGGCATCGGTTAGGCCAGTGTGTCAGGAAGGTAGTGAGTGAAGGTGGGAGTGGTGGGAGGTGAGGTGAGCAGGCAGCAGAGGGGCCAGATTACAGGGCCTTCTAGACCATTTTAAGGACTTCGGCTTTTTATAATGATAAGACAATTAGCCATTTGACATACCACTGTCCTGTTTCTATTTATTCTGAAAAAACTAGAAAAGCTAATTTTTTTGACCAAGAAAAAAAATATTTCTGGCTTCAATCCAAAGGCTACATAAACCAGCAGCATAAAGTCTTGAGAAAAGGAGAATTGGGTATAAATGAGTTCCGTTTTCATTGTCTTTAATTATTCCATTGATATTAATGCCTTTGAAAATATACACAATGGTAATGAATATGGTGGTACACTAGGATGTTGAAAAGAATTTTAAGGAAATTTTATTATAATTTTCCATTAATTAGATCATTAAAACTTACTGTGCTATCAATTTTCCATTTAAGTAATAAAGCATTGATTATTTTTTTTAAAAAAAGGACTTTGGCTTTTATTCTGGGCTTAACAGAAAGACTGTAGAGGTCTGGGCAAAGGGTTCACGGGATCACAAAAGGATCATCATGGTTATTATGTCAGAAAAGTCTGCAAAGGGGACACTAGGTAGGACGCTTTTGTATAAATCTATGTCCAAGGATTTTGCCCCAAACAAGTAGAAGGCTGACACATTTGCAGGGAGAAGGAGGTTGGGGACAGGGTAGGATATGGGATTTTGGTTTGGGGAATATTAAATTTGTGGTATCTTTTACATTTCCAGGGAAGACATTAAGTGGGCAGCTGGATTATGAGTCTAGAGTTTAGAGATGTGGGCTAGAGATCTAAAACAGCATTTAAAATACATCAGTGTAGAGGGTATTTGAAACCTTGGGAGGGGATGCTGATTGATCGAAGAAGTCCAGGAAATGAGCCCTGTGCCCCAAATTAGAGAAGTAGGAAGACTGAGAAGAAAACAGTGAAGGAGAATGAACAGGACAGTCAGGAAGGTGGAGAGAGAACCAAGAGAAGGTTGCATCCCGGAAGCCAGTGGACAGGGTGGAAGTGACCCACTGTGTCAAATGCTGACGACAGGCAGGCTAAGATGGGGACTAGGAGTTGACCGCTGTACTTGACAACGTGGAGGTACCCTTGAGAATATTTCTAGAGGAACAATGGGGAAGAAACCCTGCTAGAAAGGGTGCCCAACAGTGGGAGAGTAGAGGAAATGAAGACAGGGCATTATGGCAGGGTCTCCAAAAATGTCTACATCCTAATACCTGGCATCTGTGAATACTTAGGTTACACGGACAAGGTGAATTAAGGCTGCTGACGGGGATTATTCTGGATTATCCAGGCAGGCCCAATGTAATCACAAGGATCCTTAAAAGTGGAAGAGGGTATTGGAAGAGAGCACCAGAGAGAGGGCAGCATGAGAAGGACCAAGCTCCATGTTGCTGGCTTTGATGTCGGAGGAAGGGGCCATGAGCCAAGGGATGTGAGCAGCCTCCAGAAGCTGGAAAAGGCAAGGACACAAATTTTCCCCTAGAGCCTCCGGAACGAACACCGTCCTGCTGACACCTTGATTTCAGCCAAGTGAAACCCCTCTTGGACCTCTGAACTGCAGAACTACAAGGTAATAAATTTGTGTTGTTTCAAGCCACAGAGTTTGTGCTAATTTGACAGGCAGCAATACATTGACATATAGCCATCACTTCCATGGAATTTCACTGTAAAGGCAGCATCAAAGTAATATTTTTAAATCTTTACAACCTACAAGATAAACAGTATGACCTCCATTTTAATAAAGAAGAAACTGAGACAGAGATCAATAACTTGCGCAAGGACACGCAGCTCATACGTGACAGCAGCTGAATTCAAACCCGGGTTTGTCAGATCCCCAAGCCGCAGAGATGCCTTTCCATCACAGGGGTGGTCCTCACCCCAAGACCTCAGGTTTGGCAGACATACAAGTCAGGCTGCCACTGGGGTAGGAAGGAAGAGGGGTGAGGAGGGCTCCAGACCGCTCATCGTAGCCCCCAAGCCCACTCCCACCCAGAGCGACTCAGATCTTCGATTTCATACACTGGGCATTTATGCAAGATTTCACTTGAAGAATTCCACTGATTAAAAACTCAACAGACATACAACTTGAAAATCCCCGCAGGACACAACGCTGTCTTTCTCCTTCCAGGAGACTCAGGGCTTCTCGTAGTGAGCTGTGACCAGGATGGGCACGATCAGCGTGCAACGCTCCATCTCCTGCAAGTCCCATGCCCTCTCTGACCACCATGAAGCCCGACCTTCTCGGGCAGGGCAAGTAGCCAGATGTCAGTCTGGGTAACAGCCCCTGGCCTCAGAGACCATGGACAGCTTAGTCTTTGGCTTAAAAATAATCAGCCAAGAGCAGGGTTGGCAAACTCTCTCTCTGTAAAGGGCCAGACAGTAAATATCTGTGGTTTGTGAGCCACATGGTCCCTGTGGCAACTAGCTGACTCTGCCCTAGACAGTACATAAGGAATGAGTGTGGCTGTGTTTCCATAAACTTTATATACAAAAGCAGGCAGCAGGCCAGATTTTTGGCCTATGGGCCATAGTTTGCTGATTGCTGACCAAGAGCATAAAAAAAATGAAGAAAGGTACCTTTATTGTTGTATTTATTCAAGTCCCCTATAACACAGGCACCCATCCTAAAAAGGGAAATTGTTTCTCCCAGTTATGGCAGGCAGGCAAAGATCTTAAAATCAAGAAAGAGCTATGAGGCCCTGAGTAGGAATTAGATACTAAGTATAACTTCAAGACACAAGAAATACAAAAACAATAACCATATGCAAGTCTATCAGTTTGGTTAGAATCTTTGGTATGGTTTAAATTACCAATTTTCTTATTACCACTGAAGGAAATTAAATTTTAAGTTTTGTAGGAAAAGGTATAAAATTGAATTATGCAGCTATTCTTTTTTTTTTTTTTTTTTTTTGTGCAGTACGCGGGCTTCTCACTACTGTGGCCTCTCCCGTTGTGGAGCACAGGCTCCGGACGCGGAGGCTCAGCGGCCATGGCTCACGGGCCCAGCTGCTCCACGGCACGTGGGATCTTCCCGGACCGGGGCACGAACCCGTGTCCCCCGCATCGGCAGGCGGACTCTCCACTGCACCACCAGGGAAGCCCCTATGCAGCTATTATCCAAGATTTTTTCCTCAACAACCCCAGCTGCTGGGGATTGGCTATGATCCCATCCAGCTAACTGCTCAAAGACACACTTTCTCAGCAGCCAGATGCCAGCGAACCAGCACATGCTCGAGCCACCTGGCTTCTTGGGGAAGGCCTCCTCAAGGGCTTTCGTGATGACTATTCTTCTGGGGACTATATGCAGGGGGAAGGGAGCTCAGAGTCTACTGCACAATCAGGAGGAAAAGGGGTCAGACTGGAATTTTACCAACAAAAAAAACTACTGGGTCCCTGGCCGTGCTCTGTTCAAGCAGCCTATGACCCTGCAGTGACCACTGGCCGTGCCTTCCACCTTTTGCTCTAGAGAAGTCAGTGGTTACCGAATTCATAATTCATTCCTGTTGCACTTGGATTATATTTGGAGACAGGTGATTTGGAAAATGAACTTAACATTTCCTCAGCTCATTTCCGCAGCCACAAACTACCAAATGTCCTTTAAGGAGCCCCCTGTGCTGGCTAGCTGGAATGAGAGCCACTTGCCCCCAGCCTCTTCGGTACATTTGCCGGGGACCATTACACAAACCTCAAACCAAACCTGTCTCAGGAGAGGCATCCACAAAAGCAGGCCCGTACCTTCAATGTGAACTCGTGTGCTGGCCTCCCGATCCTGTCCTCAGCCTCCAAGCTGTACTCCCGCGCCAGGGGCACCGTCGGGTGGTACAGGCGCCAGTGTTTCTCTCCCTCCAGCTGCAGGATGAAAACCTACAGAAAGCACAGGACCCCGGAGTGTCAGAGAGCCTCCAGACAACTCATGAGGCAAAGTGCTTCTAGAGTGTTAGCCCTCTCAGGGCTCAGATGAATCACAAATTTCAGATAAAAAAATAAAAGATCACAGATACATTTCACTATACACTTAAAGTTGCCACTACTGGTATTCACTTTTAAAAACAGGTAATCGTGAAGTCTGACACTGGAGGGCTAGTCATTCTTTTCACTTTCATGAAAGCCTCACTGAGTTCTTTATATCCCAATATCTATCCCACTATCTCATTCTTTTAAATCTTCCATCAGACAGCTGAAAGCCCATAATCTCTGATGGAAAAGCCAAGCTTCAGATATTACTGAGTGTCTAAAATCCTGAATACAATCCTTGGCACATAGGAAAATGTCAAGTTTTTTTATTCTTCATTCAACCAAAGATATTTTAAACTTCCGTTAGAAATATATTTTTTTTAATTTATTTATTTATTTTTGGCTGCATTGGGTCTTCACTGCTGCACGCAGGTTTTCTCTAGTTGCAGCGAGCTGGGGCCACTCTTCGTTGCGGTGCGCGGGCTTCTCATTATAGTGGCGTCTCTTGTTGCGGAGTGCAGGCACTAGGTGTGTGGGGTTCAGTAGTTGCAGCACGTGGGCTCAGTAGTTGTGGCTTGCGGGCTCTAGAGTGCAGGCTCAGTGGTTGTGGCGCACGGGCTTAGCTGCTCCGCGGCATGTGGTATCTTCCCAGACCAGGGCTCAAACCCTTGTCCCCTACATTGGCAGGTGGATTCTTAATCACTGTGCCACCAGGGAAGCCCTATTAGAAATATTTTTAAAAAAATTTTTTTGGAAACTGTATTGATATCAAATTGCTCTCAAAGGAGGGGGTAAATAGAGGTTTTTTTTTTACTAATAACTCTGTGTTCACACATTGTCTTGATACAAAAATAAAACTATCAAATACCTAAGCCAAAGAGTTAACTCTTTTTGGCAGCCACATGAGAATGAAATCAACACTTGTCAAGGCGCCAGTGCTTAAGTGAAACCATGACCTTCATTCAAGCTGCCCCAAGATCTTCACAAATGGAAAAAATATATACTTTTGGTAGCTACAGAAAAAGGACAAAAGAAAGCAGATGTAAGAATTACTTAAGACCTCACCTTATTAAAGACCATACGTTATGAAATTAAAGAAAAAGCCAATCACACTTTTCTGTAGAAAATTCAAAAAACACCTATTTCGGAGGAATGTGTGGCTCTTTCTATTAGTAAATAAACAATCTCCCCTTTCTGAAGGAGCAGGAAACCAGTTTGATGGGATTAATTTTGGCCCAACATCCCGGTGAGGGAGGTCAAGCTCTGCAGAGCCCGCACAGGAAGAGTGGGCAGAGACCCGGCCCGAGAGCTGAACTGAACCCTGGCAACCCACTAGCCCGGGCTGGCAGCAACGCGTCCTCCCGGAGCCGAGCAGCCTCCTACCCCCTCACCTCTACGTCATCATAATGGGGCGGCAGGCCCTGAGAACCCGCAGGGGTTAGGTACACATTCGAGCCAACCAACGAGCCAAAGTAGCACTCCAGCTTCTCCTGGATCCTCCAAAGCTCATCCTTTAAAAAAAAAATAAAAAAGAGGTGAAAAATACATTAGAAACAAGGAATATGTTTTTTTTAATTAGTTTCTGCTTTATAACAAAGTGAATCAATTATACATATACATCTGTTCCCATATCCCTTCCCTCTTGCGTCTCCCTCCCTCCCACCCTCCCCATCCCACCCCTCCAGGTGGTCACAAAGCACCGAGCTGATCTCCCTGTGCTATGCAGCTGCTTCCCACTAGCTATCTACCTTACGTTTGGTAGTGTATATATGTCCATGCCACTCTCTCACTTTGTCACAGCTTACCCTCCCCCCTCCCCATATCCTCAAGTCCATTCTCAAGTAGGTCTGTGTCTTTATTCCCGTTTTACCCCTAGGTTCTTCATGACATTTTTTTTTAATTCCATATATATGTGTTAGCGAATATGCTCTTATGCGCTCAGCAAGTCTTTATCGCACAGCTATTATGTTCCAGACACTTGGAATTCAACGGCGCCCAAGCCAGCACCTCTGTCCTCAGGACCCTCCCGTCCTCGTGCAGAACAGCTCAGAGAAGAGGCAGCAGCAGACGAGACCGGAGAGGCAGGCAACAGGGAGTCACGGGATCTTAGGCAGGACAAGGGCAGGATCCAATGCACACTTACAAAAGCTCACTCAGCCTGCGGTGTGGGGAATCGATTGTAGAAGAGCAAGAGAGAGCCGTGGGGAAGCTACGAAGGCAGCAGCGTAGGCTGGGAGTGACCAGGGCGGTGGGCGAGGGAGAGAGAAGTAGAAAAGCCGAGATGCGCTCAGAAAGCAGCACTGACAGGACATGCTGATGGCAGGGCTATGGGAGTGGGGAGAATAAATCAGAGAAACATTCTTGGGTTTTTGACTGAGGCAGTTAGTCAGCTCCCAGTTCCACTGAAATGGGAAAGATTTGCTAAAGAACAAGCTTTCAGGGGGGAGAAAAGGAAAGCCGTACATTAGAAGTGCTAAGTGTGAGCTGCTAAGACCCCCGTGTGCTGGCTGGCTAAGTCTGAAGTTCTGGCAAGACGAAGAGCTAGGGGTTACATCTGGGAACTGCCTGCACAAAAGGGTACTTAGAGCAATGGAAGCAGAAAGGACTACCTAGGAAGGGGGTACAGACAGCGAAGGGTAAACAGGGTCGAGGAATGCTCCCTTTCTCCAGTCACTAATCAGCTCTTCAGGGCCTAAGTCGAACTGAGGGGCCTAGAGAGGAGCCACACATCCCTGCAAGGAAGAAACCTGACTGTCCCAAGGCAGGTGAGAGAGGAGAGGCAGCGGTTAGGCCACGTAGGTATCGGCACTTCCTATGTGCCAGGCACTGTTTCCAAGTGCTTTACCTACTTCAGTTGTACAACCCTCCCCACCACCCTGTCTCATAGGGTGGGTCCTATCAGTATCTTCAGTTTGCCGATGAGGAAACGGGCACGAGAACACACAGCCAATGAAAGGTGGAGCCAGGATTCAAATCCATGCAGCCTGGCTCCGGAGCCACACCTTTTTTTTTTTTTTTTTTTTTTTTTTTTGCTGTACGCGGGCCTCTCACTGCTGTGGCCTCTCCCGTTGCGGAGCACAGGCTCCGGACACACAGGCTCAGCGGCCATGGCTCGCGGGCCCAGCCGCTCCGCGGCATGTGGGATCTTCCGGGATCGGGGCACGAACCCGTGTCCCCTGCATCGGCAGGCGGACTCTCAACCACTGCGCCACCAGGGAAGCCCCGGAGCCCACACCTTTAACCATGACTCTATATTGCCCCTCTAAGGAGCTACCTTAAAGAAGTCACCTACAAAGAACACTGCAGAGCCCCTTCAAGCACATGCATGTACAGTGCCTGCCACACACGAGACATTGAAACATTGAAAGTATTTGCTGAGTAAACCAGTGACCACAGCTTGGGACTCAATCCTACCACTGGACTGAAAAAAAACAAAAAAACAAAAAAATCTACAGTATTAAAAATGCCAAGTGGGAAAGAATTGGGTCAGCATGAAAAAAGCTTTGGGAGACATCTTCAGTATAGACCACTGAGCTTCTCTACTCACACATCTCAGGCAACACAGGAAGAATGATTTTATGGCATCTGAGTAGCTCCAGAGAGTTAAGAGATCTCCCAAGCTGCCTAATTTATACCTGGGAGGGGCCAGCAGGACCTGGCCCTGTAATTACATTTATACAGTAACTGGAACCAGTTTCTCTCTCGCTCTTTCTCTCTGTCTCTGATGGCCTGAGAGGTGTCTCAAGACCATATGGGTGACTTTATGGCCCCCAACTCAAGCTTCTGGGTCTGTAATTAAGGAGTACACGTCTCTTTTCTTCTTAGAAGTTACTGAAGGGCTTCCCTCGTGGTGCAGTGGTTAAGAATCCGCCTGCCAGGGCTTCCCTGGTGGCACAGTGGTTGAGAGTCCGCCTGCTGATATAGGGGACACGGGTTTGTGCCCCGGTCCAGGAGGATCCCACATGCTGCGGAGCGGCTGGGCCCGTGAGCCAAAGCCGCTGAGCCTGCGCGTCCGGAGCCTGTGCTCCGCAATGGGAGAGGCCACAGCAGTGAAAGGCCCGCGTACCGCAAAAAAAAAAAAAGAATCCGCCTGCCAATGCAAGAGACACGGGTTCGAGCCCTGGTCCGGGAAGACCCACATGCCACGGAGCAACGAAGCCCGTGCGCCACAACTACTGAGCCTGCACTCTAGAGCCCGCGAGCCACAACTACTGAAGCCCGTGCACCTAGAGCCCGTGCGCCTAGAGCCCGTGCTCCACAATAAGAGAAGCCACCGTGATGAGAAGCCTGTGCACCACAACAAAGAGTAGCCCCTGCTCGCCGCAACTAGAGAAAGCCCGTGCGCAGCAACAAAGACCCAACACAGCCAAAAATAAAATAAAATAAAATAAATAAAATTTTTTTTTAAAGTTACTGAAAACCCCATCATTTGTACAATTTTTCTATCTCTCCTGGAAATAGAACCTTTGGCTTCTCTATCTGCCCAGTGTGGCCCAGTAGAAAGGGATCTGGAGTCAAATCACCACCGACCAAGTTGTAGGTACAAGTTAGCTTCTTTATTTGCAAAGGAAGACTCCCACCCTAAGACTGTGGGAAACAGCATATTTATTTCAAAGCCTATTTACATTGCAAAGCAGCGTACAACTGTTACGGGCTTCACCAGCGCTGACTTTGGCACAAACAAGGCTCCTGAAATCTGTCTCCTTTGACTCAAGACTCCCAACTATGTCTGGAGATGCCAAGGAGGACCCCAGAACAATGGGAAAGGGGAAGGGAAAGGGGAGGCTCCTCCTCTCTCCACTGACCTACCTGCAGACTCAGCTGAACACAACAGCTAAGACCAGAAGCCCACACTCACACCTAAAGGTGAAAGCAAACATGCCAAAAGCCCTACTACATTTCAATTAATATCTTTAGATATATGGTTAGGAAAAATGCTTTAATTTTGGAATCAGAAGTCCTTACTTAGTAGCTATGGAAAAGTCACATCTGTGAACTCGTTTTTTCCACGTAAAATGGAGACCACAGTGATTGCCCCAATTATTTCAAATGTCTGTTGGAGGGTTCAAAAGTGAACACATGTAAATATGTGGTAAACTCATCTGGACTCTTGATACACGGATTACCCAAAGCAGATGGGGAAGAACCCACCACTCTGGTTACCTCCTTACTCATTTCCAGACAAACTAGAATAATAAACTGTGCACACGGTGTGACCTGATAAAGAAAGGGCGGACTGTTCACTCTGATAGTCTCTCAATCTGGCCAATGAGGAACTGCCTCTACACTTTCTCTATCCTGATATCGACATATCCATTAGTAAACACACACACACAACACTAAATCTGGTCATAATATAATACGTGGAACCCAGCTTCTAGTGTAAGAGGGTGAGCTCCTGAGGCTTATTAATAGATTTCTCAAGTCCTGGTGGTGGAAAAAACCAAGCAAAACAGGATGCATCCTAGTCTAGCCTGGGGGCTGAGTTGAGATGGGAAAGCTCATCCTGCTTTAATAAACATGGCTAGAGAGCTGAGTCAACAGGGCAAAGGAAACACAGTCTTGGCCACTTGAAACTGGGGAAGAGGAACATGCAACATTTAAGCAGACGAGCAGAGAAGAGCCCAAGATGATTCTAAAGCACAAAAATGACAGCCACAGAGGACACCACACATACGCCAAACAATAACTTTCTGCTGGTCTGTGAACAAATTACATGTAATCAACATCAGTGATCTTTTCTATTCATAGTTCTTAGGTGTCTAAAAACCACTCTTTTAAAAAAAAAAGTGCTACTTCTAGCTAAGTAAAGAGTCAAGGACAAGCTCAGAGGGAAGTACCTCGGTGTCCATATTTTCTGAATACACATCATGACTTGGTCTGCAAGTGATTATTATAAATTCCTTTTGGGTGCTAGGGACAAAAGGCTGGCATTCCAAGGACATTTCAACTGCTCATGATCGCCTCACTCCTTTGGAAGGAGTACTTGTACTGAAAAGTCTAAGAGTACTTGTACTTTATCCAGAGTACAAACAGGTTCCGGATCCTGTAGACAAGAAAGGGAAAGGCATTCAACAGATGAGGGAGGCCTAATGGATCTAACAGGGCAACTCGAGTTCAGTTGTGAGAAGCATTACTGGTAATTGATGACAGAGTCCTAGGAGCCACCACACAGCCAGAAGCCACCCCCTCAGGGTGGAACTTCACGTGCTGCTCTCCTCCTCCTCCCAAGCTGACATTTTGATTCAGCCATGGGTCACAGAAGGGCATTTCTGAATGGGGATAAACTTTATCTAAAACTCAGAACGGGCCCTCAATTGTTCTGGGCCACCTGTCACGTAAAGATCTCATGCCTCTAAGAGCAGATTAGCTCATCCTAAGTCTACATTTTATAAACACAGAAACTGGGCAGAGGAGGCAAATTATTTCTCAAATGTCAACCACTGACGCAGAATAAATAAAAGGTTAGCCAGTCTCCCCGACTCGCAAATCCAACCTACCCTCCACCTGCGAATGCCCCCCCAGCAGCAGTTCCAGGACCCTGCCCCTAAGTGCCAGATGGGCTGCTGTTAATAAGGGTAAAGTCTCTTTCTTAAACGTGCCTCTGGTATGTGGTCTGGTCACTGCTCAGAAGCCTCTGCTTAGGTAGATGTAGGCAGTAGAGGGAGGCAACTACAAGGAAAAAAATGATCACCTTGACACTATCGTGCCTTAAGTTACGGTGAAGGGACAAGCCAGACAGAAATGTCTACCATGTGTCAAAACATACACCAGCCCACGGAAACGCTCCTGGAGGTGTAACGTCACTTTAACAAACTTTATAAACCTGAAGTATAATTTAGTTTTTGCACCTCACCACGTCCAGCCTGAGTTGTTGCAGATTCTAACAGTTTAGCCAAAAGGGAACATAAAGTCACTGACGTTGTAATGCATTTGAAGACCAAACAGGTGCTGCCTCTTCTCAAACTGGCATCAGCCTAATCATCATCAAAACAGATTTACCCCTGAGCTGATCTGTGGCCAAATGTTAGCACTTTAATACACACCAGGATGCTGCACTGGTGGGGACCTGTTACCTTAAATCTCTGAGGTTGGTGAAACTGAATTGTTGCCCTTTTCTGATCAAAATCTTTTCTCAGCTGAAGAAAGTGCACTTTGCCATCTTTATTTAAAACCTTCTTCTTCCCATTGACACACCGGCAGACATTTACGTCTCTTCCATAGTACATACCCCGGCTGCACAGACTCTTCAGATCTGAGAGCCTGAACAGGGACCGGTAATATGTGGCCAGCACAGGGTCATCCCTCTGGATAAGAAGGGGCTTCTGCTCCCAGAATTCCTTGAAAAAAGTCTCTGTCTTGATGGGCGAGATTAAACTTTCAAAGAGGCCACTGGGACTGTCAAGGTTCAAAGGGGAAGGCCCACCAGCTGCCTCCAGCTTCACCTGCTTACAGGGAAGAGGCCCCTCTTCCTTCCCATCCCCTGCAGGCTTCACTTTCTTTGGCATCGTTGTCTTCAAGACAAGGCAGCGAGGAAACGCAAACCTGCCAAAAAGAAGAAAACACTCGTGTTTAGGCGTCCCAGTGCCGGTGTCAGAGGATCTCATACACACAACTTGCATGACTATTAGGCCTTTGTGCGAGCTCTTCCTAAGCCAAGGCCATTTCTACCAGAATAAGATACAGCCTGAAGCCAACACCGTTTCTCCCAAGATATGATTCAGCCTCAAACACTATGCAGATCACATATTCACAGAAAGGAAGGCACAAGTACTTTTCTTGTACACAAGTACTAAGTCGTGGAATTCATCACTTATCGGAAGGTATAATTATCCCAAATTAAATGATTCAACTATCTCAGCAGTTCCTAGTCACAGTTTTAGCCTGTGGCCATTGACACAGCAAAGTCGAAATCTTAAAGTTGGCTTTAATCAGCACCAGATCCCAAATCTAATTAGATGCACTCTGAGTTATAAATACTTGACTCAAGAACCACCAAGAGCTGCCCACAGCCAGGTGCTCCTCACCAAAGCACTACCCCCAGCTGCTGTCCTGGAGGCCACCTGGGCCAGAGGTGCCACCTGATGGCTGGGGCAAGAAGTTGCCTGCTCCCAGGTCCTTAAGCACCTGAATTGCCTCACTTCCAAACCGCAGCTTATTCCTAAAAATTGCCACTTTATCAGAAAAATTAAAATATAGCAGAAAACTAATTGGGGTCTGAAAGTGAAAGGTAAAGATAGTTATATCTCAAGGCTTTAAAAAGCTCTACCTTTTTTTTTTTTTTTTTTGCGGTACGCGGGCCTCCCACTGTTGTGGCCTCTCCCGTTGCGGAGCACAGGCTCCGGACGCGCAGGCTCAGCGGCCATGGCTCACGGGCCCAGCCGCTCCGCGGCATGTGGGATCCTCCCGGACCGGGGCACAAACCCGCGTCCCCTGCATCGGCAAGTGGACTCTCAACCACTGCGCCACCAGGGAAGCCCCCTAAAAGCTCTACCTTTTTAACTAAAATAAGACATAATAAAATGGCAACGTCATTAACCTCTAACGAAGCTCTCCTCCCTCCAGCCTTCACGTGCACACACAGCCCCTGGGCGCCTAGGGCTCAGGTGGGACTTGAGAGTCTGCATGTCTAACAAGCCCACAGGTAGTGACGCTACTGCTGGGCCACAGACCACACTTGAGTAGAAAGAGGATCGACTCCCCTGAGTATTGCCAAAGGTCTCTCAGAACTGCCTCAACCCACAACTGTCGTCACGTTTACAATGCAGATGTCCTGCATCTGGAGTTCAAGAATGTATGAATTTAAATTATATGAATTTCCTGAAACTGCAAAATGCTATTTGAAGGTCAGTTTTTTTTTTCTGGGAAAGGGGGTAGGTCCATTGCTCTTACCAGATTTTTAAAAGAGTCCCCCTCCCCAAAAAAGGTTAAGAACCACCGTGCTTATAAAAACCAATTTTTCCCAGAGACCAGTAACTTATTTATAAATGTTGTGCTTTTCTATTTTGTTGGGCTATCAGAATTGCAAGCACACTGTTTTCTGCTCTTTTGTCATTATAACTAAGCTGTATTTCAGCTACACTATGGACTGAGTAGAGTTAATGGTCTGGCCTGGGAAGTAGGCACCTGAACAATGTGTTACACATTGCAACAACTAACTTACAAATTTATAATTGATAAATTCAGAATAAACCTAGAAAATAAATTTAGAATTAATCCCTCTGTCTAGTGTATCCAGCCCATTAGTCACTTAGTGGCCGTCTTGGTGATCAGATTGACTGTCCTAGTATCACAAAGCTTGTGTTCCAGTGACCCTTATTTTACTTAATAATGATGGCCCCAAAGTTCAAGAGTAATGATGCTGGCAATTCGGATATTCTCTTACTGTGCCTAATTTACAAATTAAACTTTGTTATAGCTCTCTGTGAATAGGGAAAAAGCACAGTATATACAGACTTCAGTACCATCTACGATTTCAAGCATCCACTGGGTGTCTTGGGATGTTGTCAGCCGTGGATAAGGGGGCGCTACTGTTTAAAACTCTCTAGTGGCCTCATTTTAGCTTCTAAATATTGTACCCACAGATAGCTCAGTTCCTTCAAAAGGTCCAGTGCTTTTGGCAGGAAACACAGGACCATGGCATAAAACTAATACAAATTGATACGAAAAGCTTGCACTGAAGGGGTAAGGGCTTAAGCTTTTCTCTTAAACTTTGGGAAAAAAACCTTTAATGTCTTAGGATATATCATCAATGAGACATATTTTCTGAAAGTGTTTCTTATTCCTTTTAAGTTAAACAGGCCAGTGTGCTTTCTCAGCTGAAGAATCAAAGCTTCAGTGAGACGAAGTACTGCTAGTACTTGGAGCCCAGAAGTGATGCAGAAATACGAAAGATATGCAAACAGGTTCAGTAGACGGCATTGCTTGTGCAGAAAAGAGCTACCTGCTGTCCTTTGAGAGGTCAGCATGTGGTGGATGTCAGGTCTGGGAACTTAGATTTCAGATGTGTTCCCACCACCAATAACTAAAAAGAGGGACTCACTGTGTCTAAAGCTGTTTGGACAAACAATGCAGGTTATACTGAACCCCCGCATTCCTTCTGGGTGCCTGGAATTTTGATACATGCCAGCCAGAAGGTCCTACATGATGAGCCCCCAATAAAAACCCTGGGCATTGAGTGTCTAATGAGCTGCCCTGGTTGGCAGCATTTCACACATGTTGTCACAACTAGCTGCTGCAGCCATGAAGCACTTGGTCTCCATCTGCTGTAATAAATCAGCTGTGAGTCCTAGCAAATCACTAACCCTGGGGATGGTGTTGGGGACCCGGGATACAATGCTCACATTTAATTGTTAAAAACTGTTAGGTTGGGCCTCCCTGGTGGCGCAGTGGTTGAGAGTCCGCCTGCCGATGCAGGGGATACGGGTTCGTGCCCCGGTCTGGGAGGATCCCATATGCCGCGGAGCGGCTGGGCCCGTGAGCCATGGCCGCTGAGCCTGTGCGTCCGGAGCCTGTGCTCCGCAACGGGAGAGGCCACAACAGTGAGAGGCCCGCGTACAGCAAAAAAAAAAAAAAAAAAAAAAAAAAACTGTTAGGTTGCCTCAGAAGGCTTGCATAATTAAAGGTGTTCATTAATGGAAAAGTAATTTCATATTCAGCTACACATTTCTTATCCCTCACAACTGGTCAGTTTAAAATTTATTGAAGGGATGGGAGCAGCAGGGAGATGCACACAAAAGGCTTGTTTGCCTTAAGCACAGTATATGAATACAGTATAAGCATATTCACCAGGAAGTGTGGTGAAACAAAGTGTGCAAAATACTTAAGCCAAAAATAAAATCACTTGAAGCATATTTCCCATCTACAATCAGTAACAAAATAAATCCCAACAGTGCATAACGAATGCTTTTGTTAGACTATGAATTTCACTACTTTTACTGCCAAAAGTTACATCATTTATTGTTTCTATGTGTTCATTTTGAAATGATTTGAGGCTCAGTTAATTGGAACCCAGCTTAGAGGTTATTAGGCAAACATACTATTTCTCTGATTTTCACACTGTCCATACTGTAAGACAACCATTCTTTTTCTGGGAGGTTGAAAGGAAAACAGATGACATACTCCACCACATTAAACAGTAAAAACAAAACAAAAAAAAGTGTGTTTTGTAATGTTAAGAAATATAGGAACTAAACAAGAGAATGCTTTGTCTGGAAAAGTACAGCCAACACTAGCCTGCCTCTGAATCTCACAGACCACCCAAACAGAAGTTAGAGTAAGTATTTTCATAAGCTACAGGGGGGAAAAAAAGCAAGCGTTTAAAAAGCAATTGTTTCCAACTTAAGTTGACCATAGCATTCAAATGTAAAAAGATTAAGTTAAAAGATTCAAGGTTCATATTTTACTAACTGCCCACAGATGAAAACCAGCAACTAATCTAAACAACTTTGAAGGATTAAACTCCACAAGAAAATCAACAGTAACACCCATTCTACAGGCAACAAATACAAACAAAGCCTTTATATTTTTAAGTGTCCTAACTTTCTTTTCTTTGGTAATATTCACTGACCAGAAGTCTTAACACAGGACAACTATCTGCACATTTTCAGAGCCTAGCACAGACCAGGGCACATAGGAGGTCTTCAGAAAAAAACGGCTGATTTTTTTTTCCCTTTTTCATCTTTTGTATACAATTTTAGAGAAAAAAAATCTCAAAAGCCTTACACAAAACAGAGTTAAGGGAAAACAGATGGTTTGTTCAGTGGGGATTATTCTTCTGATGGCAGCTGTAGCTTGAGTATTCAACAGTACGGTCAGAGCTGAAAGGCACCTTAGCCATCAGAGGTCATTACCAACCAGGAGAGGGAGGTGTGTCTTTATAATCTCCAGAGCTGTGTTTTACGAAGTGTAGTCAAATCACCAGGAAAGCTTGTTAGTATGCAAATTTCTGGGCCCCATATCAAACCTACTGGACTAGCACTTCTGGTAGCTGAGCCCAGAAATCTGCAGTAACAGTTTAAAAAAAGTTAAAAAAGAAAAGGAACAGTTCTCCGCAGAATTTTAGATCCACTAACATAGAGGAGGATCATAGGCAAACTCAGCTCAGTTAAACGCACACAAACTGACAGAAACGATATATTGCCTGTAACAAGGTTGCCTAGGCCGACTTACAACATTTCTTTTGGGCCCTCATTGAGGTTTATCAGTTCAGAGAGGGAAAAGTGGTTCTCCTGTTGACCTAAAGCTGTGATTGGCACTTATCTTTTTAATTCTATTTTAGAAATAATGGATTGAACCTCATTAATGTATTTTAGTAACCCTGAGGTTACAAAGGATGAGGGCAGAGAGGCAAAACTACCCAAGCGACGGTGTTAGAAGCTGGATAAATCAGGCTTTTCCACTTAAAGATGAGCCCAGTGAAATCAAAGGCCCGGCGCCGAATTTACAGCTGATTATTGGAGTAATCAGAGCCTGCGATTCCCAGGCCAATCTTCCTGAAAACACGGTGAAAAACCTGGTCTCATTAACCTGATGGACGACCCAACAGTTGAGCAGCCGTTCTAGAAATATTCGGTGACAAATGAAAGAAAGGGAGGGTAGGCTGTCATTTTAAAGTTACGGTGGGGCGAGAAAGACGCAACTCTCCCGCCCGCACTTCAGGTTTCGCTGCTGTAAAGCCGGTCTCATAGGCCCGCCCGGCCGCCCGGGAGAACAGCCCACGTGGCGCTCCCAGACAGCCCGCCGCGCGGGGCCAAGGCCTGCATCACCCTCCCTGCAAACCTCCAAACTTGCCGTGTGCTCGTCCCGTCTCTAGACCACCGGCCGAGCACGTGGTCACTCTTGGTGCCCAGGCCATCCGCGACCCTGGGCGGCACCAGACCCAGCGTGTCCACTATTCCCGTGCCCGGGATAGTCGAGCGCGTCGGCTCGCGTCCCCCGTCCCGAAACCAACAGCGCCAGCCGGCCGGGGCCCGGCCGTAGCTCCCGGCCCGAGCCCTGCGGTCCCCCCCAACCCCGACCTTGCTCCACCCACACTCGCGCCTGGGCGCCCGGAAGTTGAGCACCACCCCACATAGCAGTGACGGGGACGGAGAGCCGGGATCGCTCCACTCACCCGGCTCTGCGTGGTACGCGCGGCCTCCAGCCAAGCGGGCGGCGGCGTGGGTTGGGGGCGGGGCAGCGCAGCGCGGCGCGACGTGCGCACGCTCCGGCGGCACCTCCTGCTGGGCGCCCTTTTCCACGCCCGCCGGCCGGCACGCAGCGGGTGGGAGGCGGGCTGCTTCTAGCTCCCGAATGCAGGGGTGCTTTGGGAGTTCAAGCCCGCACATTTTTTTCTCCGGTGCGAAAGGAAATAAATGAGGGTTTTTCTTGAATTGGGGAGGGATGAGGCTCAGGATTTGGGGACGTGCTCTAGTACCGCCCTGTTCCTTTAATGAATGCAGAAACTGAGGCCCGGAGGGAGTAAGTAGCTCACTTACCTGGGCTCCCCAAACCCAGGCTTAGGGAGCTAGCAGTCCAGGTTCTCCATCGCTGCCCTTTGGGGCTGTCTGCTACACTGTGCTGCTTTGTACTAAGTCAACTATAATTACTATCGTGTTGCTCCCGGAGAGAGAATTAAATCCTGATTTAAAAGGATTCTGGAAATTCTTGCTACTGTGCCTGTAGAAGAAAAGAACAAAAGTAATTATTTGAGTAACTTTGGCCTAACACTCTCTCCTTTTGACTCATTATCAGGACTTTTGGGTGGGGAGGCTGGCTGAAAGGAGTTGTCAGGGGATCAGTTGCTCACCTCTGCTCTGGCCTGTGCGTTTCATAGCTCTGTAGACAGGCAGAGGGGTCACAAAGAAAGTCCTTATTTCATTCTGTTAATAGGATTGAAACCAGAAGCTCTTTCTGATGATCAAGGGACACATGAGCAAATGGGAACAAAGTTCACCCTTATCCAACACTTGTCCAAACTAACAATAATCGCAGCCAGTAACGAATATTTCTAAAACTGAATGCATAAACTGTGATGAAATAATTTGTATAGGAGTATACCTAATGGGATTTTCACTTGAAATTTCAGTTAATGCCTCAAAACAGAAGACAATCATAATACTTTTGCTGAGCACCTACCGTTTTCCAGGCACTTTTTAAAATTTGTACTCAAACTTACTAATCCATACAAAAATCTATGAGAAGGATGCTACAGTTATCCTCATTTTACATGTGAGGAAAATGAGGCACCAAGAGACTACGTTATTAGTCAAAGGTCACAGAGTACACCGGTCAGAATGGCCATCATCAAAAAATCTACAAACAGTAAATGCTGGAGAGGGTGTGGAGAAAAGGGAACCCTCTTGCCCTGTTGGTGGGAATGTAACTTGATACAGCCACTATGGAGAACAGTCGGGAGGTTCCTTAAAAAACTAAAAATAGAACTATCATATGACCCAGCAATCCCACTAGTGGGCATATACCCTGAGAAAACCATCATCAGAGTCATGTGGGCTTCCCTGGTGGCGCTGTGGTTGAGAGTCCGCCTGCCGATGCAGGGGACACGGGTTCGTGCCCCAGTCTGGGAAGATCCCACATGCCGCGGAGCGGCTAGGCCCGTGAGCCATGGCCGCTGAGCCTGCGCGTCCGGAGCCTGTGCTCCGCAACGGGAGAGGCCACAACAGTGAGAGGCCCACATACTGCAAAAAAAAAAAAAAAAAAAGAGTCATGTACCACAATGTTCATTGCAGCACTATTTACAATAGCCAGGACATGGAAGCAACCTAAGTGTCCATCGACAGATGAATGGATAAAGAAGATGTGGCACATATATACAGTGGAAAATTACTCAGCCATAAAAAGAAATGAACTTGAGTTATTTTTAGTGAGGTGGATGGACCTAGAGTCTGTCAGAGTGAAGTAAGTCAGAAAGAGAAAAACAAATACTGTGCACTAACACATATATATGGAATCTAAAAAAAAAAGGTTCTGATGAACCTAGGGACAGGACAGGAATAAAGACACAGACATAGAGAATGGACTTGAGGACACCGGGAGGGGGAAGGGTAAGCTGGGACGAAGTGAGAGAGTAGCATGGGCATATATACACTACCAAATGTAAATAGATAGCTAGTGGGAAGCAGCTGCATAGCACAGGGAGATCAGCTCGGTGCTTTGTGACCACCTAGAGGGGTGGGATAGGGAGGGTGGGAGGGAGACGCAAGAGGGAGGAGATATGGGGATATATGTATGCATATAGCTGATTCACTTTGTTATACAGCAGAAACTAACAACACTGTAAAGCAATTATACTCCAATAAAGATGTTTTTTTTAAAAAAGGTCACAGAATAATAAGAGGTAGAACCAAGGGGCTTCCCTGGTGGCGCAGTGGTTGAGAGTCCGCCTGCCGATGGAGGGGACGCGGGTTCGTGCCCCGGTCCGGGAAGATCCCACATGCCGTGGAGCGGCTGGGCCCATGAGCCATGGCCGCTGAGCCTGTGCGTCCGGAGCCTGTGCTCCACAACGGGAGAGGCCACAACAGTGAGAGGCCCGCGTACCGCAAAAAAAAAAAAAAAAAAAAAAAGAGGTAGAACCAAGATTTTAATCTAGTCAGTCTGGCTTTAGAGCAGGCTTTCTTAACCTGGGCATTACTGACATTTGGGGCCAATAATTCTTTCTCGTATGGGGCTGACCTATGCATTGTAGCAGCATCCCCAGCCTCTACCCATTAGATGCCAATAGTGCTCGCACCCAATTTGTGGCAGCCTAAAATGTCTCTAGACCCTCCATAATTTCTCTGTGGGGAACTACTGTGTTAGTAGTAACCCCTACCCAGCTTTTAACCTCACACTATGCTGCAGTTACATTCCGCACTTCTCAAGGGGAGGTGCTCAACGTTGCCCTATAGGACTCACTAAAATAGGTTCCACGACCATCACCCACATTTAGAGTATGTAAAGAGAAGACTGGAAATTGAAGGGCAATCTGTGGCAGTAGGGAATATATGGGAATAGAAGATCATCAGACTAGTGGAGATTGCTGTAGCATTTCTCTTCCTCCCCCAAGCCAAGTGAAGGGGACTCCAGAGCCCAGCAGAGAGACTGAGGGCATCTGCAGAGGAGTACCTGACCTGCTGCTTGCTGAGCTGTGAACCTGATGGCCTGTCCTGGGGCTGCTATCAAAGAAGAGCCCGGTGTAGTTACAAAGTTCTTGGATCCCTGAGACATGGCTGTGGGAGCTGGGGGATGGTTTGTGGACAGAGACAAGTGGCTGCTTCTTGCCGGGAGGATCCTGAAGGAGGCGGCACTCTGAGACCAAAAGGCAGCATGAGGCAACTGCTCTAACACCCTTTGTCTTGTCAAGGACCCTTGAGTATCCTCTGGGTGGAGGGGGTGCTGTGGAAAGTATCAATACTTGGGCTTGGTCCATCGGGAGGTAACCTGCCAAAGAGTGACATAGCAGGTGATGAAGGCCAAGCATTAGGAGGCAGTGGGGTCCACTGGCATGGACAGGAAAGGAGGTATGGGGCCACAGGAGGTCAGTCAGAGATGTCAAGTTTAATTTTAATGCAGCCCAGTGTGTAGACCTCCAAAAGAACCTTCACCTGCATCCCTTGAAAGCTTCAGCATTTGAACACCTGTTATCAAGGCCAGCTACACAATTGGTGGGGCTCAATGTGAAATGAAAACGTGGAGCTCCTTGTTCCAAAGGTAGGGGGAAAGTGTCATTAAAGGTTCTAAGGGGGCTTCCCTGGTGGCGCAGTAGTTGAGTGTCCACCTGCCGATGCAGGGGACACGGGTTCATGCCCCGGTCCGGTAGATCCCACATGCCGCGGAGTGGCTGGGCCCCTGAGCCATGGCCACTGAGCCTGCGCGTCTGGAGCCTGTGCTCCGCAACGGGAGAGGCCACAACAGTGAGAGGCCCACGTACTGCAAAAAAAAAAAAAAGGTTCTAAGGTATAAAATGGTTCCTTTCTTTTGCAGCCTCTCTCTTCACTATGATGGCAGTGTTTTCAACTTGCTATTTAGTGTCATACTCTAGGGAGCACAGGAATACTTGAAAGGTGAGTGCAGACATTCAGGAGCACTGGAGGGCCCTTCAGTGCAACTTGGACCCGTGTATGCACAGGAGCACCTGTCCCACAGGCTGTCGAGGTCCCCCACCTGCTGAACACTGGTCCAGCACTGCTGTGCCCTGACCAGGGGTGGAGAAACCAATCCCTGATGCACTGGCCCCAATCCACAGCAAACCAGCAAACCTCAGGAGATTGCAACCTCCGCCCAGGGAACACTCCTTACCTGGGTTGGGGTAGTGAGAGCCTTGCTCTAGTCCAGTCACCTTCCAAACACACCAAGGTGCTACCTGCCCAGGGCGGTTACAGGGTGTGGGATGTGCGCCCCGACCCAGCCCACCCTGCATCTGTAAGGCTTCTGACAGGGACAGAGGGCAGCCGTGGGCTTCGGGCGGGGCAGGGAGAGGGGGCCAGGAAAGCGAGGTCCAGAACCCATCTCACAGGGAGGAGGCAGAGCTGCGCAAAAGACTTCACTTAAAAGACGAATTCAGATTACATTAGTAACAACTATAAGACAGCAACTGCAGAGCATTAGACTCCAAGGGTGAGGCCCTGTGTGAGGGCACTGACTGCACGCCCAGGAAGCAGACCCTACCTGCCAACCAGAGGACATCAACACACTAAGCTAAAATACATGTCATTTCAGTAAAAGATTTGCCAACTCTTTCCCTAATCCTCCCCATCCATTCCTTGCCCCTAAACCTGATGGAATGGAGGAGGGTGGGAGAGAGGTGGGAATTAAAGAGCATATTCTACGTTCTTCCTTGGACCGTTTCCTCAGTTCGGGGTGCAGGCCTGAGCTGGGAGAAGGGAAAACAGACTTGAATCAGTCTAGGCATTATAACTGAAAATTATTATCATTGTTATCAAAGTGAGTATTTTGTATGTATGTATGTGCTTGTTGATTGATAATTCAAAGTATCCAAAAAGCAATGGGATTCACCTAAGAAGTCAGCAAGGAGCAGAGGAGGAATAGCTAATAAAGCATGTTTGACAATAATTGGTGAAAAATACAGCCATTTTCTACCTGAACCTCCAAGGAGTTCCAACTGTTTCACATAAAACTATGGTTCAGGGATATGATAAATGGGTAACCAAGTAGAACTCACTGGAAATTCTCCACCAGTAAATTCACTGCATAAAAGGGGTAAGTGATAAAGTCATGAGAGAGTAATTTGAAATGGGTTATTTGTGTCAAGATGGCATATTGATTACTTAGTGACCAACATGCAATTTAATTGCTTTGATTGCCCAAAGACACACCATCTTTTGTACAAATGAGCAATAGTCATCTGATTGCATTAATCTAGACCAGGATATTATCCAAAATAATCAAAGTAATTAATTCTACATTCAAATCCAAATCTTTCTCCAAGATATATGGGACTTTAAGGAGTTTGTTTTGTGGATCAATCACATTTTTAGCTTCCACCTTGGTCTTTCCTTTGCCTTATTTTTCTCACCTACTTTAAATTCATATTATCTTTATAAGTCGTATTAAATTATTTGAGCTCATTTTCACAAAGCTTTCTCTTTCTTTTCTGTCTACCTGAATTGCATATTTATTTAAAAGCTGTTTATCAGGTCCCGAGTGAGCCTCCTTTCACCTTTTTGATTCACCATTTAATTTAAATATGACCTCATCCAAGATACAACCTAATTAACAAAAGATATTTTAATCTATTTTGGGGTGGTGTGATAGCTCTAGAAATGTATTTGATGAGTGGGTTTATGTTTATAGCACTTCTTTAAAGTGCAAAATGCTTGAAACACCTGCATTAATGTTCTCTGAAGAAGTAAGAGAAGAAACGAATATGGGTGCAACACATCCATCCTTCAGATGCCTTTTTCAAATAGTCTGCTTGGAAATATTAGAACTTATATGTCACTTTTAAAGGACACAGTCTTGGGCTTCCCTGGTGGTGCAGTGGTTGAGAGTCCACCTGACGATGCAGGGGACATGGGTTCGTGCCCTGGTCCGGGAAGATCCCACATGCCGTGGAGCGGCTGGGCCCGTGAGCCAGGGCCGCTGAGCCTGCACGTCCAGAGCCTGTGCTCTGCAACAGGAGAGGCCACAACAGTGAGAGACCCGCGTACCACAAAAAAAAAAAAAAAAAAAGGACACAGTCTTGTATATCAAACCTCAGAAAGTCTTAATACTTCACACTAGCTTTAAAAAGACTTGGTGATGACACCGTAACTTCATCTATTGATACTTTTGATCGCCTAAGGCAAGAAGTGATCAACTAGCAGCACAATTCTGTAGACAGCCTTTGAAGCACTCTTGTATAAATACGTTTCTATAATGAATTGTAGTGATCCTAGGTTTAAAAGTAATAGTTCATCCTTCATATGACCTAACTGATAATAAAACATAGTTCAGTTTTTCCTACAACAAATTAAGTATCTATATATTGAAAAGAAAACTATGGTAATTTTTCCCAATGACCGTGAAATCTGTCGTCACTTGGCCCCATCACTGACCAAAAAGCATTATGATTCAGCAGTGGATTAAAATGGAAGAACAACTGACAATGCTGAACTTTTTCTGAAGCCCTAGTGTTCATGGAAAGCACAGCAAAGGTTGAAAAATCCCCCCACCATTTTGTTTTCTGAGAAATGGCCATTTTGCTCTCATATATTCTGAGATAAGACCCACCGCTACCCTTCCTCATGGATCTGACTCCCATGTTTAATCCACCTCTTTGGGTTTCTCAGTCCCCTTCCTTTACTTTGAGATATTCCTAATTATGAACATCCTTCCTGTTGCAATAGCCTGAAAAAATCATCTCCTTAATTATCCCATGCATTTTGTCTTGCATAACTTCTTTTTTCAATTTAATTTTATTTATTTTTGGCTGTGTTGGGTCTTCGTTGCTGCGCGTGGGCTTTCTCTAGTTGCAGTGAGCAGGGGCTACTCTTCCTTGCGGTGCGTGGACTTCTCATTGTGGTGGCTTCTCTTGTTGCGAAGCACCAGGCTCTAGGCTCGTGGGCTCTAGAGCGCAGGCTCAGTAGTTGTGGCGCACAGGCTTAGTGTCTGCGGGGTATGTGGGATCTTCCCGGACCAGGGGTCAAACCCATGTCCCCTGCATTGGTAGGCAGATTCTTAACCACTGTGCCACCAGGGAAGCCCCATAACTTCTTTACAAGAGGAAAAAAAAAAGTGTTCAAGCTCTTCATTAAATCCTGGGAAGTCAAATTGCAGTTGGAAAGTGATATGACTTTGAAATTAGGCAGGACTTTAAGTTTGATCGAGTGTTTTAAAACAATGTTTACAAGGGAAGAGTGGATGCCTCCATTCACAAATGAGGTAGTTGGAGTGTAACACTGACTGCTTTGCCTAAGGCCCTGCCAGGAAATAACAGTAGCACCAGGTATAGAATTGTAGTTGAAAATAGCAATTTCCTTACCACCGCTTTCTCTTGCTTCTTTAAGGATGTTACTTAATTTCATTGGAATTTTGACCTTCAGTATGGTAATAGAATTAGATATAATTATTTTCCTCATTAATCTTCATGTTAAAAAATTATATGTTTATATATGTGCGTGCATGTGTGTGATTTGAACAGGCTTATGAGTGGTACAAAACAAAATGAGACCTTACACATTAAAATTAACCCACCTGCAAGGATTAAGACAATGTAACCATAAATTATGATTTTGTAGCAACTCATATGCAACTATTTACAATCTCAGTTATTCTTCTACTTACAAAGATGGTCTGTTGTGGGAATAGCAGTCATGCAAGGAAACAGGATTTCAACAAATAGGACTGCTTTAATATAAGCATGTTATACAATGCTGAAACATCTTTTATATAAAAGGAATGCCAGTGGATATATATTCATATATATACATATATGAAGGCTCTGCTTTGGGGGGAAAATGAATTAAAAATAAAAAAGTTCCTTTAGTTACAGTAATCTATACTCCAGAGCTTCTGGACAAATAGGTAAGTCTGACATGGCAGATTCTAGTAGCAAATAGGGATTCTTATAAAGAGAATAAATGCTGAAATTTGGATAGGGCTAGAAATTTCATTTGTTTCTAAAATAATTTCACTTCTAAATATACTTTATGTTGCTAACTGCAACCCATTATAATGGCACACAATGGGAAATAAAGCAGATGTCCCACAGGAGGAGATGGGTTAAGTAAACCACAGTGCACTCATTCAGTGGGCTGCTCTGCACGTATAAAAATTAGTTTGCAGGAAAAAATGGCATAGTTGTCTATGGAAAAAAATTAAACAAATTGAAAAAAATGTTGTTTATGATCCAAGGAAGAAAATCTGGCTACAAATGGCACAGTTTAGACACATTTTCAAGTTGAATGTATGTTCAATAAGTCAGGGGGTATTCATCTTCAGTTACAGTATCCCCAGCAGTGTTAAGTATGACATAAGGGTTTACATTAATAAATGAATATATATACAAAATGATTTCATTAGAAAAATATATGTTATGCATAGAAAAACTCTAAGAATATTCATTAAAATATGAACTATTTGAGTGGATTTTTTTTTGCCAACTGGTATTTTTAATTTTTATAATGAAATTGTATTTCTTTTGTAATCAGAACAAAAACAATAAACTTAAGTTAAAATATATCTTTTCATAGGTTTTTCAGAGCAGTCCTTATAAAATAGTCCTGATAAAATAGTCCATTTCTATATTTAGGCAGTTTATAGAGCTGGCTGGCTCTTTCTTAATCTTGGAAAGCAACTTATTTTCTGAAATCTTCACATTTTATCCAAGCTTATCCCTCAGTGAATAATCACACACAGTCTGTTACAGATTGTAATCAGTAAATGAAGTGAACATCACGATGAGATAACTATTATATGCTGTCTGTCACTTACAGATTTCCCAGGTAGCTGTGATTTCATTCTTCATGACATAAGAACCAAACCAGGAACGTTGTTGCTCCCCAGCAGAAACAAAGCTCACAGGAACAGTTCTGTGCTCACCATCTTCAACAAGCCACCGGTTTGAGAAGAAAGTGAGCTAAAATCCTAGGAACTAATTGTGAACGCTCTAATTAATACTCTTGAGCAGTAAATATATTTTAGACATTTATTACTGAAGAACGCAATGACTGTGTTTCTAGACATTAACAAAAGTTATGTTTGCTTGGCCAACAATTGTGCATTAATGCCCCTCAAGAGGAATGCCGAGTGTATGTGTCCTGTGATAGAGACCCATTTTTCTGGGCTAGATTGCCAAATGTATACCATGATGAATCTAAAATTGTGCAATGAATATGCCCAAGGGAAGTGTTAGCTGTCCTGAACGTTATAGATCAAATGGAAGAAAGAAAGCAATGTTTGAAAAACTGGAGACTCAGAAGAAGGGAATTGTGCAGATTTATTCTGTTCATTTGCAGATTTGTCTTTTTTGGGGTTTTTTGCATCGTTTATATACGGAGTATATCATATATCAGAAGTAGAAATGTTAATCCAACTGTAGTATTTTGCTTAAATAATAGCTACAAATTCCCAAAGAACCACCTAGGATATTAATCTGTTCTAGATTTTGAAAATATAATCCTAGAAAATTTTACCCCATTTAAGTCAAGCTTAAAAACTATTAAATGAATACTTATAAATTGTATTTATGGTTTATCCAATTAAACAGAGAAAGTTTTAAAATAAATCATATTAGCTCAATTTTGGACAGTTTCCTAGAAAAATATAATCCTTGGAAAGTTTTGAAAGAACTGAAAAAGTTGTATTAAGAAAATAGAATGAAGTATCCCAGAATTAGCCTGCCCATGAGAGAAGTCATAATAGAGAAAGAATTTGCCTTTAAATCTTTTGCACCCAAGAGGAAAATAAGTTTCTAGAACAGTATGTTATTCACAATAGAGAACCAAAACCAACGTTATTGGTAAACAAGCAGGACATTATTTGTCTCTTCACCTGGCATGAAATAATTCAAATCATTTTAGTTCACTTTATGGTGAAATAAATGGCAAGACACTGAAAGTAATACACCATTTAATTTATTTCCCTTAATTCAATCCCAGAAATCAAAATAGGATGGGAAATATTTCATACTTCCTATCAAGAACTTATCTCTAAATGGAATCTTTTTCACAAATACTCAACACAAAAGCATGCAAACTGTCAATCTACAAAATGAATGCTGATCATTGGAGGGTTTTCTACTTACCAAACATTTATTTAATACCCACTTGACCTGATTTACTTGGTTCAACCAAAGTTACTACAGACTGCTACGGGATACATAAATTTCATTCAATTTTTTCACTCAATACCAAGTCTGTAAACATCTTCAGTTGTTTTTAAATTGAGAGTCCACATCCCTTCATGGATGTTTTTTCCCTTCTTTTGATATCCTCTTTTCAGAACTCAGGTAGCGTAGTGTATATACCTCTATTTTAATATCCATTACATTTATTATTTATGGTAACTGCCATTTCACTGTTCCTACTATGCTGTGCACTCACTGATGGCAGGAATGTCATTTTGTATTCATTTTTTAGTATATAACACCTAATAAAATACCTAGTACATGTAGGAGGTCAATAAACATTTGGTGAACAAAGGTAACTAATTAAATACCTCCAAAAAGCTATGAAAGCTATAACTACGAGATGTTACTATTGAAGATTAATGTATTAATCTAACATTAGGATGGGAAGACTGAGTGATGTTTAGATTTTTTTGTCCCCCCTTGGTGTCAATAACATATGAAACTTAATAGTAAAATAGGATGAAAGACTTGATTGGAGATGGAAGAAGGAGGCTCTTCATGGGAATCTCAGCTGTGTGAGTGACCATGGTGCCACCTTGATGCTGATATTCTACCTCAGAGGGATTCAGCACTGTTAGGTAATCTAGCACTAAGGAACAGACTCCCCTGGAATTATTGTGATAGTCCAGCTTTATTCCTCAGTTAAATGCAGACAATTTACATTTAGAAAGCAAGGAGAATCTAGATGAAGCAGTTACAAAGCCTTTCCCTATGGAAACTGTTTTCCCATACTCTGCATGCCTGTGACTCTTATTTTTTTTTAATATCTTTATTTGAGTATAATTGCTTTACAATGCTGTGCTAGTTTCTGCTGTATAACAAAGTGAATCAGCTATATGTATACATATATCCCCATATCCCCTCCCTCTTGCATCTCCCTCCCACCCTCCCTATCCCACCCCTCTAGGTGGTCACAAAGCACTGAGCTGATCTCCCTGTGCTATGTAGCTGCTTCCCACTAGCTATTTATTTTACATTTGGTAGTGTATATATGTCAATGCTACTCTCTCACTTTGTCCCAGCTTATACTTCCCCCTCCCCGTGTCCTCAAGTTCATTCTCTTGTAGGTCTGCGTCTTTATTCCTGTCCTGTCCTTACGTTCTTCGTGACGATTTTTTCTTTTTTTCTTTTAGATTCCATATATATGTGTTAGCATACGGTGTTTGTTTTTCTCTTTCTGACTTACTTCACTCTGTATGACAGACTCTAGGTCCATCCACCTCACTACAAATAACTCAATTTCGTTTCTTTTTATGGCTGAGTAATATTCCATTGTATATATGTGCCACATATTCCTTATCCATTCGTCTGTCGAAGGACACCTAGGTTGCTTCCATGTCCTGGCTATTGTAAATAGAGCTGCAATGAACATTGTGGTACATGACTCTTTTTGAATTATGGTTTTCTCAGGGTATATGCCCAGTAGTGGGATTGCTGGGTCATATGGTAGTTCTATTTTTAGTTTTTTAAGGAACCTCCACACTGTTCTCCATAGTGGCTGTATCAATTTACATTCCCACCAACAGTGCAAGAGGGTTCTCTTTTCCCAACACCCTCTCCAGCATTTATTGTTTGTAGATTTTTTGATGATGGCCATTCTGACTAGTGTGAGGTGATACCATATTGTAGTTCTGATTTGCATTTCTCTAATGATTAGTGATGTTGAGCATCCTTTCATGTGTTTGTTGGCAATCTGTATATCTTCTTTGGAGAAATGTCTGCTTAGATCTTCTGCCCATTTTTGGACTGGGTTGTTTGTTGTTTTGATATTGAGCTGCATGAGTTGCTTGTATATTTTGGACATAAATCCTTTATCAGTTGCTTTGTTTGCAAATATTTTCTCCCATTCTGAGGGTTATCTTTTCGTCTTGTTTATGGTTTCCTTTGCTGTGCAAAAGCTTTTAAGTTTCATTAGGTCACATTGGTTGTTTTTGTTTCCATTCCTCTAGGAGATGGGTAAAAAAGGATATTGCTGTGATTTATGTCATAGTGTTCTTCCTATGTTTTCCTCTAAGAGTTTTATAGTGTCTGGCCTTACATTTAGGTCTTTAATCCATTTTGAGTTTATTTTTGTGTATGGTGTTAGGGAGTGTTCTAATTTCATTCTTTTACGTGTAGCTATCCAGTTTTCCCAGCACCACTTATTGAAGAGGCTGTATTTTCTCCATTGTACATTTTTGCCTCCTTTATCAAAGATAAGGTGACCATATGTGTGTGGTTTATCTCTGGGCTTTCTATCCTGTTCCATTGATCTATATTTCTGCTTTTGTGCAAGGACCATACTGTCTTGATTACTGTAGCTTTGTAGTATAGTCTGAAGTCTGGGAGCTGATTCCTCCAGCTCCTTTTATCTTTCTCAAGATTGCTTTGGCTATTTGAGGTCTTTTGTGTTTCCATACAAATTGTGAAATTTTTTTGTTCTAGTTTTGTGAAAAATGCCATTGGTAGTTTGATAGGAGTTGCATTGAATCTGTTGATTGCTTTGGGTAGTAGAGTCATTTTCACAATGTTGATTCTTCTAATCCAAGAACATGGTATATCTCTCCATCTGTTTGTATCACCTTTAATTTCTTTCATCAGTGTCTTATAGTTTTCTGCATACAGGTCTTTTTTCTCCTTAGGTAGATTTATTCCTAGGTATTTTATTCTTTTTTTTGCAATGGTAAATGGGAGTGTTTCCTTAATTTCTCTTACAGATTTTTCATCATTAGTGTATAGGAATGCAAGAGATTTCTGTGCATTAATTTGTATCCTGCTACTTTACCAAATTCATTGATTAGCTCTAGTAGTTTTCTGGAAACATCTTTAGGATTCTCTATGTATAGTATCATGTCATCTGCAAACAGTGACAGTTTTACTTCTTCTTTTCCGATTTGGCTTCCTTTTATTTCTTTTTCTTCTCTGATTGCGGTGGCTACAACTTCCAAAACTATGTTGAATAATAGTGGTGAGAGTGGGCATCCTTGTCTTGTTCCTGATTTTAGAAGAAATGGTTTCAGTTTTTCACCATGAAGAATGATGTTGGCTGTGTGTTTGTCATATATGGCCTTTATTATGTTGAGGTAACGTCTCACTATGGCTACTTTCTGGAGGGTTTTTATCATAAATCGGTGTTGAATATTGTCGAAAGCGTTTTCTGCATTTATTGAGATGATCAAATGGTTTTTATCCTTCAATTTGTTAATATGGTGTATCACATTGATTGATTGGCATATATTGAAGAATCCTTGCATTCCTGGGATAAACCCTGCTTGATCATGGTATATGATCCTTTTAATGTGCTGTTGGATTAGGTTTGCTAGTATTTTTTTGAGGAGTTTTGCATCTATGTTTATCAGTGATATTGGTTTGTAGCTTTCTTTTTTTGTGACATCTTTGTCTGGTTTTGGTATCAGGGTGATGCTGGCCTCATCAAATGAGTTTGGGAGTGTTCCTCCCTCTGCTATATTTTGGAAGAATTTGAGAAGGAAAGGTATTAGCTCTTCTCTAAATATTTGATAGAATTTGCCTGTGAAGCCATCTGGTCCTGGGCTTTTGTTTGTTGGAAGATTTTTAATCACAGTTTTAATTTCAGTGCTTGTCATTCATCTGTTTATATTTTCTATTTCTTCCTGGTTCAGTCTTGGAAGGTTGTGCTTTTCTAAGAATTTGTCCAATTTTTCCAGGTTGTCCATTTTATTGGCATAGAGTTGCTTGAAGTAGTCCCTAATGTTTCTTTGTATTTCTGCAGGGTCAGTTGTTACTTCTCCTTTTTCATTTCTAATTCTTTGATTTGAGTCTTCTCCTTTTTTTCTAGATGAGACTGCTAGTGGTTTATCAATTTTGTTTATCTTCTCAAAGAACCAGCTTTTAGTTTTATTGATCTTTGCTATCATTTCCTTTGTTTCTTTTTCATTTATTTCTGATCTGATCTTTATGATTTCTTTCCTGCTGCTAACTTTGGGGGTTTTTCTGTTCTTCTTTCTCTAATTGCTTTAGATGTAAAGTTAGATTGTTTATTTGAGATTTTTCTTGTTTCTTGAGGTAGGATTGTATTGCTATAAACTTCCCTCTTAGAAACGCTTTTGCTGCATCCCATAGGTTTTGGGTCGTTTTGTCTTCATTGTCATTTGCTTCTAGGTATCTTCTGATTTCTTCAGTGGTCTCTTGGTTATTTAGTAGCATATCATTTAGCCTCCATGTGTTTATATCTTGCCCAGATTTTTTTCCTGTAATTGATGTCTAGTCTCAGCATTGTCGTCAGGAAAGATACTTGTTACGATTTCAATTTTCTTAAATTTATCAAGGCTTGATTTGTGACCCAGGATATGATCTATCCTGGAGAATGTTCCATGAGCACTTGAGAAGAAAGTGTATTCTGTTGTTTTTGGATGGAATGTCCTATAAATATTAATTAAATCCATTGTGTTTAATGTATCATTTAAAGCTTGTGTTTCCTTATTTATTTTCATTTTGGATGATCTGTCCATTGGTGAAAGTGGGGTGTTAAAGTCCCTTAGTATTATTGTGTTACTGTTGATTTCTCCTTTTATGGCTGTTAGCATTTGCCTTATGTATTGAGGTGCTCCTATTTTGGGTGCATAAATATTTACAATTGTTATATCTTCTTCTTGGATTGATCCCTTGATCGTTATGTACTATCCTTCTTTGTCTCTTATAACAGTCTTTATTTTAAAGTCTATTTTGTCTCATATGAGAATTGCTACTCCAGCTTTCTTTTGATTTGCATTTACATGGAATATCTTTTTCCATCCCCTCACTTTCAGTCTCTTTGTGTCCCTAGGTCTGAAATGGGTCTCTCGTAGACAGCATATATACGGGTCTTGTTTTTGTATTCATTCAGCCAGTCTGTGTCTTTTGGTTGGAGCATTTAATACATTTACATTTAAGGTAATTATCAATATATGTGTTCCTATTACCATTTTCTTAATTGTTTGGGGTTTGTTTGTGTAGGTCTTTTCCTTCTCTTGTGTTTCCTGCCTAGAGAAGTTCCTTTAGCATTTGTTGTAAAGCTGGTTTGGTGGTGCTGAGTTCTCTTAACTTTTGCTTGTCTGTAAAGGTTTTAATTTTCCTTCGAATCTGAATGAGATCCTTGCTGGGTAGAGTAATCTTGGTTGTAGGTTTTTCCCTTTCATCACTTTAAATGTTTCCTGCCACTCCCTTCTGGCTTGTAGAGTTTCTGCTGAAAGATCAGTTGTTAACTTTATGGGGATTGCCTTGTATATTATTTGTCGCTTTTCCCTTGTTGCTTTTAATATTTTTTCTTTGTATTTAATTTTTGATAATTTGATTAATATGTGTCTTGGTGTGTTTCTCCTTGGATTTATCCTATATGGGACTCTCTGTATTTCCTGGACTTGATCAACTATTTCCTTTCCCATGTTAGGGAGGTTTTCAACTAAAATCTCTTCAAATATTTTCTCAGACACTTTCTTTTTCCGTTCTTCTTCTGGGACCCCTATAATTCGAATGTTGGTTCAATTAATGTCATCCCAGAGGTCCCTGAGACTGTCCTCAATTATTTTCATTCTTTTTTCTTTATTCTGCTCTGCAGTAGTTATTTCCACAATTTTATCTTCCAGGTCACTTATCTGTTCTTCTGCCTCAGTTATTCTGTTTTTGATTCCTTCTAGAGAATTTTTAATTGCATTTATTATGTTGTTCTTCATTGTTTGTTTGCTCTTTAGTTCTAGGTCTTTTTTAAAACTTTCTTGTATTTTCTCCATTCTATTTCCAAGATTTTGGATCATCTTTACTATCATTCTGAGTTCTTTTTCAGGTAGACTGCCTATTTCCTCTTCATTTGTTTGGTCTGGTGGGTTTTTACCTTGCTCCTTTATCTGCTGCATATTTCACTGTCTTCCCATTTTGCTAAATTTCTGTGTTTGGGGTCTCCTTTTCGCAGCCTGCATGTTCGTAATTTCCTCTGTTTTTGGTGTCTGCCCCCAGTGGGTAAGGTTCGTTCAGGGGCTTGTGTAGGCTTCCTGGTGGAGGGGACTTGTGCCTGTGTTCTGGTGGGTGGAGCTGGATCTTGTCTTTCTGATGGGCAGGGCTGCATCCGGTGCTGTGTTTTGGGGTGTCTGTGAACTTAGTATGATTTTAGGCAGCCTCTCTGCTAATGGGTGGCGTTGTGTTCCTGTCTTGCTAGTTGTTTGGCATGGGGCATCCAACACTGGAGCTTGCTGGCCATTGAGTGGAGCTGGGTCTTAGCATTGAGATGGAGATCTCTGGGAGAGCTCCCGCCAGTTGATATTACATGGGGCCGGGAGGTCTCTGGTGGTCCAGTGTCCTGAACTCGGCTCCCCCACCTCAGAGGCTCAGGCCTGGTACCAGGCCGGAGCACCAAGACCCTGTCAGCCACACGGCTTCTGAAATGTAGTCACGTTCTCCATTTAATTTGCAGCTCCTTGTAGAAAAATGATTAGCCAACAATAAAGACTGCAGCCAGGCAGTGCTCTCTGTCTCTGTCTGTCTCTCTGACTCGCTTTCTCTCTCTCTGTATACGGTCCAGATGTCTCAGTAAGCCCTTACTATCGCAAGGCTCTGTCCTTACGGCAGCTTCTAGTGTGGGGGAGGCAAGCAGAATGCCCACTCTCATTGATGGAGCCAAATTCTCCTAAGACCTTAAACTCTTTCCTAGATGTGAATCAGTTAACTTTCAAAATTTCTTTGGGCCAAGAGAAGTGACTGGCTGACTCCTGTGTAGTCTAGTACTATCCAATTTATAGTTAAGAGTTGGTGGTTTTTATTGTTGTTTTTAACATAATCTGACTCCAAAACAAATCTTATCAACTGGGCTTTCCTCTTCACACGTAAATACTCCAGTAAAACAAATTAAATGTAATGTACACAATGGGAAATAAAATCCTTGAATAGGTGTCAGTGACATGGTTGTTCTCCAGAACGATTCTACCAACCTGCTCTCCTAGCGATTTTCTTCTCTTTATCAGAGGTGAATCTGTGCTGAGGTTGCCTGTGCATCTTTCTTGCATAGAGTCCTCTTCTGAGTGTAGAGAAAAGGAAGTCTGGTCCATGTCAGTTGTACTGTCATGGTAACAACCATCGAAGGCCATGGCTTGAGCTGCATCAGTACTGTACATTCCAGAAATCTGACAAAAAGACTTTTGTTAGTTAGTCATGAATATGGTTTTAGGAGTTGGAATTAGAGTAAAAATCTAAACAATCAGATTTTTTAAATAGTTTCAATAAATACTAAGAATGTTTGCTTACTTTAAAGAATAGAATTCTGGTTTTGCTTCTGGTGTCTGATGAAAAGTCATTTTCATAATAAAGGAAAACATCATCTTAGACATCCATTTTTTTTTTTTTTGCGTTACGCGGGCCTCTCACTGTTGTGGCCTCTCCCGTTGAGGAGCACAGGCTCCGGATGCGCAGGCTCAGTGGCTATGGCTCACGGGCCCAGCCGCTCCGCGGCATGTGGGATCTTCCCAGACTGGTGCACGAACCCGTGTCCCCTGCATCGGCAGGCGGACTCTCAACCACTGCGCCACCAGGGAAGCCCTTAGACATCCATTTTTAATAGGGATTTAGAGAGAGATATATTTGAGCATTACACAAATAAATGTATCACAACTATAATTGTCAATGTTTTCTAATTTAGTCCAGGCCTGACAGACTGTTACACTCAATGTTTTTTTCCACAAAAGGGAACATTGTTTCAAGTTTTCCTCTGTTTCTGAGTAGTATGAATTGTTTGCCCTAAGTTTGTGAGTTGAAATTGAATATGATTTTTCAGAAGAGCAATATAAGCCAATTGGACTTGTTTTTCAATGTATTTTTCCTCTTTAGAGAAAACATAGCAGTATGCCTAATCAGTGTGGGCTTTTTGTCCCAAAACAGAACAATATCATCTGGTGATCCATTTTTGCTTGAATTTGGGGTGGAGATAGGGAATGATTTTAGCTGCTCTTTTAAAATGCAAATTGACCAAGCCTTCCCACTTTTGCTGAAAAGTACCTTTAAATGATACTAACATAGCTCAATTAAACAACTTGAAATTGGTGTATTTTTTTGAAGGAGTGAGTTATCAATGCTTTCTGGCTCCATTGCTTGACTGAATCTAAACCACTGTTTTTCTTTAAGGTTTTACTCTGTGGGAGATAGTGGTTTTCCCTGATACAGAGCTGTGTCTAGGAAGCAGCTGTTACTAACCACTTTCTGAGAAAACAAAATTTCTTTTTGATCTCTAGGGAAGTTAAAAAATGAACAAATATGGACAGGCTACTACTGGATGAAAGTATTCATAATTCAAATTGGAGGCTGCAGAGTAAATTCTGCCAAAACGTGTATTTGGTTCAATACTGACTCAAGAACCTAATATTTTACTGAATTCAAGAGACATAAGGACTATTTTGTGCAGTCAGTAAAGTAACCAGGGACCCATACTCGAATTATGTTGTCCCTTTTTGTTTTAGTTGTAGAAACTTTTCATAGTAAAATGAAAATGGGGAAAATAAACATGAAACGACATTGAGACTGAATTACTAACCAATAGCCAAAAATAACACTTATATCCAACTCTGGATCTGAGGATAGAATAACTATATACTGTCTCCTTGGTTTTGCTAGCCCCTCAGAACACTGCTGAGTCATCCCACTGGAATCCACACTTTTAACAAAAATGTCATTAGTATTTAAAAAAGACGTAATCTTCTTTGAAAAACAATGGTACCATTTTCTTTCTCCATTATGATAATTTAGATCTATAAAACTGGTTAAACCTTGCAGTGCACAATTTACCAGTAGGCTGCTAATGTCCACAAGTTTGTAAGTTGGTTGTTCCAGTAGAAACAGTTTTAGAACTGGTCTTTAATTTTTCACTCCAGCTTAAAAATAAGCACAAAGCTAAGGCATACTATATCTAAAGTATAGATTTGACGGTTTTAGACTGAGTTCTAAGTCCTAGAATTAGGAAAACATTTGGATGAAGAATAAGAAAGAAAATAGCTTCCTTTCTCCTTTCTGGGCAATGGTCAATGCTAGGGACAAATTTTCCATGGACCTTGCTGTTCTCCCATCTCTTGGTATCTGGGGGTGGTTGGGACAGGTGTGTGATGGTGGTGATGGTGGTGTTGGAAGGAAATGAGCTTTGCTTAACTTCATGATTTCATAGGGAGGAACTCCATAGCCTAACATTCCTGGTCTTTCTCATCATCCCTCAATCACTCTACCCTAGGGGTTTGGAAGAAGGAATGGCATGTGTGGTTTTAGACCTTTTGGAGTCACTTTAGGATCTGCATTGGTGTCCATGTTTGTTTTCTGAAATGAGGTAAAGGAGACTGTCCTCACAGGGGAATCCTGAATTGTCTAGCTTCGCCAGTGACCAAGAGAGTAAGTACACTGAATACAGCGATGAAATATTAGTGGGACCCCCTGCTCACAGATCTAAGACAATTTCTCTAAACTGCTTTGCCAATAACAAAGGTAACATTATCACATCCATCTGTCTGGCTCCTACAGCTCTGTCTCTCTCTCAGACTGGTTTCCCAACTCACATACAGAGGGGAGAGGTATCATTGATTAGCCCCCAAACCTACAGACATATCTTTCTTCCCTACATCTCACCAGAGCAACCCACCCCTTTAAAGATCTCTCATCTCAAACAGCCTGTTTCCACTATCCCTATCAAAACTGCTACTCCTAGGCTTCCCTGGTGGCGCAGTCATTGAGAGTCCGCCTGCCGATGCAGGGCACACGGGTTCATGCCCCGGTCCAGGAAGATCCCACATGCCGTGGAGTGGCTGGGCCCGTGAGCCATGGCCACTGAGCCTGTGCGTCTGGAGCCTGTGCTCCGCAACGGGAGAGGCCACAACAGTGAGAGGCCTGCATACCGCAAAAAAAAAAAAAAAAAAAAAACTGCTACTCCTTCCGAGCATATGCTCTGGGCACTACACAATAAGAACATAACATTTGTGTAGCACTTTATGGTATGCAAAAATGTTAAATGCATTTATTATATCATTTGATCTTCACAACAGCTCTGTGAGGTAATAGGGAAGAAATTCCACCATTGTGCAAATGCAGAATGAGGTTTAAGAGACAGCCTGACACACAGAGCTAGGATATGAGGTTTGAAATCACTTCTGACCCCAAATCTGTGCTCTTTTCATTTGTACCACAAACATATGAAGGGCAAGCAGGACATTTCTTTGAGATCATTGCACCTTTGAAGGAGAATGCATAGAATGGTGGTTTCCAGAGGTTGGGAGGAGGGGCAAATGGGGAGTTGTTTAATGGGTACAGAGTTTCAATTTTGCAAGGTGAACACTTTCTGGAGATTGGTTGTATGGCAATGTGTATACTCTTAATACTATGAAACTGTACACTTAAAAACAATTAAGATGGCAAGTTCTACGTTATGTATATTTTACTACAATTGAAAATAAAAAATAATTTTTAAAGGGAACAATGCTTATTAATTCAAAAGAATATCTTCTGGGGTACACAGAAGACTGTGAACAACCCGATCAAGTGAAAAAAACATGCAGGTAGTGTGAGCACATGTGTTTGTGGTGGGGTGGGTGGAGGTGGGGAGTCAGAGGACTAGCTAGAGGGGGCCGAAATTACTACAGTGCCTCTGTCGTGGGTTCACCACTCCCCACATGAAAACAAAACAAAACAAAATAAAACAAGAACAAAATTCTTCTCCTCATCACACATTTATCTCTTTCACTTCACAGCTTATCTAATCATGGCTATTCACAGTGTGGCTATGGATTGGCAGCAGCCAGGGCTTAGAAATGCAGACCCTCAGCTCCCACCCCAGACCTACTGAACGAAAATCTTAACAAATGCCAGGTGATGCGTACATGCCAATTACTGCATACTCGTCTAAAAGCTCCTGATTTTCTCATGCCTGCATAGCAGTCACTGTGGGTACATATGTGACAGAGACTCATACTTCCATGCTGTCAACAAAAGAAACTAAAGCATCTGCAATGAAGCAAAATCAGTTTCTATTACAGCTTTGACTCAAAGGATATGAAATAAAAGACTGAGGTAGCATTACAGGAGATCTGAACTGCGATTACAGCTCTGTTGGCTGTGGATCTTTTGGCAAATCACTTTACGTCACTAAAACTCTGCTGCTTCAGTTTAAAAACAGAGATAATCATCTCCGCAAGGCCTACATCATGGAGTTGATATGAGGGCTCAGTTCCAGAAGAGGATATAAAAATGCTCTGAAAAGTATGAAATACTCTCACTAGAAGTATAAAAATATTAAATAATATTTGGGGTGTATATAAATAGTCATTATAAGAATTTCTTAAACCAGTGTGAATATATCACATTAAAATTGCACATATATATATACACATATACACACACACATATATATAGCAAACAAATTAATTTGATCAGTTAGGTTCCTGAAGTAAAATATCATGTGTCAGTTCTCATAATAACAGGAAGTTGGTACCCCACCCCTTTGTGAAATGAAGCACGTAGAGAGCAATCTATCCAGATTGATAAAGTAATGTCACAAGAAACAGGTGATAACATTTAGGGCCCAGAAGGCACCTTATTCCCAGTACACTGTGAAGAGAAGAACCTTCCCTCATGCTCTACCACTCTCCCGAGTGACTAGCAAAGAAAAATAAATCCTAGCTCTTGGTGGAGAGCTATCGTTGATTGGTTGAGAGCACAGCCTTTGGAGTCAGGGTGCTCCAGAAGCAAATCCTGATTCCTCTTAAGCTGTGTGACCTTGGTCAAGTTACTCCCCCATCTGCTCCTATTTCACCTCCGTAAAATGAAGGTGATAAAGTACCAACCTCTTGAGAATTAAAAGACACAATATGTTGGATGGTTAGCACAATGCCAATATATAAGAAACACTCATTAAGTGTTAGCTATCATCATGATCATCATCATCTACTTGAAAGGATGTGATTTGTACATCAACCCCTTCTTTTCAAGGGTTAGAGTCAGTGGAGGGAGCACACTGAGAGAAACTCCTCAGACAGAAAATCTCTTGGCAAAGGTGAATGAGGATGCTGAGGAAACCAACCAGCGCAGAGCAGAAAGAATAAAGTTCAATATCAAATTGTCATCACCCCATAAACTTGCATCTTGCCAAGGCACGTGGACTTCACACAAGGGTTGCGATGCTGTCAGGAGAGGGCATAGAGGAGGATAGTCTTTTTCACATTCCAGAAAGGACATAACAGTCAAAAGAAGGCAATACCTTCCCTGTCTTCTTGAATTGTTTCCTCTCTTTCACTGTGGTGAGGTAGATCACGGCTGCGTACTCAAGGACTGACAGGAAGACAAAGAGGGAGCTAAGCCACAGGTACACGTCCACGGCCTTGACGTAGGACACCTGGGGCACGGAGGCACCCACCCCAGAGAGGATCGTGGACATGGTCAGCACCGTGGTGATCCTGCCATTTGAGAACAGTGATGAGTTCAGTGACATAACCCTTCAGCTCCAGGTGCTGGTGCTGGATGACACCAGGGGATACATTTCCAGATTGATACCTGGTGATCAAAGGTGTGTGGGTGTGGGCGGAATCCCAGCATGTTAACCTCGTACACGGCTTGAGCCTAAGCAAGAAACTCTGCTTGAATTTCTCTTTCCACCTCTTTTTCTCACCCTCACCCCCATTGTCTGTGACGTTTCCTTCCCTCCAGCTAAAGTCTCCACTGAGTCAGACTTGTCTTTAAGGATCCATTGCTTCCCACCCTCAGTTGGGCCTCTTTTAACCATCCCAGGAAGGTAATAATGTATTCAAGTTTTAAAACTTCTTCTGAGAAAGAAATTCTAAAACCATTTCCACTACCCTTCCCCATCATTTCACAACTTTTACTGCTCAGAAAGCGTTTTCATGTCAATCTTTCATCTTTCATTTGTCAGGGAGTGATCTTTAGTAGCATTAAAGATTGCTTTCTCTGTATTTTTCTTTCATATAGAATACTTACAAGCCATCGTTATTGGTATCACTTTGCCCCTTGTTATTGAAACTACAATTCAGTTGAGATTCAGAATGGAAGTGTGTTAGTAGAGGCTGGGTTCAGTGTAAGTATTTACTAAGCAACTGCTAAATGCCACTTACTTTTTGTGCCTCCCCTCCCTTTCCCTTGTTGTCCAGTACTCCCACCACTTTCCTTCTCTTCCCTTCCTCTTCCTGACCACTGCCTTCCCCTTCCCTTTCCTTTTCTTCTCTTCCTTTCCCTTCTTTAATCCCTGCCATGGGCATCAGAGGTAACGAGATCAATGTTCTGGGGAACAGTGGAGAAAGAAGTGACTCTGAGATTTCCTTAATAAAATGCCAGCCTTGGGGAGGGCTATTCTGTGTCTACACTAATTTCTCAGAGGCATACTGCAAGAGTACTGCCTGGAGAGAAAGTAAAGTATTGTAAATATTTGAAATGTACACTGGCTGGCATGGTTTTATTTATTAACTTCCCACTAGGGAAGTGCAAATGGAATCCTTAATGATTTTTATAAGTTGTGAGGACATTTTAATGTTAACAGACAGAGTCCCGAACAGCAGGAAGAGCACTGCGATTTACTCCTAAATGTACAGACACAGCATGTGGACAGCTTTCACCCACACATTTCTACCTTTTCAACAAATTCTATAATTCTGCAAGGTTCTCATCTGAGGGAGGCCCAGATCAAAGACAATGACAGTGCTACAGAGCTATCCAATTTCAAATTAAGTTTTCTTTGGATGATCAAAACCAATGCAATTTGGCAATTTGATAGTCACCATAGGAGGGCCTGGAATCTCACCTTCACACTGATTTGAACTCCAGAATAAGAAATCTAGAAGCTTCTCTAGCACTTACCATGAAATGCAGGCCACTGAGCCATTGAGTCTCAGGTTTCCCCAACAATGGTAACGTCAATAATCTGCGTATCAGTGGATGCTGCTTGCATTCCTTGCTACATAAACATGGAGATGCGAAATTTTTATTAATGGATCAGGTGTATGTATAGCTGAAGCTGAGATTAATAAATAAAACTTGTTTGCCTTTATTGAATGTTTACCCGCCACAAACCTAGGTAAATATTAGCCACAAGTTGCAGAAAAGAAACATGAGTGGAGAGTGGCTAATGAGCCTGAGTTTGGTCAGGAGCAGGACTGAAACCTTTCTCTCTGAGTGTAGAACCCATGCTTTTTTCATGCAAACCTGTGGCCTCTCAGTCTGAACCTGTAAAGGTAATTTCCTTTTGTTTTTAAGATTATAAACCAAGTTCGGGCTTCCCTGGTGGCGCAGTGGTTGAGAGTCCGCCTGCCGATGCAGGGCACACGGGTTCGTGCCCTGGTCCGGGAAGATCCCACATGCCGCGGAGCGGCTGGGCCCGTGAGCCATGGCCGCTGAGCCTGCGCGTCCGGAGCCTGTGCTCCGCAACGGGAGAGGCCACAACAGTGAGAGGCCCGCGTACCGCAAAAAAAAAAAAAAAAAAATTATAAATAAATAAATAAATAAAAAGATTATAAACCAATTTCTACATATGGAGTATCTCTGAGACAAGATGCTGTAAAATTGAGTGTAGAATTATGTCAGGAAGCATGAAGGTACTTTGTGCTTTACAAGAGGCCAAAAGTCTTCTGTCAGGATTTCCCTGGCAAAACTGTGAAAACTGTGAAAATCCTAAATGAACATTCCTATTTAGGAATGCTTACCTCATTTGCTCAAAAATGTTTAAATGTTTTCTCTTACTGGTTTTCTAAGTATGGAAGATAGAACTTGAATTTTTTTCAGTGAACAGTAACATGAAGCTTAATGGACAAAATAAGGGTTTAGAAAAACACACAAATACATGCTCTTGTCATGTATTTTAAAATTGATGACTGTTGGGTCAATAAAAGGGAATTGCATTATCTATATTTGCCAGACAGCAATAAACTAGCAGTCGTTTTCTTTAGAAGGGTGCTTAGTCCAACTAATTTATGGTAGCTTTATTTATTTTTAAACCAGCATTCTAGACTTTCCTCTTTAAAAGGAGCAAACAAAGAGAGAGAGGGAGAGACAGGGAGACTGGGGAGAAGGGAATGTTGAACACAGGGAGTAAGGGGTGAGAAAACTGATATATAAATTCCTAAAGCAATAGGACTTGGAGTGAGGAGTATTACAGCTACATTAACCACACTTACTTTGTCTTGAGCCACCCCTTAGAAATACATTAACCTTGACAAACTGTATTCATTCCAAGCCCATTAAAGTTAACATCGCAATAAAGGAGTTTTGAATTATATGAAGTGACCATTTAGTCAAAGAAAGGTCCTGTGTTGGAATTAGAGAATTATTTTCCCACCTACTGAAATTGTTATGCATAGTTAGGAAAGTGTTAAGAGGCAATAGTTAGTTAGTCTGGCTTCTAGGACTCAACTTCCCTGAGACTTGCAGTTTCACTCACCATATTAATTCTTTTTTTTTTTGCGGTATGCGGGCCTCTCACTGTTGTGGCCTCTCCCGTTGCGGAGCACAGGCTCCAGACGTGCAGGCTCAGAGGCCATGGCTCACGGGCCCAGCCTCTCCACAGCATGTGGGATCTTCCCGGACCAGGGCACGAACCCGTGTGCCCTGCATCGGCAGGCGGACTCTCAACCACTGCACCACCAGGGAAGCCCACCATATTAATTCTTAAGGACACATATGAGATCCAAAGAGCCCTGCAGTTAGGGGAGAATTATTCATCTATCTTTGTGTTTCATTGGCTATTTTTTGACATATATGATGGAGAGGTTCACTGACCTGTGTGAAAGCAGTAGGGTCCACAGACATCACTTAGAACTATTGAGTCAGTTCACCCCTTCAGTGGCTGTGTGGTGGGGAGCTCTTTTGAAGGAATAGGTGTCTACATTCATCTTTAAATGAGTAAAAACATTTTCCCTGTAGGCCTAGGCAGAAGAAAAATACTAAGTGATGTGAGGGAGAGAAACATAGGCTGGATATCCAAATACCACTTTATGGCCAGAAAGTAACAACCATTATTCCACAAAGGTGGTGCCAGAGTCCATGGCACAGAAGTTCTGGTTACTTCTATAATGGTAAAATGAATAGTTCCTAAGTATTTACTTTTCCAGGTATATGGGATATCCTCTGTTAGACATTTTTCTTTATGAATGACTACATGCCTGAAAGTTATAGTTGCCTTTCTCTGCCATGTTTATTTCCTGATAAATGACCCCATTACTTCATACATTGTACATGAATGGCATACCCCAGCAGAGGGGTCAAAACAGGAATGGAGGCAAGGAAAGAAGGAGGGAGATAGAAAGGAGAGGAGAACCCTCCATGAGGATCAAAACATCCTTGAACAGCTTGTAATAGTCTCACACCAAATCGAATAGAAACATAGAATGGTGTTTTAACCCTTTACACATTCCAAGTTATGACAGCTATTATCTCTTATGAGAAGTGCCTAATCACAATGGATACTTTTGTGCTGTTCAGCTTCCACTGTTCTTTATCTGAAACGTGACAAATGTGGGACGGTTTTAACCAGCAAATGATTCATCCTCAATCAGCAAATGAACCCAAATGTGGAAGAGTCTTAATGAGCAATGAATCATCATTGTTTTCAGTTAGTAGCTAAAATACAGTTATTAAAAACATGGTGGGCTAAATACTGGTAGTTTGACAACTATGTATTGAGCACAAAATATGTGCAGGACACTGTGCCAGTCACGTAGGGACAAAAATGAGGATAATAATGATCCCTTCCCTTAAGAAACTCATATTCTAATAGAGGAGACGAGACGAGCTACCAACCCATCCCATAGCTGAACATGAAATAGAGGAAGGAGGGGCCTCAGGAGAGGTACAAAGTGCTATGTGGTCCAAAGATGGGAGACACCATATCTGCCTGGAACCATCAGTAAAGGCTTTTGGCTGTATAGAAATGGCTGAATTTGACAGAGAAAGACAGGTAGGGAGGGCATTCTAGGCAGAGTGAGAGCCAGAACAAATGTACAGAGGTGAGATACGCAGATAGGCATGAGGGCCTGTTTGAGAACATTGAACATTCAAATTGGTTGAAGCTTATTAGGGCTAGTATGTTGAGGAAGGAGTATGATTGAAAATTTAGCAAATAAAAATACAGAACACTCAGTTATATTTCAATTTCAGATGAACAATGAGCAGTGTTTTAGTATCAGTATGTCCCATACAATATTTGGGATATACTTAAACGAAAACATTATTTGGTGCTTATCTAAAATACAGATTTAACCAAGTGTCCTGTATTTTATCTGGCAACCCTCAAGGGACACCTTGGATTCCAAGTTGAGTGTATTTACTCCAATGGCATTTGAGATGAGAGTATTGTGATCACATTTGCATTTTAGAGATATCACTCTGGTCATAGGGTTGAACTGGGGCAAGAAGAGCAGGAGGTGAAATAAGCTATTACAAGGCCTCTGCAAGCCCAAACTACATCTTTGTACAAATTAGTAAGAGGTGCCCCTTCCTCTGGAGGACGTCACCCCAAACCATGTCCCATGGAACTTGGGCTGGATTTCTGCTCCCTACTCCTCACTGAGTGCACTGAAAGATCAGGAGTTTGGGATTAACAGATACATGCTACTATATATAAAATAGATAAAAGCAAGGACTTACTATATAGAACAGGTCACTATATATAATATCTTGCAATAACCTGTAACGGGAAGGAATCTGAATCACTTTGCTATACGCCTGAAACTAACACAACATTGTAAATCAACTATACGCCAATTAAAAAAGTTTTTTAAACAGAGGGCAAAGTATCTTTTTTTTTTTTTTTGCAGTACGCGGGCCTCTCACTGTTGTGGCCTCTCCTGTTGCAGAGCACAGGCTCTGGACGCGCAGGCTCATGGCTCATGGGCCCAGCCGCCCCGCGGCATGTGTGGGATCTTCCCGGACCGGGGCACGAACCCGTGTCCCCTGCATCGGCAGGCAGACTCTCAACCACTGCACCACCAGGGAAGCCCGGCAAAGTATCTTTGAAAGAACTTGAAGGTGGTAGGAAGGAAAAGCCTGAGAGGATAGCAGTGACCTAGGAATATTCCAGTTCTATTAAAAAGAAGGAGAGGGACACTTCTTATTTGTATATTATTTTACATAAATCTGCATAGCAATTTCCTAACCCTGAGGAATCAGATGTAGACGCAAGAAGCACAGAATTTCAGGGGCGACTTAAATGGATTTCAGTGTTCTCCATTCACCCCACCCTGCCCTGGAACCAGCTTTTATTGCTGGCATTTTTAAAGTATAAGAGTTGAGCAGTCAGCTTCAGGGATCCCATTGAAAATCATATCCATAAACCTTTAGAGACTGAATGCCCTTCTCATTCTGTCTCAAGGGCTGGAAGTAGGCCTTTAGTCTCCTCTTTTGGGTCCACACTGCCCTATTGCCCTACTGAGGTCAGGGCCAGGCTGCTCTGATGTGAAGGAACAGCCACAATAATTTAATTACTCATTCAGATAGTATGTTTCCTCCTGAAGACATTCAAGCCTCAAATGCTGGTAGATTGAAGCTTTTAATAGGGGAAAGAGGTGAACAAATTATTAATATTAATGACGATTTATGTCTTTCAAATGATCTTTTGAAGTATGCATATAATCTGTGAACATTAACTTAGAAATCACCCCTTTCTGGAATGAACTGTGTGATAATTACAATGATTATGAACCACTTATGACAATCTTCTCTCTAGTTAGAGCATTACAGGTGAAAGAACAAAATCGGCCAAAATGATCGAGTTCTGCCCCAAACCAGCTAAGAAGGCAGGTGGGATTGACTCTTGGGTTCCCATTAAGTAACATGTTACCTAAGTGCTTAGCTTGGCAACTCCACTTTGTAAGCACTCAATAACTGCTAAGTGGGTCTGAAATCATGCCCATAAATCTGTATGTGTGACAGTGGCATATAACATATGTAGATAGAGGAGATAATATACCCATTAATGAGGCTGGAAATGTTTCTCCACCTGAAATCTCTTGCCCACTAATGTGTCACCATACCTAAAATTCCACTGCAGCTGATTCTGATTTTAGCATTTTGATTATGCCCTAATTTCTAACTAGCGCTCATGTTTCCAAATTCAAACATCCCCCTCTCCAAGAAGTAATTTATTAAGGTACTAGTAGTATAGTGTGAATTGGTTTGAATAGAAATCTTCTGTGATGTACGGGTTTGTCAGGGAAAGTGAAATGAATTTGGGCAAGGGATAGGGAGATTTTCCTGAAAGGGAGAAGAGAGACATTTATAAAGTGAGGCTGTTTATGCTTCATAATTTCACCCTCTCTCCTTACTATCATCCAGCTTTGGTCAGTTGGTACAGCCTTCGTACCTAATGTCTGGATTCCTGAGGAAAGAGTCCAACTACAGTTTGCCCTTGAGGCTGTCAAGCCAAATACTGTAACCTGAGCCCACATCAGTAACTATCCCTACTAAATCATCAGTCTCTTTCCCTCTCCACTTATCACCCTTTTTATTTACCTTCCTCGACATTTCTCCCATATTAACATTTCACAAAGATGTGGAAAGACTTACCCGAGGAAACTCTTGCAGGAACAGCTCTCTGGTCAATCCAAAATGAAACCCAGGAAAGTATTACCATCAACACAGCTGGGAAATAGGTTTGCAGCACGAAGAAGAAAATATGCCTCCTTAGCACAAAGTTGATGAAAAGCCTGTTGTACCAACCTGTGAGAAAAAGCCAAAATTTTCATCAGAAGAGGCTCCTTCATGGAAACCCCACACTTAGTGAAACAACCTGCTTCTTTAGACTCCAAGCTCTTAGGGAGCATGGAACTTAACACATTCACCCTTGTTTACCCAGCATTGGCATAGGACCTGGGCCTGGCACTCCATCTAATGTTTGTTGAACTAACTGAACTGCAGTCTGTTTAATTATCTGACTCAAAGATCCTCCTTTAAATTTCATACCTGCTGTTCAGGGATGAATGGTAATTACATTTTATGGGATGGCCTTTAAAGACCTTTCTCCAAAATATGCTGTGTTTGCAGTGTTTCTGCAGGTGAGAAAGTCTTCAGTACATGGCTAATGACTGATGCAATAGCCAATAAACTATTTATTAGCTATAACAAATGAAATGAAATATTTTATGTGAAGGAAAAGATTCACAGTAGCTACTAGGTCACTGAATTCCAAGTTAGGATCCAGACAGCTAGGGATTCAAAGAAGAGCTAGGGGGAGGGAGTATCTGTAAACTATTTTTTATTATTTCAAAGTTTCATGGGTACCATTAATTTATCTGTGATAAATCTGCCAAAAAGTAGCCAAATGGTGTTCTTTTGCTTGTTGTTGGAATTATATAAACTCACATTGGTAATATTGATTAATTTGTGCTGATCAAAAGTACAAATTGTAGTCACATCCACACACATTTTGTTCAGATTTCCCTTTTCACACTGGCTGCAAGGAAGTTTAAAGCCATATTTTTGGACCATCTATAGGACATCTCTGAGTGCCATTCTCTAATAACCACATATATTCTATAACATAGCTTACCCTTGTTTTACATTTTTCTTTCTCACACATTTCTAATTCATATTATGCTTTATTTCACAATAGCTGTGATGTCAATCTTATTAAACCTTTTCTAAAATAAGGCAGTGAATAATGAAATGGTAAAAAATGAAAGTATATCTTTTATAAATAAGTGGTAAGATTAATTTGTCTATGATAAATGCAGTTTACTTTGCGACAAAATTATTCAAATCACAGAGACTATAGGTCAAAAAATAAATAAAACTAAATCATAGATGTTGCAAAGTGGGAGAACTCTTCTACTTCCTCAGTAGTATTTTCTTAGGTAACCCAAGATGGCAAACCTATTTAGACAGATTAGGTAAATATTCAGGCACTTAGTCTAAGATATACTCCTAGTCAATCCACACCGAATTGGCAGACTGCATGCCTAATATTCTACTCTTAATTAACTGCTGGTTACCCTTCTCTTTCCTACTTGTTCTGAGTTTCTCTCACCATCAGTTGATATGTTTCAGGAATACCAAACAATTTCGTTACCAAGGGTAATAAAAGATACACTACATAGTGCATTCTAAAGTCAAAATATACATTTTTTAAGCTACTCATTGTCTTGTATTACCCATGTCACAGCCCACTTCATTATGGTTTGCAATTGAGAAGTTTGATTATGGTTGTAGAGTAGAATAATAGCATCTCTGATGTTATAGCTTCATATAATTATTGAAATTAAAAGAGATAAGGAAAAGCTGTGAAAGCACTTCATAAAGAAAGACATTAATGCATATGGTTTTAAGTCTTGAAATATATTTAGGTAACGAGGTCCTCTCTTTACTCATAATTTTCTGATTTTTTTTTTTTTTTTTTTTTTTTTTTTGCCACCAAGCAGGAGAAATGTTGCTCTGTCTTGCTGGGACAGGGGAGACTAGTCTCCCCTTCTTCTGGGAAGGGGAGACTAGGGATGGTTTTGTTGTTGAAGCTGTAGCCAGAAGAGCTCCCTTTACCAACCAGGAAAGGTAGTGCTGCTTTGGAAAGATGTGGCGCCCTCATTTTGGGTAGTGTAATAAATAGAGTGTGACTCCATTTTTCATATTTGACTTCTGATAACTTTTTAGCCCCACTTCCCCTTCTGTTCCACACCTGGGCAAGCTAGGAGGAAAGCCAGATGTTCCCTCTTTGGCACTGGTGGGAAGATCAAACCATGCAAGCGCTGCACCATTTAAGGGAATCCTCACCTTAGCCCCACTTTCTAACCACCATAGAACCCCAAGCCAGGCACCCTTTTCTGTTCTCTCAGACATTTTCAGACCTGTTCAGGAGCCTGCCCTGCTCTCTCTAGAAAACCTCATTATGTGAGTAATAAATCTCTTTATACCCTTTTGGCATGTGTGTGGCATCACAATGACGTACTTGATTGATTGATTGATTGATTGATTCAGCTGCTATTTATTGAGCACCTATCATGCACCAGGCACATTCGAGGTGAACAAGAGAATGGGATGGTGAACAAGGCAGACAGATCCCTGCACTCTTTCTAGTCAGGCACTCAGACAATAAGGCAGACAAATAGAGATGTATTTCAGGACATGGTTAGTGATGTGAAGACAAATACACATGGGGAATGGTAAGGAGGGAAGTCTATTCTAGGAAAGCATTATTTTGTGTGTGTGTGTGTGTGTTACGCGGGCCTCTCACTGTTGTGGCCTCTTCCGTTGCAGAGCACAGGCTCCGGACGTGCAGGCCCAGCGGCCATGGCTCATGGACCTAGCCTCTCCACGGCATGTGGGATCTTCCCGGATGAACCCGTGTCCCCTGCATCGGCAGGCGGACTCTCAACCACTGAGCCACCAGGGAAGCCCTAGGAAAGCATTCTTTGAGGAGATGATATTTGAACAAAGCTCTGAGCAAAATGAGGAGGCTGGTCATCAAAAGATCAGGGGAAAACATTCCAGGCATAGAGAGAAAAGGCCAAAGCAAAAACCCTGCAGATGGAATAAGATGGGTGTGTTTGAAGACAAGCAAGAAGTAGGGAGAGGGGGCAGGGGTAGTTGGTGAGGTCAGAGCCTTAGGCAGAGAGAGATCACGTAGGGCCTTGCAGGCCATGGTGAGAAGCTTAAATTCTGTTGTAAGTTTGGTGGAAAAACACCAGAGGGTTTTGAACAGAGAAGAATTGTGCTATTTATGTTTTCAAAAGAACACTCTGTCTGCTGTATTAAGAGTAGACTGCAGGGGCTGAGAGGAAGCAAGACATCTAGTTAGAGGTGGTTATATAACGAAGACAGAAATCTGCACAGACGGTCCCTGACTTAAGACGATTTGACTTACAATCTTTTGACTTTATGATGGTATGAAAGCAATACACATTCAGTAGAAATTGTACTTCCAATTTTGAATTTTGATCTTTTTCCCGGGCTGGCCATATGCTCTTGTGTGATGCTGGGCAGCCGCAGTGAACCAGCCCCCGGTTAGCCCCAGATCACGAGGGCAAACAACGGATACACTTACAACCATTCTGCACCCAGACAACCATTCTGTTTTTCACTTTCAGTACAGTATTCAATTAAATTACAGAAGATATTCAACACTTTATTATAAAATAGGATTTGAGTTAGATTAATAAGTGTTCTGAGCACATTAATGGTAAGCTAGGCTACTTATGGTATTTGGGAGGTTAAGTATATTAAATGCACTTCAACTTATGATGGATTTATTGGGAGGTAACCCCATCATAAGTTGAGGAACACCTGTATTGGAAAGGTAGAGGTGGCTGCCTATAAAAGAAGGATGATCTTATTGGCCAAATGGGATGCTTGTTTGGACTCGGGTCTTTCCACTCGTACTTTGCAGACAGTAGATGCTCAATAAATGCTGATAAACTGTCCACATAAAATACTGTACCTGTGCTGCTATAGAAAGCAAATCCATTGGATGCACCGAATTCCTCAGTGAAGAACTGAGAAAGCGAAATATGCTCGTCAGTATTTAGGGACTTGTTTCCATGTTTCCAGTACAGCATTAGATCCTCCTCGTTGTAGGCATCTAAGACAAGAAAATAACATTCTTTTATTGGAGTAAGCTCTTGTAAGTTCCATGAGGTCTATGACCATGTTTTATACAGTTCTGTATCCCTGGGGTCTGGTCCAATGTCATGGCTCTGAAATATATGTTTGCCAATAGACTGATAATATCCACATCTTCAAAAAGAAAAAAAAACCTCCAAAATTTAGACCCCGATTACTGGCATAGTGGGGCAGCTTTTCCTGTGCCCACGGGATGCATTAAAACTCTCCTAATAGCTGTTTCCATGTCTGTGTGCACTGCGATGTTAGAGCACCGGCTTTCACTCACAGGTCTGATGCCAAGTCTTTAGGGCCCTTTAGTTTTGTAGCTCTATTGGATGAAATTCCAGAGTAAGCTGGGCTTGTACAGAATTTTCTTCTATAATCAAATACTATTATAGAGAGTTTCCAATGGACTTGGGGAGGAGCATCTATGTAGGAGACATCCATTGAGATTCCCAGCATTTTACCCACATTATGGAAAACTGCAGTCAGCTTTTAAGATATCATGTCAAAAATAGCTGGTGGGTCAAAGTAATTGACAGGGAGCTGGCTCAGATGCCCTCTGACAGGGCTTTGATTAGGAGGTTTAAGTCTAGAGCTGGGTTTTTCCAGGGAAACAAAGTATACTTAATGGAAGATTGGGATTCATACGGGAACATAAATGGCAAAGCTTTCTAAATCTGCCAGTCTGTGTTAATAGCATTAGCAAGAATACAACTTTTGAGGGAGCTATTCCTTTAAAATCATTGTGGAAGCTGCAGAATATGTAGTTATCAAAGCATTTTTTTCCTTGAATCTTCTATCTTCTCATTTGAGAGACAATTTGCCATCATCATTCTTACTAAAAAACCAACCAACCAACCAACCAACAAGCTGTTTTGGACAAATATATTTATCAAGATGTTTACATGCTTGTTAAGAGTATGCTTATTTATATGCAAGTATGTGGTGGTGTGTTCAGACCACACATACTCCATAGGGAAGTAAGACTTACAGCTTTCCAGTTCAAGGGAACAATTTTGAGTGTCAAGTGGAAACCTGCTGAAATCCATAAAGCACACTGCTGTAACAGTTATCCTATAGCAAGAATGAGAAAAAGAAAACTGCAGATCATTTAAACACATGGTCAAATAAGCAATGCAGCATTGAAGCTCTCTGACACTTTTCAGTGCCTTTCAAGACTAATGCAAAACAGGTGTTACCATCTTCTTTCCAAGTAACCCATAAGGAAGCAAACCCAGGAAGGTAGGTGATTTGCTTAAGACAGTTAATGAGTGAATTCCTGCCCTAATAATTGCTTCTGATTTCACCATTTCCTGCTCAGCTTCCTCTATATTTTCTGGGTGTTTTCAGAAAAACACACTTCAAAGTGAGAAGACTTTTAAATAGATTTAAATATTTTCTGCTTTCTGGAAGATCCAAACTTAAATAGTTTCCAGTAATAAAGAGCTGGAATGGTGGTAATAAAAACCTATGAATAAAGGTTTCTTTCACAAAGCAAGTTTACCTGAGGAAATTATCTTTCCAGGAGTGAGGGGAAAGCCTGGAGCATTTTCAGTTATAGATCTACAATCCAGGTGCTATTAAGTTGAAAGTCTTGCATACTGATGAGGACTGTTTTTTTCAAATTTTATGTCCTTTTAGCTTTTCCTGCCTTCAGGCAGAGGCTGTTGAACTTTGGTATCCGCAATAGCAGATCAGAGGTTCCTTAAAAGGCCCCTGAGCAAGTCTGCAAAAAACAAAGGCAACAGCTGCTCCTACCCATGGTGTATCCAAGTTAATCAGAGGAGTAGAACCATTTTATCTGCCGGGGGTTGAATTCTACTGTCAATAGTCAGGCAGCAAAATGCCAAGCCAGGGAGATATCTGGATAACTTTGTGTCACAAAACATATTCATTTTGGCATCTTCCTTGTACTTTAAAGCTGCAGAGGACTTCTGAAATCTTTGAGTCTACTTCCTTCAGAGTACATATGAATAAATTAACAACCAAGGAGATTAGGCAGGCACTATTAAAGAAAAAATTATTCATGACACTTGTTAAAGAATGGTAAGGCAGACTCTATTTAGGAGGGCTACTATAATTTTTTTTTAATGGGTAAGAAAGATTGGGCTCAACTCCAAATATAATGAGTGGGAATTTATAGTGAAGGAAGAGGGAGTGGCGTGGAGGTGCGGAGGTCAGTGGATGAACAATTACCAAGAGGAAACATCAGGGCTTGGGGGATTCTGGCTAAATGGACCTAACAGGATTCTTGCTGAAGGGGGGCCAGGGTGATCAGATATCAGCTGGGGGTTAGGGGGTGGATGAGGAACCTCATCAGATATGGAGGGTGATCAGATATTGAGAATGGGGGAGCAGGGCCTAGGTGAGTAGAGAGTTCAGAGGAGACTGAGTAGAATTTGGTCAAAGAGAGAACCTTTGTCAGTAGACGGTGTCAGAACCAAGCCTGAAACCAGGTGACTGGCTGGGCTTCGACTGGCTCTGCTGTCAGCTGAAATAGCTGTGCAGGCAACAGTTTTGAGTCCTTCTGTGTTGGGGGATCTCCAAGACCAACCTCAGTTTCAATGTTTCACTAGAAGTATTCACAGAACTCATCAAAGCTGTTATACTAACAGTTAATGGTTCATTGCAATGAAAGGATACCAGTTAAAATCAGCAATGAAATAAGATGCATAGGGTAGGTTCCAGGAGAGACCAGGAGCAAGTTTCCAGCTGTCCTGTTCTAGTGGAGGTATGTGGACAGTGCTTACTTCTCCTAGCAATGATGTGTGACAACATGCACGGACAATTGCCAACCAGGGAAGCTATATAAGCTTTGGAGTCCAAAGTATATATTAACTGAAGGTTGGTCACATAGTTATGGCTGACCTTAGTCTTGAACTCCTCCAGAGATCAAGTTGATACCGTGTGGCTCAAGGCCTCCGGGTAAACAAAGACATACTTATCAGGCAGGATATTCCAAGGGCTTGTAGGTTATTTCCCAGGAGGTAGGCAAAAGCTAACTCTTTCTTTGGAATGTGCAGGGTAAGGATAATCCACTTAATTCTCCAGTGGATATCACCTCATCAAAATAATTAATTTTAATCAGTTGATTCCTTGGCCAGATGCTGCCAATCGGCTTCTGATTCCTAGGAACACTTGATTCCAGTACTTATTAGAGTCCTGTTACTTCTGATTTAAAAGTCCTATGGAAAGTAGTATTTTCCTTTAATTTCATTTTTTTAAAAAAAGCATATGAAACGTCTGGCAATAGCACCTTTGTACGAAAGTGAGCAAGGTGTTTTTAATGAACAAAAAGAATCTGTATTGGTTTGATAGACCATCTGAAATGGTCTATTTCCATTGTAACAAATTACCATAAACTTGGTGGCTTAAAACAACAGAAATTTATTCTATCACAGTTCTGGAGGCCAGAAGTCTGAAGTTAGTATCACTGGACTGAAATCAAGGTGTTAGAAAGGCCCTGCTCCCTCCAGAGGCTCTGGGGGGAAATTCATTCCTTGCTTCTCACAGCTCCTGGTAGCTGCCAGCAGCATTCTGGGGCTGGTGGTTGCATCACTCCAATCTCTGTCTTCATGGTCACACTGCTTTCTACTCTTCCATGTGTGTCAAATCCTTCCTCTGCCTTTCTCTGATAAGGATACGGATGATTGCATTTAGGACCCATCCAGATAATCCAGAATAATTCCCCTATCTCAAGACCCTTTATTTAATCGCATCTGCATAGATCCCTTTTTTTTTTTTTTTTTTTTGCCATGTAAAATAACCTTCACAGGTTCCAGGGATTAGGACATGGATAACTTTTGGGAAGCTAATTTTTTTTTTCAGTTTACTACTGAATATTTCTGGGATTTCTAAGACATAAAAAAAATGAATTGCTTGGATTTACCAAACATTTTTAGGATTACCTATGGTAAGCCACTCAGTAAGCACAGGACTCAGGCTTAAAAACATATGGTATATTAAAGATGGAGGGATATTATAGCATAGTGTCAGAACAAATGTATTAAATTAAATTTCATTTTCAAAATTTTTTAAATGAAGAAACTAGGGGTAACTTGGATGATGACTATATATTCCTGTGAAAAATGAAGGAGATAGTTAACAAAATTATTTAGTTGATCCAAGATTCCAGGACTGCTTGCTGGGGTGCAGGGTGGGGTGGAATTGGTGAGGAGGAAAAGTAGTTTTGTATACTTATAAAATTGTGGGCCAGATTATTAAGGATTTCCATAATTCAGCTCCAATCTGTCCAACCTTATTTCCTATCATTCTCCAATACATGCCCAGAGTGGGTACAGTTAGACTAGGAAACCATTCTTTAAAACCTGGAAGTTAGAACCAGGAAAAATCACATCTTCTGCTTGTGTCCCAAGCTCCAGCATTACTAAATACAGCAATATTGGGAGTTTAGCCTGAAGTGAGACCCATCAGCTTTGGTGTAGATGGTGTGGTATAAGGAAGCCAAAGGCAGTAGACAGCCCTCCTTACCTGACACTGAAGAGGACATTTCCATCAGGGTGTACACACAGCATGATGTTCTCCACAGTTGTATCATGGATGAAGGACCTCTTAGAATGGACAAAAAAGATATCAGGCACCCAAATCTTTTCGATTAATCTGTGATCAAAAGTCATGCTTTTGTTGGTTTTGCTGGGAAAGGCAAGTCTTTCATCTTTCCAGTAGTGCCTGAGATAAAAAGTCATTGTAAAGTCCTAGGCAGAGAGAAAAAGAGACAAGTCAAGGTCAGTAGGAATATGGTTCAGGATGACCAATCAATGCTATTAGTCTCGATTGGTTTCCATGGGTGTTAGTGACCTGTCCGTGAATAGCTTATATATTCAGGTAGATTTAGAATGAAGCTACTGAGCTTCAGTCACAGAGCCTCTCCCTCACCTGGACTCTGGTGAATGTTGAGAGTTTCTGAAAACCATCAAGTATTCAAGTTGGTGAAGGGAAACAGGTTATAACTGGGAAGCATTTCTACGTAAGCACTCTGGTAAATCACCTAAAGAGATCTCAGAAGAAAGGAACCTGAAACTCCATGGCCTGGTATTTTATTTTGATTTTTTTCTCATTATAAATAGATATTCACTTTTGTGATTGATTTTGTATCCATACATTTATACTGTTTTTGTTAAAGAAGCCCTCCCCAAGTTGAAAAAACTACAGTCCCACAAAAACCTGGACACAGCCTTTATTGGAGCTGTTAGTGGAAAGCATGTTTTCAGAAGTTCTGAAAAAGCAACAATGATCTCCCTCTTCTTGAGAGACAGAAAGAATGCCAGGAAATGGTGGTGCTGGAATTTTAGTGTGCAAAAAATCACCTGTGAATTCGTTAAAATGGCACATTCCCCAGAAGCTAGTTCCCAGAGATTCTGATCCAGTATGGCTCAGGTATTTGAATTGTTAATGTGCATTCCAGTTGTAAGGAGGTAAGGATGAGGGGAAAAAGCTATATTAACATTATGTTAGCAGAAAAAAAAATGGTTAGTCAATAATTCGAGTTTTATTTGGCTCTCAGATATGACATTAAATATTTTGTTTGAACAGAAATTCTCCTATCTTCGTCCAAGTCATTGGGTGTGGGCAACGACAATGTGTTTTACCTTTCCCAAATGCTTACTTCATACTATCATTTATTTCCCAACAACACTCCTATTTTTCTTGAAATAACACGTATAATAGAACTTTGACATTTATTACACAAGCAAAGAACAAATCTCAGTAAACCACAAATAAGTCATCAAGTAACGATGAGCTCATTTGTTTTTCTTAGGATCAGAATAGAGGTACATTGTATTATTGCTCTGCGTTAATCTGGGAGCATCAGCCCTGTGTAATTTTGGATTACGGTGAGGGTGAATAAATAGAATGGTTCATTCATTACTGTAACACTACTCCACAGGGAATCCTGTGGGTTACTGCATGGATTGTTTTAATGAGCATATATTTGGTTTTAGATGCTCAGTCTGATCAGAGGGCACTGGGCAAATACTGAGCCTATGAAGTCAAATGTCAGACATTGGTATGTACATATCAGTGGTACATCAGCATCACCGCTAGTTGGCACTATCATGAGAAGCGGGCTGAACAGCCTGTTTTGAGGAGAGCAGGACAAAACTAAAAGGGATCGAAAGTGAATTCAGGGTGGGACAAGGGAGCATGGGAAAATGATAAATGAGAAGCAAAAGAAGCCAACACTGGAGGTCACTGATAATTTTTTCAAATTAGGCATGGAGAATGCAGACCAGTTTTTGCTGATACCGAGTACTAAGGCTGAGCTTATTCAGGAGAAAAGGATGAGGTCCAGTGTTGGGGGCTGTAGGGTAGACACAAGGAGATTTTTAGATGCAGACTGGGTCATTCAGGTATCACTTAGAGATTATGCCAGGAGAGGCGAAATGAGAGCCTGCTTCTGGAGCACAACGGGCTCGAGGAAATGTCACTAAAAGCCACTTCGGGTAAGGGACGAGCCAACGCTTTCTAATCAAGGCAGTTTTGAATAGTGGGAGCTATTGGTGCTATTCCCTCTGGGGGTAGGTGCTTCAAATGAAGGAAGTTGCATTTAAGGTCTGATTGGAACTGAAATAAATATTAAATTAGATAATGACAAGGACTAGAAGGACATTAACTGAACATTGAAACCAGATGTTGGGCCATAGAAGATCTTATTTAGACTTTTCTGGAATTTTTATGTGTCCTGTCATTTTCATTGAGCTAGCATTGGGATGGCAATGACTAGTTGAAGGAATCACTATAAATAAAAATATTAATTAAGTTGACATATGAAAAGATTATTTGCTCTTTCAATTTTAAGTGATTTATATTTTCTAGGTCCTGCTTCCTTAAGAGATCCCTACTGTATTCTCTCTCTTTCATTCTCTTCTCTTTAAAAAAAAATTATCTTTGTGGTAATTGCATACTAAAAATAATATGTAGAATCTAAATTTCAATACTTAATTCTATGAAAAACACTATATATAAGCCACAGTTCATATATCAAAAATACTTTTATTCCAAAAAATATCCCAAAGCAACTTTTGAAAATTTCACAAGAACACACATGTAAAAGATTCCAGAAAAGGGAATAAAATGCAAGGATTAACATACATGAAATGACCAGATTAGATAAACAACAAACTAAATCTTTCCAGGTGGAAAACGGAGTTTGAAAGTAATTCATATCTTCTCTATTCATGGAGGGGGTATTCCCTGGTTTTATTTTTATCACCCTCCAGCCCCCTGCAAAAACCAAGCTTCCATATTCAAAGTAGAAAATGAAAGACAATAAGCATTTGGCTAAGAGTTGCAACTTCAGATGTCTCCCTGGATCAGGACCTGGCAGGAAACACCAATGAATGAAGCAGGATGAACCTAAGGGGAAAGCCAGGCATGGGTTCCAGGGCAAACGGGAGGGCACAGGCCCTATCTAATGGCATTCACAAACTGTCTAAAACTTGGGGGGAGGTAGGAACAAATCCAAAATTGAAACCACAACCAAAACCGAAACATGTTCAAAGCTGCATCCTACCAGTGAGTACCTGTTAGGGCCCTTGTCATTAATAGTTGCACATAGTGTAATGTTGATAGGAAACAAAAGAAAGACAACTACAGGAGATGATGAAAAAGACAACATAACTGAAGAGAACAAAATTACATGGAAAGAGTGATTCAAATATAAGAATATACATCACTTAGGTAAGAACAAGGAGATGGACATTGAAAATTTGAAACTATAACGCACTTTTTTTTTTTTTTTTTTTTTTTGCGGTAAGTGGGCCTCTCACTGCTGTGGCCTCTCCCATTGCGGAGCACAGGCTCTGGACGCGTAGGCTCAGCGGCCATGGCTCACGGGCCCAGCCGCTGCGCGGCATGTGGGATCTTCCCAGACTGGGGCACGAACCCGTGTCCCCTGCATCGGCAGGCAGACTCTCAACCACTGCGCCACCAGGGAAGCCCTATAACGCACTTTTTATTTGGCATAGAAAAATACATTAAAATGGGCTACACAAAGCTCTGAGACATTAACAAATTAACAGAATAGTAGTAGGTAAAAAGGAATTACATCAATAATGTATATGTTTGTGCAAGTAAATATTATTCTCAAAGTACCTGAAAAAAGCTTAAAATGACTTAAATGAAACACAACTCTGGTAATTATGTAGACTCGGTAGTTCTAAAGTGGGAGTAGAGAAAATGAAATGGAAAAATTATGGTAGGGGATATTAAAACATAAAAATAGCTAAAATGGTAAAAACCGGGTTAGGGGGAATGGGGAAGAGGAAACAAAAAAGCAAAGCATATAAAATGGCAAAGGAAACAGAAAAAGGCTGAAAGGAAGGCTGAAGATGATAATAATCAATCAGTTTAAAGTTTTAAGGGATGGTGGTTTTCAAGTACTACTCCATAAAAATGGCAAATATTTCAGTGCAAAAATAAAATAAGGGCAGTCTCTTCTGGATTTCTAGAAACTATAAGGGAATGGACAAACTTTTCTTAATTTAAATTTTTAGTCCTATGAGTTTAAAAAATCCTTTGTTCTCTGCTATTGTTTGTCTACAGATAAGCAAAGTTAGTATTAACTGAAAAATGTGGAAGCATTCTATCAACCCAGATTCAAGTGTTTATCATTTTGTGGGTAAGGACTCATGGTTGTGACTTCATATTTCACATATATTATGATCACCTTTTCTTCTTGTGCAATTGTTTCTGGTTCATGTCACATAGCTAAATATATCATGTCCTTCAGTGATCCACCACTGTAAAGCCATTAGAAGGAAAACAGAAGAGGAGAAAAGGAATGAGAATTTTAATTAGAGGTAGAAAGAAGTGGATAGAAGAGAGTAAAGCAACTTCAACTTTATTAAGCAAAGTAGGAAAAATAAGTAACATACATAATTAAGATGATTTATTAAAACACCAGTGATTTTGACACTATTGAGACTCTATCCTTTCAGAAAAAGTATCTCATGGAGAAACTTACCATGTTAACCTGTGAAATGCTGTCAATGCTTTCAACCTGGACATCTATACCCACTGGCACTGGAGATCCTTCAGAAAGAAGAATGGGTAATATAATGAGGAATCAGGATTATTTTGGAAACATTTAAAGTGGAGAGAGATCAACGTTGCAAATGAATTATTTTTCAAGTTTTAACAATAAATCTCTCCATTGTCTATTGATATATTATTACACATTCAGGGAGTGGATGTAGTCATGGAGTTCATGACTTTGGTAAATATGGGAGCCTTTCCTCCCTTGCCAAAAATTCAGCCTTTTTCACTTGGGCAGTGCATGGCAGGCTAGAGGAACACTTCTAGTACAGTGCTACACAGGGATGCTGCACATTCAGAAATGTCGCTTCCCAGATCATCAGTAACCACAACCTGCATTTGGGATAAAGCAAACATCCTTTGAAATGTGTGGCTGAGAGTATTCTGGAAGTCAGAATTGGAGCAACTTCAGACAGACAAGTACTGAGATTGGTGTGCAGCTGGGTCTCACAGAATCAGGCTCATGCACCCAGAGAACAGACTGAGACCAAGACATTTCCTTGTTACACCTTACAAAGGGTTTCATCTGTTCCTGTGTGAGGGGATGCTGATGTTAATAACTTCATTATTTAGTATTGTGTATGAAATTTGATGCATATATATGTTCAAATAGTTTGTATATTTACACATATAGTCTTCATATGTTTTCTTTCCATGGTGACCAATTCTCAAACTTTATAGTCCCGAGTTAAAAAATGCTTTCAACTATTGTTGACAAAACAGAAATCTTGCCTAGATGGATCCCAGGTGGCTGTTTCAGTCAAGATTCTGGGATTTAGAAGGGACAGGCCAGAAAAACTTCCTTCCTTATTGTCTGGATGTGCTACATGTGACATATATGTGAGTATAATTTAATAAGGCACCTAATTATTGTGTTTTAAATGCACATTATAAAACAAGATATGCCTCACCAGTCCCTGTGCCCCATCTATGACCCCCCTGGCCCATTAATTGGCTGACGTTACCTTCACTTTATAGACCCAGATTCACTCTTCTATTCCATAAGTCTAAACCCTCAATATCATTCTTTACTTACAAGGGTATCAGCTGGCCAGGCACTGGGCCTGTCACTAGAATATATTTCTGTTTCAGGCTTTAGGAATACCTTACTTGAATCTTAACCACCAGCTACGTCCTGCCATATTGGACCAATTACTTCCTGTAATGTATAATGGCAATTCTATTAAAATTTTGTTTAATGATAATTATGATTAAGCATTAACTTGGGAACAGCTCAGTATTATTCCTTTATCAGCTTCACCTCTGGTGCTTTTATTTTGTTTGGTTGTCTTTTTTCTTTAATTGGTAGAGCTATCAAAATAAAAAAAATTATGGAAAGATCTCATCCCTGCCCCTATCTGGCCTTTCAGGATGAGTAAATATTCCCATTAACTCCAATACTCCAAGGGACTGAAGGGATTGGACAGAGAACAGAATGTCCTGGAGAAAATTCTGGCATTAGAGTCCAGACCAGAGTTTGAATCCAGCTCCATGACTCACATGTGACCTAGGGTCAGTAACATCTCTAAGCTTAGTGTCCTCAGCTCTAAGATCCAGTAGTAGTACTCACTTTGGAGACTTACTGAAAGACTAGAAATAATATACAGTAAACTTAACTGATACTCAGTAAATAGCACAGAATAAATGTTACTCTTACTGCAATCAGCAAAAATGTGAAACTGTTCCTAGGACTGCAAACCACAATTCCCAATCTTACACTCAAACATTTAGACAATCAGTCCACCCTTCACTACAAAATGATCCAGTGCTTCTCACAGAGAGCCTATTTTATGACAAAACCTGAACACAACTTGGATTCAAGATCTCATGACTTGTACGTAGGACCTATTTACTGATGACTATCTCTGCAATCCAGGAACAGTCTTATAAAGCCACCATACAAGGACATTCATGCCACCACTGGACAAGCGCTGGGCCCTCGGGGTTGTCTGAAGGCTGGACTGACAGTGGGGTAATAATATAGCTTGTCTCTTAGGAATGGGTTCCTGGAAACATCTTAGATTTCTTCTTTCTTCCCTCTCATTTTTTCTATTCTTGTGGGGATGAGCTCTTCCATCGCAAAGGAAAGTGTTTGTCTTCAGATGCTGTCTGACCTCATTTTTGTCTCCTTTCCATTTGATGCCCAAGTGTACTTTCTCCTGGGTCTAGGACTCTGTACTCTGCTTTGACATTCTGAGGACAGAGTGGAGGGTGAAGGCGTGTAAAGGCAAGATGCAGAATCATAGAATTTTGGAGCTGGATAAAAGCTCCAAAGATCATTCTTTTTGTAAAATAGGAGCTGAGTCCCAGAGAAAAGGTGTCAATAAAGCAAAAACCAAACCAAAACAAAAAACCATGAAATTTGTAGCCACATAAACCCGAGTTAAAATTAAATGTCTGGGGCTTCCCTGGTGGCGCAGTGGTTGAGAGTCCGCCTGCCGATGCAGGGGACACGGGTTCATGCCCCGGTCCAGGAAGATCCCACATGCCACGGAATAGCTGGGCCCGTGAGCCATGGCCGCTGAGCCTGCGTGTCCGGAGCCTGTGCTCCGCAACGGGAGAGGCCGCAACATTGAGAGGCCCAGGTACCGAAAAAAAAAAAAAAAATTAAACGTCTGTAAATCCTTAACTCCTCTAAGCCTCAGTTTGCTCATCTGTAAAATAGGGGAAATAAGTATATGGTATGTGCCTAACTGGGTTGCTGTGAAACAAAATGAAAAAATGCATGTTAGGTCCTTAGCCTAACCTAACATTCAAGTGTCTTAACCAACTTATTCAGTATCTATTTGATGTGTAATACATAGAATATGAAATATAACACTTTCATAAATACTCTTATTAATTCTCTATGTAAAGCATTTGGAATATAGTAAAAATTAAATGACTATTAACTATTACGATTAGGTGTTGATTTCCCAGGATCACTAACTAGATAGTGGCATAGATGTTTATACTGCTCTCTCTCTCTCTATATATATATATATGTATATATATATATATATATATATATATATATATATATAAAGCTAGATCATCAATCTGGTTTTATGCATGCTGGAATAAGGAGAGCTAAATGAAAGTTATTCATCTTATTTGTGAGGTGCATTTAAAATACTTTATATATTACCTAATGTTATTATTATAGCCACTTCGTTAGTTAGCTGGGTAGAATCAATTTTAACTCCATTTGATATGAGGGAATTCATGCTCAGCAAGGTTGAAGAGCTTGCCTGCAACTTAGAGCTGTTTAATGCAGGAATATAGCCAGGTCCCTCTGGCTCCCAATCTGGTCCTCCTGTATGACAAGCAAAGACTACACAAGAGGCTTTTACAGCTTTAGCTTTTGTTTTGACTCAGTAGTCAGTATCTAGATGCTGAATTGTTTTCACTTTAAAGAAACAAAGAAATCATCATCTATAAAACTAAAACAAAAAAACCCCTTAGTTATGGGAGATGTAAAGGGTGGGAAAGTGTAAATAAAGAAAATGAGCTGCAATTTATAACCCAAGTTAAACAAAAAGCTCCCTTAAATATGTATCCTCCTTTATCCACATAATGAGTCAATTAATCTTCTAATGCTTTATAAAAGACACTGCAGTAGCAGCTGGTTTTAATGTTAAGGCTAATTAGGAAAACATTAAGAGAAGTGCTGAAGTTACATTTAGCTCAAGAGGAAAGAAGTATGTGTGTGTGTTTGTGTTATGGACAAGTATAAAGAAAGAGAAGATAAATTTAAGCCTGTCTTTTATATCCTGCAGGCGGATTTTCCCAGGAAGGCAGGCTTGAGAGAACAGAGAAGGGGTGACCTGTATAAAAAGCGGTTCTGACCAAGACAAGAGAAGGTTAAGGACTATATTTCACAGGGCTACCAGACTGACACTTCTGACTGAATTTATGGATTTTTCTGCCTGAACTGACTGAACACACAAGCCATGTGGCTACCATTTAGCTCCAGTCCATGATTGTCAGAAAAATTTCTTAATCGTGGGATGATTTGCCACCTGCCACTAAGTAGTACATTTCAATTGCATTTTTAATGACCCCACAAAGTAGCCGCAGGAAAAAAATTGTTTTAAAAATTCTTAACCTGTATCCCTAACAGATCAAGAGAAGTGGAATTTTAAGATCAGTTTTATGTTTTTCTGAGGGATGAGGATGATATATAGGAGGGAGAATGGAGGCATAAACGCTTTAAGATAAAAGTAGAGGGTTGGCTCTTGGTAATCTATGACGATGCTTGTCAAATTGTAAAGTGTATTCAAATCACCTGCAGATCTTGTTAAAATGCAGATTTTGATTCAGAAAGCCTGGGGTGGGGCCTGATCTTCTGCATTTCTAACTAACTCCCAGGTGATTCTGCAGCTGGTCCTTGGACCACTTTGAGCTACAAAGTGTAGCGTGCTTGTTTCAAGGTCCAAATTCAAGGACGGTAATTTTTCTCTTAATCTTTCTGGCTTTCAGTGGTCTAAAATAGGCCCATAAAACCCTTTCCTCTAGGATAGGAGTTCATTTAATTGAGGAACCTAACCTGACAGGAATTAGGGCAGCTTTTTGAATTGGTGTTGAAGAGAGAACATCATTTTGCGCTGCTAACCGTTACTCGGGAGAGGCCCATTCCAAGCCGTTCCTGTGCGTCTGGAGCCCCCTAATGGCTCAAAGGACCCATAGCCCGGGAAGTTTAACTTCGTGAGATTTTCCCCAGCTAAACCATGGGAGGGAAAAGATTTTAGAAACTCTTTATAGAATCATAGAGACCAAGGTTCAGAATACCTGAGTAAGAGTTGTAGAGTATATTATCCAAACTTTGGGCAAAAATTTGGGGGAAATAAACAGTCTGTTGGGAATGGTAGTTAGATTTCGGGCATCTTTTGGAGAATTGTCATCCTTAATGACACATCTGAGAAGTGGTGATGTAAGACAACAACAACAAACCAAAAAAAAACAAAAACAAAAACAAAAGAAGATTAAAAAAATAGACCTATAAGTAAAAAAAAAAAAAAAACAGAAACGCACACATCTTTAAACCCGATTGATTTTGAGGCTTCTAAAAATCTTAAATTAGGTTCAATAAGTGTGAGAAATGCTCTGGAAAACAAACAAATTCTACTCACCATGATTTAATCTGATGCTGATAATCTAATTCAGTAGTTATCAAATGTGATCTCAGATCAGCTGCATCAGCAGCACCAAGGAATTTATAAGACGTGACAATTGGTGACCCCACTCAAATCTACTGAATCGAAACCTCTGTGGGTGAGGACCAGTAACCTGGCTGTTGAGGAGCCCCCAGGTGACTCTGATGCTTGCTAAAGTTAGCATCATTAACCTAATGAAATCAATACCATACCCTTAGAACTGCAACCCAACGGATTCCAGGAAATGAAAGAACAAAAACCAAACAACCCTCAACATAACAGCTACCTGATGTACTTTTAAATTTTACTCGTTAACAAATGAGTTTTCTAGGGTACCTACACACCTGTTGTGCTTCCCTTTGTCATAACCACAATATGATGAGTATCAAGTTCTCCTCACCCATGGGGCTTCCCTGGTGGCACAGTGGTTGAGAATCTGCCTGCCAATGCAGGGGACACGGGTTTGAGCCCTGGTCAGGGAGGATCCCACATGCCGCAGAGCAGCTAGGCCCGTGAGTCACAACTATTGAGCCTGTGCGTCTGGAGCCCATGCTCCGCAACAAGAGAGGCCACGATAGTGAGAGGCCCGCGCACCGTGATGAAGAGTGGCCCCCGCTTGCCACAACTAGAGAAAGCCCTCACACAGAAACGAAGACTCAACACAGCCAAAATAAAGAAATAAATTAATAAACTCCTACCCCAAACATCTTCTTTAAAAAAAAAAAAAGAGAGAGAGAGAGAAAAGATGGAAAAGCCATTGTTTAAAAAAAAAAAAGTTCTCCTCACCCACGCTGAGTACTTGAAGCATTGGTTATTTATCGAAAAGCGGTACCTGTTCTACTGCTGGGGGATCCTGCCTCCTCACCACCACGCTCACTTCTTTCACCTCCATATCTCTAGCATGAAAAGCTGTCAGTTCAGGAGTTGTGGGTGTGGGAGACCTTAGGTCAATGACAGGAGAGTCAGGATGGGTTTAGCAGTAAGACGGGGAGTTCAGTTTACCTTGTGGATTTTACCACATCCTGTGCATCTCTGGGAAACTTGGTACCCTCAGTGATGCAACTACATGCACAGTAAACAATCTGACAGGAGGAAAGGCTTTCTTACAAGTGTATCCTTCTAATGTGGTTTGCTTCTGTTCCCCTCATCAGCCATTGCATCTTGGTTCTACCACTTACTGCTTTTTTCATGGCCTTGAGAAAATGTCTTGACTTCTTTAAGCCCCAGTTTCCATATTAGGGATCATGATAATGCCTACTTCATAGGGTCACTGTGAGCGTGGAATGAGACAGTGCATTAAAGGGCTTAGCACAGTGCATTAAAGGGCATTCCAACATTTTGATCACTTTTTGTTGCTAGGAGTAAATAAAGGAAAAATCTTCAGCAGAGGTGGTTCGTAGGAAGCCATGGCGTTTGGCAGACTAGTTCTTCAACAAAAGCCAGGCATTGCAGCTCATAAGAATGTTCAACAAGATTTTATGAATATTATCATATAACCCAGCTTAACAAATTTTGATTAAAATAATATGTTGCTGTATGGGCAAGATATATACATTCACTATTTTTGAACACATACTATTTATTGAACACACTATGATAATGTATATAGAAAAAATGAGTCTTTTTGGTTAATTTAAAATGCATAAATTATCAACTGTTCTTATTCAAGAGAAGATCATTGTAAAAGGTTTTTTGTTTTTTTTAAATTGGTGGTCTTGTGTTTTGGTCTTAATTCTTTCAAATTTTCAACTCAATTTTGACAGTGCAATTGATTGTGACACAAGAGTTTTGTAAAGATAGTACTCACCTCCAAATCCAGGTCTCACTGCAGAATTGTGGTCCTCTATATGGAGAAGTTGCTTATGCTTCAGGGGCCACACTTTGGTACTGTCATCTTTCCTCATTCTAGTTTCTTGTTTGCTGTACCTCCAAGGGAGAAAAATGCTTCTGAGATACATATGCTTCTGGATATTTTGATTTAGGTTAGCTTTCTGTGCTCAACATGGTATGCTCTAAAATCTACACATAAAAGCTCATTTTCTCAGTTCATATTACATATAGCCAAAGATCTGCCAGCATTTACTGTTTATTATACAAGGGTGGGGCAGGTAAGCAAATCTTGGAGCACCTTAGATGATAAACTGACTTTGGACGTGATCCTGACAGGCAATGTTTCTCAGAATGTGGGTTATAGTAGGAAAACATGGTCACTAGCACCTGGGTGGAGGTGATCAAGATTCAGATCCACGGACCCCCACCCAGATCAACTAAACCAGAACCAGAGGAAACAGGGCCTAGGCATCTGCATTCAATGTGCTACCTAAGTGATTCTTAGAGTCAATGAAGTTAAACTACCTCTTGAAAAAAACAAAACAAAACAAAACAAAAAACTACCTCTTGCACTAAGACAGTAAAAAAAAACATGAAAAATTGTAGACTGATGAAAATAGTGTTTTACAAAGACAGAATGTGCTGGTTGAGATTAAAGGAAGTACCCCTATGGCAGATTCTGGAACCTGAGAGAAGGCGATGGGCATGGATGGAGAGGAATCCCAGGGAAAAAATGGATGATGTGACAGCTGATTGGACGTAAGGTCAGGTCCAGCTGTGAAGCAGGTACAGCCTATTTTCACCTGCAGTTTTCTAGGGCAAAGGCAAAGTGTGTGGCCTCTCCCGTGTGGGTGGAGTCCTGATCTGGGAGTGAAGCCCGTTCCTCCCTGGGTCTTTGAACTCTGGCAAGTTGCTGGGCCTCCCTGACTCATTTCCTGTGCTGTGACACATACCTCCCAGACGTATTCTAAGTGTGGCGGCAGAATATCTGTGGAAGCGCACACAGCTCCTCTGTATGTGACATGCTGCTGTCTGCTCATCCCCGGTGCCCGAGACCTAGTTCACTGCCTCTTCCAGAAGAACGTTCCTGTCACCATCACTGTCAGCAGCAGCAATAACACAAGACACTGAGGGGTCTTCTAGGCGAATTCTAGTTACTCTGAATTCCTGACTGGCTTTTGCATTGATACATGTCTTCTTCAGGAAACACACGTAAATTTTTAACATAAGACTTGTGAATGCAATTTCCTAACTCAATAAAGTGACTTTGATGGTGGGAATTTCACATCCTGAAGCGGCTGGTTTAAGAAATATGTCCAGGCTTATGGGCACCTCAGATCACCTAGTATGGTCTTTAAATAGAGAAGTTTCTGGCTGAAACCCTCAGAGATTTATGTATGTATTTTTGCCACTGATAGAAATGGCAAAGTTGGAGGAACAAATCTGTTTTGAGTAGAAGACAAATGAGTTTGATTTTAAACATAAGTCATTTTATCCTATGAATAAATGAACACATAGAACTATTTCTTCCAAGGATCTCTTAACTAGAAAACTTCTTTCAAGGAGCTAGAATGAACCATTTATTGAAAAAGTAATAGCAGCTAGTTTTTATTAAATGCCTACTGTGTTCAAGGCTCCCTACCAGATGTTTTGTAAATACTGTCTTTGGGGTGCATCTGAATCACCAGGTTTGCTGGGGCCCATGCCCAGAGTTTCTGGTTCCACAGTTTTAGGGTATGAGAATTTGCATTTACAACAATTTCTCTGGAGAACTACTGGTCTGGAAAATAGCAGACATTTTATAAAAGCTAGCTAGTTGTTATTATTTTATGAAAAATGGAATGTAACCTTGGGTGGAAATTCATGGAAATTTGTGAACTTCTTCAGTAATATACACAACAAAACGGCAATCTCTAATACTCTTTTCAAAAGCATACCCCTCCATGAGATTGGTAGGGATAAATCTTAATTAAGAATCCCCAGAACAATGAACATGCAGCCTGCTATGAAAGGCACTCTTGGCAGTACCTGAAATCACACACACTTTTTCTTACCCTAAGGGCTCTTCTGATGTACAGTGAGATGGCCCATCTTTATTTATTTTTGACTTTATTTATACATCTACTTCTCAAAGAGGTTTATGCGGCTTAGATACCCTCTAAAAGAATTTTTAAAACCTCACACATATTTAAGTAGACACCTACAATTTTTTCATCACAAAAGTGAAAATTACTTAAATATTGATAATAATTTAAAATAAAACATATTCCTCCTTTTAATGTATCCAATGAACCTAAAATACCCACTTTATGCATTTTAAAACACATGAATAAACTCCTCTTTAAAAACCAGAAGTTTTATCTCATTCCTTGTTTTCTTGGAACTTGTATTTTATTTTATTTCCATTTTATTTGAAAGTTCATTCGGGTTTTTCTGTAAGATGTTACGGAAAAACCTGAATGAACTTTTTGGCCAATCCAATATTTCCTTCATTGAATTTTATCACCCCATCATACTTCTTTGCAAGAATATATGTATACATATTAAAATCATCTTTTTTAGTCTCTGTGACTATTGCAAATGGAGCAAAACATAATGCATATAAATGTTGATAAATACTTATTAAAATTATGAATTAAATTTTATAGGAAAAGTATTTCTTAATAAAGTGATGGTATATTTTCCCTATTTTGTGTATCTGTAAATATATATTACTTATTGCACTTGTTATTTCTTGTCTTTTTGATAAAGCCCTTCTAATAGGTATGAGGTGATAGATATCTCATTGTAGTTTTGATTTACATTTCCCTGATCCTACTTTTCACTTCTTTTTTTTTTTTTTTAATTTTTTTTTTTTTAAACCCACATTTGTTTGTTTATTTATTTTTGGCTGTGTTGGTTCTTCACTTCTGTGCGAGGGCTTTCTCTAGTTGTGGCAAGCGGGGGGTCACTCTTTTTTTTTTTTTTTTTTTTTTTTTTTTAATTAATTTATTTATTTATTTTTAGCTGTGTTGGGCTTCGTTTCTGTGCGAGGGCTTTCTCTAGTTATGGCAAGTGGGGACCACTCTTCATCGCGGTGCACAGGCCTCTCACTGTCGCGGCCTCTCTTGTTGCGGAGCACAGGCTCCAGACGTGCAGGCTCAGCAGTTGTGGCTCACGGGCCCAGCTGCTCCACGGCATGTGGGATCTTCCCAGACCAGGGCTCGAACCCGTGTCCCCTGCATTGGCAGGCAGACTCCCAACCACTGCGCCACCAGGGAAGCCCCGGGGGGTCACTCTTCATCGCGGTGCGCTGGCCTCTCACTATCGAGGCCTCTGTTGTTGCTGGAGCACAGGCTCCAGATGCGCAGGCTCAGTAGCTGTGGCTCACGGGCCCAGTTGCTCCGCGGCATGTGGGATCTTCCCAGACCAGGGCTCGAACCCATGTCTCCTGCATTAGCAGGCAGATTCTCAACCACTGCGCCACCAGGGAAGCCCCCTTTTCACTTCTATAGATGAAAATATTGAAAAACTTTGTTGATATATATATATGTAAGTACATGGAATTCCAAGAAATTTTGTTTCAGGAATGTAACTTAATTATTTAAATTCCTTCTTATTTTCCAAAATTCACGTTGTGCTCTATCATCAATTATTTCTAATGATTTGTAATCTGACAAATTAATTAGGTTCTTACTTCAATATTGATGAACTCAAAAAAAAAAAGAAAAAAAAATCACGCAGTTTGTAAAAGGATGTGTTATTTAAACTAAAGTCATCCATTACCTCAACAACAATATCTGTAAAGGTTTCTTTGTACCTGGGAGGATTTTATACACTAGTGTAATACACATAGTTAAGATTCAGGAAGAGGGAGAGGCATGCCTTTATTTTGCCAAATGGGACAGAGCAATCATTAAAGGGAGGCTACAGAGGAGATTGCAGGCAAGTTTTCAGGAGGATCAGTTTTAGGAAAGAGGTCAGAGGAAGTCAGGGATCCAGAAATACTTATTTGAAAACTCTCCATGCCCACGTGCCCCTCTGATAGCTTGCATGTACCCTAAGGGGAACATTATACTCTAGGAGTATAAGTGCCCTATTTGAAGACCTCTGGCTTATTTTTAAAAAAAGACATATATAGAAAGGTTAATAAAATGAAGACTGAAATAGAACAGACAAAGGCAAGAGAAGTAAATATGCTTAATAAGGGGATGAATTTATGACAGAGAATCAGATTTCGCTCAGAGCTTTCTGGCCTGATCCCATATATGTATCATTTTAAGCCCCTTTGTCTTCTGCCCTCTTCCCTTTCCTAGAAAAAATGATTTTGTTTTTAGTAGTTACTGAAAGAAATCTTTTGGATGACTTCTGTCTGAGGAGAGGGTCTTCTAGAAGGCTAGATGCCAATGGGATAGAGCAAAGAAATCTCAACTCATGGAAGAGTCTTGCATCATTACATCATTCTTAATCTTTATAGCATTCTTAATCATTACAGCATTCTTATTCTTTCCCCACAAAGAAAGATTATGAACATTGTTTGAGAAACAACAGGTAAGGCTCGGTAATAGTTATCATTTTTCTTTTTGAGTTAAAACCTTTTTCTTTCTGGATGAAACAAAGGAACCATATTTTTATGTTCCCCCCTCTTGTCAGTATCAGAAACTTTACTATAATTTTGTCACTAAGAAAGTGTGGGTTCAGGGGGAAGGAAGGGCTGGATTTTGAGTGGTTTCAGGGGAATAAAGGGGTCTTTGAGGAGGATATACTAGGCAGAGAATTAAAAAGTACCAGAACTGCTTGAGGAAAAGCAAATACATCCAACTCATTCTGATACATTGGTGTTCAGTAAGTGGAAAGACAAAAACTCATTTTAACTGAGTCATACTCAGCTGGTTGCTTTACCAAACTGCTTTCCCAAGGGCCTATATAGTTGATTAGTTTACTAGGATCAGGACTTGAAAATGACTAGGCCTGACTAAATAGACTATTTACCCAAGAGAGGTTATAATTAAGAAACATATTAAAAAATATTTAATCTAGAGAGTTAACAGTGAGATAAAAATTAGAAGTATGAATGCCATTTTATACCTATTAAATGAGCAGAAAACAAAAGAATTTTAGTACCCAATGCTGCTAAGAATAGGATGAAATAGAAATGTTTATACTTTGTGGGTAGCAATATACGCATAAAACCCGTTTAGAAGTTGATTTTGAGAGCTACGAAGATGATTCTCATCCTTTGATGCCAATCCAAGGAATGCAGTAGTCAGAAGGAAAATCAGTTGATCCAGTTTTTGATCACAAAGAAAACCTTGATAATTCTGGATCCAATGTTCATTTTTAGGTCCCTGATGCTTTTGAAACTTCTTAGAGAGGACATGGTGCATTATAGGGAGTGAATCTTGTGGCTTCAACTGAACTGCCCTTGAACTCATGACTCTGGGAATACACACTTGACTTTAGTCAACAGCCCGTTTCTTATAAAGGAAAAATCTACATGGACGAGCATTTCTGTGGAAGAGCCAGCCAGAGAGAGTGCCCCACTTGAGACCCGACAGTTTCCATGACTTAACTTGTGTCTCTATCAGATCATGAGCTCAGTGAGGTCTCAGTTTCCTCATATGTGAAATGAAGAAATTGGACCAGATTAGGAGCTGGTTTGCAGACATTTTTTGGATAGCCCATATGGTGTATTAAAGTGGAAAATTTCACACGAAAATCTGAATTTTTCTCTTGAAAAATCAGAAAATCTGGCAATACCAAGCTCAAGTTGTCTTATAAGAAGTCTTGACCTGAGCAGCCTCTGCCCCCAGAGGAGCATATAGCCTGTAGTTGCCACAGTCTCTGCCACTCCCTTTGTTATTTGCAGTAGCAGTTGAATTGGCAATCTCTAGGACCCTCTTGGCTTCTACATTAGGTTCCTGGATGTGCTGGTAAATGTTTAAGTGGCTCTCCTGGAAAAAAAAAGCCCTACTTGTAGTGTTTGTTGATTTCCATGATGCAAATACTGCCACCATAGCTGATTCCAAGCTACTGATATGACAGAGATGTGTGTAGCCCATAGTATAGTATAGTATAATAAAGTATAGTTTTGTGTATTATAGTATACTACAGTTTATAGGATAGTATAGTACAGTATAGTGTAGTATTTCTACCAGACATAAATAGATATAAATAATGGAGAACAATAGACAATAGCAACATGTAGTAAAGTAGTTAGGAAGTGGTGAGTTTTAAGTATTTATTACCTTCATTTTAAAAATAATTTATTTAATTGTATATTTATATAATTTAATTTTTAATAATGCTTATATTTAACAGCCTTAACATTTAACAATTGGCTCTTGCAAGCCATTTTGCGTAGACACTGGCACTCTGCTGGTTATTCTTAAAGCCAGAGACAGTGTGTTGTTCTTAACTCTCAACCCAGTACTTGTCATACAAAAGGCACTCAGTACAATTGTTGAAAGAATGAATAAATATTCAGTGAGTCTAGATGTCTAATCCTCTTTGCATCCTTAGAGAGCCAAGTCTCTCGCCTAGGCAAAACAGGAACATTTTCCCCTGCCATGCTTAATTTATTCATCAACTCCTCCTCTCCCCCATTTTGCCTTTAAGAAATAAAGGGAATGTTTGGATGAAAGATTTTTAAAATACTTGGATAAAAAAGGGAATCTTTGGGCAAAAAGTAAGATTATATTCTGAATGAAAAAGGTTAATAGCAAAGGATTTAAGGGCCTGATTGTAGGAAAACTGGCTCAAAATAATGTACATAAATGTGAGCTAATATATAAAGATATACTTCCTAATTTTTAAAGAAAGATCAGGTCTTTCTTCCATGTTCATTCTATTAGTTCTCTTGCATTATGACAGAGTGGACTGTTCATTCATTCATTCATTACTTATTTAATCACCGATAGTCAGGTTGTGTGTAGGGCAAAGAACCTCACGGCATTTATTCATATACTAAGGTCTAAAGTATCCTGGGCTTTTTACTCTAGAAACTATCCTATACAGTAATTTCAGTATTTTTGTCAAAATGCCTTAAAATCTTCATGAGAGAGTGCTGAGTGACAGCTCAGAAACAGGCTGGCTGAATTATTCTGTTCACTGGGGAAAATGCTTAACTTTCATCCTAAGTGGCTGTTTCTGAACTAGGGTCTATGTTTGACACAATCCCTAGTGTCCTAGAGGATTTTTCTTTGAAGAACAAAAGAAGCAGATATAAATTTTAATGAATCATATTGTAGCTTATCGCTGAAAGGGGTACCTCACTTAGAATATAGAGAAGTGAAAACAAACATGCTTGGCCCCATGGAGTAGGAAGCCCGGGGTTCCCTCTTCATTTAAATAGATTCTAAAAATGAGACACCTAACATAGAGAGAAATTCCCACCCCACCACAAAGAACACATGTTCTTCTCTTGTCCCTTAAATGACACCTAAAAAATACACATGGTAGGTTTTACTGCAGCAACTCTTCCACCGAGAGTGTGCTGGTGAGACTGATGAGTTCCTATGACCATCTCCCTTCTTATCTGCACATCCACCCCACAAACTGGACAAACTTCCAATTATTGTTTGAGTCGTAGATGATATTTTAAGCAGTCTCTATTTGTTTCAAAATTAGATAAAATATACTACTAAAATATACTAGATGTAATAAGCAATCTGAAAAAACATACAGTTTGGTTGTATAGCCCCATATTTCCCAAATATTGCTTGCCCAATTGCCTTGAAGAAGACTCAAAGTGTTTAAACTGGGCAAGATTTCATAGCATCTCAGATCCGCGTGTGGGAGCAGAAGCCTGGAAGGGAAGTGTGGGAGGTGGTCCTTGATTTTTAAAAGCAGAGCAGGAATTAGGAATCTAGTGACCTCTCCTCCCCTCCCCCCATACCTCTTTTGTTTTTGGTCATTAAACCTGAGGCTTCAGAAGGATTTATTAAATTTTTGTGTTCTTTCCTGATGTTATAGTGAGTGCTTCATAAATATCCAAGATGTGAGGGCAATCTGGCTGAAACAAAAGTTACCTCACTGATTGCTAAGGTTGGCTGGGTGATATTACTCACCTTTATTCCTCAATTTCTCCTACTGGGTCTTTTTGGGAATCTTGTGCTTGGTGAAAAGGAAAGACTTTCCCTACAACAGGAGGTCATTTCTTGGTTATTAAAGGGTAGTAGGGTGACTAATCGTTCTAGTTTGTCTGCGACTGAGGGGGTTCCTGGGACTTCTAGTGCTAAAAACCATGGAACCCCAGGCAAATCAGGATGAACTGGTCATTCTAGTAGAGAGCTATGCCCCTTCACTAGCAGGTCCAAATATACTCTGATTATTGATGATAAGATAATAATGATGATGTATTGACATTCAGGATGATATCTGAAAGATGATTTTCAAAATGGAAAATGAATTTTAAAAAACAACAAATGGCTTTAATGTCTTTCAGTACTGTCTCATCGATATACAGAACTAAACACTCTGCAAGTAGTTGACATTAGAAATTGGTGCTTAGACTAATTTCTACTCAAAAAATTTGAAGAAACATTAAACTCATGTCGTTATTTATAATAAATGCATTACTCACTGGAGAAATACAATCCTTGAAAGAAGATTCATACATGAGCCCTTTAACTGTTTTCTCCAAAAATAAGAAAGCAAATGCCAGCAGAAACCCCAGATTCTGCTCTTTCTATGCTAATTAGAGGTGATTTATTTTGATGGGTGAATGCTATCTCTAGAGACAACCACTGCCACAAATACGTGCTACCATTAAAGATATAGTTCTGAGGCAGGTGGTGAGAGAAACTGGGACTACACTATGGATATCTTACCGGGTCGGCTTCACTGAAGAGAAGCAGCACTGGTGGGGCTTCTTGATTTCACCAGCAGCACAAGCATTTGACATCAGTATGATCCAGATGCAGGTGAAGAAGACCAGCTGGGAAGCCGGTCTCATCTCTGCAGAAAGAAAGGAATGTAGATGGATGCAACCAATGCTGTTACCAATATTGCTTCTTCATGTGTCTTTTAAAAAATAATTAGAGTGCCAGGTAAAAAGGTATCAAGGAAAAAAGAGAGACATTGTTTTCAATGCTGTGTCTTTTGTTTTAGTAGGTTAAATGGATTGACATCATTTACAGGCAAACATTTGTCTGCATCACCAGCAATTTAAGAAAAACAAAGCAGATTTTTTCATTTTGTTTCCATCCTTTAGCCCCTGTTTCCAGGGAAGGTCCTTAGTGGGATGCTTGATCCCCTACTCAATAAACTCTCAGCTGCAGTCCTCCGCAGACAAAGAAGTGAGATTAGGCATTAAGTCACCTTAATCCAACACAATATCATTTGAATATATTTAATGACTCAGCAAAATAATATGCTTAATGAGAATAAAGATGATTAGTTTAATTTTAGTTATAGTTTTAAAGATCCTTTCCTTTACCTCATGGCTGTTTTTTTAATCCAGAAAGGAATCTTTCCCTCTCCAAATGCGTACAGATTGCCAGAATACAAACAAACTTAAATTATTATTTTATCAAATAAATAATCATATTTTAAGATGATGGTTTATTCCATTGATATAAAAAGTAGTTCAATTTAAGGTTTAATGTGGTGAGCAGCCAGATAAATAAAAAAAGAAATTAGTCTTGGGCAGTGGGTAAGGAATTAAATTATGGCCACATCGGCTCCTAAATGTACTTTGCACACATCGAGTAGAAATATTCCCTCCATGTATGCAAAGTACCAGTGAATGGGCAGGTTAGTGAAATTCAGTTTCTCCAACTGGAAAAGCACAGGGTGAGCAATCCAGCTACAGCTGACCTGTTTACTAGGACTTAAGAAGAATGCTGTTTTCTTCCCAGGGATATACTGTGAAGGAATTCTTAAATTTCCTCGAATTGATTTGTCTCCTTGACACCTCATATCCTGTGTTATTGCTTGATGGTGTTAATTTATTTTGATTTGGGTTATCTCTTCTCTTGGCCCATGCATCTCCTCCTATGTTTCTTTGGCATGTCTTTCCTCTTTAAAATATGTGTTTAATATAAAATATTACAAGTATTAAAATATTACAAATATACAGAATGATGTAATAAATACTTACCTCTCTCTTGATCCCCTATTTAGTGTTTATCATTGTATACAGTTATACTATTATGTATATTACGTACAAATTTTTTGCATATTTCAGAAAGCTTAATAAAAATGGTGTTAAATTATACTTTTACCTCTGCAACATACTTTTCCTCTCCACATTATGCTTAGATTTATTGTGTTGATAGCTGCAGTCCTAGTTAATTTTTGAGTGCCATATAGTATCTTACTGTATAGATAACTAACATTTTATTTATTCTTTTGCTGATGGGCATTATTTCTTACTTTTCAATGATAAACAATCTATTATAAGCAACCCTGCAGTGAATTTTTGTCAATATTTTCTTGTTCTCATACATAAGAGTTTCTCTAGGGTAAGTACCTAGGAGTAAAACTTCTAGGCCGAACAATTTTCACATCTTCAAATTTATAAGAGACTATCATAATGCTCCTAAACATGACTGTACCAATTTACAGCCCCATTAGAAGTGAATGAGAGCCCTCATTTCTTAAAATCTTTTTTTAACATTAATATTATCAGGCTTTTAAATGTTACCCAATCCAATCAATGTTGTAGTTTTAAGTTTAATGTCCCTAATGGCTAGAGAAGTTTGAGCATTTTTTTTCATGTATTTCTGGGCCAGTAAGCTTTCCTCTTCCGCAAAGAGCCAGTCAATAGAAGAAATGTGAGGAAAGTTGCTGGTCTTAAGCTACTTCTGGAGGATGCCACCATGGTCAAAGTTTGTTTTCTACCCTGGTGATCTCATGAGATCCAGGGCCCTGACACTTGACCCGAGCACTCTCTGCTACCTGGCCCTGTTCTCTTCATTAAGTACCAGGATCTACACCAACATTTCCCAAAGTAGTTCTTGGCTACACTGGAGATGTTTTGTGAAAAAATGTTCTGTGCCAAGGGAGTTTGGGAAACACTATACAAAAAAAAAATTTTTGTGGCTGTTTACCAATAAAATTTGTTTGTTGACATTTGAATTTCATAGAGTTTTCATGTATCATGAAATCTTCTTCTCTTTTCTCCCCCAATTAAACACTGTAAAAACCATTTGGTGGGATGGATACAGCCCACGGGGCATAATTTGCCAACTGTGAGTCCCCCGTCTAGGTTGGGGATTCACAGTTCACATCACACGGTTCAGTGAAAGTGTTCTCCTCCTTCAGCAACGGGGAGGATGTGAGTTCAATGGTCTAGCCTCAGTGCTTATCTTACTAGATCTGTTGGAAACAGCCACACACCTGAGCTCTCCCTACTTGAAATATTTTCTTCACCTGCCCTCTGGGAAACTGGACTTGCCTGTTTTCCTCTTACATCTTGCTCATTCCTGCTCGGTTCTATTATCTTATCTCCCTTCCTCTAACAGATTTCACAGTACTCGAATGGCCCTATGCTCAGCACTTCAGTACTTTAGTACTCGCCTTTCCTACCAACTCACTCATTTTGTGATCTCAGCCAGTCTCAAGGCTTTAAGAACTGTATATACACTCCCAAATTATATAATCAGTCCAGGCTTTTCTCCAGAAATTCCATCTCATATTCCTATGGTCTCAATATTTGTGTCCCCCAAATACAAATGCTGAAATCTTAACCCTCAAAGGTGATGGTTTTAGTAGGTGGAGTCTTTGGGAGGTGATTAGGATGAAGCCCTCAAAAATGGGATGAATGATCTCATAAGAGAGGCTCCAGAAAGATCTCTCACCCCTTCCACCATGTGAGGATAAAACAAGAAGTCTGCAACCTGGAAAACAGCCCTCATCTGACCAAGCTGGCACCCTGATCTTGGACATGAACTGTGAGAAATCAATTTCTGTTGTTTATAAACTGCCCAGTGTGTGGTATAGTGTGATAGCGGCCCAAACAGACTAAGACACATATCCAACTGCCTGCTTACTTGGATGTCTGATAAGCATCTCAAGCTCAACATGTCCAAAAGTAAGTTTGTTAATATCCCTCCCCCCAGCCCACCAATAGCCTTCTCTATATCAACTAATAACAACACTGTTCGTTCTTAACTCCTGTCTCTGACATTCCTTGTCCAGTCCACCTTAAAAATACATCCAGGATCCAAGTGCTTCTCACCAGCAGCTCAGCTACTACCCTGGCCTTTTAGTCATCATCATCTGTTGCTTGAATTATTGGTGGTGGCCTGTCTCCTTGCTTCTTCCCTTGCCTTGTTTCAGTTAGTGCTCAACACAGCAGCCAGCGATCCTTTAAAAATGTAAGTCAGGTCAAGTCACTCCTCTCTTCAAAACTCTGCAATGGCTTCTCCTTTTCTTCCATTTGAAAAGTCTTTACAAAGGCTAGGAAAGCCTTACCTAATCTACAGTTCCCTCCTCTTCCCTGCCTTCTGGCTTCTCCACTGTTCCCTCCCCCACCACTGGCTGTAGACATACTGGCCTCTTTGTTGTTCCTGGAACACACCAAACACACTCCCACAGCAGGGTCTTTGCACAGGTTGTCACACTTGCCTGACCCACCCATCATATAGATCCTGACCCACCCAAGGATCTATATGACTAACTCCTTTAACAAATTTAAATCTTTGCTCAAATGTCATTTATTCAATGAAGCATACACTAACCCCCCTTTAAAAAATGCAGTATGCGCCCTTTCCTTCAAACACCTGTTACCAATCTACCACATACTCCACTTAGTATGTTTTATACAATTTACTTATTATAGTTATTATTCATTCTCTGTGTAATCATGCTAGAATGTAAGCTTTACAAGGAAGCATCCTTTGTCTGTTTTGTTCCCTGGGGTATCCTAAACACTTGTAACCATTTTTGGCATATAATCAGTGTTTAATAAATATTTGTTACGTTAAAAGCATCAGAAAAAATCCTGTTTAGTTCTGCTGAATTGTGTGTTTCCAAAACTAGGTTGACCTCAGATCTCCATTTAAAAAAAAAATCCACCAGACTTACTAATATTCCTCAAAAGAAGTGCTCCTCCAGAGCACCCAGTTTGGGAAATTCTGATTTATCAGTAAATCTGTGCTTTACAAATCCTCCTTATCAAAATTCTATGTCCTAGCATCTCATGACTACTTTTTTTTTAACATCTTTATTGCAGTATAATTGCTTTACAATGGTGTGTTAATTTCTGCTTTATACCAAAGTGAACCAGCTATACATATGCATATGTCCCCACATTTCTTCCCTCTTGCATCTCCCTTCCACTCTATCCCATCCCTCTAGGTGGTCACAAAGCACCCAGCTGATCTCCCTGTGCTATGCAGCTGCTTCCCACTAGCTATCTATTTTACATTTGGTAGTGTATATATGTCCATAACACTCTCTCACTTTGTCCCAGCTTACCCTTCTCCCTCCCCATATCCTCAAGTCCATTCTCTAGTAGGTGTGCGTCTTTATTCCTGTCCTGCGCCTAGGCTCTTCATGACCTTTTTTTTTAGATTCCATATATGTGTGTTAGCATAAGGTATTTTTTTTCTCTTTCTGACTTACTTCACTCTGTATGACAGATTCTAGGTCCATCCACCTCACTACAAATAACTCAATTTCGTTCTTTTTATGGCTGAGTAATATTCCATTGTATGTATGTGCCACACCTTCTTTATCCATTCATCTGTCGATGTACAATTAAGTTGCTTCCATCTCCTAGCTATTGTAAATAGAGCTGCAATGAACATTGCGGTACATGACTCTTTTTGAATTATGGTTTTCTCAGGGTATATGCCCAGTAGTGGGATTGCTGGGTCATATGGTAGTGCTATTTTCAGTTCTTTAAGGAACCTCCATCCTGTTCTCCATAGTGGCTGTATCAATTTACATTCCCATCAACAGTGCAAGAGGGTCCCCTTTTCTCCACACACTTTCCAGCATTTATTGTTTCTAGATTTTTTGATGATGGCCATTCTGACTGGTGTGAGATGATACCTCATTGTAGTTTTGATCTGCATTTCTCTAATGATTAATCATGTTGAGCATTCTTTCATCTGTTTGTTGGCAATCTGTATATCTTCTTTGGAGAAATGTCTGTTTAGGTCTTCTGCCCATTTTTGGATTGGGTTCTTTGTTTTTTTGATATCGAGCTGCATGACCTGCTTGTAAATTTTGAAGATTAATCGTTTGTCAGTTGCTTCATTTGCAAATATTTTCTCCCATTCTGAGGGGTGTCTTTTCGTCTTGTTTTCCTTTACTATGCAAAAGCTTTTAAATTTCATTAGGTCCCATTTGTTTATTTTTGTTTTTATTTTCATTACTCTAGGAGATGGGTCAAAAAGGATCTTGCTGTGATTTATGTCATAGAGTGTGCTGCCTATGTTTTCTTCTAATACTTTTATAGTGGCTGGCCTTACATTTAGGTCTTTAATCCATTTTGAGCTTATTTTTGTGTATGGTGTGTAGGGAGTGTTCCAATTTCATACTTTTACATGTACCTGTCCAGTTTTCCCAGCACCACTTATTGAAGAGGCTGTCTTTTCTCCATTGTATATTCTTGCCTCCTTAATCAAAAATAAGGTGACCATATGTGTGTGAGTTTACCTCTGGGCTTTCTATCCTGTTCCATTGATCTATATTTCCGTTTTTGTGCCAGTACCATACTGTCTTGATTACTGTAGCTTTGTAGTATAGTCTGAAGTCCAGGAGTTGATTCCTCCAGCTCCATTTTTCTTTCTCAAGATTGCTTTGGCTATTTGGGGTCTTTTGAGTTTCCATATAAATTGTGAATTTTTTTGTTCTATTTCTGTGAAAAATGTCAGTGGTAGTTTGATAGGGATTGCATTGAATTTGTAGATTGCTTTGGGTAGTACAGTCATTTTCACAATGTTGATTCTTCTAATCAAAGAACATGGTATATCTCTCCATCTGTTTCTATCATCTTTAATTTCTTTCATCAGTGTCTTATAGGTTTCTGGATACAGGTCTTTTGTCTCCTTAGGTAGGTTTATTCCTAGGTATATTATTCTTTTTATTGCAATGGTAAATGGGAATGTTTCCTTAATTTCTCTTTCAGATTTTTCATCATTAGTGTATAGGAATGCCAGAGATTTCTGTGGATTAATTTTGTATCCTGCTACTTTACCAAATTCACTGATTAGCTCTAGTAGTTTTCTGGGAGCATCTTTAGGATTCTCTATGTATAATATCATGTAATCTACAAACAGTGACAGCTTTACTTCTTATTTTCCGATTTGGTTTCCTTTAATTTCCTTTTCTTCTCTGATTGCTGTGGCTAAAACGTCCAAATAATAATAGTGGTGAGAGTGGGCAACCTTGTCTTGTTCCTGATCTTAGTGCAAATGGTTTCAGTTTTTCACCATTGAGGACAATGTTGGCTGTAGATTTGTCATATATGGCTTTTATTATGTTGAGGTGAGTTCCCTCAATGCCTACTTTCTGGAGGGTTTTTATCATAAATGGGTGTTGAATTGGTCAAAAGTTTTTCTGCATCTATTGAGATGATCATATGGTTTTTATTCTGCAATTTGTTAATATGGTTTATCATATTGATTGATTTGCTTATATTGAAGAATCCTTGCATTCCTGGGACAAAGCCCATTAGATCATGGTGAATGATCCTTTTAATATGGATTCGGTTTGCTAGTATTTTGTTGAGGATTTTTGCATCTATGATCAGTGGTATTGGCCTGTAGTTTTCTTTCTTTGTGACATCTTTGTCTGGTTTTGGTATCAGGGTGATGGTGGCCTCATAGAATGCTTTTGGGAGTGTTCCTCCTTCTGCTATATTTTGGAAGAGTTTGAGAAGGATAGGTGTTAGTTCTTCTGTAAATGTTTGATAGAATTTGCTTGTCAAGCCATCTCGTCCTGGGCTTTTCTTTGTTGGAAGATTTTTAATCACAGTTTCAATTTCAGTGCTTGTGATTGGTCTGTTTATATTTTCTATTTCTTCCTGGTTGAGTCCCAGAAGGTTGTGCTTTTCTAAGAATTTGTCCATTTCTTCCAGGTTGTCCATTTTATTGGCATATAGTTGCTTGTAGTAAACTCTCATGATCCTTTGTATTTCTGTAGTGTCAGTTGTTACTTCTCGTTTTTCATTTCTAATTCTATTGATTTGAATCTTCTTTTTTTTCTTGATAAGTCTGGCTAATGGTTTATCAATTTTGTTTATCTTCTCAAAGAACCAGCTTTTAGTTTTATTGATCTTTGCTATCATTTCCTTCATTTCTTTTTCATTTATTACTGATATGATCTTTATGATTTCTTTCCTTCTGCTAACTTTTGGGTTTTTTTGTTCTTCTTTCTCTAATTGCTTTAGGTATAAGGTTAGGTTGTTTATTTGAGATGTTTCCTGTTTCTTAAGGTAGGATTGTATTGCTATAAACTTTCCTCTTAGAACTACTTTTGCTGCATCCCATAGGTTTTAGGTCATTGTGTTTTCATTGTCATTTGTTTCTAGGTGTTTTTTGTTTTCCTTTTTGATTTCTTCAGTGATCTCTTGGTTCTTAAGTAGTGTATTGTTTAGCCTCCATGTGTTTGTATTTTTTACAGATTTTTTCCTGTAATTGATATCTAGTCTCATAGCGTTGTGGTCAGAAAAGATACTTGATATGACTTCAATTTTCTTAAATTTAGCAAGGCTTGATTTGTGACCCAAGATATGATCTCTCCTGGAGAATGTTCAATGAGCACTTGAGAAGAAAGTGTATCCTGTTGTTTTTGGATGGAATGTCCTATAAATATCAATTAAGTCCATCTTGTTTAATGTATCATTTAAAGCTTGTGTTTCCTTATCAATTTTCATTTTGGTTGATCTGTTCATTGGTGAAAATGGAGTGTTAAAGTCCCCTACTATGATTGTGTTACTGTTGATTTCCCCTTTTATGTCTGTTAGTATTTGCCTTATGTATTGAGGTGCTCCTGTGTTGGGTGCATAAATATTTACAATTATTATATCTTCTTCTTGGATTGATCCCTTGATCATTATGTAGTGTCCTTCATTGTTTCTTGTAACAGTCTTTGTTTTAAAGTCTGTTTTGTCTGATATGAGAATTGCTACTCCAGCTTTCTTTTGGTTTCCATTTGCATGGAATATCATTTTCCATCCCCTCACTTTCTGTCTGTATGTGTTCCTAGGTCTGAAGTGGGTCTCTTGTAGACAGCATATATATGGGTCCTGTTTTTGTATCCATTCAGCCAGTCTATGTGTTTTGTTTGGAGCATTTAATCCATTTACATTTAAGGTAATTATAGATATTTATGTTCCTATTACCATTTTCTTAATTATTTTGGGTTTGTTTTTATAGGTCTTTTCCTTCTCTTGTGTTTCCTGCCTGGAGAAGTTCCTTTAGCATTTGTTGTAAAGCTGGTTTTGTGATGCTGAATTCTCTTAGCTTTTGCTTGTCTGTAAAGCTTTTAATTTCTCCATAAAATCTGAATGAGGTCCTTGCTGTGTAAAGTAATCTTGGTTGTAGGATTTTCCCTTTCATCACTTTAAATATGTCCTGCCACTCCCTTCTGGCTTGCAGAGTTTCTGCTTAAAGATCAGCTGTTAACCTTATGGGGATTCCCTTGTTGTTATTTGTTGCTTTTCCCTTGTTGCTTTTAATATTTTTTCTTTGTATCTAATTTTTGATAGTTTCATTAATATTTGTCTTGGTGTGTTTCTCCTTGGATTTATCCTGTATGGGACTCTCTGCATTTCCTGGACTTGATTAACTATTTCCTTTCCCATATTAGGGACGTTTTCAACTATAATCTCTTCAAGTATTTTCTTAGTCCCTTTGTTTTTCTCTTCCTCTTCTGGGAGCCCTATAATTCAAATGTTGGTGTGTTTAATGTTGTCCCAGAGGTCTCTGAGACTGTCCTCAATCCTTTTCATTCTTTTTTCTTTATTCTGCTCTGCAGTAGTTGTTTCCACTATTTTATCTTCCAGGTTACTTGTCCGTTCTTCTGCCTCTGTTATTTTGCTATTGATTCCTTCTAGAGAATTTTTAATTTCATTTATTGTGTTGTTCATCATTGTTTGTTTGCTCTTTAGTTCTTCTAAGTCCATGTTAAACGTTTCTTGTATTTTCTCCATTCTATTTCCAAGATTTTGGATCATCTTTACTATCATTACTCTGAGTTCTTTTTCAGGTAGACTGCCTATTTCCTCTTCATTTGTTAGGTCTGGCGGGTTTTTACCTTACTCCTTCATCTGATATGTGTTTTTCTCTCTTCTCATTTTGCTTATCTTACTGTGTTTGTGGTCTCCTTTTTGCAGGCTGCAGGTTCGTAGTTCCCGGTTTTTTTGGTGTCTGTCCCCAGTGGCTAAGGTTGGTTCAGTGTGTTGTGTAGGCTTCCTGGTGGAGGGGACTAGTGCCTGTGTTCTGGTGGATGAGGCTGGATCTTGTCTTTCTGGTGGGCAGGTCCACATCTGGTGGTGTGTTTTGGCGTGTCTGTGGCCTTACTGTGATTTTAGGCAGCCTCTCTGCTAATGGGTGGCGTTGTGTTCCTGTCTTGCTAGTTGTTTGGCATAGGGTGTTCAGCATTGTAGCTTGCTGGTCGTTGAATGGAGCTGGGTCTTGGCATTGAGATGGAGATCTCTGGGAGAGCTTTCACTGTTTGATATTACACGGAGCTGGGAGGTCTCTGGTTGACCAGTATCGTGAACTTGGCTCTCCCACCTCGGAGGCACAGGCCTGATGCCTGGCTGGAGCACCAAGACCCTGACATCCACACGACTCAGAATAAAAGGGAGAAAGAAAGAAAGAAAGAAAAAATAAAATAAAATAAAGTTATTAAAATAAAAATAATTATTGAAAATAAAAAAATTTAAAGTAATAAAAAAAAAGAAAGAAAGGAGCAAACACACCAAAAAACAAATCCACCAATTATAACAAGCGCTAAAATCTATACTAAAACAAACAAACAAAAAACGGACAGACAGAACCCTAGGGCAAATGGTAAAAGCAAAGCTATACAGACAAATCACACACAGAAGCATACACATACACACTCAGAAAAAGAGGAAAAAGGAAAAAATATGTATATATCATTGCTCCCAAAGTCCACCGCCTCATTTTGGGATGATTCATTGTCTATTCAGGTATTCCACAGATGCCGGGTACATCAAGTTGATTGTGGAGCTTTAATCCACTGCTCCTGAGGCTGCTGGGAGAGATTTCCTTTTCTCTTCTTTGTTTGCACAGCTCCCAGGGTTCAGCTTTGGATTTGGCCCACCTGTGCCTGTAGGTCGCCTGAGGGCGTCTATTCTTCGCTCAGACAGGACGGGGTTAAAGGAGCCGCTGATTCGGGGGCTCTGGTTCACTCAGGCCGGGGAGAAGGAGGGATACGGATGTGGGGCAAGCCTGTGACGGTAGAGGCCAGCGGGACGTTGCAGCAGCCTGAGGCGTGCCGTGCGTTCTCCCGGGGAAGTTGTCCCTGGATCACGGGACCCTGGCAGTGGCGGGCTGCACAGGATCCCAGGAGGGGAGATGTGGATAGTGACCTGTGCTCGCACACAGGCTTCTTGGTGGCGGCAGCAGCAGCCATGGCGTCTCATGCCCGTCTCTGGGGTCCGCGCTGTTAGCCGCGGCTCGCGCCCGTCTCTGGAGCTCGTTTAGGTAGTGCTCTTAATCCCCTCTCCTCGCGCACCATGAAACAAAGAGGCTAGAAAAAGTCTCTTGCCTCTTCAACAGGTCCAGACTTTTTCCCGGACTCCCTCCCGGCTAGCCGTGGTGCACTAACCCGTTCAGGCTGTGTTCACTCCGCCAACCACAGTCCTCTCCCTGCGCTCCGACCGAAGCCCGAGCCTCACCTCCCAGCCCCGTCCGTCCCGGCCGGTGAGCAGACAAGCCTCTCGGGCTGGTGAGTGCTGGTCGGCACCGATCCTCTGTGCGGGAATTGCTCCGCTTTGCCCTCCGCACCCCTGTTGCTGCGCTCTCCTCCGTGGCTCCGAAGCTTCCCCCCTCCGCCACCCACAGTCTCCGCCTGCGAAGGGGCTTCCCAGTGTGTGGAAACCTTTCCTCCTTCACGGCTGCCTCCCACTGGTGCAGGCCCCGTCCCTATCCTTTTGTCTCTGTTTATTCTTTTTTTCTTTTGCCCTACCCGGGTACGTGGGGAGTTTCTTGCCTTTTGGGAGGTCTGAGGTCTTTTGCCAGCGTTCAGTAGGTGTTCTGTAGGAGCTGTTCCACGTGTAGATGTATTTCTGATGTATCTGTGGGGAGGAAGGTGACCTCCGCGTCTTACTCTTCCGCCATCTTGAAGCTCCTCTCATGACTACTAAACTTTTAAGTTTATAATGAAATACTGATAGCTGATGAAGGGTAGGCAAGACAGTAAGAGGGGATTTCTTGTAACAATACTTTGAGCTGAAGGAATGAAGCACTAAAGTAGAATTTCATCCACCTGTCAGGCAGGCAGTGGAGCTCTTCTGGGGGACGCATGTTTTTCACGAATGTCTGGCAGGTCATATGCGTCCTCACCATCACTTAATCATATCAGGTGCCCTGGGTGCCCCCCTCCACACTGTAGAAATGACACAAATCCATCTGACCTCTTCATTGAATCATCTTTGCTAGAACAACTATCCATATCAACATTAACATTAAGGGAGGAGTAAAAGCAGTTTAAAATTTGTTAGCTATGAATTTTAAGTCTGCATAAAAATAAAAATAAGGCAATGGCCTAGGATACAAAGAGTTGGCTCACAGAAGGTCTTAGGGTTTCAATTCAGTCACAGTAAGACATCTGCCTCTGTTGTTGCTAGATCTGCTCCTTATCCCTTTAGTGCTTTCTTTGCAAACCCAGGAAGCTTCTTAAGAAAAGAGCAGAAAACCACATCTGTCAAAATTAGAAAGTGGTAACTCCCGGAAACAAAATAATCTCAGGGTCACTGGAGACTTTGTAAAGGTTTAAGGTCTCCCTCACGTCAATTGCTTCCTGTTCACTCTCCTTCCATTCTGATGATGTCAGCCAGTTTCTATTCCTTTGGCAGGGAGCCAAGGGGAACACTTGGATAGCAGAGCTGTGTCCTCAATATTCATCTTGGGATATGAAGCTACTTTGCTTACAAAGAGAAAACACAAGGTAACTGGAGGTCTTATTTATATTGGATCAAGAACATCTGACCACAATAACGAATTCCAAGCCTCCACAGATTTCCCACTGTGTCCGCATGATGCCAAGTAGGCAAAATATCTTGAGTGGGAAATTGTAGAGTCATAGAATGTTGATATGCAAAGATCTTTGGAGATCATTTAGATTACCTACATCCTTCTCTTTTTTGTACATGAGGAAACTAAGACTGGAGAGGTTAAGCACCCAATTCATTTGCTTTTTTTTAACGTCTTTATTGAAGTATAATTTCTTTACATAGTTGTGTTAGTTGCTGCTGTATAACAAAGTGAATCAGCTATACGTATACCTATAACCCCATATCCCCTCCCTCTTGCGTCTCCCTGCCACCCTCCCTATCCCACCCCTCCAGGTGGTCACAAAGCAGCGAGCTGATCTCCCTGTGCTATGTGGCTGCTTCCCACTAGCTATCCTTTGGTGCATTGGAAATGCAATGTAACATGGACATGTCAAGAGCAGCCACTAGGAGGCATTTGCTATCCCTCCAAAAAACCTTGCTCTCACTCATAAATGGTGTTTTCTCTTCCGTTTCCCAGAATTATCAGAGCCCCGATAGAGCATCTTTCCAACCCACTGCCCTCTTTCATTCCCCTCCCACTTCATTCCTGAGTTACAGAATCAACAGTGATGGGAGCGGGGACTCCACATTACCGGAAAGTGGGTGACAGGAATGCAATCTTCATCATAGTGTAATAATACAATATAACCACGAGATGGCAGCGCAGACTACACAATATTGTTTAAGCATTCTCTTCCTTATGAAATGAAAACCACAAACTAAATGATTAGCACTTTTGATACTGCAAAATTAAATGAGAAGATTAATAATATAATGTCAAATGATTCAGGCAAAAAGAAAATCCCTGTTATTCAGGAAAACGCAATTATTTACCTTGCATGAAGATTGAACACTGAGCATATTTTAAAGCATGTTTTATAGATATAAGAATAGCATTTCGTTTTATCTCCGGGAACGCTAGGCTATAGAGGTGAACACTGGAAAAAGAAACTTTCCAGAGAAAAACAAATATCATATGATATCACTTATATGTGGAATCCAAAAAGATGATACAAATGAACTTATTTACAAAACAGAAACTGACTCACATAGAAAACAAACATAGACCAAAGGGAAAGGCGGGGGGGCGTAAATTAGGAGTTTGGGATTAGCAGGTACAAACTACTATATATAAAATAGATAAACAACAAGGTCCTACCATATAGTAAAGGGAAATATCTTCAATATTTTGTAATAAACTATAGTGAAAAAGAATATGAAAAAAAAGGCTATATATAGGCTGAATCACTTTGCTGTACACCAGAAACTAACACAACATTGTAAATCAACTATACTTCAATAAAAATGAGACTTTTCATCAAAATAAAGTGCGTGTCATGAGTCGTGTATTGAAAGGACATGGGATAAGGAACTAGGAGACTTGGCTCCAGGATGGGATGTGGCACTTAACTGTATGATTTTTAGAAAGCTTCTTAACCTCTCTGGGCTTCCATTTCCTCTTCTGTATTCATTAGGCAGATGGATTTAGATGATTTTTGAAATCCCTGAGGAGACAATCAAATATAGTGGTTAAGAATGTGATCTTTGGCAACAGACTTCCTAGGTGCAAATCCTAATTCTTGCATTTACTAGATGTGTGAACATGGGCAATGGCTGGATATTTTTCTCTGAGTCAGTTACTTCATATGTCAATTCAGGATGACATCACTAGGACCTATCTCTTAGGATTATAGTCAGAATTGATGGGATAATACCATGTGTTTAGCACAATGTCTAGTACATTGAAAGTACAAAATTAACATAATTAATGTTAACTGCCAATCTTATTCATCTTTATTAATATAGTCTTTGCATTTCCAACATCATGACTTTGATCAAAACTACCAGCATTCTCCTAGCTTCCAGTCTTGAAAATTTGAAGTCATCTTTGACCCCTACCTTTTCAAGGCTTGAATGTTTTTGGTTTATTGGTTTTTTTGCTTCAGAACTTTTTTTCTTTCTTTTTAGTTTCCTGGTCTTCCCAATGCCACTAGACTGTTTTGCCTGTAACATAAATAAATACCTCAATCAGCCTCCTTGCTCCAAGCTTTCTATTTTACTCTCTTCCATATGCTTTTGCCAAATTTCTATTAATGATACTTCTTTTTTCTAACTTCTTTTCTCTGGTTAAGATGTTTTCATATTGCCTTTAGGAGAATGCTTATTCTGTTACATTGGCCTATGTTACTACACCTTTGCAAATACTGTCATCACTGTAGCTTTATTGTAAATAAATCTTAAAATCCTCCAACTTCATTCTTCTTATTCAAAGCTGTTTTAGTTATTCTAGTTCCTCTGTTCTTCTGTATAAGTCTTAGAGTCAGTTTTCTACATCTACAAAATTCTGCTAGAATTTTGATTGGCATTGCATTAAATATGTAGGTCAGTTTGGTGAGAATAGACATCTTATGTTGAATCTTCCAATCACAGAGCATGGTATGTCTCTACTTAGGTCTTTTATGACTTCTTTTAATAGTGTTTTATAGTTTTCAGCATCTAGATCTTGTACATGTTTTATTAGATTTAATGCCTAAGTATTTATAGCTTTGGAGTTATTATAAATGGCACTGGTTTTTAAAATTTTGGCTTCCAATTATACATTGCTAGTATATAGAAATATAATTAATTTTTTCCTCAATTAAGAAATTGTGGGAAAATACATAACATAAAATTGATCTTAATCATTTTTCAGTGAACAGTTAGGTATGTATTAAGTACATTCAAATTATTGTGCAACCATCAATACCATTCATCTCCAGAACTCTCTCCTCTTTTGTTTTTAAGACAATTTTTAAAGAGCAGTTAATGGTTCGCAGCATTTAAGTTTCCTCCATATCTTTTCATGGCTTGATAGCTCATTTCCTTTTAGCACTGAATAATATTCCATTGTCTGGAATATTCCATTGTACCACAGTTTAGTTATCCATTTAACTACTATAAAGGACATCTTGGTTGCTTCCCAGTTTTGGCAGTTATGAATAAAGCTGCTGTAAACATCTGTGTGCAGGTTTTTTTGTGGGCACATAAGTTTTCAACTGCACTGGGTAAATACCAAGGAGTGTAATTCCTGTATCATATGGTAAGAATCTGTTTAGTTTTGTAAGAGACCACCAAACTGTCTTCAAACGTGGCTGTACCATTTCATATTCCCACCAGCAATGAATGAGAGTTTCTGTTGCTCCACATCCTTGTCAGCATGTGGTGTTGTCACGGTTCCAGATTTTGGCCATTCTAGTAGATGTGTAGTGGTGTCTCATTTTAATTTGCATTTCCCTGAAGACATATGATGTGGAGCATCTTTTTATATGCTTATTTGCCATCTGTATAACTTCTTTGGTGAGGTGTCTGTTAAGGTCTTTGTCCTATTTTAAAATTGGGTTGTTTGTTTTCTTTTTTATGTGTTTGTTTGTTTGTTTTCTTATTGTTGAGTTTTAAGAGTTCTTTGTATATTTTGGACAATAGTCTTTTATCAGATGTGTCTAGCAAATATTTTTTCCCATATTGTAGTTTGTATTATCATTCTCTTGACATTGTCTTCTTTTTTGAATATTCAAATTTTTATTATGTGCTTGATGAAAAATTAAAGAACACATTGCTTAGTGTTACCCATAATTTTTTTTCACACACACTGTATTTTATTTTTACAAGAGATAAATAAACTGACACCAAGCACTGTAAATGGATGACCACAACAAAAGCAACAATGATTGCAATTACCAAACATGAAATACACTCATACTATTGATATTGTCTTTTGCAGAGCAGAACTTTTTAATTTTAATGAAGTCTAGCTTGTTTTGTTTTTTGTTTTTTTTTCATGGATTATGCCTTTGGTGTGGTATCTAAAATGGCATCGCCATAGCCAAGTCATCTAGGTTTTCTCCTTTGTTATTTCCGATGAGATTTATAATTTTGCATTTTATATTTAGGTGTGTGATTCTTTTTGAGTTAATTTTTGTGAAGGGTGGAAGGTCTGTATTCTGCTCGTTTTGGATGGCATGTCCTATAAATATCTGTTAAGTCCATCTGGTCTAATGTGTCATTTAAGGCTGTTGTTTCTTTATTCATTTTCTGTCTGCATGATCAATCCATTGATGTAAGTGGGGTATTAAAGTCCTCTACCATTATTGTGTTACTGTCAATTTCTCTTTTAATATTTGCTTTTTATATTTAAGTGCTCTTATATTAAGTGCATATATGTTTATTTATGTTATATCTTCTGCTTGGATCGACCCCTTTTTATCATTATATAAAGCAGTTCTTTCTCTTTTATTACAGACTTTGTTTTAAAGTTTATTTTGACTGATATGGGTATAGCTACCCCAGCTTTTTTTGTTTGTTTTTTTCCATTTGCATGGGTTGCTTTTTTCCATTCCTTCATTTTCAGTCTATCTATGTCTTTAGCTCTGAAGTGACTCTTTTGTAGGCAACATATAGATTGGTCTTGATTTTTTTTTAATCCAATTGGCTACGCTGTGTTTTTTGACTAGAGAATTTACTCCATTGACATTTAAAGTAATTACTGATAAGTATGTACTTATATCCATTTTGTTATTTGTTTTCTGGTTGTTTTTATGGTTCTTCTCTGTTCTTTCCTTCTTCTTCTTGTCCACTCCCTTGTGGCTTGATGATTTTCTTTAATGTTACGTTTAGGTTCCTTTCTTTTTATTTTTTGTGTATCTATTGTAGGTTTTTAATTTATGGTTACCATGATGCTCATATATATATTGACCTATAACTATATCTACTTGTTTTAAAATGATAGTCATTTAAGTTCAAACACATACAGGGATTCAGGGTCTTCCTACTCCATCATCTTGACTCTGTCTCTCAAGCCTGCTTTTTATTGCTATTTGTTAGCAGTTCTAAATGATACCAGTAATAGTACGCTCCTCCGTGAAAAAAATATTTTGTTAGTCGGTTTGAAACAACTGCTGCCATTACTGTTAAGTATTACTCATATGTATATAAATTTAAATTAGCATGTGTTATTAAAGAAGCATTAATAAAGAGTACATTCTGTTTAGAAGTTTATTCAGAGAACTTCCATTTAACAGTTGCTCTACACCCATGGGAATTCAGCTATTTGTACTCACTTTAAGAATAAGCTTACAGAGAGATATACCATGTTCTTGGACTGGAAGAATCAACATTGTGAAAATGACTCTACTACCCAAAGCAATCTACAGATTCAATGAAATCCCTATCAAACTACCAATGGCATTTTTCACAGAACTAGAACAAAAAATTTCACAATTTGTATGGAAACTCAAAAGACCCCGAATAGCCAAAGCAATCTTGAGAACGAAAAATGGAGCTGGAGGAATCAGGCTCCCTGACTTCAGACTATACTACAAAGCTACAGTAATCAAGACAGTATGGTACTGGCACAAAAACAGAAAGATAGATCAATGGAACAGGATAGAAAGCCCAGAGATAAACCCATGCACATATGGTCACCTTATCTTTGATAAAGGAGGCAAGAATATACAGCCGAGAAAAGACAGCCTCTTCAATAAGTGGTGCTGGGAAAACTGGACAGATACATGTAAAAGTATGAAATTGGAACACTCCCTAACACCATACACAAAAATAAACTCAAAATGGATTAAAGACCTAAATGTAAGGCCAGACACTATCAAACTCTTAGAAGAAAACATAGGCAGAACACTCTATGACATAAATCACAGCAAGATCCTTTTTGACCCACCTTCTAGAGAAATGGAAATAAAAACAAAAATAAACAAATGGGACCTAATGAAACTTCAAACCTTTTGCACAGCAAAGGAAACCATAAATAAGACCAAAAGCCAACCCTCAGAATGGGAGAAAATATTTGCAAATGAAGCAACTGACAAAGGATTAATCTCCAAAATTTACAAGCAGCTCATACAGCTCAATATCAAAAAAACAAACAACCCAATCCAAAAATGGGCAGAAGACCTAAATAGACATTTCTCCAAAGAAGATATACAGATTGCCAACAAACACATGAAAGAAAGCTCAACATCATTAATCATTAGAGAAATGCAAATCAAAACTACAATGAGATATCATCTCACACCAGTCAGAATGGCCATTATCAAAAAATCTAGAAACAATAAATTCTGGAGAGGTGGCGGAGAAAAGGGAACACTCTTGCACTATTGGTGGGAATGTAAATTGATACAGCCACTATGGAGAACAGTATGGAGGTTCCTTAAAAAACTACAGATAGAACTACCATATGACCAAGCAATCCCACTACTGGGCATATACCCTGAGAAAACCATAATTCAAAAAGAGTCATGTACCAAAATGTTCATTGCAGCTCTATTTACAATAGCCAGGATATGGAAGCAACCTAAGTGTCCATCAACAGATGAATGGATAAAGAAGATGTGGCACATATATACAATGGAATATTACTCAGCCATAAAAAGAAACAAAATTGATTTATTTGTAGTGAGGTGGATGGACCTAGAGTCTGTCATACAGAGTGAAGTAAGTCAGAAAGAGAAAAACAAATACCGTATGCTAACACATATATATGGAATCTAAGAAAAAAAAAACGTCATGAAGAACCTAGGGGTAAGACGGGAATAAAGACACAGACCTACTAGAGAATGGCCTTGAGGATATGGGGAGGGGGAAGGGTAAGCTGGGACAAAGTGAGAGAGTGTCATGGACATATATACACTACCAAACGTAAAATAGATAGCTAGTGGAAAGCAGCCGCATAGCACAGGGAGATCAGCTCGGTGGTTTGTGACCACCTAGAGGAGTGGGATAGGGAGGGTGGGTTGGAGGGAGACGCAAGAGGGAAGAGATATGGGAACATATGTACATGTATAACTGATTCACTTTGTTATAAAGCAGAAACTAACACACCATTGTAAAGCAATTATACTTCAATAAAGATGTTAAAAAAAAAGAATAAGCTTACCAAAGTTTGAAATTACTCAGATTGAAGTTTTGTCTCCAATCCCATTGGTATTACATATTCTTATATTTAAATGTTAGATTAAAAATTAATAATGGGAACACATTGACTAAAAAGACAGGGAGAATTTAAGTTACTTTAATTATATCATTGTATGGGAATCACTTGAAAATTCTGTTTTTAAAATTTACAAAAATGAAACAGCATGCTAATTGCAAGGTAGAATAGTTTTGTTTGCAAAGTGTATGTTTTAGTTCTTCCATCAGCTATAGCAAAGATGTTGATGATTCTGGTTATAGGTGTATTGAATATAAGTGTAAAAAGAAGATAAGAATTTGGAAGAGCATTGGCAAATTTGTACAAGTGAGGCATAAGAACAGAAACTAATATTAATTATTTATTATGGTGATAGAAATGTAAATGTATATTCTTTTAAACATATAAAAATGTAGTTTAAAACATTAATCTGTTGCTTTTTCATTTTTATGCTATAATATTTTATTTTTTACTGACATAATGTGAAATTAAAGAAAATTTTTATTGCTTGTATTCTTTCCTGACCATTGTTATTATTATTTTATTTTGTGATTATTACTGAGAATACTTCTATCATATAGAGGAGGCATTGTTAAGAAATTTTCAACTCCATCTGTCAAATAAGCTTGTTATGCCACTGACCCTGACTACCTTGCAAAACAGCAATTCTAATCTATTTCTAGGTAAAAACCTAGGAATAGAAAATGAGTGCACATGTCCACTGAAAGACAAATTCATAGCTAGTTTATTTACAACCAAACCCTGGAAACAACTCAAAAGTCCATCAACAGGAGAATGGATAAACTGCGGTGTTTAAGAAAACAATGGACTTCTATCCAACAGAAAGTTGATTAAACTAATGGTAAACAATGACATGGATAAATATAAAATATTATGTTGAGTAAAATAAACCAGATACAAGAGTACTTCCCATATTATTTCACTTATAAAAACAGGCAACAATGCTGTGATAAAAATATCTACATAATAAAACATTAATATAGTATAAAAATAATAGCTTAATTTTGCTCTTGATAAACACTATTTTCTCCTGTGTTTAGTTCATACTCTTGTTTTCTTTCAGGTGTAGCTAAAGAAAAAGTGAAAGACTGAATCTGTTTTCCATTAGCCTCTGCTTGGACAAATGGCTATAGGATTCCTCTTACAGAGCATCCTGTATCCATCTGCCTGCCTCCTGAGACATGTTCCTTAAAATTTCCTTATGATCATACTTTGTATACATTATTGTTTTAAATGATGAGCCAGTGAATGATTTTATAACAGTTTAGCAAGGCTGCTACTATTCCTAATAACCACCAGTGACTGTGAGTTGAATATGTATGAAGTCACAGAGCATAGGGCTTGGCATATGGTAAGTGCTTAAATAAATAAATCCTTGATAAATTCTTGATAAATATAGTCCTAGTTGTTTTAAATACACTGATGTAAGATTTATACACAGTATTACCATTTTCCTCATATGGATATTCTTTTATTGTTTTTGGAGGTCTGACACAACTGTCTCTATGGTAGCAAATATGAACTTGGTGTTTTCTCTCTAAAAAAATGCATTAATGAAGAAATTGTACATGACACCAATTTTTTCAAATTTCCAAAAGATAATTAGTTTGAGGAGACTGGCTACGCACATCCATTCAGTTTATAAAAAGCTAACTGCAATTCTTTCCTAAAAAATATTTCTCTTGCCTTCCTAGAGTCCTGTATTTCAGCAGGTATTTTATTTATATTGGCAAGTTCTCCATTTTTGTCTATGTTATAGTATAATCAATCCATTAAATATCATTAAGCTATTACAAAGTGTCTGCTAGGTACATAATTTATATAATTGGAGTAAATGGCCTCTATGTAACATTTATAACAGGTCACTAAAGCAGAAGAGGAGCCAACGTTACAGAGATTTTTTCACTTGAGATTGTCATTCTCAAACTTCAGTGAGCATTGAGCCCACAGGTATTGGCAGAAAATAGCCAATATTTAATAATAAATTAAATGGAGTATAATCTATAAAAATATTGAATTACCAGTTTACCCCTGAAACGAATGTAATAATGTAATCAACTATACTTCAATAAAATAAATAAATATAATCTCTATAGGTTTTTCCCTTCCAGGTGATGTGTCTCATTTACTCCACAAAAATCACTATTTTCTGGTCTCTGTGCCAACTTGCAGATGGCATGAGCTAGATGTAAAAGTTGTTTTATGTACAAAGTTAAACTGTCATTGTCACAAGTTAGCAATATCTCAATTTTGCTCACCCCAACTACCATTCCCTGACAAAAGATCTTAGCTGCTTTACTTATAAATAACTAGAATAACTAACACAAATAGTTAAAGTTAATATTTAACGAGCCCTTTCTACCTGTGAAGTACAGCACTAAGGCTTGTTGTTTGTCCTCTCATTTGATTCTTGTAACAGTCTTATAAGTGCACATTATTTACTTTCTTTCAAAATGAGGAAATCAAGGCTTAGGTAATTTAAGTTATTGATCATAGTTTTAGAGGCAAAGCCAGTTTTGATCCCAAGTCTGTCTTTCCAAAGTCTATGCTTTTAATCAACTTCACTACTCTTTCTTTCCATGTCTAGAAGTAGACTATCACATTTTAGTGAATTCGTACCCATTGTGAACCTTGACGACATAAACATAGTTTCAGTTGTTACAGCTAACTTTATGACATACTGCAATATTAGGCATGGAACATCTCCCATCTTTATTCTTTTTGTAAAATTCTTTTGACATAAAAAAATCAATTTGATTCCTGATGAATTAGAATTTACTAATCAAACTACCTCCCAATTATTTTCTTTGAGATTGCATATAATTTATATATTAATTTGGTAAAATTAACAATTTACTAGATTTCAAGTCTTCTTAAGACTTGAAATGATTAATTTTCATACATTAAACAAATTTTTATGCCTTTCAGTAGTTTTATATTTCTGACAAATACATTAGCTCGGACGTATTTCTTACCAAGTTTAATCATAAATATAGATATAGATAAATACAATTATGTGAATATGTGTGTGTGTGTGTGTGTGTGTGTGTGTGTGTATATACATACACATATATATTTATACACAGTTGAACCCTGAACAATGTTGGGGTTAGGAATGATGACCCTCCGCTCAGTTGAAAACCCAGTATAACATATAGTTTGCCCTCTGAATACATGGTTCCTCAGTAACAATGGGTCTGCATCCATGGATCTGACCAACAGCAGGTTATGTAGTACTGTAGAAGTTAATGCTGAAAACAATCTGAGTATAAGTGGACGTGTGCAGTCAAACCTGTGTTGTTCAACGGTCAACTGTATTATAAATTTCTTTTTGGTAGTATAAAGTTTGGGAAATTAATAATTTCAAAATTCGTATTGTAAAACAGTACAATTGGGCTTCCCTGGTGGCGCAGTGGTTGAGAATCCGCATGCCAATGCAGGGGACACGGGTTCGTGCCCCCGGCCCAGGAGGATCCCACATGCCGCGGAGCGGCTGGGCCCGTGAGCCATGGCCACTGAGCCTGTACGTCCAGAGCCTGTGCTCCACAACGGGAGAGGCCACAACAGCGAGAGGCCCATGTACCGCAAAAAAAAAAAAAAAAAAAAAAAAAAAACCTACAATTTTCCAAGAGGCCCATTGATTTGTTGAAAGAAAATCCTTAATATCATGCACATATTTGGACAAACTATCTTTAACTCTATAACTTTATAACTATAGATTTTTACAAAATTGATGTAGCCAGAGAGACAGCCCCAATGTTTTTCAAACTAAGAACACAGGAGAGGAGAGGAGCTTCAAGATGGCAGAAGAGTAAGACGTGGAGATCACCTTCCTCCCCAGAAATAAATCACAAATACATCTACATGTGGAACAACTCCTACTGAACGCTGGCAGAAGACCTCAGACCTCCCAAAAGGCAAGAAACTCCCCACATACCTGGGGAGGGCAAAAGAAGAAAGAAAAAAACAGAGACAAAAGAATAGGGATGGGACCTGCATCAGTGGGAGGGAGCCATGAAGGAGGAAAGGTTTCCACACATTAGGAAGCCCCTTCGCGGGCAGAGACTGGGGGTGGAGGAGGGCGGAAGCTTCGGAGCCATGGAGGAGAGTGCAGCAACAGGGGTGCGGAGGGCAAAGCGGAGAGATTCCCGCTGAGAGGATCGGTGCCGACCGGCACTCACCAGCCTGAGAGGCTTGTCTGCGCACCCGCCAGGATAGGCGGGGGCTGGGAGGTGAGGCTCGGGCTTCGGTCGGAGCGCAGGGAGAGGACTGGGGTTGGATGCGTGAACACAGCCTGAACGGGGATAGTGAGCCACAGCTAGCCGGGAGGGAGTCTGGGAAAAAGTCTGGAGCTGCTGAAGCGGCAAGAGACTATTTCTTGCCTCTTTGTTTCCTGGTGTGCGAGGAGAGGGGATTAACAGCGCTGCTTAAAAGAGCTCCAGAGACGGGCGCGAGCCGCGGCTAACAGCGCGGACCACAGAGACGGGCATGAAACGCTGAGGCTGCTGCTGCCGCCACCAAGAAGCCTGTGTGCGAGCACACGTCACTATCCACACCGCCCCTCCCGGGAGCCTGTGCAGCCCGCCACTGCCAGGGTCCCGTGATCCAGGGACAACTTCCTGGGACAACACACGGCGCCTCAGGCTGTTGCAACGTCAGGCCGGCCTCTGCCACTGCAGGCTTGCCCTGCATCCGTACCCTTCCCTCCTCCCGACCTGAGTGAGCTAGAGCCCCCGAATCAGCTGCTCCTGTAACCCCGTCCTGTCTGACCAAAGAACAGACACCCTCAGCTACCTACACGCAGAGGCGGGGCCAAATCCAAAGCTGTACCCCAGGAGCTGTGTGAACAAAGAAGAGAAAGAGAAATCTCTCCCAGAAGCCTCAGGAGCAGTGGATTAAATCTCCACAAACAATTTGATGTACCCTGCATCTACGGAATACCTGAACAGACAACGAATCATTCCAAACTGAGGAGGTGGACTTTGGGAGCAATGATATATATATATATATAAATGTTGTCCCTTTTTCTCTTTTTGTGAGTATGTGTATGCTTCTGTGTGTGATTTTGTCTGTATAGTTTTACTTTTACCATTAGTCCTAGGACTCTGTCTGTCCCTTTTTTTGTTTGTTTTTTTGTTTGTTCGTTTTAGTATAGTTTTTAGCACTTGTTATCACTGGTGGATTTGATTTTTGGTTTGATTGCTCTTTTTCTTCTTTTTTTGTAATTACTTAAAAAATGTTTTTAATAATTATTTTTTATTTTAATAACTTTATTTTTCTTTTTTCTTTTTTCTTTTTTTTTTTTTTGGTGCGGTATGTGGGCCTCTCACTGTTGTGGCCTCTCCCGTTGCAGAGCACAGGCTCCAGACGCACAGGCTGAACGGCCATGGCTCACGGGTCCAGCTGCTCCGCGGTATGTGGGATCCTCCCAGACTGGGGCACGAACCCATGTCCCCTGCATCGGCAGGCGGATTCCCAACCACTGCGCCACCAGGGAAGCCCCAAAATATTAACATTCTTTTTTTTTTTTCTTTTTTGCGGTACGCGGGCCTCTCACTGTCGTGGCCTCTCCCGTTGCGGAGCACAGGCTCTGGACGCGCAGGCTCAGCGGCCATGGCTCATGGGCCCAGCTGCTCCGCAGCATGTGGGATCTTCCCGGACCAGGGCACGAACCCATGTCCCCTGCATCGGCAGGTGGACTCTCAACCACTGCGCCACCAGGGAAGCTCTTTCTTTCTTTCTTTCTCTCTCTCTCTCTCCCTCTCTCTTTCTCTCTTTCTCTCTTTCTTTCTTTCTTTCTTTTTCCTCCCCTTTATTCTGAGCCGTGTGGAAGACAGGCCTTTGGTGCTCCAGGCGGGCATCAGGGCTGTGCCTATGAGGTGGAAGAGCCAAGTTCAGGACACTGGTCCACAAGAGACCACCCAGCTCCACATAATATCAAACGGCAAAAATCTCCAAGAGATCTCCATCTCAACACCAAGACCCAGGTGCACTCATTGACCCACAAGCTACAGTGCTGGACACCCTATGCCAAACAAATAGCAAGACAGGAACACAACCCCACCCATTAGCAGAGAGGCTGCCTAAAATCATAATAAGGCCACAGACACCCCAAAACACACCACCAGACGTGGACCTGCCCACCAGAAAGACAAGATCAAGCCTCATCCACCAGAACACAGGCACTAGTCCCCTCCACCAGGAAGCCTACAAACACACTGAACCAACCTTAGCTACTGGGGGCAGACACCAACAACAACAGGAACTACAAACCTGCAGCCTGAGAAAAGGAGACCACAAACACAATAAGATAAGCAAAATGAGAAGACAGAAAAACACACAGCAGATGAAGGAGCAAGGTAAAAACCTGCCAGACCAAACAAATGAAGAGGAAATAGGCAGTCTACCTGAAAAAGAATTCAGAATAATGATAGTAAAGATGATCCAAAATCTTGGAAATAGAATGGTGAAAACACAAGAAACTTTTAACAAGGACCTAGAAGAACTAAAGAGCAAACAAACAATGATGAACAACACAATAAATGAAATTTAAAATTCTCTAGAAGGGATCAACAGCAAAATAACTCAGGCAGCAGAACGGATAAGTGACCTGGAAGATAAAATAGTGGAAATAACTACTGCAGAGCAGAATAAAGAAAAAAGAATGAAAAGAATTGAGGACAGTCTCAGAGACCTCTGGAACAACATTAAACACACCAATATTCCAATTATAGAGGTCCCAGAAGAAGAGAAAAAGAAAGTGACTGAGAAAATATTTGAAGAGATTATAGTGGAAAACGTTCCTAATATAGGAAAGGAAATAGTTAATCAAGGCCAGGAAGCACAGAGAGTTCCATACAGGATAAATACAAGGAGAAATATGGCAAAACACACATTGATCAAACTATCAAAAATTAAATACAAAGAAAAAATATTAAAAGCAGCAAGGGAAAAACAACAAATAACATACAAGGGAATCCCCATAAGCTTAAAAGCTGATCTTTCAGCAGAAACTCTGCAAGCCAGAAGGGAGTGGCAGGACATATTTAAAGTGATGAAAGGGAAAAACCTACAACCAAGATTACTTTACCCAGCAAGGATCTCATTCAGATTTTATGGAGAAATTAAAACCCTTACAGACGAGCAAAAGCTGAGAGAATTCAGCACCACAAAACCAGCTTTACAACCAATGCTAAAGGAACTTTTCTATGCAGGAAACACAAGAGAAAGAAAACACCTACAATAAGAAACCCCAAACAATTAAGAAAATAGTGATGGGAACATACATATTGATAATTACCTTAAATGTAAATGGATTACATGCTCCAACCAAAAGACACAGACTGGCTGAATGGATACAAAAACAAGACCTGTATATATGCTGTCTGCACGAGACCCTCTTCAGACCTAGGGACACATACAGACTGAAAGTGAGGGGACAGAAAAAGATATTCAATGCAAATGGAAATCAAAAGAAAGCTGGAGTAGCAATTCTCATATCAGACAAAATAGACTTTAAGACAAAGACTATTACAAGAGACAAAGAAGGACACTACATAATGACCAAGGGATCAATCCAAGAAGAAGATATAACAATTGTAAATATTTATGCACCCAACATAGGAGCAGCTCAAAATGTAAGGCAAATGCTCACAGCCATAAAAGGGGAAATCAACAGTAACACAATCATAGTAAGGGAATTTAACACCCCACTTTTACCAATGGACAGATCATCCAAAATGAAAATCGATAAGGAAAAATAAGCTTTAAATGATACATTAAACAAGATGGATTTAATTGATATTTATAGGACATTCCATCAAAAAAAAAACAGAATACGCTTTCTTCTCAAGTGCTCATGGAACATTCTCCAGGATACATCATATCTTGGGTCACAAATCAAGCCTTGGTAAATTTAAGAAAATTGAAATCGTATCAAGTATCTTTTCTGACCACAACATTGTGAGACTAGATATCAATTACAGAAAAAATCTGTAAGAAATACAAACACATGGAGGCTAAACAACACACTACTTAATAACCAAGAGATTACTGAAGAAATCAAAGAGGAAATCAAATAATACCTAGAAACAAATGACAATGAAAACACAACGAACGAAAACCTATGGGATGCAGCAAAAGCAGTTCTAAGAGGGAAGTTTATAGCAATACAATCCTAAAATAAGAAACAAGAAATATCTCAAATAAACAACCTAACCTTACACCTAAAGCAATTAGAGGAAGAAGAATTAAAAAACCCAAAAGTTAGCCAAGGGAAAGCAATCATAAAGATCATATCAGAAATAAATGAAAAAGAAATGAAGGAAACGATAGCAAAGATCAAGAAAACTAAAAGCTGGTTCTTTGAGAAGACAAACAAAATTGATAAACCATTAGCCAGACTCATCAAGAAAAAACAAGGAGAAAATTCAAATCAATAGAATTAGAAATGAAAAAGGAGAAGTAACAACTGACACTGCAGAAATACAAAGGATCGTGAGAGATTACTACAAGCAACTATATACCAGTAAAATGGACAACCTGGAAGAAATGGACAAATTCTTAGAAAAGCACAACCATTTAAGACTCAACCAGGAAGAAATAGAAAATATAAACAGACCAATCACAAGCACTGAAATTGAAACTGTGATTAAAAATCTTCCAACAAACTAAAGCCCAGGACAAGATGGCTTCACAAGCGAATTCTATCAAACATTTACAGAAGAGCTAATACCTATCCTCTCAAACTCTTCCAAAATATAGCAGAAGGAGGAACACTCCCAAACGCATTCTACGAGGCCACCATCACCCTGATGCCAAAACCAGACAAAGATGTCACAAAGAAAGAAAACTACAGGCCAATATCACTAATGAACATACATGCAAAAATGCTCAACAAAATACTAGCAAACAGAATCCAACACCATATTAAAAGGATCATACACCATGATCAAGTGGGGTTTATCCCAGGAATACAAGGATTCTTCAATATATGCAAATCAATCAATGTGATACACCATATTAACAAATTGCAGAATAAAAACCATATGATCATCTCAATAGATGCAGAAAAACTTTCGACCAAATTCAACACCCATTTATGATAAAAACCCTCCAGAAAGTAGGCATAGAGGGAACTTTCCTCAACATAATACAGGCCATATATGACAAACCTACAGCCAACATCATCCTCAATGGTGAAAAATGGAAACCATATCCACTAAGATGAGGAGCAAGACAAGGGTGCCCACTTTCACCACTACTATTCAACATAGTTGTGGAAGTTTTAGCCACAACAAGCAGAGAAGAAAAAAACTAAAAGGAATCCAAATCGGAAAAGAAGAAGTAAAGCTGTCACTGTTTGCAGATGACAAGATAGTATACATAGAGAATCCTAAACATGCTACTAGAAAACTCCTAGAGCTAATCAATGCATTTGGTAAAGTAGCAGGATACAAAATTAATGCACAGAAATCTCTTGCATTCCTATACACTAGTGAAGAAAAATCTGAAAGTGAAATTAAGAGAACACTCTCATTTACCACTGCAACAAAAAGAATAAAATATCTAGGAATAAACCTACCTAAGGAGACAAAAGACCTGTATGCAGAAAATTTTAAGACACTGATGAAAGAAATTGAAGATGATACAAATACATGGAGATATATACCATGTTCTTGGATTGGAAGATTCAACATTGTGAAAATGACTCTACTACCCAAAGCAATCTATAGATCCAATGCAATCCCTATTAAACTACCAACGGCATTTTTCACAGAACTATAACAAAAAAATCTCACAATTTGTTTGGAAACACAAAAGACCCCGAATAGCCAAAGCAATCTTTAGAAAGATAAATGGAGCTGGAGGAATCAGGCTCCCTGACTTCAGACTATACTACAAAGCTACAGTAATCAAGACAGTATGGTACTGGCACAAAAGCAGAAATATAGATCAATGGAACAGGATAGAAAGCCCAGAGATAAACCTACACAATATGGTCACCTTATTTTTTATTAAGGAGGCAAGAATATACAATGGAGAAAAGTCAGCCTCTACAATAAGTGGTCCTGGGAAAACTGGACAGCTACATGTAAAAGAATGAAATTAGAACACTCCCTAACACCATCCACAAAAACAAACTCAAAATGGATTAAAGACCTAAATGTAAAGCCAGACACTATTAAACTCTTAAAGGAAAACATACGCAGAACACTCCATAACATAAATCACAGCAGGCTCCTTTTTGACCCCCCTCCTAGAGAAAGGGAAATAAAAACAAAAATAAACACATGGGACCTAATGAAACTTAAAAGCTTTTGCACAGCAAAGGAAGCCATATGCAAGACGAAAAGACAACGCTCAGAATGGGAGAAAATATTTGCAAATGAAGCAACTGACAAAGGATTAATCTCCAAAATTTACATGCAGCTCAATATGAAAAAAAAAACAACAACCCAATCCAAAAATGGGCAGAAGGCCTAAATAGACATTTCTCCAAAGAAGATATAGAGATATAGAGATTGCCAAGGAACACATGAAAGAATGCTCAACATCACTAATCATTATAGAAATGCAAATCAAAACTACAATGAGACATCATCATCGTCTGAATGGCGATCATCAAAAAATCTAGAAACAATAAATGCTGGAGAGGGTGGGGAGAAAAGGAAACCCTCTTGCACTGTTGGTGGGAATATAAATTGATAGAGCCACTATGGAGAACAGAATGGAGGTTCCTTAAAAAACTACAGATAGAACTACCATATGACCCAGCAATCCCACTACTGGGCATATACCCTGAGAAAACCATAATTCAAAAAGAGTCATGTACCACAATGTTCACTGCAGCTCCATTTATAATAGCCAGGACATGGAAGTAACCTAACTGTCCATTAACAGATGAATGGATAAAGAAGATGTGGTACATATATACAATGGAATATTACTCAGTCATAAAAAGAATTGAAATTGAGTTATTTGTAGTGAGGTGGATGGACCTAGAGTCTGTCATACAGAGTGAAGTAAGTCAGAAAGAGGAAAACAAATACCGTATGCTAACACATATATATGGAATCTAAGAAATAAAAAAATGGTCATAAAGAACCTAGGGGCAAGACAGGAATAAAGACACAGACTTAGTTGAGAATGGACTAGAAGATATGGGGAGGGGGAAAGGTAAGCTGGGACAAAGTGAGAGAGTGTTACGGACATATATACACTACCAAATATAAAATAGATAGCTAGTCAGAAGCAGCTGCATAGCACAGGGAGATCAGCTCGGTGCTTTGTGACCACCTAGAGGGGTGGGATAGGGAGGATGGGAGGGAGGGAGACGCAAGAGGGAAGAGATATGGGGATATATGTATATGTATAATGTATAACTGATTCACTCTGTTATAAAGCAGAAACTAACACACCATTGTAAAGCAATTATACTCCAATAAAGATGTTAAAAAAAAGGACATAGGAGAATATAAATGATATATCATTCAATTACAAATAATTTGTGAAAAATATGTGTAGCAGTAGCATAATCATATACATAAAACTTTCAATAAATTATATATATATATGTATGTAAAACAAATATATATGTAAATATACCAAGAGATGTACATGCATTGGTTAAAGGTGAAAGAAAAAATACCCTAAAAGTTAACTGTATTTTCCAGTGATTAGTGAGATTATAGCAATTCGTTTTCTTTGTGCTTTTCTACATTTTCAAATTTTTTCTACAATTAAGCTGTAATTTTTCTACTATTAAACTGAAATTGCTTTTAGAAGAAGAAAGAAGCTATGAAAATAATAGTTGCAAATGAGTATGTTCAAAATGATATGCTGATTAACCTATAGTACCCAGTAGATTGACTTTATTCTACAGGGAATATTTTGGTAGCATTGAGGGAGATTCAATATTATCTTCACAAACAGATTTGAAAAAGGGAGGATATAAATACCTTTCCCTCTAAACTGCATTTCTCAAAGAAGATTAATGAGATGAATAATTGTTTTTGACATTTTTGTTCTTGTACTTTAAGAGTTCTTCATGAAAATTTATATTTTATGGCATCTCTGCATCTTCTTATTGGGATTGGGTGAGAATTCAATGCTTTATTTTATTGTCATTATCCTTTCCATGAAAAGGGATAGAACATATCATTTTAGTACCAAGAGTTTCTCCGGAGCTGTCAAAATATCTGAAAAAAATTGAAATGATTTAACTACCAAACGGAACAGGCAGCAATCCTGAACTGAACAGTTAAATAAACATTATGTTCCATCATCTGAACCCTTATGGATACAAGCTATATATTTGTAGAATGAAAATTTGAATTGGTGATATTACAGATAGAGTCCGTGTGCTTAACCGTTATACTCTACTAGTTAACTAAATAGCAAAGAGGAGTCATAGATTCATAGACTGTGAGCAGATGTGCCTTAGAAAATCCAGTGCACTACAGATGAGAATCTTAGAACAACGTCATAAAGTGGTTTAGGCATTGTCATTTAGTAATTTAGAGGTGGAATTGAGACTCAAAGCTTCAGAAATGTTGTTACCTTTTTGTGAACATTTTCTTTGCCAGGATAATGAGTTATGGAACCAATGTATTTAACAGTTTGTGTCTGTAAAAGTGGAATTCATTCTAGCCTTTACTGTACTCTCACAGAATCCAGAAGATTTTCCAACAGTGAAGAATCATAGGGTTATGGAGCTTTTAAGGGCAGTCTATGCTTTTGTCTTCAACATTGTTCTTGTTTAGATTGTTACTTCTCTGGAGATAGGCAGAAAGGAGTTCACCACATCTGCCCCTAGCCATACCTCATTATTGTATTCTAGGCAGAATGTAAAATGTAGATAATCTGCTACTTTCAGTGATACGACAGCAGTGTGCTTATTCAATGACTACTGCCAATGTTACCAGCCTCTCTTTTTGTACTTTTTAAGTCTAATATTAACCTCAAACAAATTTTCTCTTTTCCTATTCCTTATGAAGTTTGCAGAAGTGCTTTCCTCAACACAGCCTCCCTTTTTAAAGGAAAAAAAACAAACAAAAGAAAAAAACAGAACCCCACAAAACCTCTATGCACATTTCTGTAGAAAATAACCCAATTCTTCTATATATTTTCTGTTCAAATATTATTCTTGTCAGAACTGAATTCATAAACCCTATCTTCCTCAAATTTTCTACATTGTTTCCTTTTTTTGAATTACAGTGCAGGCACTTTGAGAAAATGTTTCAGGCTAGCATAGACTTGGCAGTGAAATCTTCATCTACATTCTGCAGAGTTGGTGACAAGGATATAGATATAAAAATTTGGGCTGGAATGGCTCCCATGTGGTTGGACATGTCACAAAAGCCAGGGAACTGTGAATCCAAGTCTTATTCTCTTGCATGGTTATATACTTAGATCAGCTGTTTCTAAATGGCTAGATCTGTCTTTAGATAACTGAGGCAGGGATTTGGATGCACAGAACACATTTTATATTCAGACATGTATACAATTTGTCACTGATAAAATGCATTGTGATGATGTGGACTTAGGTTTATTCCTCTGGGTTTCCACAGGATCTAGCCTTCTCATTTGCTTCACAGGATTATAAAATTAACAGGTACATTTGTAATTTGGGGCTCTTTTCTGCCTTACCTATCTTCATGTTAGCCATTGCCTACCAACGTGCTTCATCTTTTCTCCTCATTTGATTTGGGTGTAAACAAAATTTTAATTTTTACTATTTAACTTGAATCCAGGACTTCCGGGGAAGATGGCGGAAGAGTAAGACGTGGAGATCACCTTCCTCCCCACAGATACACCAGAAATACAGCTACACGTGGAACAACTCCTACAGAACACCTACTGAACGCTGGCAGAAGACCTCAGACCTCCCAAAAGGCAAGAAACTCCCCCATGTACCTGGGTAGGGCAAAGTGGAGAGATTCCCACACAGAGGATCGGTGCCAACCGGCACTCAGCAGCTCGAGAGGCTTGTCTGCTCGCCCACCGGGGTGGACGGCGCTGGGAGCTGAGGCTCGGGCTTCAGTCGGAGCGCAGGGAGAGGACTGGGGCTGGCAGCGTGAACACAGCCAGAAGGGGCTAATGCGCCAAAGCTAGCTGGGAGGGAGTCCAGGAAAAACTCTAGACCTGCCGAAGAGGCAAGAGACATTTTCTTCCCTCTTTGTTTCCTGGTGCGCGAGGAGAGGGGATTAAGAGCGCTACTTAAAGAAGCTCCAGAGATGGGCGCAAGCCGCGGCTGAAAGCGTGGACCCGAGACGGGCGTGGGACGCTGGGGCTGCTACTGCCGCCGCCAAGAGGCCTGTATGCGAGCGCAGGTCACTGTCCACGCCCCCCTTCCAGGGAGCCTGTGCAGCCCATCACTACCGGGGTCCCGGGATCCAGGGACGGCTTCCCTGGGAGAATGCATGGCACACCTTGGGCTGGTGCAATGTCACACTGGCCTCTGCCGCTGCAGGCTCGCCCCGTACTCCCTGCCCCTCCCTCCCCCTCCCGGCCTGAGTGAGCCAGAGTCCCCGAAGGGGCTGCTCCTTTAACCCTGTCCTGTCTAAGCAAAGAACAGATGCCCCCCGGCGACCTACACGGAGAGGTGGGGCCAAATCCAAAGCTGAGACCCGGGAGCTGTGAGAACAAAGAAGAGAAAGGGAAATCTCTCCCAGCAGCCTCAGAAGCAGCGGATTAAAGCTCCACAATCAACTTGATGTACCCTGCATCTGTGGAATACGTGAATAGACAACAAATCATCCCAAATTGAGGAGCCAGGAGTCAATGCTGTGCCACTGAGGTGGGAGAGCCAACTTCAGGACACTGGTCCACAAGAGACCTCCCAGCTCCACATAATATCAAATGGCGAAAATCTTCCAGAGGTCTCCATCTCAACACCAGAACCCAGCTTCACTCAACGACCAGCAAGCTACAGTGCTGGACACCCTATGCCAAACAACTAGCAAGACAGGAACACAACCCCACCCATTAGCAGAGAGGCTGCCTAAAATCATACAAAGTCCACAGACACCCCAAAACACACCACCAGACATGGACCTGCCCACCAGAAAGACAAGATCCAGCCTCATCCACCAGAACACAGGCACTAGTCCCCTCCACCAGGAAGCCTACACAACCCACTGAACCAATCTTAGCCACTGGGGACAGACACCAAAAACAATGGGAACTATGAACCTGCAGCCTGCAAAAAGGAGACCCCAAACACAGTACGATAAGCAAAATGAGAAGACAGAAAAACACACAGCAGGAGAAGGAGCAAGATAAAAACCCACCAGACCTAACAAATGAAGAGGAAATAGGCAGTCTACCTGAAAAAGAATTCAGAATAATGATAGTAAAGATGATCCAAAATCTTGAAATAGAATAGACAAAATGCAAGAAACAGTTAACAAGGACCTAGAAGAACTAAAGATGAATCAAGCAATGATTAAAAACACAATAAGTGAAATGAAAAATACTCTAGATGGGATCAATAGCAGAATAACTGAGGCAGAAGAACGGATAAGTGACCTGGAAGATAAAATAGTGGAAATAACTACTGCAGAGCAGAAGAAAGAAAAAAGAATGAAAAGAACTGAGGACAGTCTCAGAGACCTCTGGGACACCATTAAACGCACCAACATTCGAATTATAGGGGTTCCAGAAGAAGAAGAGAAAAAGAAAGGGACTGAGAAAATATTTGAAGAGATTATAGTTGAAAACTTCCCTAATAGGGGAAAGGAAATAGTCAGTCAAGTACAGGAGGCACAGAGAGTCCCATACAGGATAAATCCAAGGAGAAACATGCCAAGACACATATTAATCAAACTGTCAAAAATTAAATACAAAGAAAGAATATTAAAATCAGCAAGGGAAAAACAACAAATAACACACAAGGGAATCCCCATAAGGTTAACAGCTAACCTTTCAGCACAAACTCTGCAAGCCAGAAGGGACTGGCAGGACATATTTAAAGTGATGAAGGAGAAAAACCTGCAACCAAGATTACTCTACCCTACTCTACCCAGCAAGGATCTCATTCAGGTTTGATGGAGAAATTAAAACGTTTACAGACAAGCAAAAGCTGAGAGAGTTCAGCACCACCAAACCAGCTTTACAACAAATGCTAAAGGAACTTCTCTAGGCAAGAAACACAACAGAAGGAAAAGACCTACAATAACGAACCCAAAACAATTAAGAAAATGGGAATAGGAACATACATATTGATTACTACCTTAAATGTAAATGGACTAAATGCTCCCACCAAAAGAAACAGATTGGCTGAATGGATACAAAAACAAGACTCATATATATGCTGTCTACAAGAGACCCACTTCAGACCTAGAGACACATACAGATTGAAAGTAAGGGGATGGAAAAAGATATTCCATACAAATGGAAACCAAAAGAAAGGTGGAGTAGCAATTCTCCTATCAGACAAAATAGACTTTAAAATAAAGACTACTAGAGACAAAGAAGGACACTACATAATGATCAAGGGATCAATCCAAGAAGAAGATATAACAATTGTAAATATTTATGCACCCAACATAGGAGCACCTCAATACATAAGGCAAATACTAACAGCCATAAAAGGGGAAATCGACAGTAATACATTCACAGTAGGGGACTTTAACACCCCACTTTCACCAATGGACAGATCATCCAAAATGAAAATAAATAAGGAAACACAAGCTTTAAATGATACATTAAACAAGATGGACTTAATTGATATTTATAGGACATTCCATCCAAAAACAACAGAATACCCATTTTTCTCAAGTGCTCATGGAACATTCTCCAGGATAGATCATATCTTGGGTCACAAATGAAGCCTGGTAAATTTAAGAAAATTGAAATTGTATCAAGTAATTTTTCCGAACAAAATGCTATGAGACTAGATATCAATTACAGGAAATGAGCTGTAAAAAATAAAACACATGGAGGCTAAACAATACACTACTTAATAACGAAGTGATCACTGAAGAAATCAAAGAGGAAATTAAAAAATACCTAGAAACAAATGACAATGGAGACACGACGACCCAATACCTATGGGATGCAGCAAAAGCAGTTCTAAGGGGGAAGTTTATAGCAATACAATCCCACCTTAAGAAACAGGAAATATCTCGAATAAACAACCTAACATTGCACCTAAAGCGATTAGAGAAAGAAGAACAAAAACATCCCAAAGTTAGCAGAAGGAAAGAAATCATAAAAATCAGATCAGAAATAAATGAAAAAGAAATGAAGGAAACGATAGCAAAGATCAGTAAAACTAAAAGCTGGTTCTTTGAGAAGATAAAATTGATAAACCATTAGCCAGACTGATCAAGAAAAAAAGGGAGAAGACTCAAATCAATAGAATTAGACATGAAAAAGGAGAAGTAACAACTGACGCTGCAGAAATACAAAAGATCATGAGAGATGACTACAAGCAACTCTATGCCAATAAAATGGACAACCTGGAAGAAATGGACAAATTCTTAGAAATGCACAACCTGCCAAGACTCAATCAGGAAGAAATAGAAAATATGAACAGACCAATCACAAGCACTGAAATTGAAACTGTGATAAAAAATCTTCCAACAAATAAAAGCCCAGGACCAGATGGCTTCACAGGCGAATTCTATCAAACATTTAGAGAAGAGCTAACACCTATCCTTCTCAAACTCTTCCAAAATATAGCAGAGGGAGGAACACTCCCAAACTCATTCTACGAGGCCACCATCACTTTGATACCAAAACCAGACAAGGATGTCACAAAGAAAGAAAACTACAGGCCAATATCACTGATGAGCATAGATGCAAAAATCCTCAACAAAATACTACCAGACAGAATCAAACAGCACATTAAAAGGATCATACAGCATGATCAAGTGGGGTTTATTCCCGGGATGCAAGGATTCTTCAATATACGCAAATCAATCAACGTGATACACCATATTAACAAACTGAAGGAGAAAAACCATATGATCATCTCAATAGATGCAGAGAAAGCTTTCGAAAAAATTCAACACCCATTTATGATAAAAACCCTGCAGAAAGTAGGCATAGAGGGAACTTTCCTCAACATAATAAAGGCCATATATGACAAACCCACAGCCAGCATCGTCCTCAATGGTGAAAAACTGAAACCATTTCCACTCAGATCAGGAACAAGTCAAGGTTGCCCACTCTCACCACTCTTATTCAACATAGTTTTGGAAGTTTTAGCCACAGCAATCAGAGAAGAAAAGGAAATAAAAGGAATCCAAATCAGAAAAGAAGAAGTAAAGCCGTCACTGCTTGCAGGTGACATGATACTATATGTAGAGAATCCTAAAGATGCTACCAGAAAACTACTAGAGCTAATCAATGAATTTGGTAAAGTAGCAGGATACAAAATTAATGCACAGAAATCTCTGGCATTCCTATATACTAATGATGAAAAATCTGAAAGTGAAATCAAGGAAAGACTCCCATTTACCATTGCAACAAAAAGAATAAAGTATCGGGCTTCCCTGGTGGCGCAGTGGTTGAGAGTCCACCTGTCGATGCAGGGGACACGGGTTCATGCCCCGGTCCAGGAAGATCTCACATGCCGTGGAGAGGCTGGGCCCGTGAGTCATGGCCGCTGAGCCTGCACGTCCGGATCCTGTGCTCCACAACAGGAGAGGCCACAGCAGTGAGAGGCCCGCATACCACACACACAAGAAAAAAGAATAAAGTATCTAGGAATAAACCTACCTAAGGAGACAAAAGACCTGTATGCAGAAAATTATAAGACACTGATGAAAGAAATTAAAGATGATACAAATAGATGGAGAGATATACCATGTTCTTGGATTCGAAGAATCAACATTGTGAAAATGACTCTACTACCCAAAGCAATCTACAGATTCAATGAAATCCCTATCAAACTACCAATGGCATTTTTCACAGAACTAGAACAAAAAATTTCACAATTTGTATGGAAACTCAAAAGACCCCGAATAGCCAAAGCAATCTTGAGAACAAAAAATGGAGCTGGAGGAATCAGGCCCCCTGACTTCAGACTATACTACAAAGCTACAGTAATCAAGACAGTATGATACTGGCACAAAAACAGAAAGATAGATCAATGGAACAGGATAGAAAGCCCAGAGATAAACCCACGTACATATGGTCACTTTATCTTTGATAAAGGAGGCAGGAATGTACAGTTGAGAAAGGACAGTCTCTTCAATAAGTGGTGCTGGGAAAACTGGACAGGGACACGTAAAAGTATGAGATTAGATCACTCCCTAACACCATACACAAAAATAAGCTCAAAATGGATTAAAGACCTAAATGTAAGGCCAGACACTATCAAACTCTTAGAGGAAAACATAGGCAGAACACTCTATGACATAAATCACAGCAAGATCCTTTTTGACCCACCTCCTAGAGAAATGGAAATAAAGACAAAAATAAACACATGGGACCTAATGAAACTTAAAAGCTTTTGCACAGCAAAGGAAACCATAAACAAGACCAAAAGACAACCCTCAGAATGGGAGAAAATATTTGCAAATGAAGCAACTGACAAAGGATTAAACTCCAAAATTTATAAGCAGCTCAATAACAAAAAAACAAACAACCCAATCCAGAAATGGGCAGAAGACCTAAATAGACATTTCTCCACAGAAGATATACAGACTGCCAACAAACACATGAAAGGATGCTCAACATCTTTACTCATTAGAGAAATGCAAATCAAAACTACAATGAGATATCATCTCACACCAGTCAGAATGGCCATCATCAAACAATCTAGAAACAATAAATGCTGGAGAGGGTGTGGAAAAAAGGGAACACTCTTGCACTGTTGGTGGGAATGTGAATTGGTACAGCCACTATGGAGAACGGTATGGAGGTTCCTTAAAAAACTACAAATAGAACTACCATATGACCCAGCAATCCCACTACTGGGCATATACCCTGAGAAAACCATAATTCAAAAAAGTCATGTACCAAAATGTTCATAGCAGCCCTATTTACAATAGCCCAGAGATGGAAACAACCTAAGTGTCCATCATTGGATGAATGGATAAAGAAGGTGTGGCACATATATATAATGGAATATTACTCAGCCATAAAAAGAAACGAAATTGAGCTCTTTGTAATGAGGTGGATGGACCTAGAGTCTGTCATACAGAGTGAAGTAAGTCAGAAAGAGAAAGACAAATACTGTATGCTGACACATATATATGAAATTTAAGGGAAAAAAATGTCATGAAGAAGATAGGGGTAAGACAGGAATAAAATCACAGACCCACTAGAGAATGGACTTGAGGATATGGGGAGGGGGAAGGGTAAGCTGTGACAAAGCAAAAGAGTGGCATCGACATATATACACTACCAAACATAAGGTAGATAGCTAGTGGGAAGCAGCCGCATAGCACAGGGAGATCAGCTCGGTGCTTTGTGACCGCCTGGAGGGGTGGGATAGGGAGGGTGGGAGGGAGACACAAGAGGGAGGGGATATGGGAACATATGTATATGTATAACTGATTAAATTTGTTATAAAGCAAAAAAAAATAGTAATCATCAGGGGAGAAGAATATAAATGTAGGGTTTAAAAGATGCATTTGAAATTAATATATATATAATTGTTATATAATATATATATATCAATTAAGTCAATCAGGTCTAATGTGTCATTTAACGCCAGTGTGCCCTTATTGATTTTTTTGTCTAGATGATCTGTCCATTGATATAAGTGGGATATTAAAGTCCTCTACTATTCTTGTGTTACTCTCTATTTCTCCTTTCATGTATGTTAATATTTGCTTTATATATTTAGGTGCTCCTTTGTTAGATGCGTATATATTTATGATTGTTATATCTTCTTGGATTGATCCCTTGATCATTATATACTGTCCTTCTTTGTCCTTGTAACAGTCTTTATTTTAAAGTCTAATTTTTCTGATATAAGTATTGATACTCTGTCTTTCTTTTGATTTCCATTTGCATAGGATACCTTTTTCTATCCTCTTACTTTCAGTCTCTGTGTGTCTCTAGATAAGAAGTGAGTTCTCTTGTAGGCAGCATGTATATGGGTCTTGTTTTTATATTCATTAAGCCACTCTGTGTCTTTGGTTGGAGCATTTAGTCCATTTACATTTAAGGTAATTATCAATATGTATGTTCTTATTGCCATTTTGTCCCTTATTTTGGGGTGTTTGTTTTTTAGGCCTTTTTTTCCCCTTTTTCTCTTGTTCCCTTCTATTGTCATTTCATGACTCTCTTTAGTAGCACATTTGGATTCCTTTTTCTTTTTTGTGTGCATAGCTATTTATATATATATATATATAGAGAGAGAGAGAGAGAGAGAGAGAGAGACAGAGAGACAGAGAGACAGAGAGACAGAGAGACAGAGAGTATTCCATCCCAAAGCAGAATATACGTTCTTTTCAAGAGCACATGGAACATTCTCCAGGATAGATCACATGCTAGGCCACAAAACAAGCCTTGGTAAATTTAAGAAAATTGAAATTAGACCAAGCCACTTTTCAGACCACAATGCTGTGAGACTAGAAATCAATAACAAGAATAAAAACTGCAAAAACCAGAAACATGTGGAGGCTAAACAATATAATATTAAACAACCAATGTATCAATGAAGAAACCAAGGAAGATTAAAAAATACATAGAGACAAACAAAAATGAAAACATAATGATTCAAAACCTATGGGATGCAGCAAAAGCAGTTCTAGAGGGAAGTTGAGAGCTATACAAGCTTATCTCAGAAAACAAGAAAAATCTCAAATTAACAATATAACCATACACCTAAAGGAACTAGAGAAAGAAGAACAAACAAAACCCAAAGTTAAAAGAAGGAAGGAAATCATAAAGTTCAGAGCAGAAATGAAAGAAATAGAGACTAAAAAAATAATTTAAAAAGATCAATGAAACTAAAACCTGGTTCTTTGAAAAGATAAACAAAATTGAAAAACCTTTAGCCAGACTCATCAAGAAAAAAAGGGACAGGGCGCAAATCAATAAGATCAGATTTGAAAAAGAAGTTACAAACCTGAGAAAGGTTAAAAAAAAAAAGAAGTTACAATGGACACCACAGAAATATGAAGGATCATAAGAGACTACTATGGATAAATATATGACAATAAAATGGACAACCTAGAAGAAATGGACAAACTCTTAGAAAGGTACAATCTCCCAAGACTGAACCAGGAAGAAACACAGAATATGAACAGACCAATTACCAGTAATGAGATTGTATCAGTAATTGAAAAACTCCCAGCAAATAAAAGGATAAGTTCATAATTCTTTGTCATTTTCAGACTTGAAAACTTCCATGGCCTGCTTACATTACTGAAGACAACATAGTGCCAATGGCTGACCCTTTCAGAGTTCTACCTGGGTTCCTGAGCTCTGTTAGGCTCACTCACAAAGAATGTGTATTCCTCCCATCACGGGGGCAGCATGTCAGGCAGAAATCTAATGGGTATCCAGAGATATTTAGCTACCTTTCAAGGAGAACTCTTTTCATTCTTATGATAAGATTAGAAAAATAAGGGGATAGACTCTGAATTTTGTTTCTCAGCAATACCACATACAGAAGTCACAAATGAAACTGTGATTTTTAACTTCAACTCCTAGATTGATTTTATTATCAAAGAAATGTCAGAATCATTCACCTAAAAAATCTATGAACTACACTGAACAAAAACTTTGTATAGAGGAGTATTGGATATGTTTTTGGATGAGGAAAGGGATATATGGGCTAAGGATTTTGATTTTTCTTCTAAGAGCCATTGGAAGTTATTTAAGGGTTAAGGTGGAGCTGTAGCCATGGGTGTGAGAACAGTGGTGATCTCAGCAGTTCGGCTTTTTATAAAAATGATGTTGCCCCGAATGTAGGGAATGGTATAGGATAAAATGTTAGAAAATACACATAGAATGTTAAAAGGTTATGTCAGTATTCCAGGTAGGAGATCCAGTTTTCCTGAACTTGGAGAGAAGTGGATGGTTTCAACAGACATTGAAGAGATACAAGCTGTGGATTTGATAATGATTTTGACATGGATTTGAGAGATTACTCTCAGGTTTGTTGCTTTAAAAATGGGTAGGTGATAATGCCATTATTTGAGAATGGGTGGGCTGGATGAGGTCCATGTTTAATGATAGGTTTGAAAAGACTCTAAATTTGGATTTGGACATGTTGAGGTTGATGGGTCTTTGAGATGTTTGAAGAAATTATCAGGTCATTGGAATGTGGCAGCATCAAGAGTGACAGGTTAGAGGAAATTAATATGTCTTAAAAACTACTCAGAGGCAGTTTATCAAGTTGCCTGCACAGTAAACTCTAATGACACAAAGTGTGTTTCTAATTGTTACACTTGGGTATGTCTGGGGTGATTTGCTTGCTGATTGGTTCATAATGCCCAGTAGAATGACTTTGCCTTCATCCTACAGGGAATTCATTGGTAAATTTCACTGAGGGAATTCCAGGATTCTTTTTACTTTTTCATGAATATATTTGAAAGAGTACAAATAAAGATGTCCCTGCAACTGAGGCTTCCAAGGAAAAGCTTTGCACAACACTGCTTCATTCTACACCTTCCGCTTTTCTTCCTTTAAGGGTTGTAAGAAGAGATGCAGCCGTACATGTGAAAACAGTGCTGGCCTAATCAGTTTGGCAATTGGTAAAGATTACTCTGGCCCTAATGTAGAGCACTGTAGAGGGAAATATACATTTTTTTCATTACTTTCTATGAAAAATCATCATCTTTCCTTCAAGAAAACAACCATTTTCTCATTCTCCCCAAGACTTACAGAAACTGAGTGAGGACACCAGGATCTGTCTAATTTTAATTATTTGTAGTTTTTCAGTTTGCCTGTCTGATAATGAAATATCCAGGTAAGCATTAAAAATCCTGGCAATCCTATGGGATTTTCTGTTTCTCTTTAGGACAATTTCATATGCCTGTCATAAATACTAGATGTTTTACTGTTAAGGAAACAAGCATAATAAGATTTCTTTTTAACAGTAAACTTGGAATAATAGAAGAGTAAAACAAATGGGAAAATGATAATGACTCAAAAGTTTCAGAGATTATTTCATAATTGATAGAGAATTTTCTTGTCAGGGCATGGACAACTAAACTGTGCTGTTCAAACTTCTGTAAGTTATTCATGGATGAGATAAAATCACTAATTCCAAATGGATGAGGATATCAGTCTATCTAGCTAGCTAGCTAGCTAGCTATCATCTATATCTTAGGGTGAAAGATCTAAAATTCTTAATAGCTCTTGACCTAATTATGAAATCTAGAAATATCTATTATAGGTTGAGAGTTGGCAAGAAAGCTAAATAGGTTTAATCAGGACAAAATATCCACTTTGGAAACTAAATGATCTGTACTCACTGTCCATAAGGCCAGTTTTCAGCAGAGACATATCAGTCAATCTTCTTGCTACTGGTATTGTGTTTCCAGGTTTCCTTGCAGGTATATACTTTAAAAAATATATTCTTTTTTTTAATTTTATTTTTTTTAAATAAAAGATATATTCTTAAAGCTAATTTTTCTCTTGTTCTAATCTCAGTGAAGATGGAAAATAAAAACTAAGACTTATTTTAAGGTTAAACTAATACAATTTTGGAAAATATGTAAATTTTTGTATGTATTTTAATCAACAAAAAGTGCATGTATAAAATTGTGTTATTCATTTTATTTTGAGAAATAGCTGAATTTACACACTAAATTATAGGTGGATTTTCCCCTTCTAAGTAATCTAAGAATCTCTATGTTCACCTCCAAATATCTTAGGATCTCTTCTTTTCGATTTACTTTTAGACAAAATTTACATGTCACAGAAGAAATTCAAATTATTAAAAGATTACATCAAATATTTCATTTGCATAATTGACAAAAATTATAAAACATTTATCAATATATCCAAAAAGGGGCTTCCCTGGTGGCGCAGTGGTTGAGGATCTGCCTGCCAATGCAGGGGACACGGGTTCGGGCCCTGGTCTGGGAAGATCCCACATGCCTCGGAGCGACTGAGCCCGTGAGCCACAACTACTGAGCCTGTGTGTCTGGAGCCTGTGCTCCGCAACGAGAGGCCAAGATAGTGAGAGGCCCACGCACCGCGATGAAGAGTGGCCCCCACTTGCCGCAACTAGAGAAAGCCCTAGCACAGAAACGAAGACCCAACACAGCCAAAAATAAATAAATAAATTTATAAATAAAGTAGCCCTCCATCACACTTTCAGATACATTACTGGTTTATTAAAAAAAAAAATATATATATATATATATATATCCAAAAAGAAATGTACTTAGTTATAAAAGCAAACAAAAAACTTACTGTACTTGTATACCTAACTTTATTCATTTACAAAATACCTTTTGAGTATTCCAAAAAAAAAAGAGAGAGAAAGAAATCACTCTTAATGGTTGAAGTCAGATATGAAAATATTCAAAAGCATATCCACATAATCCAAAAAATTACTAAACTGAAGATATATTTTTACAAAAAATTTTACTTGTAATGAATTCCTATTTTTTAATAAAAATTTTTATTGCTACCTACTAAATACAATAATAACATTTTTGTTGTTTCTCTTTTTCTCATCTTCACTATTAACAGGCTTATGACTATCAGTAAAACTATCTTTGTACATATATTAATATTATAATTGTATAAATAGGATGATAACATATATTGTGTTTTAATCACAAACACTTTTTTGGGGGGAATGTTTATCTCTCTCCTCTTCTCCTTTATTTTCTCACGTACACGAAGATCATAAATATTAACAACCTGGAGTCTATCGATTCACACAGTCTTTATGTTCAGATGGTTATATACAAATATATACGTGTGCATGTGTTCAAAGATATACAGAGAGTGAGAATTTTAAGACTTTGTTTAATGTGATCATCTCATATATAGTTCTCTGTATCTTACTCTTCTCACTTCCTTATTAATTGTGAAGTTTTCCTTCAGTCAACTGGTGGGTCAATAACTCATTTTGAAGTGACTGCCATAATATTGATTAATATAATTACACCAGCATTTGTTCAACCATTGCTTCATCCTGATTGGTTTTCATATTATTTTCAGTCTTTTGCCACCATGAACAATGCTGCAGTAGACTTTTCTTCCTATGAAATGATATGCTATTGCTATAGAATGGGTTGCAGACATGGATTGCTGGGTTGAAGAGTATGTGTATTTTATTTTTAAGAGACTGCCAAATTGTTTTTTTGTTTTTTTGTTTTTTTTTTTTTGCAGTACGCGGGCCTCTCATTGTTGTGGTCTCTCCCGTTGCGGAGCACAGGCTCCGGACGCACAGGCTCAGCGGCCATGGCTCACGGGCCTAGCTGCTCCGCGGCACGTGGGATCTTCCCAGACCAGGGCACGAACCTGTGTCCCCTGCATCGGCAGGCGGACTCTCAACCACTGGGCCACCAGTTGCCAAATTGTTTTTAAAAAGCTTAATTTATATTCTCACCAGTAAATGTGAGAGTGGCCATTTCCAAATTTCATTAAGCAATAAATTGTGCTAATCTGAGGAGTGAAAACTGATGTCTTACTGCTATTTTATTTGCATATCTTGAGTATTGAGGAAGGAGAGCAATTTTTCCTACATTTTTTGAATATATGTTGACATATTTTTCTGTGACTCACCCATTCAATTGCATTTTCATTTTTTCTATTGAATTATTTGACTTTTCTTATCAATTTGTAATACTTTTTGTATGTGATAGGTACTGATATTTTATCTTAATTTATTATATATATTTCTTCCAAACTTTTATTAATCTTTTACCTTATTATAGATTTCATATATACTCAATTTTCATGAAGTAGTAGATTAAATATACCTATATATTTTTTTATAATTTATGGGTTTCTTACATTAGTCCAAAAATTTTGTAATATATTTAAATTATATTTATTTTATGACTTTTCTTAGAGTGTTTAATTGTTCATTTTTGTTTTGCTATTTTTTAACTTTTAAGTCCTTTATCTGGCAGCAGCTTTAAAACAGGCATAAGAAAGGGAGTCATTCTTACTTTTTTCCTGATAGATAGGCAAATATATCATACTATTTATTGAATAAATCATCAGTTTTCTCAATTGAAAAATCACCCATGTAATATATTAAATTCCAATATACACTTGAATCTGCTTTGGAGTCTTTGTTTTGTTTTACTATTATACTTTCCTACTTCCATGCCATATCATATTCTATACCTGTTCTTAATTTGAAGGGAGATGCTGTATTATTTAGAATGTATGCTATTAGTTTTGATAACTATTCTTTAGCATATTTAAATAGCTAGATTCTATACCTATTTTTAAAGATTTTTATATTAGAAGATGATTATTAAATTACAATCAATCTTTCCAAATTACAAAATAAGCTCACTTCTTTTATACAAGTCATGAAATCATTACTATATGTATATATATTTGTATATTTTCCCCCCTAGTTTATGGGACCAGTTTCCCAAATACTTATTGTTTGTAAAGAATATTTACTCAAGGATAAAAGGTAAATGTCCTGATTAGAGGGGATACATAAACAAGGAAGATGTATTTTTTTCAAATAAAATGTGATTATTTTCATGGTCTTTCATTACTGTGTTCTTCACCTACCCTTTTACTGCAGTGATAGACTGAGTGAATACAATGGTGGCAAACAAGACACTGGTGACTGAGTTTGTTCTCACTGGACTTACAGATCTTCCAAGACTGCAGGTCCCCCTGTTCCTGCTGTTCTTGGTGATCTATCTCACCACGATGGTGGGCAACCTTGGACTGATTTTTCTCATCTGGAAGGATCCCCATCTTCACACACCCATGTACTTATTTTTGGGCAGTTTAGCCTTTGCAGATGCTTGTTCTTCATCCTCTGTGACTCCCAAAATGCTAATGAATTTCTTATCTATATGAATCATATGATATCCCTGTTTGAGTGCATCTCCCAATTGTATATTTTTGCTTCCAGTGCAAACACAGAATGTTTCCTCCTGGTGGTGATGGCCTATGACCGCTATGTGGCCATATGCAACCCCTTGCTTTATCCAGTGGTGATGTCCAATATCTTCTGCACTCAATTATTAGGTGTCTCTTATATTATCGGGTTTCTTCATCCCCTGATGCATGTGGGTTTGTTATTTAGATTAACTTTCTGCAAGTCCAATGTAATACATTATTTCTACTGTGAAATTTTACAACTATTTAAGATTTCCTGTAGTGATCCTAGAGTTAATATGCTCCTGATTTTTACATTTTCAGTCTTTATACAGTCTTTCACTTTTATGAGTATCATTATCTCTTACTGCTATGTCTTCTTTGCCATCCGGAAAATGAAGTCTGAAAAGAGCAGGAGCAAAGCCTTCTACACGTGCAGTGCCCACCTGCTCTCTGTTTCCTTGTTCTATGTCACTCTCTTCTTCATGTATGTGCATCCTGGGTCTGAACCAGCCGGAAATCAGGATAAACTATATTCTTTATTTTATACAATCATAATTCCTCTGCTAAATCCTTTTATTTATAGTCTGAGGAACAAAGAGGTTATAGGTGCCTTGAGGAGAATAATGAAAAAATAAACAGTTCTTAAGGCAAAATTCAAACTTGTTCTTTTCAAACTTTGCAAAATACAAGGGGTCTGTAGTTATGCAAATTAGCCTTGGCTTTATAATTTTAAGAGAAGGCATGCCTAGGGTAGTTTCTGAGTGCTGTCTGATGAAAGTCAGCTTCAATGGATATTTGTTTCAATGGCAGGAGGTCTTCATACCACAGAAAACTGATTTTTTAATTAAAAATAGAACATCCTTTTTAAAACAAAGGATTTAGAATTTTCAATGTTTGACTCTGTAAATTCCTTCTATATTGATATAGTAGTTTGTAATTTTGCTGTGGCAGACATTTGCATGTTTTTTTGTTTGAGTTTGGTGTGACTGAGTGAAGATAATTGTCTAGAGCTTGCATATCAAAATTTTTGCTGCTTCTCAACTGTTCAGAGACTCAGATGAAGTGACTTCTTGGAGGAGATTGTTCCTAAAGAGGAAAATTTCTTTGTAATAAAGAAAATGTTTAAAAAGCACAGAATATAAGAGACTGGTGGATTTTACTGGAGAATAATGGAAGCTGGGATAAAATAAAAAGTGAACTACTGAACATGGCTCAAATATATGCAAGTACATAGTGCATTTTATCAGGAAAATTATAGATAATAGTGGTATTCAAGACTTTGCAGATATTAAAAGATTTCAGAATATATTTCCTCAGATATTAGCAGTCTACTGTATTAATCTTTACAATGTTTAATAAGGCAGAAACATAAATTTACATAATTTTCACACTTCTTATAATCTCTTGCATGTTTACTATTTAAGTAAAAATAATTTATTTCTGCAATTACATGATGCAACACTTCTTAATTTGTGTAAGTGCCAGTATGGAATGGTTCTCATTTCTGAAGTGATTGTAAAAACTTACAATGTAATATTTATTGTTCTTTCATTGACTGCTCTGTACGGAACGTGTAGTGACTTTCTCTGTTGGCCATCTCCTAAATTTAAAGGAATTCTAAGGTAGAAAATGTAAAATTTGTTTGAATTTATGTCATCATTGCTACTTATTGCTGTTGCAAAATCCTTAGGTGACGACCTGATATTGCTGAGCAGTAAGGAAGAATTAAAAGAAGAATTACATATACAGAAAACCTGATGTATAGACACAACAGGTATGCAAGGTAGGAGGATGCAAGGCTGAAAACTGAAGCCAGAAATGCAGCTCCACTGCCCTATCTTAGAGTATCTTCAGGGCACAGAGAGTACGTGAACTTAAAATGATTATATAAATGTAATCGGCCATCTAAACAGGCAGTGACAAGAGGAATGAACACATTGAAGCCAAATGAATTTAAAAATTCTACAAATCAAATCAGTTCTGGGAGAAAATTGTCCTCGTTGTATAAGTGGAAGAACTTAGGGGCATCTTTGGTACTGATAGAGATCAAAGTATCTAATCCATCCATGCTTCTGCAAGGTGTCCTGTCCTCTCTTCAACCAGATAGGGAGAAAGGGTTTAGATTTGTGAAAAAGGACACTGTTATTTCAAAGCACAAGTGCTGTAAAGCCATATAATATTCTAACTCATCAGAAAAACCTCATATATAGAAGAATTTATTTTTTGAGAGTATTTTTGGAGAGAAATGACCACTGGAGGGAGTCTATTGTGTATTTACACCCTCTAAACTGGTGATTCTAGAATTGGCAAGTTAGGATCACTCATTCTAAAATATAGCTCATCAAGCCATTTCCTAGAAACAAAGGAAATCTTGGATTCCTAAGGTAAATAATCTGCAATGGATAGCACTGATACTATAACAAACACAAGAGGACTATGCTCCTGGCAAACAGTCCCAGATTTCAGGGTAAAGAGAAGATCTATAAACTTCTAGATAGAGAGACTGGGTTACTAAAAAGTAAAGGTAAGTACAGTAATATTTGACTTCCCATTTGTTGCACTGAAAGTACAGAGACAATGGAACAACATTAATAAACTACTGAGAGAAAAATGGGTTCCATGAATAGTGTTATAACAAAGTGTGTACAGAAGAATTTTGAATGGCCATGCAAACTGTGTGCACTGCTTAACTCAGGGGCACTATTCACCACACAATATTGTATTGCTGGCTGCCCTGTGTATTAGACACCATAAGCAATGACCCAATGGATGATGATGATGTGACTGGGAAGAGTATTTGCTTAGATTTTTAAAGACTACAAAACAAATTAAATAACATTCCATCACTATTTTAGGGGAATTTTGGCAACTATCAGAGGAAACTTTATTCCAATTAAAAGGCCCTAATGTTAACTGTTACATAGTATAAATTGTATGCCATGACTCACTGTGAAACACTGTTTTCCACTCTTCTAATACTGTAAGAGCAATTTTCATCATTTCTTTTGTTATATGTGGACAAACCTAAATTTAAGGTTTTTGAGAATGGGTTGCTTGAGAGATAGTCTGACTCACTATAATAGCTAGTGTTGAATGACTCATTCAATGTGAGTCACAGATCACACTGTCCATTGATTCCGATATATTCCTTGTCACAGATACTGTTGGTGCCTTCTCATGTCTTTTCTAACTATAATCTGAGGGCTTTCTCTGATGGCCAGAGGCATTTAAGGCAGATTGGAGGAACTCGGAAATGACTACTGTTCATAGACTCTCCCCCAGACCATTTATCAACCAATGATTGGCAGGAGTTGGTGAATAAATACCCCAGATCCTTTGCCCTTTGGCTGATATAAATTTGACGTTCATGCTCTATACTGGCTCATGGTGTTTCCAAAAATGATTAAGCTTGATTGCCCACAGCTGTAACTTGTTTGGCAAATTACCCTTTATCGGCTGCATTCCCTTTCCCGTCTCACTTCATCACTTTCTCACTCATCAACTATTCACAAATAAATTACTGCACTCAATGTCTCAGTCTGTGGCAGAACACAAACTAAGATACCTACCCCTTTTCCCCTAAGGTAGAATTTAATGTTTTATATAGAAACCAGGCATACATGTACTATACTATTTCATATGAAGCGATTATTACTTTACAGAAATCTCAGTGGTTGGGGGTCCTCTCACTACTTTGGATATGCCCCATCTATCCAGATGTTATTCAGATCTAAGCAGAATCTTAAAGTGGTTCTTCCTTTTACCTCATACCTTTAAGAGTCTGACCCCCACCACATACATATACAATACACTCTACCAAAGCTTATAGTCAATGTCCATTTTAACTTGGTATCTGAAATATACACTTCAGCTAATAAAAAGAATTTTAAGTTTTTATAATTCTGGATATTTCATTTGTCCTTTAAGTACGATTTACTTCCATTTTTATTGTCCTACACATGAAGACCAGACTTCAGATAAAACTTGTGAGACAAACAAACAACAACAACAAAAAAAAAACAAGAAAGAAACAACCCAATGTCAAAAGGCAAAACAATCAAAAGAACTAGTGTCAGATATGACTCAGAAGTTGGGATTATCAGTCAGGAAATTTAAAATGATCATGATTAATATGTTAAAGTTTCCATGCATGATCAGAGTTAGAGAGATTTTAGAGCTAGATGGATAGAAAGTATTTTTTTAAAGTCAAGTGAAAATGGTAGAAATAATTTTTTAAAAACATGAGAACAAACATAAAGGATGCCTTTGGTGAGCTCATCAGTAAATTAGACACAGTAGAGGAAACAACAGTGATGTTGAATATAGGTCAATACATATCAAAATTAAACACAAAGAAAGAAAAGAGTAAAAAAAAACCCCAGAATATTCAAGTACTGTGAAGGACTATCAAGTTATCTAACTTATGTGTAACTGGAAACAGAGGAAAAGAATGAGAGTTGGGCAGAAGGAATATTTGGAAAACATAATGGTCAAGAATTTTTCAAAGATAATGAAAGTCATCAAACCAAAGAATCAAGAAACATAGAACCTGAGGCAGAATAAACAAAACAAACAGAAACCAAATCATAAGAAAATAAAAACACAAAAACACCTGGACACATTATATTGAAGTGGCTAAAAACCAAAGATAGAGAAAAGTTTGAAGGTAGTGAGAGGGGAGGGAAAAGTACACAGCCAGAAGATAACTGAGTAATTGAGTGACATATTTCAAACTGTGGGGGAAAGAGACCTGCCAACTCAGAATTTTACCTAACAAAAAATAACTTCCAAAAATTAATGTGGTCCAGGTCCCCAGCATGGGGGACTTTCTTCCCCACTGCAGGATACCTACTTGCTTTTGAGTTTTGCCTTTTTACTTCCACAGATGTAGGGGTAGGTGTAGGTGATGGGTCAGGAGGGTTGGAGCTGGGCTGGGTTGACCTTCTCACCTGGCTGGGCTTCCAACACCCCTCTTCTGTGCCTCCTCCAATATGGTCAAGGAAATGGGCAGGGGTTGGAGAGTAGCTGAAGTTTTTGGGGTACTCAGTGCTATGTGAGTTCTGCAGAGGGATGGCGTAATGGGTCCTTTAGGTTGGAATGGGGCTGGATCCTCAAGGCTGCTGGAAACTTCTCAGCCTGAAGTCTAGTCTGGGGCCAGGATTGAGAGCAACTCTGAAGGGGCCTCCCCCAAGCCTTGGGCTGTCTTCCTGGTGGCATGAAGCAGGACAAGGTGAAGCTGCAGCAAAACCTGGAAGGGTCTCAGGACATCAGAACTTTACAGGAGCTCCAAAGCGGAAGAGGATCACCCTGTGGGAAGGTATTTAGCCAAAGGAGCAACTGCTGTTTTGAGACTCTGCAGCTCAGTGTCAGTAATGTGTGTAAGCTGTGTCCCCTGCTGCAGAAATAGGTGGAGGAAGCTGACAACAAAGAGAATCTTCAGGGGAAAGGCAAAGAGGAGTCCCTCCTGCAGCAGGCTCGAAAGGGAGAGCAGATAAGCATTGAGAACTAAGTAGCTTGGCATCAACAAGCACATAGTCTGAGTGTGGCTCTGTACCTGGTACCAGAAGGGCAGTCAATCAAGCAGGAACTATTCCCAATGAGAGTATTTTGAGGCTGCTGAGTCTCCTTTCATGGGGTCAACAATGTGCTTTTCTCTGGTACCAGGGCCCATTTCAGTATCCTAGACTATGGGGGCTCTCACTTCACTATTCTGTACTCCTTGGTCCCTTTGACCTTTGAAGGTGAAGTGTTCCCTTTTGTCCAGCTCACCACTCTGGGCTTTCACATGCATTCAAACTGAGGTGTCTGCTTTTCTCTGAGGGGTGGGGGCAGGAGTGGGGGATGAGGAAAGCAGGAGAAACTGGGGAAACAGGACCCTGGGATTTGTGCCAGGGCTTTTGGAGTTATGTTTTTCATTCAATAAATAGGAAACATTCAATTACTTGGGAAGATGAAGAACGGGGGCAGGGAGTTTTGAGGGAAATAGTCGGAAGGAAGGTAAAATTCATTGATGTTCTTGATTTTAAACACAATGTCAGTCATCACTTTGTTTTTAAATAAAGAAGCCTGGGACACAGTGGGAAAAAAAGTGTAAAATAAAAACTTTTAAGACAAGAACCAAAAAAAAAAAAAAAAAAATCATTACCCAAAGTGCTAGAGGAAAAAAAAATTATGAAAGGAAGTTCTTCAGGAAGAAGGAATATGATATCAAAGAGAAACTTGGTGCTACACAAACAAACATCTCTGAAAATAGTTAAAAATTAAGGTTCATATAAAAAGGATCTTTCTTTCTTCTTATGAATTAATCTAAGAGGTAACTGAATGCCAAAAGAGTAGTAATATATCATACCTTTACAGATAAAAGTAAAATATATGATAATATAGCAGAAAAGATTAGAGGGAGAAGTTACAATTTGTTAGATTATTGCCCTATAAATGTAGTGGTATGATATTATTTGAAGGTAGATGTAATTAATTAAAATAATATATTGCAAACCCTAAGAGAATCACCAAAAGATAGACAATATATAAATAATAAGCCAAATGTAGATATAAAATGGAATCATAAAAAAGTTTCTATACTCCAAAAGCAGGCAGGAAAAGAGGAAAGAAGAACAAAGAACAATGGAATGGATAGAAAAATATCCAGCAAAATGATAGATTTTAATCCAATCACAACAATAATTCATTGAATATAAATGGTATCATATACCAAATAAAAGACAGATTGTCAGATTGGATTCAAAAGCAAGATCTAACCATATACTATAACTATATACTGTTGAGAAGAAACACACATCAAAGACACAGATAAATTAGAAATAAAAGTATGAAAAACAGGCATACTATGCCAACACTAATCAGAAGAAAGCTGGAGTGGCTAGCAAACAAAATAGGAATATTACCAGAGATAAAGAGGGACACTGCAAAATGATAAAGGATTCAATTGATCAAAAAGACAAAATAATACTAAGTCTGTAAGCACTGAACAATGGAGCTTTAAAATACTTGAAGCAAAAACTGATAGAACAGGAAGGAGAAAGAGACAAAGAAGAAAGAGACAATTACAGATTAAGACTTCAATACTCCTCTTTCAATAATTGATAGAACAAGTAGAGAGAAAATCAGTGAAAGTAGAGAAGACCTAAAGAACATTATCAACCAACTTGATAGTTATAGAATACTATATCAAACAACAGTAGAATACACATTATTTTGTTGTTGTTGTTGTGTTTTGTTTTTTTTTTTGTTTTTTTTTGTTTTTTTTGTTTTTTTGCGGTATGCAGGCCTCTCACTGTTGTGGCCTCTCCCGTTGCGGAGCACAGGCTCCGGATGCGCAGGCTCAGCGGCCATGGCTCACGGGCCCAGCCGCTCCGCGGCATATGGGATCCTCCCGGACCGGGGCACGAACCCGTATCCCCTGCACCGGCAGGTGGACTCTCAACCACTGCGCCACCAGGGAGGCCCAACACATTATTTTTTTTATGTGTGCACTGAACATTCACCAAAATAAACTCTATTCTTTGTAATATTTAAAATAATTGAATTAGGGGAGGGCCAAGATCATGGAGTAGAAAGACCCTGAGCTCACCTCTTCTTACGGGCACACCAAATTTACAACTATTTACAGAACAACCATCAACAAAAAAGACTGGAACCTACCTGAAAGATCTTCTACAACTAAAAATATAAAGAAGGAATGACAACAAGATGGGTAGGAGTCATGATGTAGTCAATTCTCATACCCTTGGACCCACAAATGGGAGAATAATTACAATTGAAGAGGTTTTCCCAAAGGAGTAAGGGGTCTGAGCCGTACATCGGGCTCCCTAGACCAGGGGTTCATCCTAGAAAGATGAGACCCCAGAAAGTTTGGCTTTGAAGGTCAGTGGGGTTTATTTTAGGAGTTCCAGAGGGCTGTGGGAAATAGAGACTCAACTTTTAAAGGACACCACAAAATCTCACATGCACTGGGACCCAGTAATTTGAAAGGAGTCTGGGTCAGACCCACCTACTGATCTGGAGAATCTCCTGGAGAGGCAGAAGGCAACTTCAGCTCACCTTGGGGACATAGACACTGGCAGAAGCTACTTTAGAGAGCTTGTTCTACCATGTGGACACTGGTGCTGTCATTCACCATCTAGGAATCCTCCTTCTAGCTTATGAGTCTCAGGACCCAGCCCCACCCATGCCCACCAGCCCATAGGCACTAGTACTGGGACATCTCAGGCCAAGCAATTAAATGGGCAGGGACACAGCCCCACCCATTAGCAGACAGGCTGAGTTAAGACCCTCTGAGCCCACAGCCTGAATAGACAGTTTTCCAAAGAAGACATACAGATGGCTAACAGGCACATGAAAAGATGTTCAACATCATTAATCATCAGAGAAGTGCAAATCAAAACCACAATAAAATATCACCTCATACTTGCCAGTATGGCTGTCATCAAAAAGAACACATATAACAAATGTTGGCAAGGATGTTGAGAAAAAGAGAACCCTCATACACTGTTGGTGGGAATGTAAATTGGTGCAACCACTGTGGAACACAGTATGGAGGTTCCTCAAAACCCTTAAAATAGAACTACCGTGGAATCCAGGAATTTCACTTCTGGGTATATATCTGAAGAAAGTGAAAACATTAATTTGAAAAGGTGTAGGCACCCCAAGGTTTATAGCAACATTATTTACAATTGCCAAGATATGGAAGCAACCCAAATTTTCATCAACAAAGAAGATACGGTTTATATATACAGTGGAATACTACTCAGCCATAAGAAAGAATAAAACTTTGCCATTTGTACAAACATGCATGGACTTGGAAGGCATTATGCTAAGTGAAATAAGTCAGGCAGAGAAAGACAAATACTGTATGATACCACTTTTATTTGGATTCTAAAAAAATTAAACAAACTAGTGAATTTAACAAAACAGAAACAGGTTCCCAGATATAGAGAACAAACTGGTGGTTACTGATGGGGAGAGGGAAGGGGAGAGGGACGATATAGGGGTAGAGGATTAAGACGTACAAACTACTATGAATAAAATAAATAAAATACAATGATATATTGGACAGCAAAGGGAATATTAGCCAATATTTTTTAGTAACTATAAGTGGAGTATAAGCTTTAAAAATTGTGAATCACAGGTTATACACCTGAAACATAATACTGTATATCAACTATACCTCAATTTTTAAAAAAGGAAAAAAAAAAAAAGTTAAGGTATTTTGTATAGATACCAAGTCTTTGAATATAATAGCAAAACATACTTTGATAATTTTTCCATTTAAATTTCAATAACGGGCTTTAAATAAAATTTTAAAGATTAAAAAATTAGAATGAAATAATTGAATTAATACAAACTATAAATCCATAACATAATTAAATTAGATATCAATAAGAGAAAGATATCTCTAAAATCTCCATGTATTTGGCAATTAAAAATGATCTTTCTAAATATCCATGGATCAAAGAAATAGTCACAAGGAAAATAAGAATATATTTTTAATTCAATGATAATGAAAATACAAATATTTAAATATGTGGAGTATAGCTAAGAGAATGTTTAAAGAGAAATCTATAGCATTAAATACGTACATTAGAAAAGAAGGACTGAATCAATGTTTTAAGCTTCCACATTAACATAGTATAAAAGAAGAGCAAATTAAACCCAAAGCAAGCAGAAATAAATAATAAATATAAGAGCAGAAATCAATTAAATTGAAACAAAAGTAATAGAGAAAATCAATAAAATGAAAAGCTGGTTATTTGAAAAGATCAATAAAATTGATAAGCTTCTAGCCAAACTGGCCAAGAAAATAACAGAGAAAAAACATAAATTACTAAATGACAGAAAATGCAAACATCAGAAGAGAAAGAGGAACATTATTACAGAGGCTATAATGTTTAAAGGACAGCAAAGAAATATCTTGAACAGTTTTATGTCTGAAAATTTGTCAATCTAGATGAAGTGAGCAAATACCCTAGAAAAAATATAAAATATCAAAGCTTATTTAAGAATAACTAGGTAATCTGAATACTCCTACGCTTTTTAAAAATTTGGATTTTTAGTTAAAAGTTTTCAAACCAAAAAAAGTCCAAGTCCATATATTTTATATAAAATAGATAAGCAGAAATAGCTAAATTATCTTCTAGGAGTTTTGGGGAAAAGTACCTAAACATTCTTTTTGACGTTCTAGAGAAAGATATAAGTGCAAGGAAAAGAAAGCAAAGTAAAATGTATTGCTACCTGAGCCTTGGTCAAAATAAGACAGAATATTGTGGCCTAGACTAGAGGTCCAAGGAATTTTTCACTGTTAAGCCTAATCTGAATCTTGATTTCTAGCTCTGGAAGAGATGGAGCCAAAGGTGTACAAGTTAAGCATTGGTGCACAAATCTGGCCTGCACTGGCCAGACCAAAGTCTGGTGGCCAGTTTGGAAAAGAAAGAGTGAAGTGGAGTTGGCCGTGTTTGGAAGGAAAAGTCCAGGGTGAGCTTATTTCTCCAGTCAGGAAGAAGAGATAATGGAGAAAAGGGAACCCTCCTACAGTGTTGGTGGGAATGTAAATTGGTACAGCCACTCTGGAGAACAGTGTGGAGGTTCCTTAAAAAACTAAAAATAGAGCTACCATACGACCCAGCAATCCTGCTCCTGGGCATATATATGGAGAAAACCATAATTCAAAAAGATACATGCAACCCAATGTCCATTGTAGCACTGTTTACAATAGCCAAGACATGGAAGCGACCAAAATGTCCATCGACAGAGGAGTGGATAAAGAAGATGTGGTACATATATACAATGGAATTTTACTCTGCCATGAAAAAGAATGAAATTCTGCCATTTGCAGCAACATGGATGGACCTGGAGATTATCATACTAAGTGAAGTAAGTCAGACTGAGAAAGACAAATATCATACAATATCGTTTATATGTGGAATCTAAAAAAAATATGATACAAATGAACTTATTTACAAAACAGAAACAGACTTGCAGACTTAGAGAGCGAACTTATGGTTATGGTGGGGAAGGGTTGGAGGAGGGATAGATTGGGAATTTGAGATTGACATGTACACACTACTCTTTTTAAAATAGATAACCAACAAGGACCTACCATATAGTACAGGGAACTCTGCTCAATATTCTGTAATAATCTAAATGGGAAAAGAATTCGAAAAAGAAGAGACACATGTACATATACATAACTATTTTTTGTACATACATAATGGAATCACTTTGCTGTATACCTGAAACTAACACAACATTGTTAATCAACTATGCTCCAATATAAAATAAAAATTAAAAAAATAAAGTGAGATGTTATTAGGGATGTAATGTACAACATGATAAATATAATGAACACTGTTATATGTTATATATGAAAGTTGTTAAGAGAGTAAATCTAAGAGTTCCAATCATAAGGAAAATTTTTTTTCTATTTAACTTTTATCTATATGAGATGATGGGATGTTCACTAAACTTATTGTAGTAATCATTTCATGATGTATTAAGTCAAATCGTTATGCTGTACACCTTAAACTTATACAGTGCTCTATGTCAATTATATCTCAATAAAACTGGAAGAAAAAGAAGAGTGAAATAAAAAAAAAAGAAGAGGTGACTGGCCTGTTTCAAGGGAGCATGCCTGGGGACTATTTAGCATTCTGTTAAAAGAAGAGACAAGCTATAGTAAATCAAAGCCACAGTCTGACTTTTGGATGCCCCTTAAGCCCATCCATGTGGTCCCACCAGAATCTTGTTACTTCACACAACACATTAATATCTCCTTACTTTGGGAGAAGGAAAAAGGGAAGTGCAAAAGGGATCAGAGTAGGACCTTGAACTCCTTTCTCACTCTTATCACTCCAAATATAGTAATCAGGAATAGCAGGTTGCAAAACTGTATGTATTTGCATAATTTCTTTATCTGAAAACATGCATGTTTGTATAATATATGATAGAAAAATTTAAAAGATTCATACTAAAATATTAGTAGTATATATTTCTAGATGATTATAAAATATTTTTATTACTTATCAGTATTTTCAAATATTTCTGTAATGGACAATTTTATTTGTGAAATAAAATAATTTTAGAGTGAATGGAAGATATTGACAAAGATTCTGTCATTGATCAAACTCTACTCAGGTTCCTTTGAACTCTTTTTCAACCAGGCTTGATTTTTGGACTTCCGTATTCGTCCCTGAATTGTCCAGTTTTAGCAAAACTCCTGCTAAGTCTGACCAGTACCCCTACCCTTGATATCTGATCATCCTTGATACATAATTAGGTCCCTTATCCTCCACCATACCCCAGGTGATGTCTGATTACCCTAGCCTGCCTTCAGCAATACTATGAGGTGGGTTTAGCCAGAATCCCCTTACTTCTGTTGTTTCTTCTTGGTAATTTTCCATCCACTGCCCACCTCCCTGTTCCTTGGCTATAAATACCCACTTGCTTATGTTATATTCAGAGTTGAGCTCAACATCTCTCCCCAACTGAAGTGGTCCCTAAACCTAGTAAAATAGCCTACGCTTGAATAAAGTCTTCCTTACCATCTTCAACAAGTGTCACTGAATGATTTTTTCCTTAATAGCATCCAGATTGGATGAAAAGAAATAAATGTATTTTAAACAGATAATATAATAATCTATGCAGAAAAATCAAATGGAATCCACAAAAAGCTACTACAACTAATAGATGAGTTTAGCAATTTTCCAGAATACAAGATCAATATTCAAAAATCAAGTGCACTTCTGTATAGTGGTAATAAACATTCAGAAATTGAAGTTTAAAATACTGTGTATAATTATAATAAGCATATGAAAACTTAGTTTTAAATCTGGCAAATAATGTGCAAGACCTATAGATGGAAAAAGAGCAAAAGCTTTTCTGAGGGAAATTAAAGAATACCTAAATAAATGGAAAGATGGGTTAGAGGATTCAATATTGAAAAAATGTCAATTCTCCCCAAATGCATTTATACATTTAATAAAATTCCAATAAAAATACCAGCAGGATTTCTTGTAGATATTGACAAGCTGATTCTAATACTCACATGGGAATGCAAAGAATATAGAATAGCCAAGACAACTTTGAAAAAGGAGCAAAGTTAGAGATCTAACACTATCTGATTCTAAGATTTAACATAGAACTTTATTATCAAGATAGTGTGGAATTGTTGTAAAGATAGACAAGCAGATGAGTAGACTAGAATACATTCCAGAAATAAACTCATAAATATATGGATAGCTGATTTTGAACAAAGCTGAGAAGGTAATTCAGCGGAGAAAGGACAGTCTTTTCAACAAATGATGCTGGAACATCTGGATACCTATATGAAGAAAAATGAACTATAATCCAAATCATATACAAAAATTAACTCAAGATGGATCATAAACCTAAATGAACAACCAAGAAATATGACATCAAAAGCACAACCTATAAAAGAAAAAATATTGATAAATTAACTTCATTAAATAAAGAATTAAATTAAATATACTGCTGTTAAAAATTGCTAAAATGGGCCTCCCTGGTGGCGCAGTGGTTGAGAGTCCGCCTGCCGATGCAGGGGATACAGGTTCGTGCCCCGGTCTGGGAGGATCCCATATGCCGCGGAGCGGCTGGGCCCGTGAGCCATGGCCGCTGGGCCTGCGCGTCCGGAGCCTGTGCTCCGCAACGGGGGAGGCCACAACAGTGAGAGGCCCGCATACCGCAAAAAGAAAAAAAAAAAAAAAAAAAATTGCTAAAATGAAATGACAAACCATAGAATTTCAGGAAACATGTTTAAATCATATATCTGATAAAACACTCATAGGTAGGATATGTGAAGAACTCTCAAAGCTCAAAAATTAGAAAACAAATTTTAACTACTGAAACAGTTAAAAATGGGCAAAAAAATTTGAAGAGACACTTCACTAAAGATGGCCTACAGATTTCAAATAAGGGCAGAAAAATACTTAATCATCATTAGCCATCAGGGAAATGCAAATTAAAACCTCAATGAGATACCACAACCCACCTATTAAAATAAATGAAATTGAAAGGACAATTCATTCCAGAAGCAGCAATACAGACCTTTGTATCATAGATAGGCAACACAATAAATTAGAAGATAATTACACAAAATTGAAGGGGGCAGTAAATTTACGTCAAATTTTCGTTATGTTAAAAGTTCCCTCGGCACATTCTAGTTATCTCTGCTAGATATCCTACTGCTTACTCAGCCCTTCTGCAGAGTTTTTGCAGTGAATCCTCTTTAATCTATGTTATTTTTTCTCCACTTTTTTGCCTTTCATTAGCAAAATTCTAAGGAAGCAGGAAAAGTATTTATGCATCTATCAAACAATATGCCCTTTTTCCCTGGTATGTTGCCAGACACATTTCAACTGGAAGTTATTTTTTAAAAACATTTTAGATATAAAATCAAAATGTCACAAGTAAGTAAATTAAGGTTTATTTTATGAATGTTCATGGATAATTTTCTCTGTTAATGCACAAAAAGCAAATCTGAACACATTACCACCATGTTCAAAATCATGTTAATAATTTTTCTTTAAGTTGGGGTAAAGAACAAAGTCCCTGACCTGGCCTCCAAAGCCCTGTGTTATCTAAATATGCTGGCCTCTCCGACCCCATCGGGCTCCTCCCTGCTTCTCTTTTTTGCAAGCCACATTTACCATGCTGTGCTTCTCCAGTTACCTAGGTTCTCTGATAATCTGACAGTCCCTCCAATGATGAAGGCCTTGTGGATGGGACCTGTCCACGGGCAACAATCACTTTGTTAGAGTTGAAGACCCCTGGGCCCACACAGACCTACTGAAACAAAATCTGCATTTTAACAAGATTTCCAGGAGATTCACAGGCAATAAAGTTTGAGGAGCACTGATCTGGATCACTTCTCACTGTGATCTTTTGTTTTTCCTTTGCTCCTCCCCAGATCTTTGCTTAGTAAGATTTCTCATCAGATTTCAGCTTAAAGTTGGGAGTTAGGTGTGAGTCTGGATTGTGAGCTACAGTTTGCACGAGGAGGACAACTTTACTTGGGGTTCACTCCTGAAGGGAGTCTAGAATTTTACCTCATTAAAATCATGTATGATTAGCTCAGCAATAGCATACTAAGCAGAGCATCAAAATTTATAGATAAATTGAAGTTTTCATAAACATATCAGATGTGTCATCTGTGGTGAAAAGTAATGGCATAAAGTGTGGTCTCTACTGTTAAAACTGGAACTATCTACAATGATTGATGTTTATAATTTCAGAGCCTATGATGCCCCATGGGACAACCTGCCTTTCTCATACATGTCCAAGTCTACAGTGCCCAGTAAATGCTTAGCTTTGCCCTAAAGGGAATCTTTGCAGGGGGTATCAAGGGAATTTTAGTTCTTCAGTCCTCCTTCTTCTGGCAAAAGTACACAGTTGTATAATTGGTTGACCCTTCTGTTCAAAGCAAATTAATATAAACTATAATTTCCTGAGTTTGGGAAGTCTCCAAAATGAATCAGTGTGCAAAGAATTGCTACCTATGTTATTGTCATTTCCGTGCTGTTGTAGAGAAAGCCTAATGTACTGACAGGATATCCACAATTTCTCATAAGATATGGGTAAGAGAGAAGTGATTTGTATAATATTCACTATTCTTTATATAAAAATTAAAATACTGTTTAATTTATAATAATTTTAGATTGGGTTTATAAGATGTCAAAATAGCCACGTAGAAATGAAAAAAAAGTGAATTAATTTTGTACTTTATTTTTGTGTTTAAAATTTAGACGTGTAAAATAGCTGTAAGACAGAATTGTTCCCTTTAATTTAATGATGTTTTATTATTTTGTTAACCTAACTACAAAGATTTATAAGGTAAATTATGGTGAACCAGAAAGTTAAATAATTTAAAATTGGGTTTAATGTTTCAGGTCATATGATTCTTATATAAGAAATCATTTAGAGCTTTCTGACAAAAAGACCCACTCTGATTAGTTAACTGATTAAAACTTTTAAGGTAAATCACTTAAATATTAATTCCTCTATTCTTTCACATACTTATGAGAAAAATTTTATTGAATATTTTGTATATATAGCATAGAAATATATACATGTATTAGAATATAAATGAAAAAAGTATATAAATCATATATATATATATGTTAGGAAATATATAGACAATGTTTCTCCACTATGTTTTCCAGCATTTATGAATTAATAAGTACCCACACACAAAAAAAACTTGAGAACTTTCAATTACTTAGTGATTGGGATTGAAGAGAAGGAAGGAAATTTCATATAAATATCTACTTAACAACTGAAATTCTTGATGTTCATTATTTATATCACCTATATTCAAGATCCAGTTTGGGATCAGTTTTTGATTCTCCCCCCAAAACTAAAAAGCCCACAATTGGTGGAGAGTAAAGTGCTCTCAAGTTAAATGAGCAGGATTTCTAGATAAGGCGAGTTCTAATTACTCTAATAACAGAGAGAAAGTAATTTTAAATATGGAAAGAACTTTCTGTCAGTGCCAATATATTTATTAACAACACACAATTTGTAAGATACAATTTAAAATAGAAGTCTCTTTTTCATACACAAATTCTAGAGGAAAATAAACTTTGCATAAAAAGCCAAGCCAGATCAGCATTTAGGTCACCACTTTCAAGTACAACTTCATATACACAATATTCCTTATGCTGTAGTACGTGATGTTTACCTCTTCTGAAAAGGTACCTTCATAGTGAGACTTATTTAGAGCAATAGCTAACAGTTACATCATGATATTTCCCTCACTTTGCAAGATAAAACAAGATGTTCACTAAACATACAGTGAGTTTTGGTTATAGTCATGGTTGTCCAGAGTAACAGAACCTGGAGAATCTATCTCTCTATCGCACTACCTCCCTATATATCTATCTATCATCTATCTATCTATCTATCTATCTATCTATATCTATACCAAGACATTTATTAGATTGGCTGACATGATATGGAGTCTGAGAAGTTCCATGATCTTCCCTCTGCAAGCTGGAGAGTGAGGACAGCAGTGTCCTACTTCAAAGGTCTCAGGCAGTAGGGCCAATTGTATAGATTCCTTTCTGAGTATGAAGTCCTGAGAATCAGATCATCAAGGGCAGGAGAATATCAATGCTAACCAGTCAAACAGAAAGTGAATTCCACCTTCCTCTGCCTCTTTGTTCCATCCAAGCCCACACCAGACTGGCTAATGCCCAGCTACACTGCGGAGAGTCATCAGCTTTACTGAGTCCACCAATTCCACACTAATTTGGAACTTCCTCACAGAAACACCCCCAAATAATGTTTAATTAGATATCTAGACAGTCCACGGACCAGTTGACACATAAAATTAACCATTACAGGTTCACCTTTTGTCAACTTAGCACCTATACACATATCTTAAAACTATTCTATTTCTAAATAATGATAATAGCAAGGTCACCTAACATGATACAACTATGTTGTGTACAACCAAAAATGTATTACTTTTTCCCCGGAGTGGAGGTAAAATCTTTGAGTGATGTTTACTATTGCTTCTCTTTGATATCTGGTAATACAAATATTAAGATGTCAAATTAGCAACACTCAATTATTATACTATAAAGTCAGTACATCTTATGTCTCATGATAAGGGATTAAGAGCGGAAAGAAAACAAAGCTGTTTGCTATACACACACACAAATGTATTCATATCAAACTACGAAGGAAATCTCTTGGCAAATTACACCTCGTATCTGTAACTGGACATGTGATTGTTGCTGGTATTTTAACTAACTTCTTTCACTACCCATTCTGCATTCTCTTTGCCTCCAGCAAACACCTCACCCAGGTGGTCATTGTTCTTCACCTCGTGGAATAACCCAAACGTTCACTCCTGAAGAGTCTGAGCCATTAGAACTACTACGTGGTTTGGCCTGTTAAAGTTTTCCATTGATCTTAATCATGGGAATGATAATGCTAAGAGATAGCCTAGGGTATCTTCCGTATTCCAGACATACTCTTCCTTACCCTCTTTGTGGAATAGTCCAGTTTCCCCTTGGTAGTTGCCATCAATCACCTCAGCCAGCACAGTAACTCACTTCTTTGTCTGATGAGTCAAAGGAACGTAAAGTCAAAGGGACCAAGGGGCAGTCTATTTTCAGCTCAGTGGAAGCATTGTTGTGCGTCCTGGTGGAAGCAGGACTGCCCACTGTAAGGTTTTCCCTTCACTACCGTCCTTCCTGAATGTCGCACAGAGGAGTTGTCATGCAACAGCTGTCCACTTTATGATGGTGCCTGCATACCATGCAGAACTGTCTGTAAATCAGGCCCCAGTCTTCTCTTCTCTGTCAACTAATCCTAGAGAATTCCCTATAGGACCACAGGTCCAGGCTGGGAGACAGAAGCCATTACAGCAGGAGTAGAGGCCAATAGCATTTGAACCACTTCTTCATGTAACTTACTTGTGCCTTCAGGACCTGTTCCTGCCTTGATCAAGTGTCTACTACTTCTATTCGATGACGGAATGCTGCTGTGCACTGAACTTTATGGCTAGTGGGTCCAATAACATTCAGTTTGTCAAGGGCAGCTCTGGTATCATGGCAAATTGGTGGCCCATTGTTAAACGTTCATTTTCTTACCAAGGCTCACTAGCAGTCCAACAGCTGTTTCTCTAAAGTAGAGTAATTATCCACAGAGGATGGCAGTGCTTTGCTCAAAATTCTAAAGGCCTGCACTGTGATCAACCTCTAGAGGCTTATTAAAGGCTCCAAGCATCTGCCACTGCCATTTCAGGCTCCGCTGGATCTGCTGGATATGGTTCACAGAGCAGAACAGCTTGCACAGAAGCCAAGATATGTTGCAAAGCCTTCTTTTGCTCTGAGACCCACTCAAAACTAGCAGCTGGTAAATGGGCTGGAGTAACACACCCAAAGAATGCTAATACTGCTCCAAAATCCATAGGGACACAGTATGTGTTGTGCCTCTCTTTTGATTTCAGGAAGGGCCAGGTGTAACAACTTATCCTTCACCTTAGGAGGGTTTTCTTGACATGCCCTATATCACTGGACCTAGAAATTTCACTGAAGTAGAAGGCCCCTGAAATTTTGTCAGATTTGTTTTCCACCTCTGTCCTACAAATGGCTAACTAATAAATATTATTTCTTGCTCACTAAGACCAATCAGCACAATGTCATCCATGTAACAGACTAGTGTGATATAATATTTACAAATCATATGTGTGATAAAAGGCTTGTTTCCAGGATATATGAAGCACTCCCAAAATTCATCATAAAAAACAACTAAACCAATTAAAAATGGGTAAAATATTTGAACACTTTACCAAAAGAGATATACAGATGTCAAAGAAGGATGCAAAAAGATGCTTTATAAAATTAGTTACTAGGGAAATGCAAATGAAAGTGCAATGAGATATTACCTATTAAAATGACCAAAATTGAAAAGACTACCCAGAGTGGAAGCAGTAATACAGGCCTTTGTGTTCAGAGAGAGGCAACCAAATAAGTTAGGAGATAATTATACAAAATTGAAGAGGGCAGTACATTTTAGTCAAGTGTTGGTTATGTTGAAGCTACCTCTGCACATCATACTCCCCACTCCCCTCTTCTGTGCACTTTTCACAGGACTCCTCTCTTCTATGTTATTTTCTCCTCTACTTTGGCTTTCATCAGCAAAATTGTAAGGAAGCAGATTAATTGATCAATCAATCTACTAAAATGATGCTCTTTGCTTTCCCCCATCTAGCCATCCAAGTCCCAAGTGGAGGCTAAGCATTTTCTTTTGTTACTCAGATATCATACCAAAATACCACAAATAAGTAAGTTAAGTTTTATTTTTCTGAATGAATGTACACTGACAACTTTCTCTGTTAATGCAAAAAAGGCAAATCTGATCATGGTACAACCATTTCTAAACCCTTCAATAGCTTTCCTTTAAATTAAGGCATAGAACAAACTCCCTGATCTGGCCTCCAAGGCCCTGTGTTACCCCCATATGCTGGGCTCCCTGACCCATCTGGCTCCTTCCTGCATCCCTCTTTGCAAGCCAGCTACATTTACCATGCTGTGCTTCTCCAATTATCTAGGCTCTCTGATAATCTAGGCTCTCCATGATAAAGACCCTGTGGATGGCACTTGTTCACAGGCATCACCTCTTGGAAATGAAGACGCTCAGGCCCCACCACTGATCTACTGAAACAGAATTCACTTTTTAACAAGATCTCCAGGAGACGCACAGGCATTAAAGTTTGAGAAGCACTGCTATAGGTTGCCTCCCACTGTGGTCCTTTGTTTTGCTTTTCCTTTACTCCTTCCCCAGACCTTTGCTTGGTAAGATTTCTCACCAGATTTCAGCTTAAAGTTGGGAGTTAGGTATGGGTCTGGAACGTGAGCTACAGTTTGCATGAGGAGGACAAATTTACTTGGGGTTGGGTCTTGAAAGGAATCTAGAAATTAGGCCTCATTAAAATCATGTGTGATTAGCTCAGATAAGACCATACTGATCAAAGCACTCAGAGCATCAACATTTATTGATAAACTGGGGTTTGCAAAAACATGTCAGAAGTGTCCTCTGTGGTTGAAAATAGTGCCATAAAGTGTAATTTCTACTGTTAAAACCAGAACTGTCTGCAATGACTGACGTTTATGATTTCAGAGACTGTGGTGCCCCGTGCAGCAACCTGGATTTCTCATACATGTCCAAATCCACAATGCCCAGAAGAACAGCTTAGCTTTGTCCAAAAGATAATCAATGGGTACTATCAGGGGAATATAAGTTCTTCACTCCTTCCTCTTCTGGCAAAAGCACACAGTTATACAACTGGTTAACTCTTGCGTTCAACACAAATTTATATAAACTTATGTAACTGCTCATGCGGGTCAAATCATGGGTTCTGTTAACCCACTCATCCTCATGGGAGCTTCCTACCATTAGTAATCTCTGGGCTGCCTTACTATTCCCTGTTTGACTTTTTGATTTTACAACACTTTCAAACAGTTTGCTAAATTAAATTTTCTCTTCTTAACTAGTGGGTAAGGTCTTTGTTTTCCTGAATTGTTCCTCTTACAATGACTACATAAAGTTTAAAAAATTTTTATATAATAATAAAATAGAAGAGTTAACAGCCACAAAAAAATACAAGAAAAAATATTTAAGACATTTATGAGGGAAAGAAAAAGTTTAACACCTTTAATATATAAGGAACTCTTACAATTCATTAAAACACGCAAACATCTGAATGGAAGGAAGGGCCGGTGAACATTCAACCGAAGAATTTAAAATATCCAATAAGTTTAAGAAATATATTTAACTTATTTCAATTTAAATAAATGAAATTTAAAATTTTTTGTTTACTTCTATGGGGTGAGGGGAAAGAAGAGCTATCAGTTTGGAAAACATTTAAAAGGATAATGATAGCCAATTTGTGGGAATATAATGGAGCAGTTGTACTGCTAAGATTGATACAGTCTTTATGAGGACAGTAAACAAAATAGCTTAGATTTGGGGTGGCCACAACTGGGGGAGAATCTTGATCATGGGACTTAGAGGTCATCCGGGCCCAGGGTAGAGCCTGGGTGGGACAGTGGTGGCCACTGCTGGCACTTACTAAAGTGGCACTTCAGAAGCCACCCAGATCTCTTAGCAGAGCCATGGACACCTACACAGGCAGCACACTGAACCTCTGTGCATGTGACCACTCATTTTAACACTCCCCTCTGCTGGGGCAAAGGTTCCAGCACAGGGAGAGGGAAAAAGACACACTTAAAGGGAACAGGGCCCCCTCAAAGCCCAATCCTCATGGCTTCTGAAAAAATAAATAATAAAACATAAATAAACAATTTACCAGATAAAAAATTCAAACATTGGTAGGAAAAATGGGAACTGAATTAGGGAAAATAATTGATCTAAACACTGAACAATTTAACAAGGAACTAGAATGTAAAAAAGACCCAGTCAAAAACAAATAATTCAATAGCTGAAATAAAAAACACACTAGAAGAAATGAATAGCAGACCAACTGATACAGAAGAATGCATAAGTGATTTGGAAGACAGAATAATGAAAATCGACCAATCAGAGCAATAGGAAGAAAAACAAATTTAAAAAATAAAAGCACTCTGGAATAACATGAAGTGTTTCTATATTCACATTACAGGGGTTCCAGAAGGAGAAAATAGAGAAAATGGTGAAAAAAATGTATTTGAGGAAACTGTAGTTGAAAATTTCCCAAACCTGAAGAAGGAATAGATATCCAGGTACACAAAGCACAGAGGGTCCCAAAGAAGATGAGCCCAAATAGACCCATACCAAGATATATCCTAACAAAAGTTAAACAGAGAACTCTAAGGCAGCAAGAAAAAGAACAGCCATATTCAAATGAATTCCCATAAGACTATCAGCTGATTCTTTGCAGAAACCTTGCAGGCCAGGAGAGAGTAGCATAATGTATTCAAAGTCCTGAAAGGGAAAAACTTGAAACCTAGGATACTCTACCCCTCAAGATTATGATTTAGAATAGAATGAGAGATAAAGAAATTCTCAAACAAGCAAAAACTAAAGAAATTCATGAATACTAAAATGGTGAAGGGTCTTCTCCAAATGGAAAAGAAATAAGAATCTGTAAGAAAGGGGAAAAATCTCACTAGGAAAGGCAAATATATAGAAAGGAGGGAGGACCAATCAGTTGAATAAGCCAGTGTGTAGATTAAAAGACAAAAATTGTAAGAGCAACTTTAACTACAGTAAATAGTCAAGGGATAAGCATGAAGATATGAAATATGACATCAAATACACAAAATGTTAGGTAGAGGAGTAAAAATGTAGAACTTTTAGATTGTGTTTGAGTGTAAACAACTACCAGTTTAAAGCAAGTAGATATAATTACAGGTCAACATTTAGGAATCCCACAGTAACCACAAATCAAAAATGTACAATAGATACACACACACACACACACACACAAAGAACGCAAGCATAATCTTAAAGAAAATAATAAAACCACAAAGGAAGAAAATAGAAGAAAGAATGAACAGAGAAGAACTACAAAAACAACCAGAAAACAAGTAATAAAATGTCAATAATTACTGTAAATGACAATGGACCAAATGCTCCAATCAAAAGACAAAGAATGGTTCATTGGACCCTTCAATAGGCTGCTTTCAAGAGACTGCTTTCAGGGATAAAGACAGACAGACTGAAAAGGAAGGGGTGGAAAAAGATATTTCATGTAAACAGAAATGACCAGTAAGTGGGGGTTAGCAATATTCACTTCAGATAAAATAGACTTTAAAACAAAGGCTATAATGAAAGACAGAGAAGGGCATTATATTATAATCAGAGTATTAATACAAGAAGATATTATACTCATTAACATATATGTACCCAATACAAGAGCACCTAAATATATCAAACAAATACTAGCAGACATAAAGGGAGAAATTGAAAATAATACAATAATAGTAGGGTACTTTAACAGCCCATTTACATCAATGGACAGATCATCCAGACAGAAAAGCAATAAGGCAACAGTGGTCTTAAATGACATGTAAGCCCAGTAGAATTTAATAGATATATACCGGACACTACAGCTAAAAATAGCAGAATATACATTATTTTCAAGTGCATATGGAATTTTCCCCAGGACAGATTACAGGCTAGGCCACAAAACAAGTCTCAACAAAATTAAGAGAATAAAAATTATATAAAGCATTTTTACCAACCACAACATTATGAAACTAGAAGTCAATTATAAGAAGAAAAATGAGAAAAGAACAAACAAGTGGAGATGACACAACATGCTAACTAAAAAACCAATGGGCCAATGATGAAATCAAAGCAGAAATCAGGAAATACCTTGAGGCAAATGAAAATGGAAGCACAACACTCCAAAATCTATATGATTCAGTGAAAGCATTTCTAAGAGGAGGCTTTATAGCCATTCAGGCCATTCTCAATAACAAACAAGCAAACAAAAAGCAAATAAACAACCTAACCTACCAACTAAAAGATTTAGAAAAAGAAGAACAAAGCCCAAAGTTCGCAGAAGGAAGGAAATAATAAAGGTCAGAGAGGAAATAAACCAAATAGAGATCAAAATGACAATAGAAAAGATCAAAGAAACCTAGAACTGGTTCTTTGATATGATAAAAAATTGATAAACCATTAACCAGGCTAACCAATAAGAAAAGAAAGGACCCAAATAAATAAAATAAGAAATGAAAGTGGAGAAATAACAGCTGATAACACAGAGATCTAAAAAATCTTAAGAGAATACTAAAAATAGTCATGTGCCAACACATTGGACAACCTAGAAAAAATGGGCAAATTTCTTGAGATATACACCCTACCAAAACTGAATCAAGAAGAAACAAGCAATTTGAACAGACTGGTCACCAGTAGTGAAATAGAATCCGTAATTTTAAAAAGTCCCTTCAAACAAAATACAGGACTAATGGTCCTGCATCTTCTTGATTCAGTTTTGGCAGGGTGTATATTTCAAGAAATTTGCCCCCTGCCAAAACTGAATCAAGAAGAAACAGGCAATTTAAAGATGTAGACATAGAGAATGGACTTGAGGACACGGGGTGGGAGGGGGAAGCTGGGGTGAAGTGAGGGTAGCATCGACATATATACACTACTGAATGTAAAATAGCTAGTGGGAAGCATCAGCATAGCACAGAGATATCAGCTCAGTGCTTTGCAATGACCTAGAGGGGTGGGATAGGGAGGATAGGAGGGAGGCTCAAGAGGGAGGGGATATGGGGATATATGTATGCATATGGCTGATTCACTTTGGCGTACAACAGAAACTAACAGTATTGTGAAGCAATTATAAGCCAATAAAGATCTATTAAAAAAAAAAAAAGTACAGGACCAGACAGCTTCACTGGGGAATTGTACTAAACATATAAAGAAGAGCTAATACCTAAACTTCTCAACCCATTTCAAAAACTGAAGTGGAGGGAACACTCCCAAATTCATCCTATGAGGCCACCACTATCCTGATACCAAAACCAGACAAAGACACTAAAGAAAGAAAATAATAGGCCAATATCTTTTATGAAAATAGATGCAAAAATCCTCAACAGAATATTAGCAAACCATATCCAACAAATATAAAAAGGATCATATACCATGATCAAGTTGGATTTATTCCAGGGATGAAAAGATGGTTCAGTATTCACAAATAATGTGATACACCATATTAATAAAAGGAATGACAAAAATCATATGATCATCTCAATAGATGCAGAAAAAGCATTTGCCAAGATTCAACATCTATTCATGATAAAAACTCTCCTCAAAGTGGGTATAGAGGGAACATATCTCAACATAATAAAGTCCATAAACTTAGCACATATTTAGAATGTCTTTCATTTTTCTAAGTCTGTCCATTGATTCACATTTTTTGAATTTAAATGATTGCATTTATTTCCATCCCCCCCAGAAAAAGATCCCATCTATTAAGGAGGTATAATAAACAAAATTAAGAGGAAATTCTGAAGTGAATGTTTCATTTCAACTCTCTTCCTCCATAGTTTCACTTTATAATTTCTTACTGACTATTCCTTTCATTTACTCCATGTATTTCAGACACTGCCCAGTGAGGAGATGGAAAAAGAAAATGCAATGTTACTGACAGAGTTTATTTTCATAGGCCTTATATATCAACAAAAATGGCAAATCCCCTTGTTACTGGTGTTCTTGGTGATATATCTCATCACTGTCATGGGGAACCTTGGTCTGATTGCTCTTTTATGTAATGACCTTCATCTTCACATCCCCATGTACTTATTCCTTGGGAATTTGGCTTTTGTGGATGCCTGGATATCATCCACAGTGACCTCCTCTTGGCCCCAGCCAGATGTTGGTGAACTTCTTTGCCAAGAGCAAAATGATATCTCTCACTGAATGGAAGATACAAGTTTTTCCCTTTGTAATCAGTGTAACCACAGAATGGTTTTTGTTGGTAACAATGGCATATGATCGCTATGTGTCCATATGCAAACCGTTACCTTATCCAGTAATTATGACCAATAGACTAAGCATCCAGCTGTTGGTTTTGTCATTTTTAGGTGGCCTTGTTCATGCCATACTTCATAATGTTTTTAACTTCAGATTAACCTTCTATAATTCTATCATAATACAGGACATATACTGTGACATTATACCATTGTTTAAAATTTCTTGTACTGACCCTTCCATTAATTTTCTGATTGTATTTATTTTCTCTGGGTCAATATAGTTGTGCATAATTTGGACTGTTCTTGTCCCTTATAAAGTTGCTCTCTTTACAATATTAAAAAAGAAGTATGTACAAGGCATAAGGGAAGCCTTCTACGCATGTGGAGCCCATCTCTTAACTATCTCTTTATACTATGACCCTCTTTTCTCCATGTATGTGCTCCCTGGATCTGCAGAAGCAGATGCTCAAGATACAGTGGACTCTCTATTTTGAACTGTCATAATTCCTTTGTTAAATCCAGTCATCTATAGTCTTGGAAATAAGAAAATCATAGGTTCTCTGGCAAAAATGCTAAAGAAAATGCTTAGATCTCATACTAATATCTGTTCTCCATTCATTAAAAGTCACATAAGTGTGCAGATTAGATATGTGTTGATTAGTGTTCAAAGTTTTTGCACTTGCAATTGCCCTAGAGGTTTTATGACTTAAGGTAGGAGTACTAATAAATATATTAAAATATGTGCATATATTAGTCAAAAGTATAAAAACCATAGATAATCAAGTGTTCAAGTCAAATTAATTAAAGAGGAAAACAAATTAATATATTTTACACATATGTTCTCAATGTGGCTCCATAAATGCACGATGCACTATGATAGCACAATTGCTCTGAAAAAAAACTGAATATGATTTTTTGATAACAAAACAGCAGTGCAGCCTGGAAGCTCATATCATGTTTACCTCCACAGTGGAGGCAGGTTTGTGTTTAAGGAAACAGCCCAATTACAGGAATTTTGCTAGCCACCAAAAGGACTTTCATTACATTCTATTTGGGACATGGTGAAATTTATTTCTTGTGGGGACTTAATTCTCATATTACACAGAGAAATCAGCAGAAATGAGAAGGCAATAAGAAAAAATAAGAAAGGAGTTAAATAAGTGAAAGTCAGAACAAATTGTAAGAGGATGCTTTTAGCTCATTGTGTGTCTATAAATAATGAGAAGAGGGAAGCTACCTCTCACTGTCTATGATGCCTTGAAAGGCACTGTACAGTTTTCTTGTATGTTGTATGGTAATATGAAAAGCTTTACTAATTCAGAAAGCTAAGAGATGAGATTTCAGATTTAATTGGGATGGGCATAGAGAAGAAAAGAGAAATGACAGAATACGAAGGAAATGGATTAATCCTTCCTACAATTTAAAAATAAAGAAACTAATAAAAGCCCTTCTTCGGGCCCGGGGCCGGAGTGTGCAGCCCAAGCTAGAGCGTGGGTCCCTGGCCGGGGACGGGGGCTGGGGCTCCGAGGCACCGGCCCGCGACACCGCGGCCTCTGCCACCAGCCTCGGCCCTCAGTCTCCAGACCCCAGCGTCCCACCGGGTTCCCGGGGCGGCTGACCGGCGGAGGGAGAACCCGCGGCGCAAAGCGCACTGACCTGAAACTGCAGCGCCATTTTCCCGGAAGGCGGCGCCAGTCGGCGCCCCGAGCGCCCGAGGGGAGGGAGCGTAGGCGGGCGTCGCAGACGCCCCAGCAGCCCGCTGGGTCCCTGCGCCACTCGCTGGCTCGCTCGCCGGCTCGGCCGAGCTGCCGTCGCGTCTGAAGCTCCGGACTGAGCGGGGCTGACGGGGCGGGACTGGGTAATGGAGGCGGGCACGCGTGCGCGCGCGGGGCGGGCCCGAAGGGGCGGGGCCGGGGGCCAGGAATCTCAACCGCTACCACCCCCACCACCCTCCCCGTTCTCATGCTTAAACTGCCTCAGGAACCAGCCACTTGGAGAAACAGCTGATTCCAAGTTGGAGTATATGAAAGGCTCTTGGTGCTGCAGCCAGGAGTCAGTGCTGTGCCTCTGAAGTGGGAGAGCCAACTTCAGGACACGGGTCCACAAGAGACCTCCCAGCTCCACATAATATCAAGCAGCGAAAATCTCCCAGAGATCTCCATCTCAACACCAGCACCCAGCTTCACTCAACGACCAGCAAGCTACAGTGTTGGTCACCCTATGCCAAGCAACTAGCAAGACAGGAACACAACCCCACCCATTAGCAGAGAGGCTGCCTAAAAATATAATAAGGCCACAGGCACCCCAAAACACACCACCAGACGTGGACCTGTCCACCAGAAAGACAGGATTGAGCCGCAACCACCAGAACACGGGCACTAGTCCCCTCCACCAGGAAGCCTACACAACCTACTGAAACAACCTTAGCCACTGGGGACAGACACCAAAAACAATGGGAACTACGAATCTGCAGCCTGCAAAAAGGAGACCCCAAACACAGTAAGATAAGCAAAATGAGAAGACAGAAAAACACACAGCAGGTGAAGGAGCAAGATAAAAACCTACCAGACCTAACAAATGAAGAGGTAATAGGCAGTCTACCTTAAAAAGAATTCAGAATAATGATAGTAAAGATGATCCAAGATTCTATTTCCAAGATCCAAAATCTTGGAAATAGAATAGACAAAATGCAAGAAACAGTTAACAAGGACCTAGAAGAACTAAAGATGAATAAAGCATCAAATAAAAACACAATAAATGAAATGAAAAATACTCTAGATGGGATCAACAGCAGAATAACTGAGGCAGAAGAATGGATAAGTGAGGTGGAAGGTAAAATAGTGGAAATAACTGATGCAGAGCAAAATAAAGAAAAAAGAATGAAAAGAACAGAGGACAGTCTCAGAGACCTCTGGGACAACATTAAACGCACCAACATTCGAATTATAGGGGTGCCAGAAGAAGAAGAGAAAAAGGGACTGAGAAAATATTTGAAGAAATTATAGTTGAAAACTTCCCTAATATGGGAAAGGAAATAGTTAATCAAGTCCAGGAGGCACAGAGAGTCCCATACAGAATAAATCCAAGGAGAAATATACCAAGATACATATTAATGAAGCTGTCAAAAATTAAACAAAAAGAAATCATATTAAAAGCAGCAAGGCAAAAACAACAAATAACACACAAGGGAATCCCCATCAGGTTAACAGCTGATCTCTCAGCAGAAACTCTACAAGCCAGAAGGGAGTGGCAGGACATAATTAAAGTGATGAAGGAGAAAAACCTGCAACCAAGATTACTCTACCCAGCAAGGATCTCATTCAGATTTGATGGAGAAATTAAAACGTTTACAGACAAGCAAAAGCTGAGAGAGTTCAGCACCACCAAACCAGCTTTACAACAAATGCTAAAGGAACTTCTCTAGGCAAGAAACACAACAGAAGGAAAAGACCTACAATAACGAACCCAAAACAATTAAGGAAATGGGAATAGGAACATACATATCGATAATTACCTTAAATGTAAATGGACTAAATGCTCCCACCAAAAGACACAGATTGGCTGAATGGATACAAAAACAAGACCCATATATTTGCTGTCTACAAGAGACCCACCTCAGACCTAGAGACACATACAGATTGAAAGTAAGGGGATGGAAAAAGATATTCCATGCAAATGGAAATCAAAAGAAAGCTGGAGTACCAATTCTTATATCAGACAAAATAGACTTTAAAATAAAGACTATTAGAAGAGACAAAGAAGGACACTTCATAATGATAAAGGGATCGATCCAAGAAGAAGATATAACGATTGTAAATATTTATGCACCCAACATAGGAGCACCTCAATACATAAGGCAAATACTAACAGCCATAAAAGGGGAAATCAACAGTAACACACTCATAGTAGGAGATTTTAACACCCCACTTTCACCAATGGACAGATCATCCAAAATGAAAATAAATAAGGAAACATAAGCTTTAAATGATACATTAAACAGGATGGACTTAGTTGATATTTATAGGACGTTCCATCCCAAAACAACAGAATACACATTTTTCTCAAGTGCTCATGGAACATTCTCCAGGATAGATCATATCTTGGGTCACAAATGAAGCCTTGGTAAATTTAAGAAAATTGAAATTGTATCAAGTATCTTTTCCGACCACAGTGCCATGAGACTTGACATCAATTACAGGAAAAGATCTGTAAAAAATACAAATACATGGAGGCTAAACAATACGCTACTCAATAACGAAGTGATCACTGAAGAAATCAAAGAGGAAATTAAAAAATACCTAGAAACAAATGACAATGGAGACACGATGACCCAAAACCTATGGGACGCAGCAAAAGCAGTTCTAAGGGGGAAGTTTATAGCAATACAATCCCACCTTAAGAAACAGGAAACATCTCGAATAAACAACCTAACCTTGCACCTAAAGCAATTAGAGAAAGAAGAACAAAAAACCTCCAAAGTTAGCAGAAGGAAAGAAATCATAAAGATCAGATCAGAAATAAATGAAAAAGAAATGAAGGAAATGATAGCAAAGATCAATAAAACTAAAAGCTGGTTCTTTGAGAAGATAAACAAAATTGACAAACCATTAGCCAGACTGATCAAGAAAAAAAGGGGGAATACTCAAATCAATAGAATTAGAAATGAAAAAGGAGAAGTAACAACTGACACTGCAGAAATACAAAAGATCATGAGAGATTACTACAAGCAACTCTATGCCAATAAAATGGACAACCTGGAAGAAATGGACAAATTCTTAGAAATGCACAATGTGCCAAGACTGAATCAGGAAGAAATAGAAAATTTGAATAGACCAATCACAAGCACTGAAATTGAAACTGTGATTAAAAATCTTCCAACAAACAAAAGCCCAGGACCAGATGGCTTCACAGGCGAATTCTATCAAACATTTAGAGAAGAGCTAACACCTATCCTTCTCAAACTCTTCCAAAGTACAGCAGAGGGAGGAGCACTCCCAAACTCATTCTATGAGGCCACCATCACCTTGATACCAAAACCAGGCAAGGATGTCACAAAGAAAGAAAACTACAGGCCAATATCACTGACGAACATAGATGCAAAAATCCTCAACAAAATACTAGCAAACAGAATCCAACAGCACATTAAAAGGATCATACACCATGATCAAGTGGGGTTTATTCCAGGAATGCAAGGATTCTTCAATATACGCAAATCAATCAACATGATACACCATATTAACAAATTGAAGGCTAAAAACCATATGATCATCTCAATAGATGCAGAGAAAGCTTTCGACAAAATTTAACACCCATTTATGATAAAAACCCTGCAGAAAGTAGGCATAGAGGGAACTTTCCTCAACATAATAAAGGCCATATATGACAAACCCACAGCCAGCATCATCCTCAATGGTGAAAAACTGAAATCATTTCCACTAAGATCAGGAACAAGACAAGGTTGCCCACTCTCACCACACTTATTCAACTTAGTTTTGGAAGTTTTAGCCACAGCAATCAGAGAAGAAAAGGAAATAAAAGGAATCCAAATTGGAAAAGAAGAAGTAGAGCTGTCACTGTTTGCAGATGACATGATACTATACATAGAGAACCCTAAAGATGCTACCAGAAAACTACTAGAGCTAATCAATGAATTTGGTAAAGTAGCAGGATACAAAATTAATGCACAGAAATCTCTGACATTCCTGTACACTAATGATGAAAAATCTTTAAGTGAAATCAAGGAAACACTCCCATTTACCATTGCAACAAAAAGAATAAAATATCTAGGAATAAACCTACCTAAGGAGACAAAAGACCTGTATGCAGAAAATTATAAGACACTGATGAAAGAAATTAAAGATGATACAAATAGATGGAGAGACATACCATGCTCCTGGATTGGAAGAATCAATATTGTGAAAATGACTCTACTACCCAAAGCAATCTACAGATTCAATGCAATCCCTATCAAACTACCACTGGCATTTTGCACAGAACTAGAACAAAAAATTTCAAAATTTGTTTGGAAAAACAAAAGACCCCGAATAGCCAAAGCAATCTTGAGAACGAAAAACGGAGCTGGAGGAATCAGGCTCCCTGACTTCAGACTATACTACAAAGCTACAGTAATCAAGACAGTGTGGTACTGGCATAAAAACAGAAAGATAGATCAATGGAACAGGATAGAAAGCCCAGAGATAAACCCACGCACATATGGTCAACTTATCTTTGATAAAGGAGGCAGGAATGTACAGTGGAGAAAGGACAGCCTCTTCAATAAGTGGTGCTGGGAAAACTGGACAGGGACATGTAAAAGTATGAGACTAGATCACTCCCTAACACCATACACAAAAATAAGCTCAAAATGGATTAAAGACCTAAATGTAAGGCCAGAAGCTATCAAACTCTTAGAGGAAAACATAGGCAGAATACTCTATGACATAAATCACAGCAAGATCCTTTTGGACCCACCTCCTAGAGAAATGGAAATAAAAACAAAGATAAACAAATGGGACCTAATGAAACTTCAAAGCTTTTGCACAGCAAAGGAAACCATAAACAAGACCAAAAGACAACACTCAGAATGGGAGAAAATGTTTGCAAATGAAGCAACTGACAAAGGATTAGTCTCCAAAATTTATAAACAGCTCATGCAGCTCAATAGCAAAAAAACAAACAACCCAATCCAAAAATGGGCAGAAGACTTAAATAGGCATTTCTCCAAAGAAGATATACAGACTGCCAACAAACACATGAAAGAATGCTCAACATCATTAATCATTAGAGAAATGCAAATCAAAACTACAATGAGATATCATCTCACACCAGTCAGAATGGCCATCATCAAGAAATCTAGAAACAATAAATGCTGGAGAGGGTGTGGAGAAAAGGGAACCCTCTTGCACTGCTGGTGGGAATGTGAATTGGTACAGCCACTATGGAGAACAGTATGGAGGTTCATTAAAAAACTATAAATAGAACTACCATATGACCCAGCAATCCCACTACTAGGCATATACCCTGAGAAAACCATAATTCAAATAGAGACATGTACCAAAATGTTCATTGCAGCTCTATTCACAATAGCCCGGAGCTGGAAACAACCTAAGTGTCCATCATCGGATGAATGGATAAAGAAGATGTGGCACATATATACAATGGAATATTACTCAGCCATAAAAAGAAACGAAATTGAGCTATTTGTAATGAGGTGGATAGACCTAGAGTCTGTCATACAGAGTGAAGGAAGTCAGAAAGAGAAAGACAAATACCGTATGCTAACACATATATATGGAATTTTAAAAAAAATGTCATGAAGAACCTAGGTGTAAAACAGGAATAAAGACGCAGACCAGTAGAGAATGGACTTGAGGATATGGGGAGGGGGAAGGGTAAGCTGTGACAAAGCGAGAGAGAGGCATGGACATGTATACACTACCAAACGTAAGGTAGATAGATAGTGGGAAGCACCCGCAGAGCACAGGGAGATCAGCTCAGTGCTTTGTGACCACCTGGAGGGGTGGGATGGGGAGGGTGGGAGGGAGGGAGACACAGGAGGGAAGGGATGTGGGAACAGATGTATATGTATGACTGATTCACTTTGTTATAAAGCAGAAACTAATTTTAAAAAAAAGAAACTGATAAGAAAGAAAGAAGTAATATGTAAAGGTTATTAGAATATATTGTTGAGTAAAAGAGGCTTCAAATGCATATTACCAAAGCTCAAATAGTTTTAAGATGATATGATATTGGTGAGTCCAGTGAGTAGCTAGAAAAGACATAAAAATGAACAAGAGTTTACAGGATTTGTGCCCCCAAAGTCCTTAAATGTTAGCTTTTGTCCCATTCCATACTCTATGAATAAGTGATTCATCTTCAGGTCCATCCCTGACCTTCCAATCTCACCACTGATTCCATACACGTTCCTACTGACACCACTGAGGCCCTCACCCTAAAATTACTCATATTTGTCATTTGCAATAGTCTTGTTACTTCCTTTATATTATGTTGATATTCTCTTACTTCCCAAACATTAGTGTCAGATTATTCTTCATAAACAAAACTCTGATTAAATAATATTCTTGTTCAATAAATTTTAGTGGATTGCCATTGCTACCACATTATGTGTATATATGGTACATGTATGCAGAACTTCATATATGAATAAACATATGTTTAATTTTCAGATCTATGTATAGATAACATGATATATAAACACATCTACATCTAAATATATTACCTTGCATTTGCTTATGCTGGCATTAGTTGAGGACTTTCCCCCCAGATTTGATTTAATTCTGAAATCTCTGCCTCCACAATTTTCCTAATGGACCATATGTTATACCCAAAATGAATTACTGACAACCTCTGGACAAACCTTCCTCTCAGGTACATGGTTTTGTTCATACAGGTCTGTCCACTGAGAATGCTCTCTACAGGTGCATCTGTCTTTGTTTACAATTGAAATGGTCCTTTCTTCAAAGTCTATCTTAAATGTTACAGTTTCAATGATGCATTTCCAGATTACCTCAGAGAGAATAGGAATGCTTCCTCGTTTGAAACACTGAGTAGTTTATTTGTTCTTTTAGACCACAAATGACCTTGTGTAGTACTTATTTTTGGCCTACAAGCATTTTCTTTCAGACTATGACTTACAAGTCTGATTATTCTTCAATCTTTTGTGGTGCTTAGCACAGCTGTTTACACACATGAGGTCCTAAATAAGTATTTATGAAATATACAAACAATTGAAATAAATATGACTTCAAAAATACTTCAGATGAAGTAAGAGTGCATCCCTTGTTTTCAATCTTGTAATGAGTTCAGGGAGATCACTTTGCCTGGGATGGCTACTGCATGTCAGTTCACCACCCTGTTTCTTTTAAGATAATCACAAGTATCATACACATAAAGTGAATTAATCTTATTCTTTTTATCATGAGGATTAGCTCCTGGGATATATCAGGAGAAGCCCTTCAGTTAGATCTTTGGATTAAAGTATTTCTAACAATGTCATTATAACATATTTCAGGAGGTGGGCACAAGATTAGACCAGGTCAACTTCCAGGAGAGATACATTGATTTCACTAGAAAAAAATTAGTTGTCAGGCTGGATCAAATTTTGGACCATCATTCTCAAAGAAGTTTCATATACAAGTTATTCCTTATGCTATAAAAATATGATGATACCTTGTTTGAGAAGGTACCTTCTAAGTCAGCTTCATCTGGGGGTTACAGTTAACAACTGCATCATGGTATTTCCATTTATTTTTCAATATAAAGAATGTGATTCACAAATATTCAGTGTTTATATTAGTCAGAATTGTCCAGCATAGTACCAATAGGAGATCTATATCTATATCTATCTCCACAATAAATATACACACATACATATACATACATGTAGACAGATATAGAGATCAACCTATATCACTCCCTCTATAAATCTACATCTACATGTACCTCCATATCCATATCTACACCTGTATCTAAAGACATATTATTAGATGTGACTCACCTTACTATGGAGGCTTAGAAGACCCATGATCTGCTATCTGCAAGGTAGAGATCCAGGAAAGCTGATGGTAGTTTTAGGCTTGAAATTGGAGAGCCAATGGTATATATTCCACTACATGTATGAAACCCTGAGAAACAAGAGCATGGAGGGCAAAATAAGATTCATGTTCCTGATCAATCAGCCTTCCTCTGCCTTTCTGTTCCATTCAAGCCCAGAATGGATGAGATGACACCCACCCACAAAGGGTGCTGTAATCAGCTTTACTTAGTCCACTACTTCAATACTAATCTGTTGTAGAAACACCCTCACAGACACACACAAAAATAATGTTAACTGGATATCTGGGCATCCCTAGGTCATGTCAACTTGACACAAAAAATTAACCATCACATGTCCACCTGTTGTCAACTTGGCTACCACATACAATTTCTTAAACTATATTTAAACTTCAGAGACAATAGGTTACCTGGGCCAACATGGCAGAGTACAAAAACCCTGAGCTCACCTCTTCTCACAGACACATCAAAATTACATCTATTTACAGAACATGATGAGAAAGACCAGAATCTACCAGAAAATATCTACTACAACTAATGATATAAAGAAGGAACCACATAGAGATAGGTAACAGGGGCAGAGTTGTGGTATAATCAAGACCTATACCCCTATATAGATTGCTACATATAAACCTCATGGTAACCACAAACCAAGAATCATAATAGATACAACACACAAAAATAGAAAGGAATCCAAACATAACACTAAAAACAGTATTCAAATCATAAGGGGAGAAAACAAAAGAAGAAAGGAACAAAAATGAAGTACAAAAACAACCCTGAAACAAATAACAAAATAGCAGTAAGTACATACTATCAAGAATTACTTTAAATGTAAAAGGACCAAATGCTCTAATCCAAAGATGTAGAATGGCTGAAGGGATACAAAAACAACACCCATATTTATCCTGCCTACCAGACACTCCCTTCGGATCTAAAGACACACAGCGACTGAAAATGAAAGGATGAAAAGTTATTCCATGCAAATGGAAATCAAAATAAAGTTAGGGTAGCAATATTTATATCAGACAAAATAGACTTTAAAACAAGGACTGTTATAGAGACAAAGAAGTACATAACATAATGATCAAGGGATCAATCCAAGAAGTTACAACAACTGTAAATATGTATGCACCCAACATAGGAGCACCTCAATACATAAAGCAAATATTGGTGAACATAAAGGGAGATATTGAAAATAACACAACAATAGTAGGGGACATTAACACTCCACTTACATCAATGGACAGATCATCCAGACAGAAAATCAGTAAGGAAACACTGGTCTTAAAGGACACATTAGACTGAATGAACTTAATAGATATGTATATAGAATATCCATCTCATAACAGAAGAAAACACATTGTTTCAAGTACACTTAGAACCTCCAGGATACATCACACATGGTAGGGCACAAAACAAGCCTCAGGAAATTTTAAAAAGTTGAAATCATATCAAGCATTCTGACCACAATGCTATGAGACTAGAAATCAATAATGAGAAAAAAATCCCTCCAGAAAACACAAACATGTGGAAGCTAAACAACATGCTACTAAACAATCAATGGATCAATGATGAAATCAAAGGAGAAATTTTAAAAAACAAGAAAAAATGAAAACACAGTGATCCAAAATCTATGGGATGCAGCCAAAGCAGTTATTAGAGGAAAGTTTATGGCAAAACCAACTTACCTCAGGAAGTAAGAAAAATCTCAGATAAACAACCCATCCTTACACCTAAAGGAACTAGAAAAAAGGAACAAACAAAACCCAAAGTTACAAGAAGGAATGAAATCATACAGATTAGAGCAGAAATAAATGAAATAGAGACTAAAAGAAAAAAAAATAGAGATCAATGAAACTAAAAACTGGTTCTTTGAAAAAATAAACAAAACTGTTAAACCTTTAGCTAGACTCATCAAGAGAAAAAGAGAGAGGGCCTGAATCAATGAACCAGATATGAAAAAGAAGAAGTGACAATCAACACCACAGAATTACAAAAGATCATAAGAGATTATTATGAACAACTACATGCCAATAAAATGGACAACATAGAAGAAAAGGATAAATGCCTAGAAATGTACAATCTCCCAAGACAGAACCAGGAAGAAACAGAAAATATGAACAGACCAATTGCCAGTACAGAAATTGAATCAGTTAAAAAAAAGAAAAGAAACTTCCAACAAACAAAAGTCCAGGACCAGATAGCTTCACAGGTGAATTCTACCAAACATTTAGAGAAGAGTTAACAGCCATTCTTCTGAAATTATTCTAAAAAATGTACAGAGGAAGGAAAGCTCCCAAACTCATTTTACATTGCCAGGATTACCCTGATATCAAAACCAGAAAAATATATCACAGAAAAGAAAATTACAGGTCAATATCAATGATGAACATAGAGGCAGAAAAATCTTCAAATAAATATTAGCAAACCAAATTCAACAATACATTAAAAGAGTCATACACCATGATCAAGTGGGATTTATCCCAAGTATGCAAGGATGGTTCAATATCTGCAAGTCAATCAATGTGAAACACCACAGCAAAAATATTGAAGAATAAAAATCGTATGATCATCTCAATACATTCAGAAAAACCTTCTGAAAAAATTCAACATCAATTTATGAAAAAAACTCTCCAGAAAGTGGGTATAGAGGTTACATACCTCAACATAATAAAAGCCATAAATGCTAAGCCCAAAGCTTACATCATACTCAATGGTGAAAAGCTAAAAGCATTTCCACTAAGATCAGGAACAAGAGATATTATGCTCTACCGCCTGGAGGGAGGAGAATCAAAAAATCTGTGAAAAGACGTTAACACCACCTTAGCAATTAATAAATATTTGGTAGAGCTATTTTGAGACTATAAAATATCTTGTTTCTCCTTTAAGTTTTGCATCAATAGATCTTGCCTATAGCAATTATTACTCTGTACTTTCATAGCAATTTTCTATTTCCCTGATTTTTTCTACACGTATTAATTGGAAAATATAGCTTAAATAGATATAAAACCCTTGGCTTACACTCTTCCTTGAATTTATTGAAAATAGTGATCCACTGTTACCTATTATTTTTAACACCTTTATTAGAGTATAATTGCTTTACAATGGTGTGTCAGTTTCTGCTATATAACAAAGTGAATCAGTTATACATATACATATGTCCCCATATCTCTTCCCTCTTGCATTTCCCTCCCTCTTACAGCTCCCTCCCTCCCACCCTCCCTATCCGACCCCTCTAAGTGGTCACAAAGCATGAAGCTGATCTCCCTGTGCTATGCGGCTGCTTCCCACTAGCTATCTATTTTACATTTGGTAGTGTATATATGTCCATGCCACTCTCTCACTTTGTTCCAGTTCACCCTTCCCCCTCCCCATATCCTCACATCCATTCTCTAGTAGGTCTGCATCTTTATTCCTGTCTTGCCCCTAGGTCCTTCTGACCTTTTTTTTTTTTAGATTCCATATATATGTGTCAGCATAAGGTATTTGTTTTTCTCTTTCTGACTTACTTCACTCTGTATGACAGACTCTAGGTCCATCCACCTAACTACAAATAACTCAGTTTCATTCCTTTTTATGATTGAGTAATATTCCATTGTATATATGTGCCACATCTTCTTTATCCATTCATCTGTTGATGGACACTTAGGTTGCTTCCATGTCCTGGCTATTGTAAATAGAGCTGCACTGAACAGTTTGGTACCTGACTCGTTTTGAATTATGGTTTTCTCTGGGTATATGCCCAGCAGTGGGATGGCTGGGTCGTATGGTAGTTCTATTTTTAGTTTTTTAAGGAATCTCCATACTGTTCACCATAGTGGCTGTATCAATTTACATTCCCACCAACAGTGCAAGAGGGTTCCCTTTTCTCCACACCCTCTACAGCATTTATTGTTTCTAGATTTTTTGATGATGGCCATTCTGACCAGTGTGAGGTGATACCTCATTGTAGTTTTGATTTGCATTTCTCTGATGATTAATGATGTTGAGCATTCTTTCATGTGTTTGTTGGCCATCTATGTATCTTCTTTGGAGAAATTTCTATTTAGGTCTTCTGCTCATTTTAGGATTGGGTTGTTTTTTTGTTTGTTTTGTTTTATTTTGTTTTGTTTGCGGTACACGGGCCTCTCACTGCTGTGGCCTCTCCCGTTGCGGAGCACAGGCTCCGGACGAGCAGGCTCAGCGGCCATGGCTCACGGGCCCAGCCGCTCCACGGCATGTGGGATCCCCCCGGACTGGGGCATGAACCCATGTCCCCTGCATCGGCAGGTGGACCCTCAACCACTGCGTCACCAGGGAAGCCCTGGTTTTTTTTTTTTTGATATTGAGCTGCATGAGTTGCTTGTATGTTTTGGAGAGTAATCCTTTGTCAGTTGCTTCATTTGCAAATATTTTCTCCCATTCTGAGGGTTGTCTTTTCGTCTTCTTTATGGTTTCCTCTGCTGTGCAAAAGCTTCTAAATTTCATTAGGTCCCATTTGTTTATTTTTGTCTTTATTTCCATTTCTCTAGGAGGTGGGTCATAAAGGATCTTGCTGTGATTTATGTCATAGAGTGCTCTGCCTATGTTTTCCTCTAAGAGTTTGATGGTGTCTGGCGTTACATTTAGATCTTTAATCCATTTTGAGTTTATTTTTGTGTATGGTGTTAGGGAGTATTCTAATTTCATTCTTTTACATCTAGCTGTCCAGTTTTCTCAGCACCACTTATTGAAGAGGCTCTCTTTTCTCCACTGCATATTCTTGCCTCCTTTATCAAAGATAAGGTGACCATATGTGCGTGGGTTTATCTCTGGGCTTTCTATCCTGTTCCATTGATCTATATTTCTGTTTTTGTGCCGGTACCATACTATCTTGATTACTGTAGCTTTGTAGTATAGTCCGAAGTCAGGGAGCCTGATTCCTCCAGTTCTGTTTTTCTTTCTCAAGATTGCCTTGGCTATTCGGGATCTTCTGTGTTTCCACACAAATTTTGAAACTTTTTGTTCTAGTTCTGTGAAAATTGCCAGTGGTACTTTGACAGGGATTGCATTGGATCTGTAGATTGCTTTGGGTAGTAGAGTCATTTCCACAATGTTGAATCTTCCAATACAAGAACATGGTATATTTCTCTATCTCTTTGTATCATCTTTAATATCTTTCAATAGTCTCATAATTTTCTGCATACAGGTCTTTTGTCTCCTTAGGTAGGTTTATTCCTAGGTATTTTATTCATTTTGTTGCAATGGTAAATGGGAGTGTTTTTTTAATTTCACTTTCAGATTCTTCATCATTAGTGTATAGGAATGCAAGAGATTTCTGTGCATTAATTTTGTATCCTGCTACTTTACCAAATTCATTGTTTAACTCTAGTAGTTTTCTGGTGGAATCTTTAGAATTCTCTATGTATACTATCATGTCATCTGCAAACAGTGACAGTTTTACTTCTTCTTTTCCAATTTGTATTCCTTTTATTAATTTTTCTTCTCTGATTGCTGTGGCTAGGACTTCCAAAAGTGTGTTGAATAATAATGGTGAGAGTGGACATCCTTGTATTGTTCCTGATCTTAGTTCAAATGGTTCCAGTTTTTCACCATTGAGGATGATGTTGGCTGTGGATTTGTCATATATGGCCTTTATTATGTTGAGGAAAGTTCCCTCTATGCCTACTTTCTGCAGGGTTTTTATCATAAATGGGTGTTGAATTTTTTCGAAAGCTTTCTCTGCATCTATTGAGATGATCATATGGTTTTTCTCCTTCAATTTGTTAATACGGTGTATCACGTTGATTGATTTCCGTATACTGAAGAATCCTTGCATTTTTGGGATAAACCCCACTTGCTCATAATGTATGATCCTTTTAATGTGCTGTTGGATTCTGTTTGCTAGTATTTTGTTGAGAATTTTTGCATCTATGTTCGTCAGTGATATTGGCCTGTAGTTTTCTTTCTTTGTGACATCTTTGTCTGTTTTTGGTATCAGAGTGATGGTGGACTCGTAGAATGAGTTTGGGAGTGTTCCACACTCTGCTGTACTTTGGAAGAGTTTGAGAAGGATAGGTGTTAGCTCTTCTCTAAATGTTTGATAGAATTCACCTGTGAAGCCATCTGGTCCTGGGCTTTTGTTTGTTGGAAGATTTTTAATCACAGTTTCAATTTCAGTACTTGTGATTGGTCTGTTCATATTTTCTATTTCTTCCTGGTTCAGTCTCAGAACGTTGTGCATTTCTAAGAATGTGTCCATTTCTTCCAGGTTGTCCATTTTATTGGCATAGAGTTGCTTGTAGTAATCTCTCATGATCCTTTGTATTTCTACAGTGTCAGTTGTTACTTCTCCTTTTTCATTTCTAATTCTATTGATTTGAGTCTTCTCCCTTTTTTTCTTGATCAGTCTGGCTAATGGTTTGTCAATTTTGTTTATCTTCTCAAAGAACCAGCTTTTAGTTTTATTGATCTTTGCTATCATTTCATTCATTTCTTTTTCATTTATTTCTGATCTGATGTTTATGATTTCTTTCCTACTGCTAACTTTCGGGGTTTTTTGTTCTTCATTCTGTAATTGCTTTAGGTGTAAGGTTAGGTTGTTTATTTGAGATGTTTCTTGTTTCTTAAGGTAGGCTTGTATAGTTATTAGCTTCCCTCTTAGAACTGCTTTTGCTGCATCCCATTGGTTTTCGGTCATTGTGTTTTCATCGTCATTTGTTTCTAGGTATTTTTTTATTTCCTCTTTGATTTATTCAGTCATCTCTCGTAGTGTGTTGTTTAGCCTCCATGTGTTTGTATTTCTTACAGATATTTTCCTGTAATTGATATATAGTCTCATAGCATTGTGGTCGGAAAATATATTTGATACAATTTCAATTTTCTTAAATTTACCAAAGCTTGATTTGTGACCCAAGATATGATCTATCCTGGAAAATGTTCCATGTGCACTTGAGAAGGAAGTGTATTCTGTTGTTTTTGGATGGAATGTCCTATAAATATCAATTAAGTCCATCTTGTTTAATGTATCATTTAAAGCTTGTGTTTCCTTATTTATTTTCATTTTGGATGAAATGTCCATTGGTGAAAGTGGGGTGTTAAAGTCCCCTACTATGATTGTGTTACTGTTGATTTCCCCTTTTATGACTGTTAGCATTTTCCTTATGTATTGAGGTGCTCCTATGTTGAGTGCATAAATATTTACAAATGTTATATCTTCTTGGATTGATCCCTTGATCATTATGTAGTGTCCTTATTTGTCTCTTGTAATAGTCTTTGTTTTAAAATCTTTGTTGTCTGATATGAGAATTACTCCTCCAGCTTTTTTTTTTTTTTTTTTTTTTTTTGCGGTATGCCAGTCTCTCACTGTTGTGACCTCTCCCGTTGTGCAGCACAGGCTCCGGACACGCAGGCTCAACGGCCATGGCTCACAGGCCTAGCCGCTCCATGTCATATGGGATCTTTCCAGACTGGGGCACGAACCCATGTCCCCTGCATTGGCAGGCAGACTCTCAACCACTGCGCCACCAGGGAAGCCCTCCAGCTTTCTTTTCGTTTCCATTTGCATGGAATATATTTTTCCATTCCTCACTTTCAGTCTGTATGTGTCCCTAGGTCTGAAGTGGTTCTCTTGTACACATAATATATATGGGTCTTGTTTTTGTATCCATTCAGCCAGTCTAGGTCTTTTGGTTGGAGCATTTAATCCATTTACATTTAGGGTAATTATCGATATGTATGTTCCTATTACCATTTTCTTAATTGTTTTGGTTTTATTATTGTAGGTCTTTTCCTTCTCTTGTGTTTCCTGCCTAGAGAAGTTCCTTTAGCATTTGTTGTAAAGCTGGTTTGGTGGTACTAGATTCTCTTAGCTTTTGCTTGTCTGTAAAACTTTTAATTTCTCCGTAGAATCTGAATGAGATCCTTGCTGGGTAGAGTAATCTTGGTTGTAGGATTTTCTCTTTCATCACTCTAAATATGTCCTGCCACTCCCTTCTGGCTTGCAGAGTTTCTGCTGAAAGGTCAGCTGTTAACCTTATGGGGATTCCCTTATGTGTTACTTGTTGTTTCTCCCTTGCTTTTTTTTTTTTTTCTTTTGCGGTACATGGGCCACTCACTGTTGTGGCCTCTCCCTTTGTGGAGCACAGGATCTGGACGTACAGGGTCAGCAGCCATGGCTCACGGGCCTAGCCACTCCGGGGCACATGGGATCTTCCCAGACCAGGGCCCAAACCCATGTCCCCTGCATCGGTAGGCAGACTCTCAACCACTGCGCCACCAGAGAAGCCCTCCCTTGCTGCTTTTAATATTTGTTCTTTGTATTTAATTTTTGGTAGTTTGATTAATATGTGTCTTGGCGTGTTTCTCCTTGGATTTAACCTGTGTGAGACTCTCTGTATTTCCTGGACTTGAGTAACTATTTCCTTTCCGATATTAAGGAACTTTTCAACTCTAATCTCTTCAAATATTTTCTCAGTCCCTTTCTTTTTCTCTTCTTCTTCTGGCACCCCTATAATTCGAATGTTGGTGCGTTTAATGTTGCCCCAGAGGTCTCTGAGACTGTCCTCAATTCTTGTCATTCTTCTTTCTTTATTCTGCTCTGCAGTTATTTCCACTATTTTATCTTCCAGGTCACTTATCCGTTCTTCTGCCTCAGTTATTCTGGTATTGATCCCTTCTAGAGAATTTTTAATTTCATTTATGGTGTTGTTCATCTCTGTTTGCTTGCTCTTTAGTTCTTCTATGTCCTTGTTAACGTTTCTTGTATTTTCTCCATTCTATTTCCAAGATTTTGGATCATCTTTTCTATCATTATTCTGAATTCTTTTTCAGGTAGACTGCCTATTTCCTCTTCATTTGTTAGGACTGGTGGGTTTTTACCTCCTTCTTCATCTGCTGTGTTTTTCTCTGTCTTCTCATTTTGCTTAACTTACTGTGTTTGGGGTCTCCTTTTCGTAGGCTGCAGGTTCGTAGTTTCCGTTGTTTTTGGTGTCTGTCCCCAGTGGCTAAGGTTGGTTCAGTGGGTTGTGTAGGCTTCCTGGTGGAGGGGACTAGTGCCTGTGGACTGGTGGATGAGGCTGGATCTTGTCTTTCTGATGGGCAGGTCCACGTCTGTTGGTGTGTTTGGGGGGGTGGCCTTATTATGATTTTAGGCAGCCTCTGTGCTAATGGATGGGGTTGTGTTCCTGTCTTGGTAGTTGTTTGGCATAGAGTGTCCTTCACTGTAGCTTGCTTGTTGTTGAGTGGAGCTGGGTCTTGGCGTTGAGATGGAGATTTCTGGGAGATTTTCACTGTTTGATATTACATGGAGTTGGGAGGTCTCTTGTGGACCAGTGTCCTGAACTTGGCTCTCCCACCTCAGTGGCACAGCCCTGATGCCTGGCTGTAGCACCAAGAGCCTGCCCTCCACACGGCTCAGAATAAAGGAGAAAAACAAAGAAAGAAAGAAGAAGAGAAGATAAAATAAAGTAAAATAAAATGAAGTTCTCATGTGCCGAATTGGGTGATTGGGATTGACATGTATACACTGGTGTGTATAAAATTGATGACTAATAAGAACCTGCAGTATAAAAAAACAAACAAACAAAAAAAACAACTAAACTTTCTTTGTGTTATTTGTATGGAAATATGTTAATATAAATGTTTCAGACATTACATGAAATTTCTAAAAATCTTATATGTTCTGGTATAACGTTATAAGTCTTAATTCTAGTTATTACTTTAAAATGTATATCTCAGGGCTTCCCTGGTGGCCCAGTGGTTGAGAGTCCACCTGCTGATGCAGGGGACACGGGTTCGTGCCCCAGTCTGGGAAGGTCCCACATGCCGCAGAGCGGCTCAGCCCGTGAGCCATGGCCGCTGACCCTGCGTGTCTGGAGCCTGTGTTCGTAATGGGAGAGGCCACAACAGTGAGAGGCCCGCGTACCGCAAAAAAAAAAAAAAAAAAAAAAGTATATCTCAGAAATAACTAAATTTCCTTGTCAATTGCATTACTATGAACTTCCATCAAACCTTTAACCGTGGTCATTTTTAAGTCTTTTGTCATTTACAGACAGTTCTGGGTATACTCCGATGCTTTTGCAAAAACATTCCTATAAAAGGGTTTCATCTTCAAGAAATTCATGGAAAAGACTCTGACAAGTACAGGTTTCTGGTAACTGACTATACTGCTGAACTGAATGAATAAGCATTTTCAGAACTCTAGTGGAAAACTGATGATTCATAAAAGTGCTAACAAAAGATCAAGATAAAAAAAATTAATTACATGGGACTGAGTGAACTGATGAGGATGATTATAATTTTTGTGGCTTTCTGTTTGAATAAAAAAGAAAAATCCCACAAGGACTCAGAGGCAAAAAGAATACAAATCAATTTTCACTGCAAAGTAAAGGAGCTGCAGTGGAGGATTACTGGACTGAATGTCAATATTATGACATAGTATGAGTGTGTTTCGTGTTTGGTAATTGCAACCATTGTTGCTTTTGTTGTGGTCATCCAAAAAAAAAAAAAAAAAAGAAAAGGAATGTTAGATAAAAAAGAAAAAAAAATTATTTTAAATAGTAATAAAAAAAAGGACAGACAGAACCCTAGGACAAATGGTAAAAGCAAAGCTATACAGACAAAATTACACACAGAAGCATACACATACACACTCACAAAAAGAGAAAAAGGAAATATATATATATATATATTGTTGCTCCCAAAGTCCACCTCCTCAATTTGGGATGATTCGTTGTCTATTCAGGTATTCCACAGATGCCGGGTATATCAAGTTGATTGTGGAGATTTAATCCGCTGCTTCTGAGGCTGCTGGGAGAAATTTCCCTTTCTCTTCTTTGTTCACACAGCTCCTGGGGTTCAGCTTTGGGTTTGGACCTGCATCTGCATGTAGGTCGCCTGAGGGAGTCTGTTCTTCGCTCAGACAGGACGGCGTTACAGGAGCAGCTGATTCAGGGGCTCTGGCTCACTCAGGCCAGGGGGAGGGAGGGGTACGGACGCTGGGCGAGCATGCAGCGGCAAAGGCCGGTGTGACGATGCACCAGCCTGAGGCGCCGTGTGTTCTCCCGGGAAGTTGTCCCTGGATCACGGGACCCTGGCAGTGCTGGGCTGCACAGGCTCCCAGGAGGGGAGGGGTGGAGAGTGACTTGTGCTCGCACACAGGCGTCTTGGTGGTGGCAGCAGCAGCCTCAGCGTTTCACGCCAGTCTCTGGGGTCCGTGCTGTTAGCCGCTGCTCGCGCCCGTCTCTGGTGCTCCTTTAAGCAGTGCTCTTTTTTTTTTTTTTTTTTTTTTTTGCGGTATGCTGGCCTCTCACTGTTGTGGCCTCTCCCACTGTGGAGCAACAGGCTCCGGACGTGCAGGCTCAGCGTCCATGGCTCATGGGCCTAGCCGCGGTGGGATCTTCCCGGACCGGGGCACGAACCCGTATCCCCTGCATCGGCAGGCGGACTCTCAACCACTGCACCACCAGGGAAGCCCAGCAGCGCTCTTAATCCCCTCTCCTTGCGCGCCAGTTAACAAAGATGGAAGAAAAAGTCTCTTGCCTCTTCGGCAGCTCCAGACTTTTTCCGGACTCCCTCCCAGCTAGCTGTGGCGCACTAACCCCTTCAGGCTGTGTTCATGCCCCCAACCCCAGTCCTCTCCCTGCGCTCTGACCGAAGCCCGAGCCTCAGCTCCCAGCCCCGCCCGCCCCGGCGGGTGAGCAGACAAGCCTCTCGGGCTGGTGAGTGCTGGTCGGCACCGGTCCTCTGTGGGGGAATCTCTCCGCTTTGCCCTCCGCACCCCTGTTGCTGCGCTCTCCTCCGCGGCTCCAAAGTTTCCCCCTCCGCCACCCCCATCTCTGCCAGAGAAGGGGCTTCTAGTGTGTGGAAACCTTTCCTCCTTCACAGCTCCCTCCCACTGGTGCAGGTCCCGTCCCTATTCTTTGTCTCTATTTTTTTTTTTTGCCCTACCCTGGTACGTGGGGAGTTTCTTGCCTTTTGGGAGGTCTGAAGTCTTCTGCCAGCGTTCAGTAGGTGTTCTGTAGGAGCTGTTCCACATGTAGATGTATTTCTGATGTATTTGTGGGGAGGAAGGTGATCTCCGCGTCTTACTCTTCCGCCATCTTGAAGCTCCTCCTGTATAATCCCATCCCCAACGCAGAAGAGATCGATCCACTGTTATCTCGCTTTATACGTGCTGTTGAGATGCCTATATGACTTCCTTGATTTGTAAGTGAAGCTGTCTTTCTACATGGAGGTACCAATAGTTTTCTTCTACTTGAAATCTAATACTTTTACTAAGATATATCTTGAAGTTCACTTTTCTGGGACAATTATCACAAGAATGTTTCAAATTGTATGTTAAAGTCTTCTGTTTTTCTGCAAATTTTTCTTGAACTATTTTAAATACTATTTCTGTTCCATTATTTTTTTTTCTTTTTCAGGGATTCCAGTTGTGTGTTTGTGTATAACCCTTGCTTATTTTCTATACCATCATTCTCTGATTCTTTTTACACATTCATTCTATTAGTCATTTCCTTTCCTCTCTTCAGTTACCCTTTTAAAGATAATAATATCTCTTACCTTTGAGGATCATGTAATTTAATCTTAATTTCCAAAATGATTATGTCATTTTCTCCAAATCATTTCCACTTTTAGTCAGTTTTCATCTTATGTATTTTGTTTTCTCCATCTCTGATTTGGCTTTGGAATTTTTGATAAAAGGTGTTTTTCCATTATCTTCAAATGCTTATTTAAAGGTAAAGAAACAGACTCTGAGGTGGAGATGTGCATGAAAGAAGTCTGTTGGGGAATGCCCTCAGGGACAATGCTTATTAACTGAATGAAGGAAGTAAGATCAGACAGAAAGATAATTTGAATGTAGTTACAAAAAAAAGACCTTAGCCAATCCTGTGGAGAAGTGGGGTTTGTGATGTCCCTTCAAAGTTCCCAAGCCCTAAGTCGGGGGCCTGGAATTTATACCTTACATGAATAGTCATTGGATACAGGCTGCCCCCAAGGAAGTAATATGACCTTCATAAGACACTTATCTTCAGGTAAGGATATTTCCTAGAGAGGGACTTAGTTGAGAGCTGTCAGCTACTAGCACTCTTACTGCTAGGGAAATAGGTGGGATCTGGGCTGTGAACAGTAGATCTGTTACTGGCTACCTCTTATACTGCTCAGAACTACTTATTTTTATAATAAGTTCTGGGGAAAGCCCCACCAGAATTTGGATTTTTCTCTTTTCCTGGAGAATCTTAAAAAATGAAGGTTAGGGGCTTCCCTGGTGGCACAGTGGTTGAGAGTCCGCCTGCCAATGCAGGGGACACGGGTTCGTGCCCCGGTCCGGGAAGATCCCACATGCAGTGGAGCGGCTGGGCCCGTGAGCCATGGCCGCTGAGCCTGCACGTCTGGAGCCTGTGCTCCGCAACGGGAGAGGCCACAACAGTGAGAGGCCCGTGTACCGCAAAAAAAAAAAAAAAATGAAGGTTAATGGGACACCTGCAGTTCCAACGGCTGCAGCTAGTCTCAAAGCCACACTAATATCCGTCTTCCTCCTCTTGGTTCCCTTCACATTTGCCTCATACCTCTGCTGCTCTAGGTGATAATACGGGAGGAGAATCCAGAAGTCATATCCCTGGGGAATGTGAACCTTACATCACCATGCCCTTTTCAGTCCTCATTGCTGCGTTTGTCTATTTACTATCAAACTTGAGCAAGGGAGTACCAGCACGATACCTATGGATCACCAGAATGCCAAACATAATTTTTCCTGCTTCCATTGCATAATAGCAACCCTGTCTCTTCCTGAAAACAAGTTCAATTACCCCCTTCAATTCTCATGGACTCCTTTTCTTTCCTGGTGGTCTCTTGGACAAGGAATCCAAAGTGACTGTGTAGCTGCTGAGGCTTTATGTATAATAGAATTCTTGCTGCACTCCCTGGTAAGAGCATTTCCCCTCTGAGAACCAGGACTTCTAAACCCATAGAGTGCAGATATGTGGGGACATAGAGTACAGATTCCCCAAGTGGGTCACTTAGGGAAGTCCTGGATTCAGGTATTGAACCTATTGAAGACACAGCCCCATATAATGGTCACTGATTTCTGGTGGAAGGTACACTCTGGAGGTCATAGTACTGACACCTCAGTTATACTTTCAACAGGCCGTTTCATCTGTTTATTAAGCTAGTAGTTTCCCACTGATGTGAAATAGGAGAGAACCAGTGTACCAGTCACTGCCCAATATGACTTCTTTTACTGAAAAGTGGATTTCTGGCCCAATGCCATGTTATACACCACTCTATCAGCCTCAGATACTGGTGCTACCTGAGGTCTTGCAGATAAGAAAGATAACTCATACCTGAATTATGCTGATATTAGTCAAGATGCATTTCTGCCACTTTCAGAGTATAAGAGGTTTATAGCAGCAAACTTGACACCAGCGGCTGGCTGATCTTCTTGAGGGATGTTGCTATATTGGGGGCCACAACGGTTTCTGGTAAGTTAGGCATTTGGAAGGAACATTACCTAGATCAGCATGGAAATGTTGGAGCCTATGCATATGCATTCCTCCATCCCAGCCAATACAGCACTTTTTTCATGTGCCCATTGTGCCAGCACTGGCATGGCAGGTGAACAAAGCAGGATGACCTCAACTGGCTGAATAATTCTGTCTATTTGGTTGTTTAACAGCTCTTCCATGGTAGATGCTCTCTGGTGGACATTTATATGGAATATGAGGATCACCAAACCCTGTATCCACTCTAGTAAATCCATTCCTATGCCTCTTCCTCAGACTTCCTGGTCCCTGACCTTCTCATGTTTCTCCCCACAGGACACTGACCACTATCCAAACTTTACACCTCTACCCTGAGTCTATATATTCTTAGGTTGGACCACTTCTCTTTCTATACAATGGAAATAGATGATCATTCCACTGCTCTAAGGGAGAATTTCCCCTTAGTGATGCCTTTCACGGTCACCTTGGGTGGAGCTATAGTTCAACATCTGTACATTTTGACATCAACACACCAAGATGACCATCCAAGGACCTACTTGGCTTTCTGAGGCCAGATGTGTGAGCTGAGGGAAAGATATCCGTGCAATGGTGGTAGAAGACAAGAAGGTCTGGGTCACCTGCTGGTGAGGCTTATGGTATTCTCTGCCCTGCTTAGGCCAGATCCTTGAATTTGCCACCTTCAGCTTCTAATGAATTGCTCCTGGTTCTGCTCAACCTTATACTTGTTAGTGTAACAAATTCCAGCTCATGAAGGCAGTTCTGGTTTTGGTCACTTAATGTCCCAAAGGCAGGAGCACTTCCTCTAGCATGTTTCATAGTACACCAGGGAGTTTTTGGGTTTGGGGTTTTTTTTGTTTTGTTTTGTTTCTCAATGGCTTATAATTCTCTACTAAGAGAGCAAATCCTTGATCCAAAACCTTAAGGGTACATGAGTCTACAGTTAGAGTTTTTTGTTTGTTTTTTGGAGTCCCCCCCTCCCCCGGTACGCGGGCCTCTCACTGTTGTGGCCTCTCCCGTTGCGGCGCACAGGCTCCGGACACACAGGCTCAGCGGCCATGGCTCACGGGCCCAGCCGCTCCGTGGCATGTGGGATCTTCCCGGACCGGGACACGAACCCGTGTCCCCTGCATTGGCAGGCGGACTCTCAACCACTGTGCCCGTGTCCCCCACATCGGCAGGCCGACTCTTCCCACCAGGGAAGCCCCAGTTAGAGTTTTTCATAAACTTTCCATTAACTCCACATGTCTTCCTACCTTTGAAATCTCTAGCGCGGGTGGGTCCGCTTGGGAGAAGGCGGGGCCGGCGACACCCGCGCGTCCGGGCTTGGGCCCACCTGACTGCGCAGGCGCTGGCGCTGCTCGCGAAGCTGCTGCTTCATCTCTTGGTAGAGACACCGCACCTCCCTCTCGTGTTCGCTCTCCCGCCTTCGGGAAACCGGGGGTGAGACAGCTGCTTAGAACCTGCTAGCACTACAGCCCCCGGCCCCGCCTCTACCACCTCGCGGAGCCCCTCCACCTGGCCCTCAGGCCGCCCCCAGTGCCCCAGCCCTCACCGCCATAGCGCCTGCTCCAGGCCCTCCCGCTCTCGGGCCGCTTCTTCCAGGCAGGCCGACGCTCGCATCAGAACGTCCTCGAAGGAGCCCAGCAGTTCGGGTCGCTCACGCTGCAGCCGGGTCCAGAGCGTCTGAATTGCCCACGGCCTGCAGGGGCGGGGCGGGGGAGGGCAGAGGCTGAAGCTGAAGCGGGGATTCCCCACCCCACCCTGCAGGGTAAGAAGCCCCCAGAGGCCCCTGTAGTCTTGCACAAGCAGGGCATGCCTCTCCTGGGTGCTTTCACCCCTGCGGGAGTCTGTGCCTGTGCGGGGCTTGTGTGGCCAGGAGGTGTGTGTGCATGGGGTTGTGTCCTTGTGTACACACGGCTGTGCCTGTGACGGGGGGCAGCCCTGGCTGCTGCCTCCTGAAATGCAAATTCTGTGGGAAATCATGCGCGGCACGGCACGCAGTAGTTGCAGCTGAGAAGGAAGGACTGGGCCAGACCCGGCCTAGGGACCCTGCCTGGGAACAAACATGCAGGCGACACGGACAGGCAGCATGCAGTGGACAGAGAGCAGATGAGGATGCTGGGAGCCGGGCCAGCACCGACTCACTCACCGAGGACCCGGGCCACTCCCAGCTGCTCCAGCGCAGAGCAGAATCTCTCCTCCTCCTCCTCCTCCTCCTCCTCGTCCTCCTCCTCCAGGGAGCCCCCCGTGCCTTGCACATCCGACCAGCCCACCTTGAAGGTTTCCTCGAGCCGGGGCGGGCAGGGCACCCGGGACGGACTCCACACCCACCAACTTCCCTGCGGACATGGGAGGGAGAGATTACCGGGCTGTGGGTTACCACCGCAGCCCCCCCACCCCCCCGCCTCCACACACATATCCTGCCCTTTCTCTGAGCCCAGTTTCCTGTTTTTCTTCCTTATTCTGGTCCGATTCTTGTCCTGGGAATGGGAGGTGACAGCTGGGCTCAGGCCAAAATGAGGCATGCCTGGCTCCCAGCCCCACCTGGGTTCGGCTCGGGCAGCAGGTCATCTCCACATATGCCACAGCATCTGGGGGGCTTCTCGTGGTGCCTGGGTGTACAGACACCAGCCTGCGCTCCAGAGGGAGGCCAGGAAGAAGCACGGGCTGCCACCCACGTGGGCTGTGGGCCCCAGAGAGTCCCACATGTGCCAGCGGAGGGTGTCTGAGAAGCGGGGTAGGGGGTGGGGCTCAGGGGCCGGGCTCACCCAGGCCAAGGCAGAGCTCCCGAGCCGTGAGGAAGCCGGTGTGTGCCTGGTCCAGACTTTTGAACACAGCCTCCAGCTGTTCGGGCGTGAGGGGCAGGTCGCTCTGCAGGCCTTGGCCGGGCAAGGATGGCAAGGCTGAGTAGCCAAGGTCAGCCCTGGGGCGGGCGGCCTCTTGGGGCTGGGGGCTCAGCTGCAGGTCGTGGCGGGTGATGAAGCCCTTGGCCTCCTTATCGCACAGCAGAAACAGCTCCTGGGCCTGCTCCAGCGTCGCTGCCAGTGGCTCTGGGGCGCGCCCCTCGCCCCACCCCTCCTTCTCCTGAGCCTCCCCAGCCCCAGGCTCCCCGGGGCTGGCCATGGTGGGGGTCTCAGCCTTGGGTGCTGTGAAGCCAAAGAGAAGTCAGGGCCTGAGTAGAGCTAAGAAATGAGGGGAGAGGAGAAGGGAAGGCAGAGAGGGTGAGGGGCAAGCGTAGCTGAGGGCTGAGCTGGAGTTGTGGGGAGCAGAAGGGTCTCCCTGGCCCCATGAGAAGGTGGGAGAGGGCCTGGTGGAGGCCCAGAGAGGAGGGGCAGCTGGGGGAGGTGTGGCCCAATCGCAGGTGGTGGGGCTGGCGTGAGGTGTAATGGGTGGAGCCATGCAGGCTCAGGGCCACCCAGGGAGCCAGCCGGTGCAGGAGAGGATGTGCTGGGGGGAGGGCGCAATCTCGGCATGTTGCGGAGTCGGGAGCAGGGGGGCAGCTATAGATCTTGTGATGGAAAGTGAGGAGGTGGGAGCTTGGGAGAGGGGGCAGAGGCTTGGGTGAGAGAATGGTCAGCCACAGAGAAGCTGCAAAGGTCCTGGAGTCAGGGCCTGGAGACGGGGCTGACCAGGCTGGGCCAGTGGGAGTATCAGCCAATCCTGGCTAAGTCCTTAGCCTCCAGCCAGCTGGCAGGCGGGTGAGCTCCTCCCTCCCTGCCTGCAGCCCCTCCCACCAGCACCAAGCCCCAAGGGGTGCAGGTACAGGGTTCAGCCTGGGCCACGATGCCTTCTGTGGCCCTTGTCAGGAACAAACCCAGAGTCTAGCTTAACAGCCCCTCCTGCTGGCACTATGCCCTCCACCAGACTGGCCTCCCTCCCCCCGGGGGCACCCCACCCCCTAATCAGACCACCTGTCATACCCACAACACCCAGACTCCAGACTTCCCAAAGCTAACCCCCAGTGTGGCAGCACCCCCCAACCTGGGACCCGGGGGTCCTCGCCCCTCAGTCCAGGACTGTGATTCTCTCTCCCCACCCATATTCCTGGGGGATGGGGGAGGTGATCTCCAAAGAGGGCAGGTCTGAGGAAGGGCGAGAGGAGGGGACACAGGGGCGGAGACACCTCCCCCTCACACCGTTGCCTTCCCCGGGCGGGCGCTCCGTCCCACCAGCAACTTTCAGGCTCCACGGAACCAGGGGGCCATCCCAGCCAGAAGCTGCACTGTGGCCGGGCCGGGGAGCAAGGGGAAGGGCTGCCTGAGCCCCCAGGCACTCGGACTTGGCCCCATACACAGGTGTGCAAGAATTAGACAAGGGAACCCCAGAGCCCTGCAGCCAGAGACCCCAGGACCCAGCTCTACCCACATGCGGGTAGGCACCAGCCCCAGAATTCCTGGCCCCAACTTCCAGTGTGCATGCTCTAGACTTGCGACCAGCCTCACACACCAGTGGGCAGACAATAGCCGCAGGACAATCACATCCCTGCAACCTGCAGACCTAGCCCTCCCACCAGTGGGCCAGCAGTAGCTCAGGACCAGCTGGGCCCTGGCCCTGCCAACTAGCAGGCCAACACAAGCTTTGAGACAGCCCTGACCCCACAGCCAGCAGGAATCGTCCCCACCCAACAGTTGTCTGACACCAACTCTGGGATACCTGGGCCCCTACAGCCAGACCCCAGGACTTGACTCTGCCTGCCAGTGGGCCAGGACTAGTCTCAGGAACTGGATTTACCCACCAGTGGGGTGTCACCAGCCCTGGGGTCTCCTGGAACCCGCCTCTGCCCACCAGTGAGCCAGAACTAGCTATGGGGCTCACTGGAGTTCTGCAGCAAGCATCCCTGTGACCCAGTCCCAGCAGCCAGCCACAGCAGCCTCCATACAAGGCAGGACCTGGCAACCAACATGGACCAGGAGATAACCAAGCCTACCAGACTGCCCACAGTAGTCAGCCTACCACAACAGAAAGAATGATGCAGCCCACATAGGGGCACCCCTACAGCATCCAGCCCTGGTGATGAGAGGGGAGTGCACTGCTGGTATGCATAGGATATCTCCTATAAAAGGCCAATTCCCCAAGGTTGGGAAACGTGACCAACCTACAAGACACATAGAAATAAAAAAACAAATTAGGCAAAATGACATGACAGAGGAACATGTTCTAAATGAAGGAACAAGATAAAGCCCCAAAAGAAAAACTAAGTGAAGTGGAGAGAGACAATCAACCTGAGAAAGAGTTCAGGGTAGTGATCATAATAATGATGAAAGAACTCAGGAGAAGAATGGACGCACAAAGCAGGAAGTTAAAAGTTTCTAACAAGAGTTAGAAAATATAAAGAACAGCCAGAAAGAGATGAAGAATACGATAACTGAAATGAAAAATACACTAGAAAGAATCAACAGTATATTAAGTGATACAGATAAATGTATCAGTGACACAGAGTAGTAGAAATTACTAACACTGAACAGAAAAAAGGAAAGAGAATGAAAAGAAATTTAAGAGACCTCTAGGACAACATCAAGCACACTAATATTCACATTATAGGGGTCCAGAAGGAGAAGAGGGAGAAAAAGGGGCTGAGAATATATTCAATATATTGAATATATATATGAATATATAAAACTGAAAGCATTTCCTTTAAGATCTGGAACAAGACAATGATGTCCACCCTCACCACTATTATTTAACATAGTTTTGGAAGTCCTAGCCACGGCAATCACAGAAGAAAAAGAAATAAAAGGAATACAAATTGGAAAAGAAGAAGTAAAACTGTCACTGTTTGCAGATGACATGATACTATACATAAAAAAATCCTCGACACCACCAAAAACTACTAGAACTGATCAACAAATTCAGTAAAATTACAGGATACATAATTAATACACAGAAATCCATTGCATTTCTGTACACTAACAACAAACTTAAGAGAAATTAAGGAAACAATCTCACTCACAATTGCATCAAAAAGAATAAAGTACCTAGGAATAAATCTAACTAAAGAGGTAAAAGACCTGTCCTCAGAAAACTATGAGACACTGATGAAATAAATTGAAGTCAATACAAATAGATGGAAAGATATACCGTGTTCATGGATTGAAAGAATTAATATTGTTAAAACACCATACTCCCCAAGGCAATCTATAGATTCAATGCAATCCCTATCAAAATACTAATGGCTTTTTTTTTCACAGAACTAGAACAAATAATTCTAAAATTTGTATGGAAACACAGAAGATTCCAAGTAGTCAAAACAATCTTGAGAAAGAATGAAGCTTGAGGTATCATGCTCCCTAATTTCAAACTATACTATAAAGCTACCACAGTCTAAAAAGTATGCTACTGGCACAAAAACAGATGCATATATCAATGGAATAGAATAGACAGCCCAGAAATGAACCCACAGTTATATGGGTAATTAATCTACAACAAAGGAGGCAAGAATATATAATCGTGGTGCTAAATTCTCTCCATGTTTCTAATATTTTTAATAGTGGGCTTTTTTTCAGTTGTTCATCACAAAAATACAGCATCCTTGGGAAGGGACTCAGCCCCTTGACCTGCTGCTTTCCAGGTGTTCTTTATCATTCTGACGGGATTCTTTGGTCTGCAGAAAATACTCTGCCTTGGCATGCTTCTAGACTGTAAGATTTGGGTTGTTTTGTATTTTGTTTATGTTTATATGCATCTTATATTTCCCTGAAAATTAAATAAAGTTTTTGCCTTTTTTAAAAAAATAAAGATGCTGCTTTTTTTTTCAGCTTCAGACTAGAAAATACTGAAGATTCTCTTGGATAAAGAAATTATATTCCCCGAAAATTATTAACGCCTCCTTGAAGGTGAAAGTTTGTCTTTTGAGGTCTTATTTGTGGTATTAAATTAAAAAGGCTTAAGTTCTCAATAAGAGCAGCCATTTTTATTGTTACTGAGTTCTTTTGTAGTTGGAAGCCCTTGCAACGTTTTACAAGAGAAAGAGAACAAGAAATATTTGTTGACTAAATTATTGTGGTTTGATGGTGCCAGGAGGAATTCAAGCCAACAGCAATTCAAGGTCCTTCATTAGAGAAGCCATACCATTTTAAAGCTGAATAGTGTAGAGATCCTTTATGAAATAAACCTCTGATATACATTATCTGGGGACACAGCACTAGAGTGATTTGCGTGCGATTGGCTTATTGCTGTTTTTTTCAATAAAAGGATTGGTTATCAGCCTGCTGGAGAGATTTTCTAGGGCTCTTTGTTTCATACAATGAAAGTGCAATTCTTGACGGATAAACTCAGCCCTCCTTGCTAATGATGTCTCTGGACCAAAGGGCTACCTCAATACAAACTCTTTTCTCATTCTGTCACACCTTTACTGGAAATCCCTGTTTCCTAATAATGTCCGTTGTGCATTGCTTGCAAATGAAACAAATCTCATTTGCAGCTATGGAACTTATCCAATTCCCAGTCTCTAAGGGCCAAACTTTTAATAAAGTCTCCAGTGAAGACATTCAGGTTTACTAAACATTTCACTAGATTTTATTAATTCATGCAATTCTCCCCCAGCTACCTAAAGTTAAAATTAACCAAGTTACACAGGCATAAATAATTTTAGCAGCATATTCTAAAAAATGAAAAGACTCAAAAGCATTACATAAGACAGCAGTAATTACAATAAAATTACTACTCTAGTATAATATAATTTCATAATGTCTGCATAAAGTGCAAAAGTATCCACTATTAATGAAAGCTTTTCTTGGCTGCCCTTTATACAGTGTTTCTAATTTGAAAGAACTGTTCACTGGTTTGACCAAGCCCTCTTACATATTCATGAGACAAAATTTCCACATTTTTCTGTGGGACCAGCTCAGTGTTATGGTACACTTCTGACCACCTATTCGCTGCCAGCAACACCGTGCTCTATTCTTCTCAGGACCCACTCAATAAATACTCCATTTGACAAGAGAGTACCATCTCAGTATACATGGTCAGTTTTAGAAAAACTAAGTTGTACATATTAATCAAAGTATGGAAAATAGTTTGATCAAAACTGACCTCATTGATCTCAAGTTTATAGTCCACTTGTGCAGAGCCTGAAACATGTGAGCTGAGAATCATGGGATACAGTCCTGAGTGTAGTAGAAGGAACTGATGTGAGAGATTTTATAAGGGAAGAATCCGTGGGACCTGATGGCAACTTGACGACAAGCTGGATGTGGGTAGTGAGGATAATAGCAGTGTCTTAGATGATCCTGAAGCTTTGAACCTGGGGATGTCAAATGTCTTCCTGTTGCTCTTAGGATACACTTGAGAATCCTGACCCTGGCCCACAGGGCCCTGTGATATCTGACTCCTGACTCCCATTCTAGCTTCACTTACCATCACTATTCCTCTAATTTACTGTGCTACAGTGCACTGACTTCTCAGTTCTTAGAATCCACTAGGCTACTTCCAAGTGCTATCTGTGGAATAAGTGTCATTTGTCTCACTTCATATACTCTCAAGGCTTCAGTTTATGTGCTGTTTTCTCTGGGAATACTTTCCTGCCCACATCCGCAGACTAGGGTAAGATCACTGTTATATTCATCCATAGTTTTCTGTTCTTTATAGCACTTAATTCAGTTGTAATGATTTGCAGATGATAAGCTCCATGAGGGCAAAGACCATGTTTAACTTGCTCACTGCCTATCCCAAAGACTAGCACAGTGTGTGGCATATATTAATCAGATGACACTGCTGATAAAGCCATGAAAGGATATTTGAGTGAACAAATGGTATCTACAACCCAGAGTACTGTTTCCCTCTCTTCTTCCCCTGTCACCTGGTTAACTCTTATATACCTCCAGGCCTCAGCTTATATGATGTTTTTTCAGGGATGCTTTTCCTGACTAATCTCTATTACATGCTGTGACAGCCTAGGGGAGTTAGGAGGAAAAATTCCTTCCTGGTACAAGGTAATTCTCCTTTCAAGTATGGCAAGTTTGAGGGGATGATTAGATATTATGGAAATATCCCACAGATATCAGTTGGGTGATTAAGGCTGCAAATGAAAATCTGGGAGCCAACTGCATCCAGCTGTGAATCAATAATTTTGAAGGGAGAAGAAATGCTCAGAAATGGAACTTCAGAAAATGCTTATGATGAGATAGAAAGTAACAGTTTTAAGAATGAAAGAATGTTTAATCTTTCAAATGTTTTAGAGAGGTCAAGGAGAACAAAGGTTCAAGAAAGATAATTGGACTTGATGGACAGGTCACTGGGGAGTATGATTATTACAAAATAATGGGAATGAAAAATCTAGATTGCAGACAATTAAAGGGAGTTAATGAAAACAGTAGGTGTAGATGCTTTTTAAAGTTTGGTGCTAAAAATTAAGAGAAATGAGAAAGGAACTAAAGAGTTGACATTGAGGTCAGTTAAGGTTTTCCAAAATAGGTCAGAAGTATGCAGCTTCAGGAAAAAACACCTTTTATAGTGGCAAAGTCTGAAGTCAGTTGAATTTTTTGACCACTACTTTTTAGAAATACTATCTCCTTGGCTTTTACTATTGTACATTATCCTCTCTTCCTTCCCCTCTTGCTATCTCTACTTCCTTTCTTTTTTCCTCACTTCTCTTCCTACCCCTAGACTCGTACTCTCCAGTAGGTAGGCACTAAGCAGATAGCTACTGAGTACTTGAACTATGTATAGTCCAGATTATGATGTGCTATAAGTAGAAAGAAACATACCAGATTTGAAGACTTAGTGTGAAAAAGTAATGTAAAATATCTTATTAATAATTTTATATTGATTACATGTTGAAATGATATTTTATATTCAGTTAAATAAGATATTTATTTTTTAAATTAAATTTATATGTTTCTTTTTACTATCTTTAATGTATTGAAGTTACTAGAAAATTCTCTATCACATATGTAACTCATGTTATATTTCTATTGGACAGCATTACTCTAGGCTTTCTTACCTATCTCTTCTCTCTAGGTTTCAAAAACCACTGTCGGAAGCCATCCTGGAGCCATTGCACCATGACAAAGTCATGAATCAACGGAAGGCGAAACTGCAAGGCAGCGCCATGCCAAGAGGGTGGACTACAGCTCTGTTGTTATGTTTTATGATAATAAATTTACATATAGGGTCAATTTTAGGGGGATGTTGCTCCACGTGACAGAAAAATTCCTCTAAGGACTCCCCCTCCTGAAACTACCACAGAATGGGAAGTACCCACTAAAGCCCCGGGGAAATGGGTAAAGAATTAAGAGCCTGGAACTAAGGAGATGTTTTTATGGAAAACACCCTCTAGTATGGAGTTATGGCCATGGACCAGAGTTCCTGATGACGTAGGAAATTTATGGTTCTATTATAAAGGAAGATTAATTATAGAAAGAAAATGCTTAGAGCAGAATTGGTTGTTAGGATAGGGAGAAAACACTGTCTCAGTTGGAGGTAACAACAAGAAAGGGCATGCAGGGTATATTGTAAATATTTTCGTGGAAGCATTGTAAAAGGTTGCCCATGCAAGAAAGAAATAGGAACAAATAGATCCAACTTCTGCAATTAAAATAATTATATAACTGCTTGGCTTGATTACTAAGAAATAACCTGTGCTTAATGGGAACTAAGGGATTTTTTTTTAAAAAATCCTTATAGAACATTTTGAGGGCAGATTGTGCTAAGATTGTTTGGTCACGTACCTGGTAATGTAATCAACTACAATATATAAATCTGTGATTGTAAACAATAAAGGAGAGAGAGAGACAGACAGACATACGATGTGGATACTTTAAGAAGTGTAATAGATTTATTTCCTTCGCCGACGCTATCCATCCCTTGGGTATCCCTGGACTCGCTGGAGCTGGACTCCGGCAAACCACCTCTAGACAATTGACTCATAAATATACATCTTCTCATAAACTTATGTTCAGACTTCTCCTCTGAACCTCAAACCCTTGTATTCAATTGCCAATTAAACACCTTTTTCTAGAAGTCTCAAAAGCACCTCTTACTAAGTATTTGTAAAATCAAACTTATCTCCTGCTCTCCTCTTTCCCCAAAGCTGATCCTCTTCCAGGGTTACCTCTCTCAGTGGGTCATCATCATTCTGTTGCATTAGCCAGAATTTTAGATCCTTTGTCTTTAAACCCTACATTCAATCTATCACTAAATCCTGCTCACTCTAGATTCTAAAGAATTCTCTGAGTTCTCCATTTCACTCATCACCACCACCTGATCCATGCTACCATAATCTTTTTCCTGGACAGTTTCAATAGTTTGCCCATATCCAGTTTTGCCAGCTTCCAATCTATTTTTCATGCTTCATCCAGAATTAAGGTATAAAATCTAAATCTGATCACGTCAACCTTCTTTATAAGAAATTCCCATGGATTCTTACTGCTGTTAGAATAAAGACCCAATTTCTTAATATTGTTTACAATACCCCCGTATTATCTATACCCTGCCCACCTCTCCACCCTCCCTTAGACCATTTTCCCCCTAACTCTCTCTGCCTCACTGATTTTGTTTCGGTGCCTTGAAATTGTCATGTATCCTCCAGAAATAGGGCCTTTGTATATGTTATCCTCACAACTCACCCATCCACCTTTCCCTGAAAATTCTGTTTACCAAATTTCAGTTCAGTCATCACTTCTTTAGGAAATCTTTCTGTCACCTCCTCCCTACCTCAAGTAATAATGACAGTGGTGGTGGTGGTAGTGATAGCATTTAGTATTTATTGAACACTTACTATAACCTAGGCTCTCTTCTGGTGTTTTACACATAATTCACTAAGTCTTCTAACCTACCTTTTAGTCTCAATTTTCAGAGTATAATCTATTATAATATCCATATTCTAATGAGGAAATTGACGCACAGAGAGGTTAAGTAATTTTCCCACTATCAGCTATAAAGTGGCATAGCCAAGATTCAAAATTAGGTCCTGTTTTCAAAACCCACAGGATTAACTACTACATTATTTGCGTTTTCAGACTAGGCTAAACCCCTCTATTGTAAGTCTTATATCTCCAACCTTGCCTTCATAATAGCAAAGTTGTAATTTTCAATTCATCTAGGTGATTATTTGGTTAATGTCTATCTCCCGTCACTTCTTCCCAATTCTATAAGGTTAGGGGAGGCAGATACCACATCTGCTTTTGTTTATCGCTTAACCTTAGTGCTGAGTATTGTGGCTGACATAGAGTAGACACACAATATATGTGAATAAAATGATAAAAAACAGTTGTAAGTATATATGAAAGAAGAAAGGAAGGAAGATAGGGGAGGGAAAGAGGGAGGGAGGGAGGGGGAAAGAAAAAGAAAGCAAGTTCCATGTCTCCAGTTATGGATTATTCCATTGAGCACAGCTCAGTATACCACTTTCTATCTCTTAATTTCTACATTTGTCTTAGGAAGCCTTCTGACTATAAGAATAAATTCAGAGAGGCTGTCTGGTATGTACTAAATGACTTTAGAACTTCTGAGTAATTACTTGATTATGAATAGCTGAGTCATTCAATATTTATTTCAGGCAGAAGATGTCAAAACCAGATCAAGCACTGAGTAATCCACCTATAACATAATTATGAGAATGAAGTTCGCTAATACACCCTACACTCCAGCCAGTCTGGGGACTGCTTTCCATTCCTCCAACACTTCAAGAGCTTTCATGCCTCTGATACTTAACTTATCATTCCCTTTCCAACATTCTCTGCTGAGAAAACGTCTACATATCTTTCAAGGCCAGGGTCAAATGTCCACTCCTGAGTAATCCATAATAAAATACCCCCAACTGTTTTTGTTGTGTGTGTGTGTGTATTTCTTATAGAGACAGTGAGCCAAATCGTAGGATATTTTAATATGATTTCTCTGTTAAAGATGTGTCTCTATTCTTGTGGTTAAGGTTGGAAGCTTCCCTTAAGGGTTGGGAATTCCTAATGTCAATCTCAAGGGGAAGAACTAAGTCCTCAGACAAAAGAACAGAAGGGGGGCTCCTGTCTCTCACATTCTTAGAAATAGATCTAGTAGGGTTTAGCCATGCCTAAATTTCCAGGTAACTGGGAAAAGACGAAATCTGCCTGTCAGAGGTAGACTTAGGGATAGGTAAGGAGGCCTTGCTATAGGGAACCCTAAGGACAGAATGACTAACCCACTTATATAAACCAGATTATCAAGATCAGCAGCATTCAGACGATTTCAACGCCTTGATGTGTCACAATCAGTTATGAGATGCATCACAATTAATCCATGTCTAATAATAAACTACCATAGTTTAAGGAGAGCGTAGCAACAGGGATGCGGAGGGCAAAGCAGAGAGATTCCCGCACAGAGGATCGGTGCCGACCGGCACTCACCAGCCCGAGAGGTTTGTCTGCTCACCCGCTGGGGCGGGCGGGGGCTGGGAGCTGAGGCTTGGGCTTCGAGGACTGGGGTTGGGGGCGTGAACACAGCCTGCAGGGGACTAGTGCCCCACGGCTACCCGGGAGGGAGTCCGGGGAAAAGTCTGGAGCTGCCGAAGAGGCAAGAGACTTTTTCTTGCCTCTTTGTTTCCTGGTGCGCGAGGAGAGGGGATTAACAGCGCTGCTTAAAGGGGCTCCAGAGACGGGCGCGAGCCGTGGCTAAAAGCGCGGACCCCAGAGACGGGCATGAGACGCTAAGGCTGCTGCTGCCGCCACCAAGAAGCCTGTGTGCGAGCACAGGTCACTATCCACACCCCCCTTCCGGGGAGCCTGTGCGCCCGCCACTGCCAGGGTCCCGGGATCCAGGGACAACTTACCCGGGAGAACGCACGACGCGCCTCAGGCTGGTGCAACGTCACACCAGCCTCTGCCGCCGCAGGGGCCTCCGTGCCCCTCCCTCCCCCCGGCCTCAGTGAGCCAGAGTCACCGAAGCAGCTGCTACTTTAACCCCGGTCTGAGTGAAGAACAGACGCCCCCCGGCGACCTACACGCAGAGGCGGGGCCAGATCCAAAGCTGAGCCCCTGGGAGCTGTGAGAACAAAGAAGAGAAAGGGAAATCTCTCCCAGCAGCCTCAGAAGCAGCGGATTAAAGCTCCACAATCAACTTGATGTACCCTGCATCTGTGGAATACCTGAATAGACAACGAATCACCCCAAATTGAGGAGGTGGACTTTGAGGGCAAGATTTATGATTTTTTCCCCTTTTCCTCTTTTTGTGAGTGTGTATGTGTATGCTTCTGTGTGAGATTTTGTCTGTATAGAACCCTAGGACACTAGGGTTCTATCCATCAGGTTTTATTGTTCTTTGTTTTTTTTGTTTGTTTGTTTCTTTGTTTGTTTTTTCCTAATAATTATTTTTTATTTTAATAACTTTATTATATTTTATCTTACTTTATTTTATTTTACGTTATCTTCTTTCTTTCTTTTTTTCTTCCTTCCCTGCTTCCTTCCTTCCTCCCTCCCTCCTTTCTTTCTTTCTTTCTTTCTACTTCTACTAATTCTTTCTTTCCACTTTTTCTCCCTTTTATTCTGAGCCGTGTGGATGAAAGGCTCTTGGTGCTGCAGCCAGGAGTCAGTACTGTGCTTCTGAGGTGGGAGAGTCAACTTCAGGACACTGGTCCACAAGAGACCTCCGAGCTCCATGTAATATCAAATGGCGAAAATCTCCCAGAGATCTCCGTCTCAACACCAGCACCCAGCTTCACTCAACGACCAGCAAGCTACAGTGCTGGACACCTTATGCCAAACAACTAGCAAGACAGGAACACAACGCCACCCATTAGCAGAGAGGCTGCCTAAAAACATAATAAGGCCACAGGCACCCCAAAACACACCACCAGACGTGAACCTGCCCACAAGAAAGACAAGATCCAGACTCATCCACCAGAACACAGGCACTAGTCCCCTCCACCAGGAAACCTACACAACCCACTGAGCCAACCTTAGCCACTGGGGACAGACACCAAAAACAACGGGAATTACGAACCTGCAGGCTGCAAAAAGGAGACCCCAAACACAGTAAGATAAGCAAAATGAGAAGACAGAAAAACACACAGCAGATGAAGGAGCAAGATAAAAACCCACCAGACCTAACAAATGAAGGGGAAATAGGCAGTCTACCTGAAAAAGAATTCAGAATAATGATAGCAAAGATGATCCAAAATCTTGGAAATAGAATGGAGAAAATGAAAGAAACATTTAACAAGGACCTAGAAGAACTAAAGATAAAACAAACAATGATGAACAACACAATAAATGAAATTAAAAATTCTCTAGATGGGATCAATAGCAGAATAACTGAGGCAGAAGAACGGATAAGTGAGGTGGAAGATAAAATAGTGGAAATAACTACTGCAGAGCAGAAAAAAGAAAAAAGAATGAAAAGAACTGAGGACAGTCTCAGAGACCTCTGGGACACCATTAAACGCACCAACATTCGAATTATAGGGGTTCCAGAAGAAGAAGAGAAAAAGAAAGGGACTGAGAAAATATTTGAAGAGATTATAGTTGAAAACTTCCCTAATATTGGAAAGGAAATAGTTAATAAAGTCCAGGAAGCACAGAGAGTCCCATACAGGTTAAATCCAAGGAGAAACATGCCAAGACACATATTAATCAAACTGTCAAAAATTAAATACAAAGAAAACATATTAAAAGCAGCAAGGGAAAAACAACAAATAACACACAAGGGAATCCCCCTGAGGTTAACAGCTGATCTTTCAGCAGAAACTCTGCAAGCCAGAAGGGACTGGCAGGACATATTTAAAGTGATGAACCAAAACCAGACAAGGACGTCACAAAGAAAGAAAACTACAGGCCAATATCAATGATGAACATAGATGCAAAAATCCTCAACAAAATACTAGCAAACAGAATCCAACAGCACATTAAAAGGATCATACACCATGATCAAGTGGGGTTTATTCCAGAATGCAAGGATTCTTCAATATACGCAAATCAATCAATGTGATACACCATATTAACAAATTGAAGGAGAAAAACCATATGATCATCTCAATAGATGCAGAGAAAGCTTTCGAAAAAATTCAACACCCATTTATGATAAAAACCCTGCAGAAAGTAGGCATAGAGGGAACTTTCCTCAACATAATAAAGGCCATATATGACAAACCCACAGCCAACATCGTCCTCAATGGTGAAAAACTGAAACCATTTCCACTAAGATCAGGAACAAGACAAGGTTGCCCACTCTCACCACACTTATTCAACTTAGTTTTGGAAGTTTTAGCCACAGCAATCAGAGAAGAAAAGGAAATAAAAGGAATCCAAATTGGAAAAGAAGAAGTAAAGCTGTCACTGTTTGCAGATGACATGATACTATACATAGAGAATCCTAAAGATGCTACCGAAAAACTACTAGAGCTAATCAATGAATTTGGTAAAGTAGCAGGATACAAAATTAATGTACAGAAATCTCTGGCATTCCTGTACACTAATGATGAAAAATCTGAAAATGAAATCAAGAAAACACTCCCATTTACCATTGCAACAAAAAGAATAAAATATCTAGGAATAAACCTACCTAAGGAGACAAAAGACCTGTATGCAGAAAATTATAAGACACTGATGAAAGAAATTAAAGATGATACAAATAGATGGAGAGATATAGCATGCTCCTGTATTGGAAGAATCAATATTGTGAAAATGACTCTACTACCCAAAGCAATCTACAGATTCAATGCAATCCCTATCAAACTACCACTGGCATTTTTCACAGAACTAGAACAAAAAATTTCAAAATTTGTTTGGAAAAACAAAAGACCCCGAATAGCCAAAGCAATCTTGAGAACGAAAAATGGAGCTGGAGGAATCAGGCTCCCTGACTTCAGACTATACTACAAAGCTACAGTAATTAAGACAGTGTGGTACTGGCATAAAAACAGAAAGATAGATCAGTGGATCAGGATAGAAAGCCCAGAGATAAACCCACGCACATATGGCCAACTTATCTTTGATAAAGGAGGCAGGAATGTACAGTGGAGAAAGGACAGCCTCTTCAATAAGTGGTGCTGGGAAAACTGGACAGGGACACGTAAAAGTTTGAGATTAGATCATTCCCTAACACCATACACAAAAATAAGCTCAAAATGGATTAAAGACCTAAATGTAAGGCCAGAAGCTATCAAACTCTTAGAGGAAAACATAGGTAGAACACTCTATGACATAAATCACAGCAAGATCCTTTTTGACCCACCTCCTAGAGAAATGGAAATAAAAACAAAGATAAACAAATGGGACCTAATGAAACTTCAAAGCTTTTGCACAGCAAAGGAAACCATAAACAAGACCAAAAGACAACCCTCAGAATGGGAGAAAATATTTGCAAATGAAGCAACTGACAAAGGATTAATCTCCAAAATTTATAAACAGTTCATGCAGCTCAATAGCAAAAAAACAAACAACCCAATCCAAAAATGGGCAGAAGACTTAAATAGGCATTTCTCCAAAGAAGATATACAGACTGCCAACAAACACATGAAAGAATGCTCAACATCATTAATCATTAGAGAAATGCAAATCAAAACTATAATGAGATATCATCTCACACCAGTCAGAATGGCCATCATCAAGAAATCTAGAAACAATAAATGCTGGAGAGGGTGTGGAGAAAAGGGAACACTCTTGCACTGCTGGTGGGAATGTGAATTGGTACAGCCACTATGGAGAACAGTATGGAGGGTCCTTAAAAAACTACAAATAGAACTACCATATGACCCAGCAATCCCACTACTAGGCATATACCCTGAGAAAACCATAATTCAAATAGAGACCTGTACCAAAATGTTCATTGCAGCTCTATTCACAATAGCCCGGAGCTGGAAACAACCTAAGTGTCCATCATCGGATGAATGGATAAAGAAGATGTGGCACATATATACAATGGAATATTACTCAGCCATAAAAAGAAACGAAACTGAGCTATTTGTAATGAGGTGGATAGACCTAGAGTCTGTCATACAGAGTGAAGTAAGTCAGAAAGAGAAAGACAAATACCGTATGCTAACACATATATATGGAATTTTAAAAAAAATGTCATGAAGAACCTAGGTGTAAAACGGGAATAAAGACACAGACCTACTTGAGAATGGACTTGAGGATATGGGGAGGGGGAAGGGTAAGCTGTGACAAAGCGAAAGAGAGGCATGGACATATATACACTACCAAATGTAAGGTAGATAGCTAGTGGGAAGCAGCCGCAGAGCACAGGGAGATCAGCTCGGTGCTTTGTGACCGCCTGGAGGGGTGGGATGGGGAGGGTGGGAGGGAGGGAGATGCATGAGGGAAGGGATGTGGGAACAGATGTATATGTATGACTGATTCACTTTGTTATAAAGCAGAAACTAATAAAAAAATATATATATATATATATATAAATAAATAAATAAATAAATAAATAACAAAAAAATAAAAATAAAAAATAAAATAAAATTATCTGACTTCCAAAATTCTGCAAATTACTCTGATAAAAATAAAATATGAATTTTAAAACATTGGTAACATTATTTTAAGCTTGAACTTTTGCTCATTTCCACTTCCAGCATTTATAGTAGAAAACTAAATTAGCATTTTTGAGGAAGGATACGTTAGTTCCAAACATTTGAAATTCCAAGCTTTTTTCGGTCTCTGCGTCCCATTTGCAGCAACATGGATGGAACTAGAGATTATCAAACTAAGTGAAGTAAGCCAGAAAAAGAAAGACAAATACTACATGCTATCGCTTACTTGTGGAATCTAAAATATGACACAAAAGAACTTATCTACAAAACAGAAACAGACTCACAGACATAGAGAACAGACTTACGGTTGCCAAGGGGGAAGGAGTGTGGGGGAAGGATGCATTGGGAGTTTGGGACTAGGAGAGGCAAACTATTACATATAGAATGGATAAACAACAAGGTCCTACTGTATAGCACGGGGAACTTTATTCAATATCCTGTGATAAACCATAATGGAAGAGTATGAAAAAGAATGTATATACATACAACTGAATCACTTTGCTGTACAGCAGAAATTAACACAGCACTGTAAATCAACTATACACCATAAATGCCAAGGAAGGACCTAAAGGAAGGGTGCATATTGATTGTTGCTTACCAGGAATAAGAGAATTGTTGGCCAAAGGTGAAAAATGAGCCTTTAGGCATCTAAAAATGGTAAGACTTTGAAAAATGCCAGAGCAGGCCTAGACAAGAAGCAGAGCTGGCCTGATGCAGTCACAGGTCCTAAAAGATATTTGTAACCATGGGGTATATTGGGCCCCTGTGGGGACAAAACTTCTTTACCATCTCACCGTGACTTATGCTCCCGTTATTTATTGTTGCATGGTCCCAAAACTCAATGACTTAAGGCAACAAAAAGTCACTATATTATCATCTGTCATGGTTTGGGGGGTTGACTGTGCTCACCCAGGCAAGTTCTTGCTCAATATTTATCATCTAGTTGCAGTTACATGGTGGCTGGGACTGGAGTCGTCTCAAAGGCTCCTTCGCTTGTGTGACTGGCCATTGATACTGGCTGTCAGATGGGACCTAAGCCAACATGTGGCCTCTCCTTGTGATCTGGTGCTAAAAGTTGAATTTGGGAAAATAGGATCTTTACAGAAGTAATCAAGTTAAAATGAGGTCATTCGGATGAACCCTAATCCAATATGACTAGTGTCCTTTATAAAAAGGGGACACAGAGACAGATATGCAGAGGGAAGACAATGCAGAGAGACACAGGGAGAATGCCTTATGAAGGTGGAGGATTGGAGTGATACACCTAAGTCAGGAATGTCAAGGAGTGTTAGCAAACCACCAGGAGACAGAAAGAGGCAAGGAATGATTCCGGCAGGAGTGTGGCCCTGCCAACACCTTGATTACAGACTTCCAGCCTCCAGATCTGTTCGATGATAAAATTCTGTGTTTTAAGGTACCTTTCTGTGGTACTTTGTTATGGCAGTGCCAGGAAACAAATACACCTGGGTTTCCTTACAGCATGGCTACTGTAGGCAGTCACTATATTTTACTCTCATTTAAGGAGAGGAAACATAGAACAGTTAATGGGAAGAGTGTCAACACCACACTGTAAGAAGAGTTTGTGGGGCTTCCCTGGTGGCGCAGTGGTTAAGAAGCCGCCTGCCAATGCAAGGGACACAGGTTCGAGCCCTGGCCTGGGAAGATCCCACGTGCCGCCGAGCAACTAAGCCCGTGCACCACAACTACTGAGCCTGTGCTCTAGAGGCCGCAAGCCACAACTACTGAGCCCACGTGCCACAACTGCTGAAGCCTGCATGCCTAGAGCCCATGCTCCGCAACAAGAAGCCACGACAATGAAAAGTCCATGCACCGCAACGAAGAGTAGCCCCTGCTCACCTCAACTAGAGGAAGCCTGCGTACAGCAACGAAGACCCAACACAGCCAAAAATAAATAAGTAAATAAATTTATTTATTTTAAAAAAAGAAGAAGAAGAAGAGCTTGTGGACTGAGATATATTGTGTTGGCCAGCACAATTTACAAGAGTTGAGAAAGATGGTAAGGCAGGACTGAGGGTACCTCAAGGGCTGAGTTTGAAGGGAGAATGTTAAGGACAGCTTAGCTCACTTATTCTTCATAAAATTTGTTTTCCCCAGGTAAATGTTAAGAGGGCAGTTGTGAAACAAAGAACAAAGCAGTGAACTCCAAGAGAATTCAGCTTTTCAGATTTGGAGCTCCTCAGATGTCCCCTAACTCCCATGCTCCCAATAAGCCAAAATACTATGAGAGAGATAGTTATTACCCTCATGTGACAGGTAAGAAAATGAAGTGCAGTATGGCCGAGTCATTTGCTCGGGGTCCCACAGTAGTATTTGTGTTCTGAACCCCAAGCCAACTACAAAACCCACGTTCTCAACTATCACATAAGTCACAAAAGATCATCCAGAGGGTTGCACAGAACAGTTTAGAACTGTTGGCAGTGCAGAACAGCATAGTATTTTTTAACATTAATTTCCAAGATTCAAAAATCAGGAGAAAATTTATAAAAGCAAATTACAGCTGCTCTTGAAAAACTGGGAGATCTGGCAACAATTAGTTCTTTTTATGCCACCTGCCTGGCCTCTCTGAATATTTGAGTGTGTAACTTGCATTTCAAAATACTGCCTCTCATTATACTTCATTATTTCCATACTCACAGTAAAAATATTAACCAACTTGCTATTATAAACTATAAAATATACTGATTTGAACAAGTTCTCACTGTTTCAGGTCACCTTTTATAGTGAAAATGTCAAATAGAAGAGAAATGAGCAAAAAGGCCCAGAAGGGGTAATTTATTAATTCATTGGTTAATTAATATATAGTCATATATATAATGGTTATTAAAAAAGCAAAATAACCAACAAAAAATAAGCTAAATACATTAATTCAGTTTTTAAAAGGAAAATCTTATACAGTAGATAACTGTTGAGCTGTAATTTTTTTTAAATAAATTTTTATTGGGCAGGAGTTTAAGTATGAACTTGATAGAAATATGATGGAATAGTAGTCAATATAACTCATTTTAAGCAAGTGTATGTTATCTTTTTATTAAATACGAACTTACTACTTTACTTAAATGATCTTCATCTCTTTTTATTATAATTTTATGTTTTGTTTTTGTTGGTGAATCAATATCAATCCCAGGGAACAGAAAAAACAAAAAACTAGTTAGTCCTGTTTAATGTGTTAACAGGAAAGTAAACTCCCCTTTATACAGGAAGGAAAGCCAAATGCTAATGTGGGAAAGGGTGTATTATCAAATTAGTATGCTACTTTTGGAGAAATGAGTCATTGCATCCTGATATTACTTACAGATCTATTTTCTTTGATACTCCCTTTAGAAGATAAGGATAAAAGAATATATATGAAATTTTAAAAATGAAATAAAAATCCAAAACTTTCTGTTAAAAGAAAAAATTTCTGAGAACTTTTAAAAATATGATTCCATGGAGAGATATGCCTCTGTGTGGAACTAGTTCTTCATAAAACCAGAGAGGGTAAATGAGAGGGAACACACTGAGACACTCTGATGGGCAGGTTAGGGCACCTAAGCACAGGTACTTAAGCTTCCTGCTATGTCATCTACAAAGTGGAGGGTGGGGGACATACATTTAACATATTTGCAATAAATCTGGAACATAGATTAAAAGAGTTGCTTGAGGTTATCACAGCTAGAGACAACAAGACAGGGCAAGCTGGATTATTCATCCCTGGAAGACAGCTATGTAGAGACTAGCTCTATGGGTAGGCCAAGAAATGTAATTTGAGGGGCTCTAAACTATTCTCCTAGTCAAAATATTTCTTCATCTCCATAGCAACAACATATTCCACCATTAGAATGTTGAGACAAACATGGTGAATAGATTTTATCTTTCCTGCCAAATGAGCAAGTAAGAGCATGATTGAATGATTGGGTATACTGTTCATGGATTCAAAAATGAAATATATTATGCTTCCATAGTTTAGTGGTAGCCCATGTTCCACATGACTGCCATGAAAGTAGGGGTGCAGTCTGCATCCCCAGGGCCTACTCTAATGCCTGGCGGAAGGTGAGGTGCTCAAAAGTTATATTAAGAAAGAAAGACAGGAAGAAAGGGAGAAGGACAGAAGCAAAAAATTAGGATTATAGGGCTTCCCTGGTGGCGCAGTGGTTGATAGTCTGCCTGCGGATGCAGGGGACGCGGGTTCGGGCCCCGGTTCGGGAGGATCCCACATGCTGCGGAGCGGCTAGGCCCGTGAGCCATGGCTGCTGAGCCTGTGCGTCCGGAGCCTGTGCTCTGCAACGGGAGAGGCCACAACAGTGAGAGGCCCGCGTATCGCTAAAAAAAAAAAAAAAAAAAAAAAAAAAAAAAAAAAAAAATTAGGATTATGGTGTTGAAAGTCCAGGTATTGAAATGGAAATAACTTACCTGGAAGGTGTGACTTACTATCTCAGTAGCATACATCAATTCAATCGCTATTTTACCAGCTATTCAGCAGGAAACAGCCCAGAAGAATGAGGCACAATTCTAGGAAGCCATTACTCTCACACACTAAAGGCAAGATGATGCCCTAAATGTGGTTCCTGGAAGGCCAGGGCAGCCTGAGGAAGCCAGGCTGCACTGGAAGAATCACAGCTAGACGTGGCAGGGAGAAAGGCCATGAAACAAATTATCTTCTCAGTGCTATGTTGGCTGAACTAGGAGTGTGACTCCCCAGAGAATGCATCACCTGAATGTTCTCTTAGTCTTACACTGTCACAACAAAAACGTAAGCCTGAAATTTATCATGACAAGAATTCTTGCAGGGGCAAGCTATGAGCACCAAAGAGATGGCAGCTTTGGCATCATTTCCTCAGCAACCTGAGGGCTGTCCTCCTTTGTTACACTCTCCACTCTCTCCTCTTCATCCCCTCCTGTAAAGTGTGTCGTCTCTTCCTGTCATCATCAGGAAAGTATGTACTGAGCTTACTTCCTCTTCGAGTGGGAAATGACATAGGGCGACGCACAGTAAAAAGAATTACACAGGCCCAATCCCTGCTCCTCTGAAATTTATCTAATGCAGGACATTAAAAAGGGAAAGAAAATGGTACAGGCTATTTATAGTATATAAATTGACTAATATTAACTATAATTAACATTAATTGGCTAATATAATTGACTAATATTAAACTAAATAGAACTTCATTCTTCACAATCCTTCTCCCTCTCAATTTTTTCTTCTACTTAACTAACCATATTTAAATATGTAGCCTCTAATTAGAGGGGAATAATAATTTTTGAAATAGATTTATTACTCTCCTCCTGAGGAAATACACACCAAGAAAATAACTCTTACTTGAGGACTGATTAAAGGAAACACGAGTCTCAAAATTTAATAATTGGGCTTCCCTGGTGGCGCAGTGGTTGAGAGTCCACCTGCCGATGCAGGGGATGCGGGTTCGTGCCCCGGTCCGGGAGGATCCCACATGCCGCGGAGCGGCTGGGCCCGTGAGCCATGGCCACTGAGCCTGCGCGTCCGGAGCCTGTGCTCCACAACGGGAGAGGCCACAACAGTGAGAGGCCCGCATACCGCAAAAAAAAAAAAGAAAAAAAAAAAAAAATTAATAATTATGTGTACCTCCATGCACTCACCTCTGAAAAATGAGTATTGTGGCTCACCAGACTTACAAGATTAGTTCATATATTTCAAGAAAGATAAGAATTTTATTTATTGATTCATGCATCATTCACTAAGTATTTATTGAGCATCTTATTATATTCTAGGCACTGTGCCAAGCACTGGGTTCTATGAGTTAAGTCTGACAAGATTTCTGCTCTCATGGGTTTTTTTTTTTTTTTCTTTTTGCGGTATGCGGGCCTCTCACTGTTGTGGCCTCCCCCGTTGCGGAGCACAGGCTCCGGACGCGCAGGCCCAGCGGCCATGGCTCACGGGCCCAGCCGCTCCGCGGCATATGGGATCCTCCCAGACCGGGGCACGAACCCGTATCCCCTGCATCGGCAGGCGGACTCTCAACCACTTGCGCCACCAGGGAGGCCCTCTCATGGGTTTTAAGTTGTCCAAGGAAGGAAGATGTTAAACAAAATTATTAAAATTTAATACTGTTTAACAGGATTCAAATGTAATGTATACTGTTACCTCAGTTTAGTTTTATCAGAAGCTCCACGTTCCAAATTGAGACCCCTGTGCAGGATTTGCAGGGGGTGGTCTAAAAACAGATCTTGTGACTTTTAGCTCATCACTCCCCTCAAAGATTTATAAGAGCCTCGGGGATTCATGAGAGTTTGGAGAAATAGAAGACAGACATCTCTGGAGAGACAAGCTGAAGGCTCTGGGCTTCCCCTAGTCCCACCCCCTGTGGTGGGAGGGGCTTGCCTCCCCCTCACTGGGCTGAGTCACTTGAGAAGGGCTTTACTCAGGGAGCTGGGCACGTGCCCACTGGAGCTTGAGAAACCTATGGAAGAATATCTGACCCACCCTTGAAAAGCTAAAAGCTGTAAGGACTTGGCTGGATGGGACTGATGCAGCAAAGCAACGAGACCCCAGTTTGAGTTGGGAGAGACCTGCATTCCCATCACCCAGGTATTTATTCATTAGCTCTTCTTGTTTCCTGGGGAATAGATGTCCTCCCCCCAGAAGGAGCTGACCTGGGATCCTAGTAAATGAGAACTCCTGAACAACCTGAGAGCACTAGGACCCCAACGGAGACACAAGCCAGCCTGCCAGCAACCCAGGCACTGAGCGGGGAGGGGTAAGCAGACAGCTGAAGGAGAGACATTGACTTCTCATGCTAAAAGAACTGCAGTCTGAAAGTCTGTGGGGGGGGGGGTGAGGGGGTCTCTGAGAAACTCCCCAGAGTGGCCCCTAGGAGAGAAAGAGCAGCAACATGCATGGGTCTCTGCAGCCCCAAGGTCAGAGGACAACTGGTACAGCCACACAACCGTACTTGTTCCTAATCTACTCTTCCCAGGTTTTGACCATAGAGGAGTCACTGTCTCAGGAAAAAGTGACTGAGGACCGAGAGAAGAAGCTGCTCAAGTCTCAGACCTCCCAGCCAGAGGAAAAACTAAGCCAAGGGAGAATGGAGTTTTAACTCTGAATGGTGTTTTAGTTTTAATATTTCACTAACTGGCCTGGAATGTGATTATCAGACGGGACTGAATTCTTTCATGTTGCTGTCAGAAAGAACTACTTTCTTAATTATTAAGTAACCCCGAGACCTACCCGAGATTTTACGGAGGTACGGGAAGAACAGATCCATGGAGTTTAAACAGAGTCACTTTCAAACTTGGACTTTACTGTTTCCCACATTCAAGAACTTCAGAGCACTGTGGACACATAAGAGGGAGAGCTAACTCAAGACAGATGGTCAGGAAAAACTATGCTGAAGTAGTAAATATTAAGCTTGACTAGAAAAATAAATAGGAGTTATCCTAACCAAGGCAACAGAAAACTTATATTTTCTAGTACGGCACTTCATATGAAATGAGCAAAACTCACAAAAGCCTAAGTGATTGAGTTAAATTGTACATGTGGCATCCCAACTGACCAAAAAATGAACCCTCTTCCTCTGCTGGCTCAGGCGGGAAAATGTTGTATCTATAAATCTCAAAGTTACCTTGAAGGACTGTTGCAGAGCTTTCCCTCCAAAGTAGCAACATAATATTAAACTTGAGCTCTTGTCTATCAGTTCAAATTCTTTCCTAGATAATCTAATTTCGTGTATACACTTTACAGTAGGGCTTTCTAATAATTTCAAGGGTTATTCCCTCAAAAACTTCCCTCTGATTTCCTGAGAAACTAGCCTTTGCAAGGCTATGTGGGAGATGTTGCGAGATACAAAGATTAAATAAATAGGCAGTAAGATCTAGTGGGGAAGAGAATATGTAATCAGTGTTAAACAAGGTAGAAACTGACAAAAGCTACGGGGGGGGTGTTACTCAGAGTGCTATAAGTATTCAAAAGAATAATACATTTGAGGTGAACTTTATTCTATTTGGTAAATAAATGGTCATGATTTTTGAAACGATATAATTTCAACAAAGTGATATGGACAAGATTTGAGTATGTGGAGAACAGTATTCCAGAAACACAATATAACAAGAAGCACTGATCTAAGAAAGTGCAAACTGGGTACAATTAATAGTGAGTTTGACTGAAGTAAAAGAATGGGAACAGGAAATGTTTCAAAGATGGAACTAGCTAATGCTAGATCTTGGATGTGAGACTAAATTTAGACAATTCCAGATTGCTTCTAGAATCATTGCTTTATAAGCAATGAGGAATCATTGAATGTTTTTTAGCAAAAGGTTGATGTGATCGGATCTATGCTTTTGCAAATCAGACTAGCAGGATATGTAAAATGGATTAGAGAGAGAGCTGGCAGCAACGGCTAGTGTCGTCATCCAGTAGCCTGAACCAGGGTAGGATAGCAGGGTTTTAGTGAGATAATTACATAGAATCAGTAAGTCTTGGTTAAGGCAAGGGAACAGGAGGAATCAAAGATGATGTCACAAAAAATAAAAATAAAGATAAATAAATAAATAAAAAGATGATGTCACCACTGAAAGTCTAGCTGATAGGGAAAACAAAGAAAATGGGAATTGGAGATATGATGAAAAGAAAAATGAGTTCAAATCTGGACATATTAAGTTTTAGGTATCATGAAAAGATTCAAATGGAGCTGCCTTGAAGGCAGTTAGACATTTAAACCTAAAGCATAGGAGACAAGGCAGGGCTGGGAACCCGAAATCATCTGCTGATCAATTATGATTACCATTTATTGAGATGCGCTGGACACCGCGCTGAGTGCTTTACATGTATTATGTTATTTAAGCCTCACAGCAAACATGAAAAGTGGACTTTATTATCCCACTGAGACCTCAGAAGTGTTATAATTTTCCCAAAGGTTCTCACGCAGTAAAAGAAGAGCTGGGGTTATAAGCAAATGTCTAAGTTCGAAGCATGTGATTTAGATGTGAAAGTCATGTGTTAACTAGAGTAGCTCTGCTTGTCCACCTAGGAGGCTAATAGTTGGGGGATGGGATCCATGGAGGCAGAGACGGGCCGCAGCACCCTCCACGCAAAGACTCAAGGCCTTTTCCTCCCTTTCCTTCCTCCTGTCATCTTTTTATTTCAAATGGGAAGAGAAAGGGACCACTGCCATGGGGGATGGTTGGATAGTTATGATAATAAAAGTGGATGCTGCTGTCCCTAAACAAGTCCTGGAAGAAGTCTTAGCCCCGAGTGTTTGAATTCTTTCTAGATATTTTTTAGATAATTTCTTATCTTTCATACCTTTGAATGCTCCTTTAAGTCCCGGCAGGGCAAGAAAAGTGCCACTTTGCAACTTATTATAAGTGTTCATGAATAACGCTCAGTGTCTGGCCCTATGACGTGTGTCCCTGAAATCCACTGCTACCCTCAGCACTTAAAATGAACCGTCCAAACCAAATTGTATTGCATGTGGTAGTAGTTCATTTCAGGAGCCTGAGAACAAGCCACAGGAATCCAAGTTCCTCTTGTTCTCTCAGTGGACCTGGATCCCATTTAAACAAGATAAAGACAGATTTTTGATGCAGCTAACCTTAAATCACCAACCGATGCTTAGCAAAATCATTGAAAGACCAAAAAATCCCACACTGGTGCAGACCTGTTTGGGAAAAAGGATAACAACACAATCTTTTAAAAAAAACCTTCCATTATGACATGCAAGAATGGTTAAAGAGCCTGTCTGTAATGAAGCTCTACCTGTTTTGAAGTGAACCTTAACAGGAAACTAGATTCTCCCCGATACTGTAGCCTCCGGCCCTGCGCTAAGCCCTGCTGGAGTGCAGCCACAGGACAAGCCACAGCAGCTCCAGCTCCAGCAGAGACTGACCACACAGGCCGGGCAAGGGCTACCCTCCTCCACTTGTGCTGCCTTCGTCTCCTAACAGTACCTAGTACTTACTGACCTCTGATGTTTCAGGATCTATGTACCTTCTTATCTAACCCTTACAACAACCTATCAAGGCAAGTCCTAGTTCATCTTCATTTTATATGTTCATTCTCAAGCATTTCTGGCTTGTGTAGAGGTTAATGTCAGTTACTCATACCTCTGTCCTTTCTGGTTCTAATCAAGAGAAGTAATGCAATGAACTGATAAACAGACAAGGATCACAGTATTCACCTTTTTTATGGAGGCCTAGTCACCCCCCCACTACAGGGTCCCTGAAAGTACTGAATTAAAGAAAGTAATTTGGAATTGAAGCCAAAACAAATGAGGCTTTCTATTACCTCCGGCCAAATCTGAACCTTAGGACCAGCCACTGGAGTGTCCTGGGCTGCAGGTAGACTCTTGGTACCTCACCAGCTAGCAGTGGTGTGATGGATTGGGGCCCATCTCAAAGAGCCAGATGTCAGCAGAAGAGAGTGCCTGAAAGCACGGGAAAGAAATAGCTTCTAGAAGGCAGGCAGCATGCCAGGTCTGTTTACTCTACAAAGCCCACTGTCTAACAATCTGCCAAGAGAGAATCCTATTTCTTGCTTTTAAATGTAGCTTTCACACACAGTTTTCAAACATAGCTATTCACTGGAATCACTTGGAAAGGTTTAAAAATATCAGTGACCTAGCTACACCTCAGACGGACTGAATCAGAATCTCTAGCGCACAAGTATTTTCTGGAGTTCTCTAGGCAACTCCAATATGCAGCACAGACTGAGAACCACCCCGTGGGGTGGGCAGGTCACTAGGGGTAACCCCATCCACTCTTAATGCAGCCAGTCAAGCATTTCTGAGTGGCTACTTTATGCTGAGCAATATCCTCATTACAACTCTATGAGGCAGGTATGATAAGCATAGCATTTCACAGATGGGAGAAGTGGGACTTGGAAAGGCTAAGTGACAGACCTGGGATTACAAACTTAGTATGCTGTCTCTCCTGAGCTGGATACTTAACCACTATACACTTTGCTTTTTGTGGATGCCATGCTACCAGCAATCTCTCCAGTTAATACGTTCTTCTTCTTTTGTAGGGAGAAGCATATAAGTGTTGGAGAAACTGGAAGAGTTCATTCCAATATGTGCTCCTTAAAGAGAACATAAACTCCATCTGCGGAAGTTGAAGAAAAAGAATACAAGTTTCCAACAACTAACATTTGTAGAGATTTGAAAAACATGTGTGTTACAGGGTAATAAATCAACAGGCAGTGGGGGTTAACTGTCAAGCAACTAAAGTCAAACAGCAATTTTTTAAACAGAATCAGCTGAATAGTTTTGAGCAGCCCTCTTTGGTACCCTGAGACTTAGAATACGAAAACTGGGTGGCATAGTTCTGCTGTGAAGATAAGACTAAGGACTGTGAAGGAAGGTGCCATGGGAGATTATGCAAACAAGAGGCTCAGAGCTGCTTGTGTACATCCCAATGACAATACAAGCTGAGCAGAGAAAAACAAGAACACAGGCTAGAGGACTGGGAGGGGCTGGAAGGCTGTAGGAGACATGAGGTAAATTTCACATCCTGAGACAGACTCTGAAGATGAAAGGTGATACATGACCCCATAACTCAAATTTTTTAAAAGGTGAAGACAAAAGAGGATTCTCTCGCTCCTTATCCCGTCTTTCTAAACCTCTGCAAAGGTAAACAGTAATATACATTGGCTCTTGCTTTATACAAGTTTGCTGGAAGTGTGCAAGTGTTAGCATGTCAATGTATCAAGTTTGCTAACAGAAATGTTAACACTGAAGAGGATTTAAATCTCTTCTTCTAGAGAGCAAATAATTACTCTAATTTATTCTTTTCACACAATGAATTTGCAGGACACTGACATATATCATAATTTGATCCAAGGGAAAAATATATCTCATTACAATAGTGTGTTGGAACACCTGATGAGCAAAAGAAAAAGAATTCCTATATATAGATGTGTTTCCTTGTTTTAGTTCTCTCAAGTCTGAATCATTACTCCCTTAAGAGAAGAGGGCTGAAAGGAGGACAAGAAACTTCACCCATCTGTGCCAGGACAGAGCTGGGTGGAGCCTGTGAAATAACAATTTGCATCTTCAGCACTATACACATTACCTGCTCCTTTAGCTGCTGGGAAACAACTGGCCAAATCAGGTTAAATCAACAGGTTGTTTTCATTTCTGGTCAAAGCTTACGGAAGGATTCAATTTTAAAATGCCCTCACACTACTTTACAATAATTGAAAATGACTGGATATTATATTACATAAGTTTTAACAGTGCTAGTCTGCAATTCAGCAATGTCTCTGGAATGGAAAAACAAACTCTAAATTGATTTGTTGTATGGTCAACTCCTTCTTCTCACTGGAGTCACCAATCAGTTCACCTGTGACTTAACTCTATCCATTGCCTCCGCCCCCCCAACACACACACACCAATACTTAGACCAGGCAAAACTTTGAACACATTACAATTAAACTCCCGAGACCCTAGTATATTATGACCTAGACAGCAGGCACACAATATTAACTGAACAAATAAATTCTGCCTTTTTTATTATATTAACTTTTACTGTGTTTATGGCTATCCTTAAGAAATTTTCTAAAATGAGTCTTTGCTAAAAAGGATATAGAAGACATTTATTCACATCATGAAATGAGATCAGGAACCATAAAATTAAGATCTTAAAACATGTTTCTTAAGTTGCCATAAAACTCACATTCTGAAAAATCTGAAAATTATTTTTTTACACTTCGGGGGTTGCTTTCAAAGATTAGGTGAAAAGAGATTAATAGCACTTTCCTTGCCACTGATTTTATGTATTAATCAAAAATGGTCAAATATCAGTAATTTCATATGGTTCTACTTGACTAGAATCATTAGACAGCTGAAAAACCGTAATATTTACACATCAAGTGAAACAATGCAAGCCTTTGTATTCCAAAGAAAAAAATCTTTGCAGGAGAGAATGACCTCAGCTACTCTGAAATGTGCTTAAACAACACATACTCAGCACCAGGGCTTATGGTGCTAGCTTTCCATATTTAAGGGTGCTACTGGTGAGGCTCAAAAGTCAGATCCTGACTAAGCTTCCTCAGTGCACACTAAAGACAGGTGTTAGAGTAAGTTACAGGTAATTCTGGGGTGACAAGAGGCAGGGATAAAATAAATAACTTCCAAATCCAAAAATGTCATGTTGGTCAATAATTTTAAAATCTCATTCCCAAAAGTGTGCTGTGTTTTGTTCACTTAGCTTTTCTACCTTCCACAAAAGGTGCTGAAAGGCAATGAAACTTCAAGAGTTAGGAGGAAGGGGTTTCCCTGGTGGCGCAGTGGTTGAGAGTCCGCCTGCTGATGCAGGGGACATGGGTTCGTGCCCCGGTCCAGGAAGATCCCACATGCCACGGAGCGGCTGGGCCCATGAGCCATGGTCGCTGAGCCTGCGCGTCCGGAGCCTGTGCTCCGCAACGGGAGAGGCCACAACAGTGAGAGGCCCGCGTACCACAAAAAAAAAAAAAAAAAAAAAGTTAGGAGGAGGTAGAAAACTGAGTAACTAGCCATTTCACAGGCAATAATCGGCTGCAGAGTAATACTGGCTTTGTTGTAAGTCAGAAGCCCACTTGATTAATATACAACATAAACATCCACAGCCATTAAATGACTTTATGAAAAACTAGCCATGTTAAGTATGATACACAATGATCACAAAACTACTTTGAAAACATGCTTTAAAACGCTGAAGCATAAGAAATAGTCTCTTATTTTCTAATGGGGACAAGGGGTTCCCACATTTTCTGTAAGATAAAACAGAGACCCAAACACTGGACATAAAGATAGACCTATAGTGCAACAATGCATTTCCCACAGAAAATCACAAAATCTTCATTCAGAATCCTGTACTTCTTTATCCTAAGGTACTGAGATTTAATCAACTCAGACACTATACACAATTCTGAGTCTCTTCTCATTTTTTTATTTTTTAAAAAAGACAGATCTAGGATTTTGTAAGAAATTATTACTAAGTTACATTTTTTTAAAATCTGTCAAGTACTACAGTAATGGAATAAATAAATAAGATTTTTTAAAGTTCAATGTTTATAGACATATTTATAAAAAAATGACTGAATTAGAAGACATTAAATAATGTTGATACACACCAGGAAGGGATTAGGCAAGGAAAGGCACATCATTTCACCACAAGAAATAAAGACCATAGTTGGAAGTTAATGACCAGCCAAAGCTTTACATCTTGTGGTAGTTTTCCTAGCTCCAGAGGGTCATTATGGTGTAACCTTCTTTATGGTACTTAGATGAAATAAACATATGGCAGTTGGAGAATTTTACTCTGTGACCCCAATGTAGTGTTAAAAAAAAAAAAGCACTCTTTTAATAAGTCTGGTGTGTGAGGAAGCAAGGAACAAAAATCCAAAATGGTTTGGCGATACTGAAAATCCTATTGACGTATTAAGGAGAGTTTTAAAAACAAAAAGTAAAATAAGGTTAATCCTCTTCTCTGGCTAAACTGGAATTCTTGCAGTTACAAAGTTAAAATTCCATGTAAACACTTCCTTTCTTGTAAACAGACACAGTACAGATAAACAACTGAAGATATTTCACCTCAGATGAAGTGCCAATATTATATGCCAATATTTAGAGAAAAAGATCTTAGATAATTTCCTTATTTTAGATAGCCTAAGTCCTTGAAAATAGCACTAATACCTCTGGCTGACTGGCTATCTACAACAGCAAAGTGAACCTAAGTTTTGACAATGATTGTTTCCCAAACAAACTAGAGTTTCCAGTTAAACAGATACTTTATCCAATAGACGTCAGCAGAACTTGCTTTGGGTCAGCCTCCTACTACCAATTTTCTTTCACAAATTTGTGCCAAGAGTTTACCCATTTTTTTTCTGTCTGGACTCTGAACCTAGATTAGTTTGACTGAAAGATGGAATCACTCAGGCTCCATGTAAATTTCAGTGGTATTAAGAAACAACTGTCTGCGTGAATAAATAAAATGGATTTTCAGGATAAAATGGTATACCCATTAAAAAAAGAGTTAAATTAAAAACAATTGGGGGGCAGATAAGGGAAAATATTAATATCAAAAAATCATAAAAATGGCAATTGTAAAGCAGGCAGCTTCCCACTCATGCCACACGATATGCCTTCATTAAGGTGTACTCTTTCCGGTTGGTATGAGCGGCCCAGATGAAGAGAGCAGAAGCCATGAACTGTAAGGGAGCTGAGACGCAAGCCAGGCAGAAGGACCATCCAAATTCGCCAGACACATTCTCAGGCAGCTCTAGTTTCTGGTGGAGTAGTTCAATTCCAGCAACGTAACAGCTCACTGAGCCCAGTGTACACAGACCTTGGAGAAAAATTTAGCAAAAAACAAAAACAAAAAAACATAGCTAGATAAGAGCATGGTAAGAGCTTTCCAGGCAACACAACAGGGCAGTAATATGGGATCCCTAAGGAGACAAGAAGTAGGTAAAACTAAGTGTGGTGACAAGACCCACCTGCAAGGAGATGGAGAATGCCTGTGGCGATGGTGGGGTACAAGCTTCGGCAGATACAAGCACAAAGTCCAATCAAAGCCCCAAAGCACATCAAACCTAGACTAACAAAAGGTAAAAGGAACTGGCAACGCCAAAGATCTGATTTTAAAAAAGAGAGAGAGAAAAAAGAAATGTTACCATGATTTCAGTTTTCTCACAATGGCAATTTCTGTCATATTCTAATTAGAACTTTTCTCAAAAAGTGAGAATGAAGTATGCTAATATTGAGGTTTTTTCCTAAAGCACATTATTCAAAACAATGTTAACTTTCTCCTGATAAAAGTAAAAGGACGGGCTTCCCTGTTGGCACAGTGGTTGAGAGTCCGCCTGCCGATGCAGGGGACACGGGTTCGTGCCCCGGTCCGGGAAGATCCCACATGCCGCGGAGCGGCTGGGCCCGTGAGCCATGGCCGCTGAGCCTGCGCGTCCGGAGCCTGTGCTCCGCAACAGGAGAGGCCACAACAGTGAGAGGCCCGCGTACCGCAAAAAAAAAAAAAAGTAAAAGGACACTAACAATTAACTGTTACTGAGGGCTTCCTATGTGTCAGGCACTGTTCTATACATGCTCTGTGTATTAAACCCCCAAAATCTCTATGAAGTAGGTACTATTACTATTATCTCCATTTTATAAATGAGGAAACTGAAACAAGAGGTATAAATAACTTGTACAAGGTAACACAATAAGTGGTAGAACCAGATTTGAAGCAAAACATTCTGGCTCTACATACAAACAAATTTAAGTCCTTATAGGATCTTAAGACAGGAATAACAAGCAAATGAATAGAGATTATAAAAGACCTGTTAAACGAATATACATAAAGCACAAAGCAGAGGATCTGGTATGTACCAGGCACTCAATAAATCACAGTTTTAATTATCATAAATTCCCTCAACAACATGGGACAAAAAGCTGATGACTTTACAAAGCATCCCATTACATTTTCAAATGATTTTAATTATTATCAATGTAGTAACATCAACTGTAAACCAAACTTTACCTTTTAGTGCTAGTTTTACTTTCTGGAACTATATAGAAGTCTTTTCTCTAACTTCCCTTCAAACTCTGTTAGTAATAAACTTCTTCCTATGCATTTACAATGCAAAATTGAATACTTGTCATTTATTCAATGTTCCTTCTCATGACGTGGTCATTCTTCCAGGCAAGCTCCAGTAACTCTCTATATAGCCTAGAAACTAGGTCCAAATATGAAGACAGCATTTCCTAGGCCACCTGACCATCACGGAATAGAATGCTCGTAATAAATACTTTCATTTGTTTTTGACATCTACACCTTGGTTACTACCACCTAAGACTGGATCAATACTTCAGCAGGCCTGACACTTGTTGACTCATATAAAGCCTGCAGTCAACTTTTTTCACATATCCCGATCTGAACTCAAATAAATGAAGTGTTTAACTTAAATATAAAAATGTATTATTTATCCCTGTTAAACTTCCTCTTTAAATGGGCCCATTAATAACATCTTTTGGATGGTCTGGATTCTGTCACCCAACGTATTAGTTGCTCAACTTCATAGTTGCGATTTGGTAAGTACGTATCTAACTTCTAAAATGTGTTATCAACAGAACAGAGTTTGCTGGGATAATGTTAAAGACCTTATTTCAAGTTGACACAATGTACAACGTCATCCTGTTCCAAAAAGAGTTCAACAAAAGGGAAATAAAATTATTTTCTTTTTTTCCCAATTGTCTTGCTGCATTGAAACTACTCACAGGTCCGAAGCAGATCGATCCCACTATTGTGGTTTCCAGGATCAACAAATTTCTCCACAAACTGCTCATTTAGCGTGAAACTGATACATTTTGTGACCGTATCAAATGACTCTGGAATGAGAATAACAGTGATTGCTTGTTGTTTTAATTTTAAACATTTAACAAAAATCTCTTTTAGTAATTATTCTCTGAAATAAAAAGTGATATGGAAAAATGTTCTCAGGGGAGACAGCAACCTCTTTGGTCCTGAGTGACACACAGGCTTCACCAATGCCCAAAGGACCAATGGTTCTCAGCAGCAGGCTTAAGACATGGGTTCAGGGAGGAGCAGTAAAATGAATTAGAATAGGTAGTAGGAAGACTAGGAAGAAGGAGTGGACAAAGACTGAAATAAATAGAAACTATGATCTTCTCCCCCAAACCTACTCCATCAGCCATGTTCCCCATTTCAGGTAATGACAATTCCATTCTTCTCGTTCCTCAGACCAGAAACTTTAGAGTCATTCTTGCCCATATGCATTCCATCAGGAAATCCCAGAGGCTCTACCTTCAAAATATATCCAGAATCAGGCACTGCTCAGTACTACCAACCTGGTCTTGAGTCATAATCATCTCTCACCTGAATTGGTGCAATAGCCTCCTAAGTCTCCTGGCTTCTGTCTTGGCCAACCACCTGTCTGTTTTCAGCACATCTTCCTAGGTGACCAGATTATCTTTCCTCTGCACAAAGCCCCCCAGTGGCTCCATTACACTCAGAGTAAAAACCAAAGCCCTCATCACGCCTAGAGAATCCTGCGTGATTTGCCCTACTCCCTCTCCCAGGATGTGTCTCTGACACATACCCAACTCTTCCCCCAGCCCCCTCCCTTCCAGCCCAGGGAATTCCTTGCTGGTTCTGGAATACTTCAAGCATGCTCTCACCACAGGGCCCTTGCAGTTGTTCCTTCCAACCTACATGGTTCTCCCTGCCTCCACAACTACCCATACGGTCAACTCCTTCACCTTTATCAAGTCTTTCCTCAAGTGGTATTTTCTTGTTGCAGCGTATCTTGCCTTTACTATTTAATAGCATAACTTATGCCCACCAACATCCCCTTCCCTATGTTTTTCCAAACCCCCTTTATTGTGCTGTATTTTTCACAGCACATGTCATCTTCTACTATATAATTACTTATTCTGTTTATACTATTATACTTATTTATTGTTTATTGCCTGTCAGCCCTTATTAGAATGTTAGCTCCCCAGGAGGAGGCATTTTTATTTGTTTTTTCCCCTAATGTACTCCAAGCTCCTAGGCCCTGGAACATGAAAGAATGCACTAAATATTTGTTGACTGAATAATAAACGATCGCTAAGATTCAAATATCAAGTGCTCCTATGCTCTCATAAATAGAATTGAACATTTTAAATAAAATTTAACCAACTTTCACCTCTTTCCAAACTACTTTCTTTTTTCCATACAAAATCACAACTATCAGCCTTCCGATGTATAGTAACTCAAGCCTGTTGTGCTGCGATTTGAATACAGTGCTTCCCACCAAGAGCCCAACAGAAGTAGTCATAAATAGAAACAACTTAGAAAGCTGTTCCTTACAAAGAACTCTTAAGCTTCCATCTTAATAACTGGAAATTAAAATTTTTAAATGTTAAGAATGCTTACAAAATAAACCTGAGAGGCAGTTTCTTAGTTTTTTTTTTTTTTTTTACTTCTGTAATGGATATTTTAACCTAAAAACTCCATCAAGATTGTTGTAAAACAGTCTCAAATATGCAGACTTAAACACAGAACTGGTCGAATTATATCCTCTAAGATTTAGTGGGCAAATGATAATATCAACTAAAACACAGATACATATAAAATGACTATCAACTCATATGTGCTGACTTCATTTTGGATACTAGTCCTTTTTACCGGTTACTAAGTATTTGAAATCTTCCAGTGTTCTTTTCCAATTATTTTCTCATGACATGTGAGTTTAATACAAATATTTTAATGAGTGGGTAAATAAGTACGAAGATTTACAATGATTTTCCCAAGATAAGGACAGTTACTCATCCAACCAACATTAATGAGTACGATGGTAATTCATGGAAGCTGGGGAGGGAAGTGATGGGGAGAAAAGAGATACATAAGATTTCTTTCTTTGGGGAGAGAAAGAACCCACAAACCTGCTTATACATAACTGGGCCATCATCACATCACTTTCTCTATTATAGAGTAGGTAAAGGAGACAAAAGTTAAAATAAGAGAAATACCTGTCCTTTCTGGTGGACTATACCAGTATGTGTTTTGGGGTATAGTGATACACCGTCTCCACAATCCCACCGTGCCATTATATCGGAAAAGTGCATCATTATAAGTCTTTTCATCTGCCTCATCACTAGCAAAGTCAGTCCAGATACTTTTGTTCAAATCGCTGGAATTTTCTTGAACTGGACTTCGATACTCATACCAGAAGTCTGTGCCAATTGAGGCCGCCATGTAGATGGTTGAAATGAGGCTAAGCACACAAGCAATTACAAATGCTGTAGCAAAACGGTTATCCATTCTGGCATTCAGACTGCTCTGTTTAAAAGTTGAAGAAAGAACAAAAGTTAGACTTCAAGGACAAACACAGATTTTGAAAGGAATTATGTCAAAATCACCCTTTACCCTATTCCCCCTCCCAAGGCTCTTTAAAGTAATGTATAATCATTAATGAATTTTATTAAAAAGGGAAGCAAGCATTTTTTAATTAAGTTCAAAACAAAACTCATTATCATGAAAGTACTTATTGAATGCTCACATACCCAGGATGCTACGGAGACAGAGGTCTTGTTCTCTAGTCTATCACCTGCACACTAAAACAGACAACACTGAAATGGACATACACATTACAGATACAAACAATAGACATGCCCAGAGTCAGCAATGTACCTTGCATACATTTTTAATGACAGACTGCAGAGCATTAAGTGTTCTGGGTCTGAGTGTGGAAAAGGCATAGGAAAAGGAAGCAGAGGAAATCGGCTCCTCCCAGTTTCCTCTGCATAGGGAAACCTTCGAAAACAAGGTTAAGAGTAAGGAGCTATTTAAAAGACAGGTGAAAATGTTTGTTAACCCAGAAAGAAAGGCTGTCCCAGGCGCACGGCATAGCAAAGAGAATAACAACATATAATAATGCTAGATACCAATCTGCCCCCTAATCCATTAAAGCTAAGCCAAGCTCTTTTACGCTGCCAAAGTCTTCACTCCTATCTACTCTACCCATTCCTTATACTTCTGAAACTCCTCATCTGCAAACTAAATGATCCCTCCTCAGCCAGAAAGAAAACTCTGGATGAGGCAAATATTAACACTCTCAAGGCGTGGACAGGGCTCACTGGCAGTAGTAAATGGCCGCAGTAAAATGACTCAAGGCGGATCAAGCTTAGCCAAATACTGCAAGTATATATACCATGACCGCGCCAAACACCTTAAAAAGGAGCACGAAAACGGGCTCGCAAACTGGGGTTGCTGAGTTTGGGAAACGGCAAGTGACTCAGGAGAGATCAGAGCAATTACAATAATTAACGATAACTCCAGAAATTGGGTTTGTATTTTTATTCTTTTTAATCCTTTTTCCTCCCGGTGGCTCTCAAATGACCTTAAAAGGTCCCGAGCACCGGGAGCGGCGGTTCGCCCAGGCCGGACGCCTGGCGCTGTCACCTCGCGGGGCGCACCCTAGGGCCGGGGGTGGTCGAGACCAGCCGGAGCTGCGGCGGGGTCAGCCCTCCGCGGTCCCCGGCCAGGGGCCTCAGGTACCCGAGCAGGCCCCTCCCCAGACCACTCGGCCAAGGGGAAAGCCCCGCCCCAGGCCCCCGCGCAGAACCCGCACAACCCCGGCCGCCCCCGGGGAGGGGGCCCCTCTTCAAACGGCTGGAAACACCGAACGGCTACGCGACCCCCGCCCGGCGACGTCGGCCCCGCTCACTCACCGCCCATCCTCCTGCTCCGCCAGCTTCACCCTCAAGCTCAAACCACAGCACCCTACTCTCCCCTCGCCTCTTCTGACGCACTTCCCTGCAGAGCCCGCCCCCTCCATAACTCCTGCGCCTCCGCCTCCTCCCCGGGCCCGGCCTGGCCCCGGAGCCGAGGGGCCTTGTGGGAGTTGTAGGAGGGACAGAGGAAAAGCTGCGAGAGGCGGTGGACGGCATTCTCGGTGCCGCGCGGCACATTTTGGGAGATGTAGTTCAGCTCCCTAGGTGCGCAAAGGGAAGTCTGAGCAGATGGCTTCTTATATTTTACTAAGGAAGGGACGGAGGTCCGCCGAGTAAGGTGACCTATTTCCGGTCACTACTAGTCATTAATTGTGACGAACCTATTTCCGGTCACTACTAGTCATTAATTGTGGCGAATATGACTCAGATTTTTCCAGTCCTGTGCTATCCCTACCACCACCCTGCTTATGAACAGCAGTGCGATTGTACTTTTAAAATATTAACCCATTGATTTTCTCTCCCACAACCTCACTCCCATTGCAGCAGATAGTCTTTCTGGTTTTACTGCTTACGTTTAGACTAAGAAGGATGTAACCTGACAGAAGGTATCCAACTAGAATGTAATGACATTCTTCGGGTTTCATGTAGTTTTTGTTTGTGGCTGCTTTCTCTTTGTGGCAAGTGATATTAGTTTTCTCTTTATTGCAGTCAAGTTTCCTTTTAAAATAAATTACAATTTGTTGAAGAAAAATATTAAGTTAATACTGAGGGTCCCAGATATGTCAAAAAAAGTGAATAAAAAAATGTATGTAGTATGAAAAAGACTGAAATTTGGAGAATATTGCCTTAAGCAGATAAGGTCATGGACAACCTCAGAGACTGCAGATGACTGTATGGCACAGAGGCAACAAAATGATTCTAAGCCTTCAAGTACTGCATAGAAATCCACAGACAGGAAGCAGAGACATCTTTTTAGTGACGTGTGTGGACTCATGAATGTGCTCTGAGAACAGCAAATGATGGGTTTCTCAACAGATACCTACAGAGGCGGCCAACTGAAGCAGCAGAGGGGCTCTCAAACCCTTCCTCGTCCCCCAAATGCCTTAGAATTTGGCCACAGCACAGGAGAAAGATGGGAGGCCCAAGGGGATACTAAATTTCTACCCCCCTGACAGACTGAAGGCATATCATTTGTTTTTTACCTAATTAAAATAAAGTAATAGCCGAATATAATATTCAAATATGACTGGATTTTCATGTAGAATATCTGGTCATAGGAGAAGTTTGTCAGAGACATCAACTAGAGAAAATGGAGGAGGTACCCAGGCAAATTGTTAATGTGCAATAAGACTCCTCAATGCATGTATTCACCAGGAAATGTTTTCATCCATTGGCTTCATTACAAATCCCCTACCTTCTCTCTCCAGTGGAGTGGAACTATCTCTCCAGTGAAGTCACCTGGTAAACAAAACCAGGTTAAATAGAAGTTTAAAAAAGGAAGAGGAATGGGGTTTCCCTGGTGGCGCAGTGGTTGAGAATCTGCCTGCCGATGCAGGGGACACGGGTTCGTGCCCTGGTCCGGGAAGATCCCACATGCCGCGGAGCGGCTGGGCCCATGAGCCATGGTCGCTGAGCCTGCACGTCTGGAGCCTGTGCTCCTCAACGGGAGAGGCCACAACACGGAGAGGCCCACGTACTGCACCAAAAAAAAAAAAAAAAAAAAAAAAAAAAGGAAGAGGAAGACAGCACCTCAGTTCACAAACAAGGGTACTAAGACCAGGGAATAACTGACTTCAAGCTTGAATACTGGGGCGAGCTGACTAGCTTTGTGACTTTAGACAATTTACTTAGCCTCTTTAAGTCTCAGTTTACTTTTCTCTAAATTATGATGTTGACAGTAGCACCTATCCTGCATGATCACTGTAAGGATTAAATGAGAAAATACACATAAAATACCCAGCCCAGAGCCTGGAGCGTAGTAAACAATTGTTAAATTATTAGTGTTTGCAAATATTTGTTCAACACCTGTAATCTTTGAGTAGGATCAGTACTGTATAAAGACCTTTTTAAAGCTCTCAATTCCCCTGGAGGCTGGAAGTAAGCCATTTATCTTGGTCCCTGCTCACATCAGGAGGTTTATGAACCTCTGGACTAACTGCCAGATGACTAGGAAAGACTTTCCAGGACCAGATTTCAGGCATCCTTACTTACCTCCGCTCAGGAGATTCCCAGGCTGGGCTCATAGCATACGTAAGTCCTCATGATTCAGGAGATGAATGTTCCTGGGGAGACCTGCAAACAAGGATGACACTTTCATCTATTAAGTCTGCAGAATGCCTAGGAAATGCACAAGACACATTTCAATCAGCAATTTGGTATGGACCTGGGAGTGTCTGCATGCTTGAGGTTGTGACCATCCTGCCCACTCAGCCCAGAGGATTTGAACCATCTCGTCACACCCAGTACCACTAAGCACACAACGGTATTTCTGATTTATCTCTACATCTTGGGTGTTTCTGTCTTCTATTTGTGCAGCTGGTCATGTGGATAGGCAAAATAAATCCTTAATGAATTAATGGAGTTAAATGTCTGTTTCCATTTCTTACTGCACTGTTTGGGAAACAGTAGCTGCCTGACATATTTTCACAAATATTAAAGATGATTTAGTACAACCAAATACAGATTACAAAATTTAGATTTAAAAGCAAAGTTGAACTAGACCTCTGGCTTAACTTGTTAAGGATGGTTCTAGTTTCAGCAAGAAGGTGTTATCATTACACTATACTTTAAACAAACCAAATAACCGAAAATCTAGACATGCAGGTATTATAACTTGTTTATATTATGTGCTTACAAAACAACACTTTATGTGAGAATTCCCTTCAATACCAAATTCCCTAATATACTTACATATTATTTTTAATTGTACTTTTTTTAGAAATTAAAAATTATGTTTAGCAAGATATATCTACATTATATTTTTCTCATATAGTTTTTTTTTAATTGGAGTATAATCGCCTTACAATGTTGTGTTAGTTTCTGCTGTACAATGAAGTGAATCAGCTGTATGTATACATATATCCCCTCCCTCTTTGACCTCCCTCCCCCCATCCATCCCACCCATCTAGGTCCTCACAGAGCTTTGTCCTGGTTGTTTTCCTTATGAACTTTGGAGTGCAGAAAGGAGGAAAATAGAAACATATGCAAATTATGGGTTCCAGTCAACAACTACCCTCAAAAAGATGTGTCAACCTTTGAATTTCTTTGTACCAATTCACTATAGAACCATGGCAAAATTAATCAAGGACACGGCAAATAGAAAACTACATCCAAAATAGCTCTTTCCTTTTAGTAATTCCTGTCAAATGTTACACAGAGCAACAAACTATAGTTGTTCAGATGTCCATTCTTCTGAAGGACAGAGGATGGACCATATGTAGATGAGAACTTGAAATTTAAATTGTCCTTTCTTTTAAAATCATCAATGTGAATCTTTGGTAGACGACCTCTTTCTGGGCCCCAGTGTCCTCATTAGTAAAATGGTTGTACTAGATGATCACTAATGTCACTTAAAGCTCTAAACTTTTATGACTTATCATTCTGCTGGAAGAAAAATAATGTAGCTCTGAAATATGGTTGCCATAGGTCCACAGCATTAAAGTTTCGTTGGGGAATTCATGTATCCTACACCTCCAGCCAAGGCAATATGCAAGAAGACAGAGACAGTGGGAAATGCAGATGGACAAAGAAAAAGGAGGAAGGCTATATGCATTCTGATTAGAAAAGATGCAGCAGCTCAGACCTTTGCTGTTTCAAAAAACACAGTAATCATGGAAAATAGAAGCTGTTGGAGAAGTTTGTGAAAAGTTCTTATTCAATGCAAATGGCTCAAAACTCAAGCATAGGGCTTCCCTGGTGGCGCAGTGGTTGAGAGTCCGCCTGCCGATGCAGGGGACACGGGTTCGTGCCCCGGTCCGGGAAGATCCCACATGCTGCGGAGCGGCTGGGCCTGTGAGCCATGGCTGCTGAGCCTGCGCGTCCAGAGCCTGTGCTCTGCAACGGGAGAGGCCACAACAGTGAGAGGGCTGCATACCGCCAAAAGAAAGAAAAAAACTCAAGCATAATTCAGTCCAGATCTACAAACATTTATTGATCACCTATTGTATGCCAGACACTGTGCTGGGTATGAGGGACACCAATATACAATTTTTGTTGTACACAACCTAAATCCAGATTAAATCAACTATTATGAAGAAGCCTGAAGTGTGCCTAAAATACTAATATCACTGCTGTTTACATAAATATAAGGTACCAAGGGAAATAATCCAACAATAAAGTTGGGGAGGACACTGACAATAGCAAATAGGTTCCACTTAATTTGGCATGATATATTACATTATATTGCACTAAACTCTCCAAGTAACTGTCAGAATAAAAAAAAATCACTCTTAGACTATAAACAGAGCTCTTAATTTGGACTATTTAAATGGTTATACATGTTATGATACTCAAGTAAGAGAGTGTTTCTAACAAATGAATATATAATCACTCTGATTGATAAGATTTATGAAAAACAAATAGTTTGCTTCATGATCTTTGCCATTTATTCTGGGACATATCAGTAGACCATGTACGAACAGAGGTTTCTTTCTGCTGTGCTATGTGCTACCTAATCTAATGAATCCTTTCTAATATGGGGGTGAGAGTGGTTGATAGAGAAAAAGAAGAAGTAATATATCATAGTGCCAGTTGGGGTGGCCGTATTCACATAAAGCCTTCAATCCACCTGTGCAGCGGAGGCTTGTAGTCACAGTTTTGGCTGAATGATGATCGTAGATCCACTTGAGCAGATGCCTCAGTGGACAAAAACTTACTCTCTCCCCATTTTCAACAGTTGAGCCAATTCTGAACATATCTCAGGAATTGGGACACAGAATAAGAGAGGGTTCAGAAGTCTAAATTAATTCCTAAAAATTTCTGAGATCCAGGCCAGAAGACTTCTAAGAAGTTCAAATTTAGAGGTGATTTTTAAACTTTTTAAAAAGTTAGCCAAAATAATAACAAAGCATAATGTATAGATGTATAAATTAGAACAGGGACTCTAAACTTTAGTGTGTTTAAGAATCACGTTGAGGGCTTATTAAATATAAAGTCCTAGACTCTACTCCTAACAACTCTGATTCCATAGATCTGGAACCAGCTTCAGCAAGCTACAGTTTAGTAGGCATCCCAGATGACTCTAATGTGTAATGTGGTCTGGCATCCACAGGTTCAAAACAATGACATTAAGAGCCCAAAAAAGACTTTAGTTAGAAAAATACTATAAGCTAGAGGCCGATGGAAAGATATCGATGGTCTCTGCCTTCAAGTTGCTCATGATCAGCTCAGGAGGTCAGACGCCAAAACAACTTACCATGTAAAATGAGATAATAAGTACTTTAGAAGCAGTGTTGTAAAAGTTCTTAGAGAACACAAGCTGAAAACAATGATCTCTGCCAGGGATGAAGGAGCAAAGTTGAGCGTTTTGTTTTGTTTTGTTTTGTTTCTGAAAAAACAATTCTTGAGAGGTGACATGTGTGCTGTAATTCAGTTACTGATATTTACAGCTTACTCTTTTGTTTTTGGTCATCACCTTGTTCATACTGCCATTTCATATGCTTATGGTGTCCAGTGTTGTTTTTGAGTTTTGGTCTGTGCGTAGCTGGTTATTTTACTGTTAGTTTCCTCATGTTTATTTCAAAGAACATTCAAAGTTAAAAATGATTGTCGTTCCTAATTTATTTAGAACTATGACCTCCCCTACTCTATCTAGTCAGCTTTTATTGTGGGTTCTGTCTCATAATAGCTCTGTACACTTTGAGCTATTAAAAGACAAGTACTATGCTGTTTGTTCCCTTTTTTGGCTTAAAACACTTAATTTATTTTCTAACTTGGGTCCCAAGATACTGTTGATCCATGATGGGTATTCTCATACTGCAGCATTCTACCACTAATTACCATAATCCAAAGTGACGATATATGATAAAGCAAATCATTTTGTCTACAGCTGCTTCAAAGTTTACTGAGAAAGTCAGATTTGAGATAGTTTACATCAGCAGGCTAACAGCTTTGGAATGCTGAAAGAAAATTTAAGACCTACAGAATAAATGTGCAGACAGATGTTTTCCTCTAGAGTATGAGCATGAACTCTTTTCCATTTTATAATTCTTTTATGTGGAATTCTTGAGACATATCTAAAAAAATTTTTTTCAATATCTTAGCCCCAGAATCAACCTTATCTTTTCAAATACTAGAAGAACTTCTGGCTGCAGAATGCAAAATTCTAATAATACAATTAAAGTACAGTTACAAAGAAATTTTAAAATATATACATATAATTGCTTCTTTAATGCACACACACACACACACACACACATACATACAGTGTTTAAATATTTAAATTTTCCGTGTTTACCCCATCAGTCCTTTTCAAGTAAACATTGTCCTACTTCAAACTATTTGACAAAATGAAATATTCTATTAAATAGTTAAGGCTTACCCAGTGAGAAGGATTTCTATCCAAGAAATGTCAAAAAGTTAACTAGTTTATGTCCTCTGCAGCCTATACTTAGTGAAGAATATACCCTCCCACATCCCCTCCAGGAACAACACAGAGCAGCCTAGGACACAAAAGAAGGTAGACCCAGGCCCGTAAATCAACTCCCAAGTGACTTTCTGGGGCTGCCCCAGATCAGGGTAGCCCTCATCCTCCCCTGACCCAGACTAAATGCCTGAGACTGAGGTGGCAATAGAACACATCAGGAAGAAGACAGAAGGAAGGAGCACGGCAGGCAGGATCATTCTTTTCAGTATATTAATTACGGGAGAAATAATTCAGTAGAAAGGACTTCAAATGTTTAACAATCATATTTTCATCTATGCAATAGTAGTATCAACCTGAAACTGTAATTTTGATGAAGAAATGAGATGGAGGAAAAGTAAGGACAGAAGGGTATGAAGGAGGCTTGAGCCACTGTGGCCAGTAAAGAATTGAAATAAAAGGAGTCAGTTTCAGAATTTGCTGTATTTTACTATGGTGAAATACAAATAAATAAAAGGGAACAGATGAGAGAAAAATATTATAAAATCTTTTTGATATCAGCCTGTTTCTCAAGTGTTTTGAATGAACCCAAAATCTTCCTTTTATAGTGCCTATACTGGCCACTCCATTGTAATGTCACCTAATATAGTTCTGCGTGTTGCCAAGTCAGTAATTCCAAAAGTGAAGTTCATTGATGTGTGCAGGCACTTACTGAAAAGTCAGAGCTCAAAAGCTAAAAAATCACCGCTATCAAGGTGAGGCATAAAGAAGAAAAGATCAGAGGGGATCTAGAGACTGATGGAGGATAGTTATTTGAGGGTTAGTAGGGAGAAAACCTCCTGCTCAAGGATATTAACTCTAACAAAAGGGAACTTAATTGGTTGAATTATAATAACAGGTAACAGCGGAAAAATAGCAGTTTGTGACTTTTGAACCTGTGTTTGTAAGCTGCATAAATAACAGCAATGCCCACAGTTAAACCCCAATGAATTCATCCTTGCTAAATTATACTGGATCATGAGTAACATTTCCAAAGCACGTACTACATGCACGTTCTGAGCTAACTGTAGTGAAAAAAATTTTTTTAATAATGATAAAAGCACAAGACATGGTCCCAGCATTTTGGGTATTTTTTAAAACTTACTGAACAAGACAGGATCAATTATGCATGAACCGAAAGAGCGAAATAAATGGGAAGAAACTAGTACCCTAATTGGAATCATTAGGTTTGCCATAGATGTGGACTGGTATGATTTGGGGAAATTTCAATTTACTCTTTATGCAATAGAAGACTATTTTCTTCACATTTCACCAATGATGTAAATGAAAACAGTATCTTCAACATCACCACCTTGAAATTCTAAAAGTAAAACAGTGTGCTGTATGTGAAACAGGAGGCTAGATCGAAAGGATTCTCAGTGTCAGAAAAGCAAAGATATCTTTAAAGTAGGTAAGGAGAAAAAGTTAATTCATTTCCTAATCTCTGGAGATTTAAAGAAACAAATTGAATATCTTGAAGAAAAAAGTCAAAAAGCACCTCAGTTTCCTGGGCAAATGCAAATAAAGAAAACCATAACCACAACTACCCAGTACCAATCAGGGTGGTGTTACTTGTGGCCCCTTTCTGAGGATTGGTAGAAACTGTATTTTTTAATCTCTGTTTTTATGCGTGTCCCAAGATCTTTTAAGGAAGGGGGTGGGGCAGGGAGAAGAGGCAGGCACTGTATAAAAGAGGCTGCCTTGAGAATTCTAAAATTCATACAAAAACTTCCTAGGTAAGAGAATTTACCAGATTTGGCACCTGCTGGACCCAGTGATGGACCCAGAAACAACCACGGTTTATTTGGAATATTTCTATGTTACAAGCCAAAATCCTGATATTGAAGAGACCCACTCTCACGTTCCTTATACATCTGTCTTCCTTCCGGTCTTTTACACAGTGGTGTTCCTGACTGGAGCGTTGGGGAACGTCATCCTCATGAGTGCATTGCATTTCAAAAGGGGCGGCCGAAGACTGATTGACATTTTTATCATCAACCTGGCTGCCTCTGACTTCATCTTCATCATCACGTTGCCTCTCTGGGTGGATAAAGAAGCATCTTTAGGACTGTGGAGGACAGGCTCTTTCCTGTGCAAAGGCAGCTCCTACATGATCTCAGTCAACATGCACTGCAATGTCTTCTTGCTCACCTGCATGAGTGTTGACCGCTACCTGGCCATCATGTGTCCAGCCGTATCCAGGAAATTCAGAAATAGAGACTGTGCGTATGGAGTCTGTGCCAGTGTCTGGTTTATCTCCTGCCTCCTGGGGTTGCCTACTCTTCTGTCCCGGGAGCTCACCCTGATTGATGGTAAGCCATACTGTGCGGAGAAGAGGGCCACTCCAGTTAAACTGGCTTGGGGCCTGGTGGCCTTAATTTTTACATTTTTTGCCCCTTTGGTGAGCATTGTGACCTGCTACTGTTGTATCACAAGGAAGCTGTGTGTCCGCTACCAGCAGTCGGGAAAGCACAACAAAAAGCTGAGGAAATCCATAAAGGTCATCTTTATCGTCGTGGCAGCCTTTGTCTTCTCCTGGCTGCCCTTTAATACTTTCAAGCTCCTGGCTATTGTCTCTGGGCTGCAGCAAGAACTCTACTTTCCTTCAGCTTTTCTCCAGCGGGGCATGGAGGTGAGTGGGCCCTTGGCCTTTGCCAACGGTTGCATCAGCCCTTTCATTTACTACACCTTTGACAGCTACATCCGCCGGGCCGTCCTGCACTGCTTGTACCCTTGTCTGAAGAGGCATGACTTTGGCAGCAGCACCGAGACCTCAGACCTCACTAAGGCTCTCTCCGACTTCATTCAGGCGGAGGAGTTTGCCAGAAGGAGGAAGAGGTCTGTGTCACTCTGAAAGGGACAGTGACATTTCAAGCTCCGTTGGTGGATCGGAGGGTTCATTTGTGTCTGAGACAAGGAAAGAAGAAAAGTATTGCTAGTGGTAATATTGCTTCATGAATACAAGGAAGTGTTCATTTTTAAAGAGACATCTAGAAAGTCTCTGTTCGTGGATGTAATTAGGCCGTATGCTGTTTTGCTTTGGTTTTTTTCTTAGCTGAGTGGCCTTATTTGACCCTTGCCAATCAAGTTCACCAGGCAAAATACAACTCTTATGTCTGTGAACTCTAAGATAAAGGCTCCTGCTTGGGCCAGTTCCTTCCTTCATGGTTGTTAATGAACATTCAAGCTTTTTCCTCTCTCAGGAACCTAGATCCACACGACCCTTCATACTGGGCTCCAAAGTGGACAACATTTAAAGGATTCTGCCCACTTGTATCTGGTGAGAAATGTGGTGACAATGCAGGTAGTAAAAAATGTAATATACCTGTGCTCAGTAATTAATTATTCCTGAGTAATGAAGTGAGGTTCTGGCCTTAATCTTTAAAACTTTATATGGTAATTCTATGCCATCTTCCAACATTGTCTTTCACCCTATACCATTCACAGTAACTTTGGACTGGCGAAAGCTCACTGGGATGAAATCATTTTGTATTGTGTTTGTGATTTGGGACTTACTTTACCATTTGGTCTTCAAGAGTATTTTAACAAGAAAGCATAGGACAAGGTTTGACTTTTATTTTCCTTATAAGATATGTCGGTTAAAATGTATCTTATTATAATGATGTAGTAACTACTTTTCAATGGGGTTTTACTGTGCTCTTTGTTTCCACTGCCTTTATAAATTAGGATATGGCTTTGTTTTAATTATATGTTTTTAATTACCTAGTTATCTAGTTATCAAATAAAAGTGCGACTACTACTGTAATTAGAGGTCATCAAACGCTTAGCAACACCCTAGTGCAGATTATCATTTTGTATTTTAATTAAAGTGTTAGTGCTACACATTCCCTGTAGCATCATTCGCTTGGTGTATGTAATTTCATGATTTGATCCAATAACATAGGAAGACAGGATGCTCTGTGTTCAGCTGAAGGGAAAAATCCATAACAAAGATGTTATTGGTATTTTACATACATTTGTGTGTGTGTGTGTGTGTGTGTGTGTGCGCGCGTGTGTGTGTGGTACGCAGGCCTCTCACTGTTGTGGTCTCTCCCGTCGCGGAACACAGGCTCCGGACACGCAGGCCCAGCGGCCATGGCTCACGGGCCCAGCCGCTCCGCGGCATGTGGGATTTTCCCGGACCGGGGCACGAACCTGTGTCCCCTGCATCGGCAGGCAGACTCCCAACCAGTGCGCCACCAGGGAAGCCCCTTACATACATTTTTTGAAACTCAGAGACCTTCTGGACTTCCTTACCTGATAAATATTTACTGAGTCAATTTGTACCTATATTCCTTTTAAAGAATTTGAAGTGGAAAATGTAATTAGCAGCAACCACAAAAGGCTTTGCAGCAGCAAACATACTATTGTAATATATCTTTTGGTTCAAGATAAAGTAGGTTATGTTTTTACTCCCACTGTTTACACAAATGAATTATTGCTTTATTTTTAAATATTAGATTTGAAAATCAGAGAAAGCTTAGAATCTTTTCAGAGACTAGGTAATTCAAGTTCATCCTATGTATCGTTTATATTAAGAGAAATCTCAATTATTGTGCATCTTCTTATATTATAGTCTATTCAGAAGTTTTTGGTTTTATAAATTGGTAAATATATTACTTTCTCTTAAACTTTTATTAAATAAAAATATAACTTTGTTATAAAAGTATTCTTCTATGTTGTATCAATTTCTATTAACATATCAATTAATACTGATATTCTAAGAGACTTTTAATAAATTATCATAGATATAGAAAAAAAAGACTGTGTAAATCATAAGAAATAAAGTTTCTGGGAAAACTTCAAAAGTGAATTCAATATAATTAAATAGATCTCCAAAGGTTAAATAAAAGCAAAAATACAGAAAGTAGAAGACATTCACTTTTTTAAGACAAATCAACAAAAGCACTGTAACTAATCACAAAATCAGTGCCTTTGAGAAACGCTACCTTTAAAAAATAGCCCAGTCAATCAGCTAAGGTATTTGTGAGAAAATGAGAAAACCTACGTTATTTGGTTTAGCTTCACCCTCAATGTTGGGACATTGAACAAGTCGTTTTAATCTTTCATACCTAGATGTCATTGGTAATATCTATGTCTATAGAATCCTCAAGGATATTGTAAGACTAATAAATATAAGTTAAAGGTTTTTTTTAAATATTGAATAAAAAGTTATATAAAACAATTCTGTTTCTATCATTAATTATTGAATGTTACATAAAAGTTTCCAAACTAGATTATCAAATGACACTTAATCATTCTCATTTAACAAATATTAGAATCTATCCTACTTCTGTTTCACCCCTTTCATTTTTTCATTTTAACATGGAAGAAAAATATACTGTTGTACTTTTTAATACTTTAAGTAGATATGCTACTTGTGTGCCTTATGAAGATCTATAAAAATAGCATATTTTATATTCATAAGGTACAAGTGATGAAAGGAAAAATAGGCATAATTTTACAGATAGCATAACTCTGATAGAAAAAAATTCAAAATGTGATTAGTGTTATGTTACTATGAGAACTTACCACAGAAAAGCTCTCCACTAAAGCCTGGGTGATAACTTATAATTAATTTTAAAATTAAGGAACAGAGTCACAAACACACATTTAGTCCATTTGGGCCATATGGAAAGAAGAAAACTAACCTGATATTCCTGGGAGCCCCACAATTCATCCACTCTAACGAGTCAAAATCACCTCTGAATGAGAACACTAAGAACAGTCTTAAAGGAAGCTATGTGCGTGACTGAGAGGGGACGATTACTAGGGGTCATGAGTTAATTTTAAAATAGACACAGAAATGCACAGTATGATGGGAAGCTGAGTAAAAGAAATCTTCCTCTGATTCATCTTGACTCCTCAAATCATTCTCTATTCCCCCAAGAGATCTCAGAAGTGAGAAATGACTTGTCAAATGTGCATGCCACAGAGAACAGTGAGCCTCAGTTTTCCTGCAGGGCTCATTCACAAAAGTCAAACGATAATAAAGGAATTAAAAATTTATTTCTAAAAGAGCCCCTGGTGTGGTCTGCTAGCAAGATGATGCCTCCAGCCCCATGAGAGCAGTGCTGTCCAGAGAAAAAGCAGGAACATAATGCTAACTACCAGAAATGGGTAGTGGGTTTTGCTTCCCACAGAGCTTGTGAGTTGGATTTATCCCTTGCAAATGTCTTTTCTTTTTTTAAGTTCTTTTCTCTCAGTCAACATTCTTTGCTTTTATCAATTCTATGAATAAGCAGTTATGACAAGACTTTACATATCAGTGTACAGGGAAAAATAGTTCCAGCAACTTGACTTTAAGATGCAAAAATCCACCTTAGGATTAGCTCCTCTTGTCTCTTGTTATCTTTGTCATTTTCTTAATAAAGCTACATTTTCTAAATGTATTTGATAAGTGGGAATTTCATCCTAAGATTAACCTACAGCATTAAAACAAATAAACAAACAAACCAAAAAAAAACCACTTTAAATATCCAATGTGCCAAACTGTTAATAAAGTGAAAGTTCTTATGATAAGTTAAATCAAATGTAAACTCACTTGAAATGTCCATTTATTAACCTAAAAGTGGAAGGAGGTACTCTGTTAGTTGGCAGACATTATTAAACTAAAAAATTCTTGGCTTACGTATATGAGTACCAAATTTCTAAGATCCAAAGGCACTTTAAAATTACAGTGGAACTGTTTCTGGGTTGGCCACATGTGGTTAAGCTGAATTGTGGCTAATTTAGGCAAGTGGCCCATTTAAAGGATATATGATACAATGTTCATATAATTTTTATAATGCTCTGCAGACTGAGTAAAGGGTATCATCAATCCGATATTATTCAGTGATTTTCTCATTTTCTAATTAAGAAGATTTAATAATTAGCTAGTTTACTATCACTCCCATATTAACAAGAGTTAGGCTTCATCTATGAGTACTTTGTGTTTGTCAACACTGATGGGAAATTTAGAATTTTTATGTGCTAGCCTCTATCAATTCTGATTAGCAAGATTTCATTTCCTTACGACTATTAGTTCAAAATGAAATATAAAAAGTTCTTCTTGCTAGAATACTTTATATTTGCAGAAGACATAGGTATTCGTGTGATGTTCTTAAATCAAATAAAATTTTATGCATCAAAACTTATGTGTGGCTAAAGACTATTTTTAATTTTTAAAAACTTTTCTGTGGCAGAAAATTTCAGCAAGCAACTTTGCTCTTTTCCTTATAGACATATGTAAAAACTGTCTACTGTAAAACTTTCACAGATTCTTAAATCTGCAAATTCCAGTGTAGCATATAATTTACTCCATACGAATTTCGTAAAGTTTAACCTCCTCAGAGACACTGCATGATGTGTAGACAATAAAACAGAATTGAGATGTCAACCCTAGGTGTTTGGCCTGACCCGCTAGTTAAGTCAGTCATTACTCATCCCATCATAGATCAATGGTTTAATCTTGTGACTCTTATGCCTAGACCAGTGGAGTTCCTTGAAAATATTCAATATGTCAACCATCAAACTGTGAATGCAAAGTGTCTGTTGTACACAATGCACTATGTCAGCCACAAATTTGTTATTATGACTGAGGGGTTCCTTATTATAACTGGATTCTGAAGCAGGCGTATTGCACTCACTTACTCACAAAACTTCTCTCTCTCTCTCTCTCTCTCTCCCCTCTCCTCGACCCCGCATCTCCATCTCTGTCTCTCTCTTTCTCTGTCTCACACACACAAACACAATGTACCAACACAGCTGATAAGCATCTATTGACTCTTGTTGCTAATATTCAGTTTAAAGTACTTGATAGAATGCAATAAGGGAGAAAATAAAGCAAAGAAAAAACATAGTAAATAGAAAATACAAAATAAAATGGCATATATAAAAATAAACATATCAACAATTACAATAAAAACATAAATGGGGCTTCCCTGGTGGCGCAGTGGTTGAGAATCTGCCTGCTAATGCAGGGGACACAGGTTCGAGCCCTGGTCTGGGAGGATCCCACATGCCGCGGAGCAGCTACGCCCGTGAGCCACGACCACTGAGCCTGCGCGTCTGGAGCCTGTGCTCCGCAACAAGAGAGGCCGCGATAGTGAGAGGCCCGCGCACCGCGATGAAGAGTGGCCCCCGCTTGCCACATCTAGAGAAAGCCCTCGCACAGAAATGAAGACCCAACACAGCAAAAATAAATATATTAATTAAACTTCTACCCCCAACATTAAAAAAAAAAAAACATAAATGGATGAGAATATCCTATTAAAATTGAACAAGTAGCCCATTCCTACAAGCAACTACTATATATACGGCACTATTAGACTCTGGAGGATTTAAAGAGGTAGAAGTAGAATTTGTTTCCTCATGGAATTTACAAGCCCCGAGTTATTTTTGAATCAAAGAATGAAGTACTGCCCCCAAGAACAAGTCAAATCACTTTCTTTGATCTTTTCCAATGTTCAGGGAAAAGCCCATCTTTGTCCATACACAAGTCACTTCATGTAGCTACCATTTTGATAGGGTTATTTCCTAAATATCATCGCATTTCTTTAAAGAAATGTACAATGTGCACCCCCAACACTGGCATCCCCAAATGAAAATACTTTTATTGCCCTTAAAGATTTTTGGGTGTAAAAGTGTGTTTTAAACATAAGAACACAACTGAACAGTATCAGGTTTAAATTTATTTTCAAACAACTAAAAAGGATATGCAAAGTAGATTACTCTAACCCTGCCCAAAGACTGTGATTTAATGAGATGCCCTCTTGCTTACCCTCAGTTTAGACCAAAAGCAAAACTGACAACTCAGGTGGAGAGGTGGTAAACGAGAAACGAAACTTGCCCGTGGTTTCATGTTTAAAGCAAAAAAAAAAAAAAAAAAAAAAACACACACACACACACACAAAAACAGATTCAGAGGATTTGAAGGTAATGCAATGCAAACTTGACTTGTATGCATTAATATAAAATAGGTTAAAATTAGTAAAGAATTGAAAAAAAGTCAATGCAGAACTGCATAATTTACACAGTCTTTAGGATTTCAAATTACAGTAACTTCACTTATATAATTCAAACATAGAAAAAATACTGACAGTAAATTTGTGAAAATATTTAGCAAAATAAATAATCAAAGATGGCCAAATTAAAATTTAAAAATATTGGGCTTCCCTGGTGGCACAGTGGTTGAGAGTCCGCCTGCCGATGCAGGGGACACGAGTTCATGCCCCGGTCCGGGAAGATCCCACATGCCACAGAGCGGCTAGGCCCGTGAGTCATGGCCGCTGAGCCTGCATGTCCGGAGCCTGTGCTCCGCAACGGGAGAGGCCACAACAGTGAGAGGCCCGCGTACCACAAAAAAAAAAAAAAAAAAAAAAAAATATATATATATATATATATATATATAATTTTATCTATTAAATTGGCAAAGATTCAAACATTAAATACTGAAGCTGAGCAGGATAAGAGGTGTGCTGTGTGGGCAAGACTTCTTGGACTATTGATTGAGAATAATTTGGTTAAGCTTTCTAGAGGATATTTAGAAACATCTTTGAAAAGAAATCCACTTCTAGGATTTTACCCTGGAATGTAATTATGGCCAAGTGCAAAGATATACATACATGCATTTTTACTGCAGCATTGTTTGCAAAAGTGACTGGTACATAGTAAGAGCTTGATAAGTAATAGTTGAGAAATAACTCCATTTTAGAGATGGAGAAAATAGAATTCAAAGAAATCAAATTTCACATAATTCTTAATGGACTGAACCAAAAATGAAACCTGATTTCAATTAAACCCATTTAGAATTGTCTATGCAATTCCAAAGCTCATGCTTTTTCCACATCATCATATTTTTTTTCTCTGATTCCCAGGCTCTTTAACAGACTCAACATCACAACCTTCTCTTGGTTTAGTTTATTCTCTCTATATAATAATTTCTCAAATTCAAACTGTATTTCTTATTTTTTCCAATGCAAATATCTCAAATCACCAAACCCTTTGCCTATTCATGACTAACATTGCTTGAGGGGTGAGGAAGCCCATTTTATTAAAAATACTTTTCTTTTTAAAAGAAAAACATTTTCTTGTAACATGTTTACCATGATCTCTTAATTGTGACCTATCCAAAATGGCATATTCCATCCAATAGTCACTAAAATCCTTATCTAGAAAAACAAATATGTGCTCGTGTAAGAAATGGACAGTCATCTATTTTACTCCCCCTCACACCCAACCCCACATTAAAGGATAGTAGCACTTATGACAGTGGCTCTCACAGGAAAATATTTTTTTTCAAGAGCATATACGTACTAAGTAAGAATCATGGTCTCATTTTCTTTATCCCTGAAATTTTTTCTAGTTCCTGATTTCTTAGAATATACCCACAGCAAGAAGAAAAAGTAAATCTAATGCCAAAGCTCATACTATAGACTGTGTGTCTGTGGGCAATGCAGCCTAAACCGGTCCAGAGGTTTAAAGTTTCACCATCTTTCTTATTAAGTGTTATTTGTTACGCCAAGAAGCTGCACTGGTCTCTGTGCAGAAAACATTCAGTAGCCAGTTCTCCTGTCTTTCAGGAACTTTGTTTACACTTTTCAGACCACATGTTTGTATAAATGACTTCCTAATTTTAGTAGGTACTCCCAAATGTAGTTTTGAGAAGCACAGGAGTTTCTCAAATTAGGAACAGTATAAACTGCCCCAAACATAAGGTAAAAACTTGATTGAAATTTACATTAAATAAGAAGTAATATTTACCATCCAGCATTTTTAGGAGGCGGAGTTAAGAATGTTAGGCAGTAAAATGATAATAAGGTTAAAAATTACTGGCCCACAATCAAGGAGAAAAGGAAACATAATATTTAAGAATAAGAGAGCATGGTACTCGAGTATTAAAACATTTATTTTTTAACAGCAAAGAATAATTACCTCAGCTCACTTTATTTAGGGAGTATATTAAAATGTTAACAATGGTTTTTTTAGACAGTAGAAACAAGGACAAATTCACTTTTTCATTTTAATTTATTTTTCTTTACATTTTTATGAATACATTTCCTGTAATGAATATGTATTTCTTTTTTAAACTTTAAAATAAAGAGTGCTGGAATAAATGTCACATGTGGCATAAAACACATATTAATATTTCAGTACAACTTTGCCTCTTCCTCTAAAGGCAAAATAGGGATTTTTTTAAATGTCATATTCAATTTTAAATTTCATATCCGTAACTTTGGGATGATTTAACTTTGGACAAAGTCTTATCAAATTAAATCTCAACCAAATCATATTTGTTCTCATATCAAATGCAGCAAGTCATTGTTTAGTTCAAAGATTTCAATTTACTTCTACTAAATTGACTTGCCCATTAAGTCAAATGTCAGCCTAGTTTGAGTACATAGATGCAGTTTTTATGTTATTTTTAAATATTTAAACTTTTCAATTAAGTGCAAATTAGAATTTGTTCAATAGAATGATAGCGTTTGGAATAAATTGGGACTTACCAACTTATTCCAAATGCTCTCTTCTAAAACATTTGAAAATAATATGATATTTCTGGAAAAGTGCAAATATTTCCAAGTGAAAATTTTCTAAAGTAATGAACTTTCTATTTGAGCAGTCTTAAAAGGATGAATGTTGACTTTTAACATTTTTCTCTTTCACTCAGATTTACCTAGAAAGTTTTCTAGTATTGAAGACATCTAAAAATTGTTTACGAAGCTCTCAGGGAAGGAGAACCACTGGCCTGATGTCAGTTTTCCACTGTAACGGTACGGCTCTATTAGCAAGAAAAATGCACAGGGAAGATGACTTGTAATAAATATCTATAATTCTCATTGCAATGACTTTTTAAAAATGGAGATTAAGGGCCTCCCTGGTGGCGCAGTGGTTGAGAGTCCGCCTGCCGATGCAGGGGACACGGGTTCGTGCCCCGGTCTGGGAGGATCCCATATGCCGCGGAGCGGCTGGGCCCGTGAGCCATGGCCGCTGGGCCTGTGCATCCGGAGCCTGTGCTCCGCAACGGGGGAGGCCACAACAGTGAGAGGCCCGCATACCGCAAAAAAAAAAAAAAAAAAAAAAAAAAAATGGAGATTAAGAATGAAATCTGTTTACTGAGTATTCATTTGGTACCAAGGAACTTTTAAGTGGTTAACATGTATTATCACATTTAATTTAATCCAGTCCACCTTCCTTCCATCTCTTTTCCCATAGGGGTCAAACCTCCATCTCAGTCCTAGGGTCTCTCCCCACCTTCTCTACTTCCATCTCCCAGTAAATCTCTTGCCTACTCTTGTCATGAGGGCTGCTTCTCTGCAAACTGGAACTAACACGTGAAGAAAAAAAATTTTTTTCTCTGAGAGAATATAAATTTTCTGAGGGTTCAAGAATTCTTTTGGGAAATGCTTTCCTTCAGACATGTCAAAATGCAGCATTCTACACAGTGGAATAACAAGCATTTTATACGTTTTCATACTGCTAAAGTCATATATAAAGCAGAGAATTATAAAAGGGTGCCTCTGAGAAGTATCTTGATTAGCTGGCTTAAGAAAAGTCCTGAATGACACCTTAGGTAATAGGTAATAGTTCTCAGTACTATAATGATGAGTAATATTGTAGCTATTATTAGAGTTTATTTGCACCTTTCTCCCACTTCCCTGGAAAATTTAAAGGAAGAATGCCTTAAAATAATGGCATAACTACAAAACTATAATGTGATGTAGTGGGAAACAATAAAGGCTTTAGAATCAGAAAAATTTGAGTTGGAAACCATAACAAAGCACAAGTTACTGACATTCTCTGCCTCAGTTTCTAACCTGTTAAATAACACTGTTTTCCATGGAGTTGTTGAGGTTGGTCACACAGTAATGTCTGTTTTGGTTTTATATTCTTTATTAATCCTATATGCATAAACACAAATATATATTTTAACTAATTTAAAGTAAGTTAATTGTGAGGACTTAAAATTTATCAAGTTGTTGTTGAAGTATATATATGTTATATAAACTACATATAACTCTATAAATTAGGCATAATATATACATACCTAAACATGCAGACCCAAAAAAGCAGCATCCTCGTTTACTCTTTAAATAAATTATTTTAATTTATTAAATAATAAATTTATTTTAGCTCTTGGGCAGCAAGTTTTATCAATTATGTTTGAGAACTATTTTTATTCAAAGCATTATAAGGCATTTATTATTTAGTGCTGGCTAGTGCTATAACAGAAAATACCTTTAAAGAGATAAGACAATCAGTCCTTATCCCTGTGACTCTATGTCTTTCCTTAGAAGTCTCTGTAAGTAAAGTTTTTCAGCTGGGTTAATTAACACAGCTGTGTGTGTATACCTGTAACTCTATCAGAAATTATATATAAAGAGGGAGGGATGGACTTAAGGATCTACCAAACCACAGCTTTGCTCTGAAGATAGGAGAAAGCACCAGCTATAGGCAAGAAATTCTCTCTTTGAAAGTCAAAGCCTTTCTTGGCTTTGACATTTTTGATGACTTAAAGTGCAGAAAAATCTACAAATACAGATCTGCAAATGTTTAAAATGCTCCATCAAACATCAAAATATCATATTTTATTTATTTCTCTATGTAGAAAAAATAAGAAATAGATATAATATTTTTCCCACTTGTCTATAATTGTGGTGCCTACAACACTGCCCTCTGGAAAAATCAACTCTGTTTTGGGGCAGGGGTGGGGTTGGCAGAGGTACAAGTAAGGGAATGGGAGATAGCATCATCATTGTTGCTGATTTTCCATTTATTTTAGGAAAAAAGTTCCTTCCTTGTGGTTTTTTTATATCTAAAATGACTAGCCAGCTGAGAACCTAAGCTGTTGGGAAGGCTTCTCAGGGAGAGTTAGAACAGGCATGTGAAGACTAGGAGAAAAATTCATGTTCTCCAACTGCACTTCAGCTCTGCACTGTGAGGGCACTGAGCCAGTGGGAGAGGGGAATGACCTCGTGGCCACCACTCCCTCCCTATCCTCCACCATTGGGGAACCCTGCCAACAGCAGCTGCCGTGATTGGATTACTTCAGCCACTGAACCATCTTCACATGAATGTGTGGCTTCCATCTTAACTCTAATTTTTCTTCAGCCATTTCTGTTTTTGTGCCTCTCTGCTTTCCATTAAATTCAAAACAGCACTATTTTTTTAATTGAATGAAAGATGCTTTAAATTCTATAGTGCTTTACAATTTTCAAAAGTTTCACACACATGATTTCATATAATCCCATAATAACCCTTTTTTTCCCTCCTACCCCTATCTTGCCCCTCCCCCCTTCCCTCTCCTCACTAGTAACCACTAGTTTGTTCTCTATATCGGTGAGTTTTCTTCTTTGTTGTTTTATTCACTAGTTTGTTATATTTTTTAGATCCACATATACGTGATATATATATATGTCTTTCTCTGTCTGACTTATTTCACTTAGCATAATGCCCTCCAAGTCCCTCCATGTTGCTGCAAATGGCAAAATTTCATTCTTTTCTATGGCTGAGTAGTATTCAATTGCATATATATATATATATATATATATATATATATATATATATATCACATCTTCTTTAATCCATTCATCTGTTGATGGACATTTAGGTTGCTTCCATGCCTTGGCAATTATAAATAATGCTGCAAAGAACATTGGGTTGCATGATCTTTTCAAATTAATGTTTTTGTTTTTTTCAGATATATATCCAGGAGTGGAATTGCTGGGTCATATGGTAGTTCTATTTTTAGTTTTTTAAGAAACCTCCATACTGTTTTCCACAGTGGCTGAGCCAATTTACATTCCCACCAAGAGTATACAAGGGTTCCCTTTTCTCCACATCTTTGACAACATTTGTTATTTGTCTTCTTTTTGATGATAGCCATTCTGACAGATGTGAGGTGATATCTCCTTGTGGTTTTGATTTGCACTTCCCTGATGATTAGTGATGTTGAGCATCTTTCATGTGCCTGTTGGCCATCTGCATTTCCTCTTGGGAAAAATGTTTACTCAGTTCTTCTGCCCATTTTTTAATCGGGTTTTTTTTTTTTTTTTGATGTTGAGTTGTATGAGCTGTTCATATATGTTGCATATTAACCTCTTATGAGTCATATCATTTGCAAATATTTTCTCCCATTCAGTAGGCTGTCTTTTTGTTTTGTCAATGGTTTCCTTTGATGTGCAAAAGCTTTTAAGTTTAATTAGGTCTCATTTGTTTATTTTTGCTTTTGTATCTTTTCCTTTAGGAGACTTCAAAAAAAATATTGCTGCTATTTTTGTCTGCCCAGGTTTTCCTCTAGGAGTTTTAACATGTTAAAAAAAACATGAGTTTTTTAACATGTTAAATGATTTGTTTTTTCCCTTGCTTTACTGCAAAACACAGAAAGTGAGAAACAATGAAAGCATGACCTTTAGAAATAATGTATTTGAAATTTTCAATGTAAAAATCTAGTTAAATTCAGACTCAAAGTCAGTTAAATTTCATGTGCCAAATTTCAAATGGAAATTTGGTTCTCTGCATTTTAAAATTTATAACATTCTGTTTATAATTATAAAATTTATAATATTCTGTTTAATACAGACATATCACAATGTGCATGATAGATCGAATTAAAGGCTTATTTATATAATTTTTTATAGAATACAACACAAACATTTCTTTCAAAGGAATTGTAAATCATCTACTTCCACCCACTCATTTTTCAAATGAGGAAATTAAGTGAAGGGTCTTATTCAGAAGCAGAAATCCTTTGCGCTTTTTAAAAGTTCATTGAGCCTGTACACATGGGTACAATTATAAATGCTGTTAAGATAGTGATATATTTCAGTTCCAGGTGGTAAGTAGCCACTGTCTTGAGTACTCTGAGTGCTCACCTATCATGGCCTTCAGTCACCTTCTCTAGGAGCTCCTGGACCCTTCAACAACAACCAACTCAAGGGTTAACACTTTGTAAGCAGGAGGGCTTTGGGAGACAGGCTCCTGCACAGACAGAAGTGGTGCCCACAAGGGTACAGGCTGTTAAATAGTTTTGAGAATCACCTCTGCCTGCAGTCAATGACAGAAACTTAAATTCTCAGCTGTACTGGACATTTGTTGATTGAGCCAGAATCCATTCACAAGCTTTACTCTCACCCCCAGGCAGTCCTCTATCTGCTTCTTCCCAAAGCACAGCTCATGTGTTTTGGTAAAAGTTGAACCCACTCTCAGCCCCATGGAAAAGCCTTCACAGACTTCAGGTCCTCAGTACCTTCCACCCCCTGGCCACAGTCACCACAGGGTGAGCCTGTGACCAGCCAGCCAGGCTATTCAGAACGCCGGCTCAGCATTGCTCTCTCCCATCTGGGCTCTATTGAAACTTGCAGCCAATTTAAAAACTGAGTTCTTACTGGCATGGCCAAGCTGCTAAATCAATGAACCCTAACTCCTCCCTACATCTGGACTTTCCAGTCACCTGAACCTAAGCCTGTTTGTTGTCTTCTCTTGTTGTTTTAAGCCCGTTTGATTTGGGTTTTCTTTGAAACCTTAAAAGATCTCAAAGTTGCCCCAGCAGTTTTGCCAGAATTCTCCAGTATACTACTTTAGTTAATGACACCACAAAGTTATAAAACAAAGTAGAATTTCCCAAAATGTGTTCCAAAGAGCACAAATTCCAGGAAAAGCTAATAGTTATTATGGTCCTGGAGAGGAACAGCTCAATAAAGTCAGTAAAATAGACCTGGATCCTCTAACAAAGAAGATGTGTGGTGTACTCAAAATATAATTTTTATTTTTTATTCTTCTCTAATCTTTTCAAATTTATTCATTACGGTAATTGTCCCCTGCCCCTGCCTGAAGACCTTGGCAGGTCTCTTGACTTTTCTACTTATTTGGGGGGAAGCGCTTTAAATCTCGAATCAGAGCATTAATTCAGAAAACATAATAACTTCTGTTCTTTCTTTCTTTTCACCATTCACCTACTCACCAGCTTTTTGGGGAAAGGTGGGGTGGGATAAGCTTGCCAGATTTAACAGATAAAAATATGGGAGGCCTAGTTAAATTTGAAATTCTGATGAATAGCAAATATTTTTTAATATAAACATGTCCCAGATATTGCATGGGATATATGTATAATAAAAAGCATTCATTGGAGCTTCCCTGGTGGCACAGTGGTTGAGAGTCCGTCTGCCGATGCAGGGCACACGGGTTCATGCCCCGGTCCGGGAAGATCCCACATGCCGAGGAGCGGCTGGGCCCGTGAGCCATGGCCGCTGAGCCTGCACGTCCGGAGCCTGTGCTCCGCAACGGGAGAGGCCACAACAGTGAGAGGCCCACTTACTGCAAAAAAAAAAAAAAAAAAAAAAAATTCATTGTACACCTGAAATTCAAATTTAACTGAAGACCTTGTATTTTATCTAGCAATCATAGGTGAAAGCAGGGAGAAAAGGTAAGGGGATTTTTGTCCTCACTTTGCTGAATGACTTCATGTCCTTTGGGCATGGGAGATGGTGAAGGTGACTCATATGGGCCAATGTTAGGGGTTCTTTGAACATTCCATCATAGGGGACCTCTCCAGCATCAATTCTCAAGATTTGAAGGATACTCCTCATTCCCTCAGGATGCCTACCCCCCTTATCCCCTAGTCCATCAACTGGGAGACTCCACACCAGCTCACCCTTGATCCAGGGGAAGCAAAGAAACATTTGTCCCCATACATCTTTGGCTCCATACAGATTGGGCATCGAAGTGATGATGTGCCAACTTTTGCATCTACATTTCCCAGGAGAGAAGCAATTCTAGCCTGCAGTGTCCCCAACATATGGGGACATACATTAAGCTCTTCAAGTAGTCCCATTAAGCCCTTGTTCACCAGGCTGGTATAGGAGGTAGCAACTTTCCCAAGTGGAAAAGTTTGGGGCCCCATAGCACAGCTACTAGTCTCTCCCAAGAAAATCTTACAAAACCTCTCTATTCTCTGAAAAAAAATCCAAGTTATGGACTAGGTTCCCAGATACTATGCTTGTACAGTCTGTATGTGATGACTTAGCAACTCCCTTGGGAATTTTGTATTTATTTTATCTTGTGCTTAATTGAAACCTCAATCTTACATTCTGTTATACAGGTTTCTTTTCTGGGAAAATTCTCACAATTTTTAATATAGACTACATTATGAGTCTACATAGCAGCAATTCCCACATGTATTTAACTATGTAAATGTTTTCCTTTTTTCTTTTTTTCAGTTTTTAATAAAATTGGTGTTCTGTGGCATAGACTTTGGAATGTTCTGCCCAAGAAGATTTTTTTTTTTTTTTTTTTTTTTTTTTTGCGGTATGCGGGCCTCTCACTGCTGTGGCCTCTCCCATTGCGGAGCACAGGCTCCGGACGTGCAGGCTCAGCGGCCATGGCTCACGGGCCCAGCCGCTCCGCGGCATGTGGGATCCTCCCGGACCGGGGCACGAACCCGTGTCCCCTCCATCGGCAGGCAGACTCTCAACCACTGAGCCACCAGGGAAGCCCCCAAGGAGATTTTTTTAATGATTAAGAGGAAGAGCTCTGAGTCCAGATTTGAATTCTGGCTTTGCCATTACTGTGTAATGTTAAGCTCTGGGCCGCAGTTTCTTTAATTATAGATAATGGTATTTACCTCACTGAGTTGTTCTGGAAGTGAAATTAATCAAAACATGGCAAAGCGCTTGGAACAGTGCCTGACACACAATATATGCTCAATAAACATCAGCTGTTATCGTTACTAGCAGTAGTATCAGCATTCGTGGCAGTATAAGTAGTAGTACTGGGGCTGCTTGGGTGATCATTGTAAAATGGCCAACAGAGTTTTAACTACATCGAGATGTGTCATTTTGCAAATTCATATGTTTCTGATTTTTCAGGTCTAAAAAAGCAAATGTTTCCGTACATTGGAATATGGCTAAGTGGATCAAAATGCCTCCAGAGTCCTTAAATAATACTATAATTTTTGTGTCCTCTTGCATTTTAGCCATAAAAACCTTTTTTGAAACGTAGACATTTTCACATAATTAGAAGATATATAATTAGGAATTATCTTTAGTTCTTATTTTTAAAGAAAGGAGGATGCTTAATCTAAAAGAAAAAACATTATTAGCAACTTTGGATAAGAATATAGTAATTACAAAACACAAAGTTGTCTATTTTACAACGAAATTTCCAAAAATATGCAATCATTTTTGTTTTTCCACTCTTGCAGCTCTGCCTGAAGCCACAATCTTATGACTTAGAGTACAACACAAGCACACCATTGTCACTAGTTTTTGAGCAGTCTCACTTGCACATGAAACTCGGAAAGGGCAGAAAGAAAAACAGCAAGCCCCACCAGCACATACCTCAAGACCACTAATTTTAAACACACAGTTGGATCCTAACTTGCGGTAAGCATCACACCAAGCAAAGGTGGGCCTTAGATGAGCTGGTGAAAAGCCCCGGTCACAATGTTTGGGTCTGAGTAGCTCAGCAACGTTGAGTATCAATTCCATTCAATTTCAACAGACTGTATTGTTATGAGTTGAATTGTGCCCTCCAAAGAGATTTGTTGAAGTCTTAACCCCTAGTACCTTAGAATGTGACCTTATTTGAACACAGGGTCTTTACAGAGATAATCAAATTAAAATAGGGTCATTAGGGTAGGCTTTGTTCTAGTACGACTGATGTCGTTATAAAAGGTGGAAATTTGGACACAGGCACAGAGGGAATATGATGTGAAGAGATACAGGGAGAAGATGGTCATCTACAAGCCAAGGAATGCCAGAAGCTACCAAAAACTAGAAGAGAGGCCCCAAAACAGATCCTTCCCTAGAGACATCAGAAGGAGCATGGCCCTGCTGACAACTTGCTTTCAGACTTCTGGCCTCCAGATCTATGAGACAATAAATTTCTGTTGTTCTAAGCCACCCAGTTTGTAGTACTTTGTTATGGTAGCCCTAGGAAACCAATACAGTGTATGAAAGTATGTCCCTCCAAACGTGCAAATTACTAAAAGCAGTTGTCCTGTACTTTTTCCTGCTAACTTCTAATAGCTCATCAAATCTCAGGATCTGCTCTTTGAAGTTAGTAGAAATTTATATACAGAAGAACCCCACAAAATGAAGAAACAAAGGAGATAAAATGACAAGAATGCCGTTTCCGTATTCCCAATTTTTATTTCAAATGGTTAAGGAAGCATCTCTTTTACTGAAGGGGGTCACAAGCCTATTCTGCCTCTGAGATTGCCACACTTAAAAGTAAAATATTAGTGTCAGAGACCAGCCATGTTACACTAAGAATAAATTTTAATTATAATGAATAACCCTTAGATCCAAGGAATGATAGCAAACCTACAACATTTATTGGCTCCAGTCAGAGGATTATTTCCAGTAACTAACAGGTCAAAGCTTAAGCCCAGCTCATTCCTGCACACACTAGCCTCTGAGTCCCACTGGAGCCCTCACTTACTGGGCATGACTTAAGCAAGGCAGGGGAGGAAGTGAACTGCTTTCTCGCTACCTGCCTCATGCATCACCCTGACTATTTGCTGAAAATGTCCACCCTATTGAAACAAAAGTGGCAGGAATTCTTGGGGGCTGGATTGTTGTAGGATTCCTGGTAAAGCACAGTCTTCAAAGCACACCTCAGAAAATTCCCACAGGAGTTAAAAACAGTTTCCCTTTTTTGTATTCCTCTTCTCCCTATTCATTCTGCAAAACTACCCACAGGGGCCTTTGCCCCTCAGGCCTCTAATCTGAATAGTATCACGTGTTAAGTCCAAAGTCTCTGGACAGAAAGATAAGACCAGGGAAAACAGGGCTGTGGGTTTCATGGGCTCTAACACTTGCAATAACCACGAGATGTGGGTCTTTGCACGAGGCCCTTCCACATAGGCTACAGAAACCTCAGACTCTTTATGTGTGAAAAGAGGAAGTTGTACTACATGGCTTCAAATGACCCTGACAACTTGAAAATCCTATGAATTTGATTCTTTTGTTTTGTTTTGTTTTTTGTTTTTTAATTTTTATTGGAGCATAGTTGATTTACAGTGTTGTGTTGCTTTCTGCTGTACAGCAAAGTGAATCAGTTATACATATACATATATCCACTCTTTTTTAGATTATTTTCCCATATAGGTCATTACAGAGGATTGAATAGGGTTCCCTGTGCTATACAACAAATATCATATGATATTGCTTATATGTGGAATCTAAAAAAAATGGTACAAATGAACATATTTACAAAACAGAAATAGAGTCACAGATGTAAAAAACAAACTTATGGTTACTGGGAGGGAAAAGGAGGGGGAGGGATAAATTGGGAGATTGGGATTGACATATACACACTACTGTATATAAAATAGATAACTAGTAAGTCAGACAAATATCCTATAACTTTGATTCTAAACTCCCAAGGGAGCAGGGCACGGATGCTACAATGATCTCACACCTTAGGTTAATTTTAAGAAGAATAAAGAGAAGAACCCTGACTGAAAAGATGGTGATGTTATCAAAGAAGAGGGGTTTTGTGGTAGATTCCCAAGTGTTAACAATATTTAATGATCCTACTTGGAAATAAAGAAGTAAGACTTCCAACTGCAGCCGACCAAGCCATTCCCAGGCACTGGGTCCCACTGGGCCAGTAGGTGGTGTCTCTATCACAAGTTGGGTGATCCATTAGTGGAATATCTCTTTTTCTCTGTCTCTCTCTCACTCTCTTTCCCAGATTGCTCTTACTTACAAAACCGTCACTTCACACTGAGAATGACTCATATTCTTTCATGATCTTAGGTGTTGTATCAGGATCCCAGGAGGAAAAAGGTGGCATCCCAAAATTTGTATAATTTAAGGGGGGCTTAATAAAGGGAGATCACAAGGGTTAGTGCACTAGCCTGGGATTGTAACAACAGAGCTTATATCTATGTCCAAAAGGAAGAGGAGAGGGGGCAATTGCCAGCACCTGAAAGGGGAGCGTTGTGCAGCCCTCTCTAGCCATCTCTAGAGAGGGCTGTCAGCTTGAAGCAACCGCACAGGGAGAGGAGCCAGGGGAATAAATACTCTTGAAGCCGATACATGGCATTTTGAAAACATCTGAATCCTTGCTAGTTGAAGCACTTCCTGAAGTAATTCTCTTAATATCTCCAATCTGCTGAAAGTGTAACCCTACTGAGGAGAGGCAGAGGTAGAAAATTTTTATCTACGAATGCACTCTCAAAACAATGCAAAGTTTCTGGTGTGGAATAGGTGTAAGTATACAAATCTAACATGATTCTTTACCTCCAGAATGTACTCCTCTACCGGAGATGAAAAGGTTGGCCAAAAAAGTTCTAAAAGTTTGCTACTTGTTATTCTTTGTAATTAAATACATGAAAGACTGGTTTTCCTTCAGAAACACTCTGTGACTATACTTAACCCATGACCAAACGCCTAGATTTAAAAAGGGGGAAGTCACTCTAGAGCTCACTCTTGAATGCCCAGCATTGCTTCAGAAGGCCATTAGGGTCAAACTTCTACAGTCTTACCATAGAGCTACTTCAGTCTGAGAATCTTACACTGTGTCCTGCTTTATCTGGTGTGTTTCTTTATTTTAAAACCCCAGTTGGATCTATTCTCTTAATTGTGTTTCTACCCAAAAGAATAAGTCAAATTATTCAGCGTCTAACCTGGGGTAGCCAATATATGGCAAAGTGTTTCCACTCTTCACTCCAGTATACTCACAACAGATGTGACTAATCCACCGTTTCTAGTTCCTGGAAATTGCAAAATATGGTAGTGAGTGTCTCTGTCAACAAATTTTCTGTTGGCCATAGGAATGAGCTTCTGTTTCTTTCGTCTTTTAGTCCTCTGAGGTTTTTCAAAATGGGATGTGTGTATGTATATGTATAGCTGATTCACTTTGTTGTAAAGCAGAAACTAACACACCACTGTAAAGCAATTATACTCCAATAAAGATGTTAAAGAAAATGGTATGAACATGTGCTATAAAAGCCTTGTTAGGGTCTACTGCAATAAACTATCACAACATAATAATAGCTTACTCCCTGAAATTACCCTTCTGCCAGCTTACTTATAATTCCTGCTTCTCTTTCTTATCTGAGCCTCTTAATCTTGTAACATCCCTGGTGTTAAGGAGTTGTCACAACTAATTAACATTTATCCTTCAGGTAGGTCATGCTGTAAATATTCCAGTAATCAGTGTGTTTTCTTATGGGAATGTTGTTTACAACCAAAGCCGGCATTCTTCCACTTCTGAGTGAAACAGGGAGAGGGAGGGAGAACATCAGCTTGAGGGTATAGCATTCCTTCTGCGTCTTATACTTTAAAACCAAACAAACCAAATCCTGGAATACCAAAGTTGGGGTGGGGGGGGAACTTTCTTGATGTTCAAGATAGGTAACTTTTAAGATAATATAAGACAATTAAAACAAAGAACCTGTCAGGTACAGTTGGTAACATAAACTAAGATTAGCTTCAAGGGAACGTAGATAATTACGTGTTGGTTGACTTCACGGCTCATTCCTTTGTTCAGCAAATGTTAATCACTCCTAAGCCAAACATTTGCCAGGCACTGTTATTGGCATTGTTTATAGGCTCTTCCTAAACTTAGGAAGTTGTCTGGAGGGCAATCAGCAGGTCATTGCATATATTAACCCTGGATCAGTCTGAAACAGGTGGAATTAGGATGGATGGATCATAGATCTGACCCAGTTTGGCATTTCCTATAATCTAATAACATTTTTATTGCAGATATTGATTTGCTCAAATACATAAGCATAATATACCTAATATAAACCCTGTGATCTGAGTGATTATAAAGAATGTATAAATAGACAAAAATAAACACTCCACCTGAAGTCCCACCTGTTCACCTGATTAAAATTCTATTTTTTTTTTTTAAGACAGATGCTTTGGAAAAATACTGAGTTGACTTTTTCTATCCTCTGTACTGGGCTAAACCAGTTTCTCGAATATCAAAGTTTCCTTTTACACCAACTTTATCCACTCTCCTGCTGCCCAAAGTTCTCATCCCCACAGCTTCACTCTACCCAGTCTGATGACAATACACTGAACGCTTGCAAACAAGAAGGAATGCTTGTGGGATACGATGACAAGTGACTAAATAATTTCAAAATGCTATTGACTTGCTTTCTTTCTAGAGCATACATATAGGAACAATAATAAAAGTTCAAAGGAGCTAAAATCTTTATCCCTTTCACCACACAAATTAACACCTCCATTTACATGAAAGTGATTAAGTACAAAGCTGTTCAAAAAAGTAGTTTAGATTTGGGTTTCATTTAGAATTTCTCAGTGGCATATTTTGTTTTTCTCCTATTATTTAACAATTATTTTAATGTACATATCATTCCTAGTACTTAAAACAAAAAATTGTTATGATTTTTAAAAATGGAGTTAGAAAAACAACAGAGAAGAAAACATGGCACCAGTTAGGAAAACAGTCATTGAAACAAAATTTATCTCAAGAAAAGGAAACCAACAGTGCAGCATAAGCAAAAAGATCTTTCTAGCATTATACTTGCTGACTAGTAAGTGACTGATAATTAAGAGAATAAACATACCCACCCTCTTCTACTATTCAAAATACCTTCTCTTTACACATAATTATGCAGAATCTTACCTTAAAGAGGAAGATCACAGGCTACTATATCACTGCTTTTTTATTCAAACTAAAAATCATACCTTTGTGTTTTTAAAAAGTTAAATGAAATCCTGAAAGCCAAATACAAGGCAAATAGAGAGACAGAGATAGAAGCCAGATGCATGCCTGTATTTCTGGAAGAACGGTTTCTGAAGGGGTTTTTTTGAAACTTCTTTAGCTCCAGCTAAAGTTAAGGTTAGCCTGAGCATCGCGTGCCATTTTTGAAGGGTCCTTGGGGCTGACTCATTTGCTTTATCACATCTTGTGAAAACGAGAGGTGGCAGGTATCACTAGAGGGCAAGGGGTGACTTGGTGACTGATCTCTTTACTGAACTGAGGGAAGCAATCACACGCAAGGTTCAGAGCCTCCCCACTCCCAGAGAAACCCAGCAGCTTTGTAGAAAGGAAGTTATTTCTATCCAGGAAGACAGGTGGTAACTGAAAATACAAACCTGAAGAAAAGAAGAATAAATATCCTTTTCTGAAATATATCAACAGTAACAGTCAGAATTATTCTACTTCTCACCTCTATCTGATGCTCTTAACTGTATATTTCAAGTTAAAATAGAATTGATTGTTGCTCTGTGTTTTAAAAATTCTCTCCCTTTCTAAATGCAACACTTCACTTTTAGCTGTCCAAAGAACCCTTTATAGTTTACTTCCTCTAAAACAGGTGAAATTTTAATAGAATGATGGGGGCAAAAGCCACAAACCCACCCAAAATGTTGAGGAGTGAGCAATGTGGACAGTGCAGAGGGAGACAGAAAGCAATAAATGCCCTAAAAGAAGTTATGGGAAAAGTCAGAGATTCTTCTTTTCTGGGCCAGTGGGGCTTGACTTCTGATTGAGCTGAACTTCAGAGACAGACAGTAATGTCTTTTTGCGTGGATTTGGGAAGGAAATAGAAACAACAAAAACCTTTGTTGGATACTTACTGAGATGGGGGCTTCCCTGGTGGCGCAGTGGTTGGGAGTCCGCCTGCCGATGCAGGGGACACGGGTTCGTGCCCCGGTCCGGGAAGATCCCACATGCCACAGAGCGGCTGGGCCCGTGAGCCATGGCCGCTGGGCCTGCGCGTCCGGAGCCTGTGCTCCGCAACGGGAGAGGCCACAGCAGTGAGAGGCCCGCGTACCGCAAAAAAAAAAAAAAAAACTTACTGAGATGAAAGTGGGGACAGACAGGCACTTCGTTAAACACTTTACAAACATATCTTTTTTATCCCAATTTTAGACATGGGAAAGTTTAGACACCGAGTTAATGGAAAAGAAGAGTAAAACAGGCAGACTGATCCCACTGTCAATCTGGAGTCTAAATGTTTCAAAAGCGCATCTGCCTTCTTTGTGACTAATAACCAACATTTTTTTTTAAATTTATTTTTTATTTTTGGCTGCGTTGGGTCTGCGTTGCCACGTGTGGGCTTTCTCTAGATGCGGTGAGCCGGGGCTACTCTTTGTTGCGATGCACGAGCTTCTCATTGCAGTGGCTTCTCTTGTTGCGGAGCACAGGCTCTAGGTGCACAGGCTTTAGTAGTTGTGGCTCGTGGGTTCTAGAGCGCAGGCTCAGTAGTTGTGGTGCACAGGCTTAGTTGCTCCGCAGCATGTGGGATCTTCCCGGACCAGAGCTCGAACCTGTGTCCCCTGCATCGGCAGGAGGATTCTTAACCACTGCACCACCAGGGAAGCCCAACCAACATTTTTTATTACTTCAATTAATGAAGAAGCATGTTCTCCTATATTAACTGAATTCATCTTCATTAAAGCACTAATAGGACGCTCTTATTATTTAGCTTGTCACTCAGGTGAGAAAAACGCGTCATGGGGAGTTCTCGAGATCACTCATCCTGGAAATGACAGGGCCGAGATCAGAACATAAATCTTGTGCCCTCAGTTCTGCTCCTTCAGTTTTTCCTTTTGCCTTTCAACTCTGCTCCCCTCCTCCCCTTAGGGTTCAGGAGAAGGCTGTGATGTTCGTAAACTCTCACATCCACCTGCAAGCCAGAACTGAAGCTTTAGCCCATCAGCTTTACAGCTTCTTTCCCCGTTGAAAGACAAAGGTCCTTAAGAGAGATAGCACTTGAATCTTCCATCCATCATTTGCACTTTAGTATGACAAAGGGTCTGAGATCAGTTGCTTGTTTTTTTATAGACTTATATTTTAGGGTGGTTTCAGGTTCACAGCAAGATTGAATGGAAGGTAGAGAGATTCCCCCACGTACGCCCTGCCTCCACCCATGCAGAGCCTCCACCCACCCCCCACCCACCCCCCAACCCCTGTTATCAACATCACCCACCAGGGCGCCACTTTTGTTATAACTGATGAATGTACATTATAAAAACATCGTTATCACCCAAAACCACAGTTTACATTAGAGTTCACTCTTGGTGTTGTATATTTTATAGGTTTGGACTAATGTAAAATGACATATATCCACCATTATGGTATCATCCAATGTAGTTTCACTGCCCTAAAAATCCTCTGTTCTCTGCCTATTCCCCCCTCCCTTCACCCTAACTAAACCCTGGCAACCACTGATCTTTATACTGTGAAATTAGTTTTTGATGGGGGGTGGGGAAAGAAGATTAAAACAAACAAACAATCAAAAAACGCAGATGAGAGCATTTAGTCCTAAGGTATACGGGGTGATGTGGGTGGAGAAATTGAAGACCTAAAGAGAAACTAAAACAACTTTATAAGCAAGTTAGACACAACTTTTTCTGCCCCACTCATCCTCGCATCTTGCTGAAGACTCAGCTCAGTGGATTTGAAACATTTTTAACAGTGAAAACCTATATTGAAATAAAAGCTCACATTTTTATACATAATATAGTAAGAATGTAATCGATATAAATATGTTAGCATGAACAGTTAGCTATTTTAATGAAAGTTATAGTCTTATGTGCATCCCAGCATCTACCTCAGCTGGCAGCATCCAGTCTATTTTTTAAATTTTATTTAGTTTAATTGCATTGAGATTAAAATCCAATTCATAATAACAAATATTTGCAAATGGTTCTTTAAAGGAACTCACACTGCAGTTTAGGACTACTTCCATTAAATTGAATCAGAAGTTTTGAAGAGCACTAACAGCTTGCTTGCATTCTGCAGTATAAACATAAAAGGCTAACACACACCTAAAATGTACAGTCCGTATTAACACCATCTATGTCAAAATATTATCAAAATATGACCAAGTTATGTGTTCAATTGCTTTTATCCAATTGTACTGTATTGTATTGTATTGGCGCATGAAGAAAGAATTCACCAAAAAGCGTTCCTGAGTCTTGCCAGGAATATGATCATGTAAGCATTATTATGGTTAGTTTTAGTTGTGCATATTTATAGGCTTAACCTTTTTTTTTTTTTTTTTTTTTTGCGGTATGCAGGCCTCTCACTGTCGTGGCCTCTCCCATTGCGGAGCACAGGCTCCGGACGCGCAGGCCCAGCGGCCGTGGCTCACGGGCCCAGCCGCTCCGCAGCATGTGGGATCTTCCCGGACCGGGGCACGAACCCGTGTCCCCTGCATCGGCAGGCGGACTCCCAACCACTGCGCCACCAGGGAAGCCCTAGGCTTAAATTTTTTAAATGACCAGTGCAAAGCCATAAACCTTTCTAAACCAAGGGCACATCTGTAAGAGCAATATATGAACAGAGCCAGGGAAAACTCTGGAATATTATTTAAAAGGACTAGCCTTGTGAGGTATGAAAAGATATTATAAAACTCTAGTAATTAAACTGTTTGTGTGGTGGAACAGATAATCAATGAAAGAGACTACAGGGTACAGAAATAGACCCAAATACATATAGGAGATATGAATATGATCAAGTTGAGCACTTCAGTATAGAAAAAAATGAATTTGTCACTTGGAAAAAAAAGCCATATGGGGGGAAAAAGCTGGATTTCCCTCATTTCTTATGTCAAAATACATTTCTGGTGCAGGGACGTGCTGGACCTGGCATATACCAGCTGGCAAGAAGCAATTGTGAACATCTTTTTCTAACTAACTCTGTGTTCAGTGAAGTTACATTGATAGCTTGTAATTGGGCATGGTGGGAGTGTTTACACTCCAGAAATTGGCAAATACTACATATCAGGGCTTTTGTTTTTATTTTTTGAAATTCAATTTTCTAGTCACCACTTCTGGTAGGGGAAAGAAAAACCATGTAAGATATGAACCAGAAGATAATATGAGTGTTTTTCTTTTTCTTTTTAATTGGAGTGTAATTGTTTTACAATGTTGTGTTAGTTTCTGCTGTACAGTGAAGTGAATCAGCTATATGTATACAGATATCCCCTCCCTCTTAAACCTCCCTCCCCCACCATCCCACCCATCTAGGTCATCACAGAGCACCGAGCTGAGCTCCCTGTGCTATACAGCAAGTTCCCACTAGCTATCTATTTTACACATAGTAGTGTATTTATGTAAAACCTAATCTCCCAGTTCATCCCACCCTCCCCTTCCCCCTCTGTGTCCACATGTCAGTTCTCTACGTCTGCCTTTCTATTCCTGCCTTGCAAATAAGTTCATCTGTACCATTTGTAGAGATGTGGATGGACTTAGAGTCTGTCATACAGAGTGTAGTAAGTCAGAAAGAGAAAAACAAATATATATTATCGCATATATGTGGAATCTAGAAAAACGGTACAGATGAGCGTTTTAATAATTTTAGAGATGCTAGAGAAAACTTTATACAAAAATCTAGGGGCTTCCCTGGTGGCTCGGTGGTTGGGGGTCCACCTGCTGATGCGGGGGGCACGGGTTCGTGCCCCGGTCCGGGGGGATCCCGCATGCCGCGGAGCGGCTGGGCCCGCGTGGGCCGTGGCCACTGGGCCTGTGCGTCCGGAGCCTGTGCTCCGTGGCGGGGGAGGCCACAGCAGGGGGAGGCCCGCGTGCCACAAAACAAACAAACAAAAACACATGAGCCTAGGACAGTGGTGGTGGTGTAGGAAGTCAAGGGAACTTGAATAGGAAAAAAAAATACATATTTAAAAAAAAAAAAAAGAAAAATCTAAAATATTTTTTAAAGATACAGTTTACCACAAAAAGTAAAAATATTCTACTCGGAAAAAACTCTGTAAGTAATGTCAAAATGGGTGAAAATACGTACACAGGTAAGACAGGGCTAATTTTCTTATTATACAAAGAGCTCTAACAAGTTAATAGGGAAAAGATGAGCAATTCAGTATAAAGCTGAGTGACAGACATCAATTGACAGCTAACAGAAATATAACTGTCCAATAAATACATGAAAAAATGCTCAACCTTATACCTAAGAAATCCAAATCGAAAAAAACATTTTTTTAAACCTATAAAATGGCCAAAATTTAGTGTGGGCTGTGATGATGAGGGCAGATATGGGGAAGCCTATTCATTCACTGTGAGACATTGTTAACTTAAATTTGATATTAAGTAAAACTTAAAATTCACATTTGTTTCAGGACTTTCCTGGTGGCACAGTGATTAAGACACCGTGTTCCCCAGTGGTTAAGAATCTGCCTGCCAATGCAGGGGACATGGGTTCAATCCCTGGTCCAGGAAGATCCCACATGCCATGAGCAACTAAGCCCGTGCACCACAACTACTGAGCCCACATGCCTAGAGCCCATGCTCCACAACAAGAGAAGCCACCGCAATGAGAAGCCCATGCACCGCAATGAAGAGTAGCCCCCACTCGCCGCAACTAGAGAAAGCCCACACACAGCAATGAAGATCCAATACAGCCAAAAGAAAAAATAAGACTCCGTGCTCCCTCCATGCAGAGGGCCCGGGTTTGATCCCTGGTCAGGGAACTAGATCCCATGTGCATGCTGCAACTAAGAGTTCGCATGCCACAACAAAGGAGCCCACGTGCCGCAACTAAGGAGCCCACCTGCCACATCTAAGACCCAGCGCAACCAAATAAATAAATTTTTTTTTAAATTAAAAAAAATAAAATTCACGTTTGTTTCAATCTAGTGATTCTACTTCTAGGAATTTGTTTTATAGACTTTCATAGACTCACAAAAGTGAGTAGACATGGATGATTATTCGGGCATTGTTTAGGTAAAAGTTATCTACTGCAGCATAAGAAATTACTCCTGGGCTTCCCTGGTGGTGCAGTGGTTGAGAGTCCGCCTGCCAATGCAGGGGACATGGGTTCGTGCCCCGGTCCAGGAAGATCCCACATGCCGCGGAGCGGCTAGGCCCGTGAGCCATGGCTGCTGAGCCTGCGCGTCCGGAGCCTGTGCTCTGCAACGGGAGAAACCACAACAGTGAGAGGCCAGCGTACCACAAAAAAAAAAAAGAAAGAAAGAAATTACTCCCAAACTTAAAGGCTTAACACATACCAAACATTACTTTTTTAAAAAATAACTTTATTTATCTATTTATTTATTTTTGGCTGCGTTGGGTCTTCATTGCTGTACGCAGGCTTTCTCTAGTTGCTGCAAGCGGGGGCTACTCTTTGTTGCGGTGCGCAGGCTTCTCATTGCGGTGGCTTCTCCTGTTGCGGAGCATAGGCTCTAGGCGTGTGGACTTCAGTAGTTGTGGCTCACAGGCTCTAGAGCACAGGCTCAGTAGTTGTGATGCACGGGTTTAGTTGCTCCACAGCATGTGGGATCTTCCCGGACCAGGGCTTGAACCCATGTCCCCTGAATTGGCAGATGGATTCTTAACCACTGCACCACCAGGGAAGTCCCCATACCAAACATTATTATCTCATGCAGTGTCTGTGTGTCAGGAGTTGGAGAGCAGCTTAGCTGCGTGGGTATCTCACAAGGTTGTAGTCAGGTGTGGGTACAGTCATCTGAAGGTCTGACTGTGGCTGGAAGATCCAGTTCCAGTGTGACTCACTCTCTTGGCTGACAAGTTGCAGGAGGCCTCAGTCCTTTGCCCCATGGACCTCTCAGTAGGACTGTTGGAGTGTCCACATGACATGACAACTGGCTTCCATCAGAGTGAGCAATCCAAGAAAGAGCAAGCAGAAGCCACAATGCTTTGTATGACCTAGTCCTGGAAGTCACATATCACCATTTCCGCAATATCCGTGTTACACAGGCCAGCCCAATTCAGTGAGGGAAGTGAATACACAAGGGCATGAGTACCAGGAGCTAAGGATCATTGGAGGCCATCTTCTGAGGCTAGTTACCACAGTTTGGACTAACAAGAAAAAAAAAAAGGAATCTCAATATTCATTAATAAAGTAAAATTTAAAATTTTTTAACTTAATAAAATGTTATAGAACCATTGGAAAGAAGGAAACTATTTATGCTGCTATGGGAAAATGCTCAAAATATAAAGTGTGTGAAACACATATCTATATGTTTATAATAAGATTCCCTCAATATTCTTATAAAAATAGGCATGTATGCACAATTACACGCATAAGCACATGAAATTTCTGCAACAATTTATAAGGAGATCTATCAGTGGGCCGTGGAATTGGAGACAATAGTGGTTAGGGATATATAGCTTTTTATTGTATGCTCTGAACTTATAGAAATGTTCGAAAAAATGTTACTATGCACATATATCACATTTATAATTTTTAAAACTAGTTAACAATATGCTCCACAGATATTACAGGACAGACAGGCAAAGGGGGATATCATTTTAGCCAAGCGCAGGCAGACTTTCTCCAGACTCAAGTTCCTGCTCGGAGGAGCTGAGTAGAAAAGCAGGGGAAACATAAGATGGTTTTCTGAGTTGAGGACTCACTGCTGCCAATCTCCCTAGTCTCCAGGTCTCCAGCCTCTGCAAAGCTGGATTAACATGAGATGGGAATTATCCCCCAAATAGAAATCTGCTGTGGTGGATTTCTCCCTATTTTGAGGCCACAGGGTCCTTTGGAGTATCTGGCAGCTGAGATGTGCAGGAATAATAAGGTTTGCCGTAGGCAGCAGTTACATGGGGTCACACATCCACGGAAAGCCTCTAAACACCTTGACGTTAGTGAAACTTGGCTCCAGTGGATTTCCAAAGCATCCACTACCAGGAAAGCTGGAGCATGTGAACACCTGTCCTGGAAGATCTTCAGGGACTATAGCTGCTGGAAGTTGAGTGATCACTCCTGATGGATTACCTTGAATAGGTTGGAGACCCAGGAAAGCCCATGCTCAGTTTATTATAAGGCCAAGTTTGGGGTTTGAAGCTTAGAACTGGGAGTTTCTTCCTCAGGTTGAGGAAGAAAATAGCTGAGAATTGTCTACAGCAACATGAGCAAAATAGAGTCACAGAGCTTTACGGAAGCCTCCTAATAGCTTATATCAAATGCCAATAATACAATGATAATAATTATAAAGGTGCATCTAACATTTATTAAGTGCTTATTATTCACTTACTAGTTATACTCAGTTTACAGGTTAAAAAGCTGAGAATTGGAGAAGGTAAGCAAACTTCCCAAGGATATTACACATGCTTTTTTTGAGTTTCAGTTTGGCAAATAATTCAGAAATGTACTTTTAAAAAAACAAACATGGAATCAAACATTTTAAGAATTCATGAAGCACTTCTGCCCAAGGAAATGGAAGACAACTGCTTGCTAACCTGTCACTGGAACCAATGAGTGGCATTTACAGAAGGGGAGATTTCTGTTCAGTATAAAGTATAAGCTTATTCATAATCAAACTATTCAGTCATGATGCATACTTTCCTGAGAGGCAGTAAGCTCCCCATCACTGGGAATGTTCAAGCAGAATCACAATTACCACCTGTTAGGTGTAATATAGAGAAATGTGGGCAGCATATCGTTGGGTTCCATTTCAAATCTAAGTTCTGATGTTCCTATGAGAATAGAGGCTTTACTTTGTTATGCTTTGGGTTGAACTGAACTGAAGCTTCTAATTGCACAAGTCTGGATTAAGTATATTTCCTGAGATTGTGCGGTTTTAAAAATGCTAGTAAACACTTAAAAAGTGCTTATTATGTGTGTGGCACTGTTTAAAGTGCTTTACATAGATGAACACAGGTAATCTTTCTACCACCCTAGTGAGGTACATATTATGTACACAGGATTTACATAAGATCCTAACCTCAAAATCTGGGAACCAAACTCATGCTCTTCAGCACTCTGCAATGTTTATGCTCCACGTAGTGTGATAGCTGCAATTATAGGACCCTACAGGTGGAGAAGAGTTTAGCTAAGACACTGCAGATAAATGAATAAACAGACAAAGGAAGTGGTTTGTTGCATAATAGGGAGTTTCTATCCATGTTTCTATAGTTATGTCACCAAACCACAGACTGATACTAAGAAAAAAATCAGTGCCAGAAAAGCCTCGATATCATTAACATTCCTTGATTCTGAACTCAGTACAAGTCAGTTAATCTAAAAATTTTAATTTAGTATGGGAAAAGAAAGATAAGGAGAAAACAATTAAAATAGCATTAGTAGAACTTAAGTTCCCAAGCCTTTGTTTCTTTATTTTTTTCTATAACAATAGGATTTTTTTCTCAGGGCAACAACCAGAAGACATTTACCATCCCTTACTGGATGCAATTCATGGTGAGGTGCTGGCGGTACCATGGTGAGAGGCAAGGTCTTGGCACCTGTGCACTTCTGTAATTCAATGGTTCAGTTGCAGCCTCAGAGCCAGACCATTGGTGGCTGGACAAGTGGTTTTGGGGTGTTGAGCAAATACTTCATCTATCCACCCTTCAATTTTTCTCACATATGCAATGGAAATAATAGCACCTCTCTCATAGGATCCTTTCAAATATTGAATTCATTAACTCATGTAATTTTAGAACAGTGCCTGGCACATAGTAAATCCTCAATTAGTGTTAACTATTAATATTAGCTGGTGTGAGGGGAAATGGAACATCTAAGTGTAAATCTAAATTTGCAAAGAGATATATAATGTTACTGAGCGGTATGTGAGAATCAGATGAGAGTTACAGATACTAAATATGCCTGGGTTCAAAGCAGGGTGAGATGGTTACAGGTGGGAGTGGTAGGGGCCACTGGGACAGATTCTCAAGGCGAAGAGTGGAGCAAGGCCGAGAAACAAATTCTTTTGCCCACCTTTGATGTGGCATACTTTGAAATGCTGTCACGAGTAAAATGTTCTCAGCTAATCTAAGGTGGTCTATGATATACACTTGACCACAAAGGAAAAAAAAAAAACAAAGAAGAGAATCAAAAAGTTAAACAATAGTTGGAAAACAATAATACATAAAAGAATTAAAATACACAGAGAAGTGACTTGTTATTTCCTTCCCCAATAAAACATACATACGTATAAAAATATGTGCTTAATATTCTGATATATGTATAAATACCTATCACTGAATTGTTTCTCACTTTTCCAGCTAAATTCCTCTATCAGATTACTCAAATTTCTTAGCTTTAAAAATAATTATTATTTTTGATGTTGACCAGAGAAAGTGAAAAGCAATTGACAGAGGCATCTATCTATATAACGTAAACATACACGTATATGTATATTTTCCACCGGGAGGGGAGCAAGTGTAACCTGCAAATGACTAAACTCTTCTTCCTGACTAATCTCATCTACTCCTTTTCCTACTTGTAAAATGATAAAAATTATTTACCTCATTTTCTTTTTATTAAATATCTGATCACTTGTTTTAATGTCTTCAGTACAGCTTTAACTGATTTACTAAATATGTAATGTCTGGATGCACTTAACAGTTTACAGAACTCTTTTCCATGTATTACCTCAGTTACCTCTCACAGTAATTTTGAGAGGAACACATTACTCATTCTATTTTACAAATGTGGTAACTTAAGAGTAGAGTCTGTGTGACTTTCCCTAGATCCCACAGCTGTGACTGGTCTGAGATCTGGGCTCAGGTGGTATGGGAATATTAGCAAAGGTTTCAGAAATGATTGTTATACATTTAAGGGTCCTCAGTTGGCTGGTTAAAAAAAGAAAAGGGGGGGACAGTACAGACTTATATTTGAGTCTCTGCCTATACATTTTTTAGTGTTGCCATTTATTTGTCTTATTTCATTTGTATTTTTGCTTTCCCTGTTGAAAGCTAGAGAGTTATTTTTCCTCACAAGCTTCCAAAGCCTGCCAGGGTCAGTAACTAATTCCCACAACCCCTGACTATGGTCTGGGCTTTATTCTTCAGGGGAGGAAGAGAGGGAGTAAAGCAGAGACACACAGGATGGCTAGGTCCTGGGAAATTTTCCCAGGAACTGTCCTATTGTTTATCCTCATCAGGGATTAAAGTAAATTGTTAAAGCTATGGCCTGGGTACTGGCTTCATTGGCTCCAGAAAATGTGGCCTAGGTCAGCAGAGCTACTTCCTACTGTAAAACTCTTTAGCAGAAGTGCTGGCTCATAACAGGCTTGCAACAATGTAAGGAATTTTTACAAAGACCTCGGGGACAGGGCTGTTGGAGCAGAGGTTAGCTGGAAGCCCAGGATAACCTAGAAGCCTATTCATAAGCAATTGTTGGCCACCAGAAAAGAGAGGAGGTTCACCAGATACTGGAAATAGAAACTCATGGCCTGATGGCCCCTATGGAATTGAGTCTCGTGTAAGGAGTGAGAAAAAAGGATTAAGAGAAACTTCATGGATTAGGGAAAATGGAAGGGCGGATGTACCTCCCAAAAAGGCAAGTGGATTGTAAAGGCAAGGAAGGAGCAGGCTTCAGTGGTGTTATGGTTACCTTTATGTGTCAACTTGGTGGGGCCATGGTGCCCAGATGTGTAGTCAAACATTATTCTGGATGTTTTCGTGAGGGTGTTTTTCAATGAGACTAACATTTAAATGAGAAGATTTTGAGTAAAGCAGATTTCCCTCCATAATGTGGGTGAGCCACTTCCAATCAGCTGAAGGCCTTAATAGAACAAAAGACTGACCTTCCCGAGCAAGAGGAGATTCTGCCAGCAGATGGCCTTCATTTGACTTGAACTACAGCACTGGCTCTTCCCTAGGTCTGCAGGCTGATGGCCTTAGAACTTGAACTGCTTAGAATAAGATTTGCTAGCCTCCATAATTGCATGAGCCAATTCATTAAAATAACTCTTTTGAGATAGAGATAGAGATAGAGAGATATGTATCTCCTATAGGTTCAGTTTCTCTGGAGAACCCTAATACAGGTGGGTTGTAGTCCTCAGCCTACAAGGATGGGACTTGAAGCTGGTGAACAAAAACCAGGGATTGAGCACCAAGCCAAACTGACTATCTGGCAAGTATTTGGGTACTGATCTCACTCTTGGCTTCTTAATTTTCCAACATTAATTTCTTCTTGCTAACTTTTCTTACTTTTAATTGAATACATCCTATTATATATTATGTGTTATAAATCACCTTAATTCCTTTTTAGGATAAGTCAGAAAAATAAATAAATAGATCCTCATAATTTGAAGGAATTATTTATGACTAGATTTAGATTTCTACATATAAGGAAGAAACATATGAATTATCCAAACCTAAGAAGAAAATGTTGAGGAAAAAGGAAAGTATTCTAGTAATAGAGCAGAAAGTATTGAAATTAATCCAGAGGATAAAACATCAAACCACAGAGATATAAGCAAGAACCATAAACTCTATATTAAAAAAAAGGATCAGTTATGAAAGAGGGAAATGAGTTATTTGTTAGTATGCCTACCTAAATTTTTATGAAAATTATATATTTTAAAATATTTTCTGGTGTGAGAAAATTAAAGGGTTCAAGGATATGACATATAAGTAATGAAAACATGATGCTATGTCGTCTTTGTACATATACTTTTCAAAATGTGTATGCTTCTAACTCTAAAATATTTTTCTAAATTAAAAAAATGCAGGTAAAATTTCATGCTACGTCAATAAGAGGATTTTAGGGCATTTCTGACTCTAACTATGATTACAGCAAGACACTAAAAAATCATGAGGAACAAATAACAGTGAACTCAGAATGTCACACCACAAAAGGAGAGTAGGAATGAGAGGAATTCACCCACCTGGCCACACAAGAACCTGGCCAGGGTGAAACGAAACCACGTAACAACATTGAGAGAAAGAAAGCCCATAGACTTCAGGAAGAAGCATTCTTCATCTAGTAACTCATTTTTCTTAAACAGAAAATCTCCTTCAATCTGATTTCCCTGCTCTCCTGTATTGTATCACACCAATCCAACCATGAATTAATGACACTGTAGTGGCAGCACATAGATTGTATGATAGTCCAGGAAGGAGGCCAGATATTTTTCCCAAGTCCCAGGCTGGCGCATTCCTTCCACTGAATTTCTTCTAATCTGGAGGGGATTGAGGAGGAGCAGTGAGGAGTTGTGGGCTTTTCATTGGGTAACTTTCATTTCCATTTCATATTCTAGTGATTGCCAAGGAAACCATGTTGAGGTTTTCAGCCACTGGTAGCAAGCTCTTCAAGTTGTCATTAAAATAAACTTGAAGAAAACAAAGTAGAGCTATAAAAACAGGAACATTTATTTTTTTAGGTTTCTTTCTTTACAAACACAACTCTGCTCAAGTTCCTCTACAACTCATGAGATGCTTTTGTGGTTAAGCCAGAGGGCCGCTATATTTAGAAAATATAACCCCAGAAACAGTGGTCGTTAGATGGTCATTGATTTCAATATAACTTCTAATCTCCCAAGCAGAAACTTTAAAGAGGTCACATATCTGGAACATTGTCCAGCACCCACCTTCTGAAATGCCTTCCCTGTATACCTTTATGTGTGTGAAATCTGTGACAGTTTATTTTATGAGCAATAGTTTCACTTATTAGCATAGACAGAAAAGATACTTTAGTTCCACGGTGAAAGTTTTATGGATCTTGAAGATTACAACCTGTTAAATAATTCTTTCCTCTGAGCACATCTGATCTCTTAAACTAGTTAGAAGATACCATGCATTTAAAGAATATTAACATGAGGTTAAAAACAGGAAGAGGTCTTTAAAACACTGATAGGGTAATGGCAACTCGTGATAAAAAAAAATCAATGTAAGAGAATGGAAAGTTCTTCTGATAAGAAACATCTATATGATGGAAAACTATGCATAATGAAAACAATGTTTTGAGATCTTAAAAAAATGAGATCTTAAAAAAATGCATGGCCTTTACTTTTTAACTCTTTTATTAATCTAATAAATGTCAGCAGTTAAAAAAATCAAATAGTAGTAAAGGCTTGTACTGAAAAATACCAGTTCTCTGTCCCAGGGGCATCTACCCCCAGTCCTGATCTCCAAAAGCAACCAGTTTTAAATGCTTTAGCTTTATCTTCTGTTTACCTCTATATTACTAAATGATAAGTTTAATCTCTTTTCTGAGAATGTTAACTAGAGGTCGGTCTGTCTGTTATCTCTGCTTTCTCTCTCTCTTATATACTTGGAGGCTTTCCTCCAATATCTGATTATCTCTGCCCTTAAAGAGGCACTATAAATTGGACTGAAAACTCTAGATTTGAGAGGTGGTGGGAGGTGGGTGGAGCGTGTGTAAGGAAAGAGTTGTGTGTGGTGAGAATGCCAAAGCTCCCTCCTCATGGTGGAGTTTGGGGGGCTTTTTGTGTTGTTTTGTCTAGAACTGTTCTACAAAACTGTTTTCTAGAAAAGAGCTCTTGAATTTCCTGCCCAGCTGAAGGCCAAATCCCTTGAGGGAAAAGGGTGGACAATAGTTTAGAGCCCTCAGTCAATAGGTCACTTTTCCAGAAAACCCCTATTTTCACTGCCAGCCTGTCCTCTGCCTTTGAAGATTTTAAATGAGAGGGAAGTGTTTAAGATATAAAGATAAGGGGGAGAAATCAGGATACAAAATTGTATACACAATTTAACTAAATTCAAATTTACATGAAGTAGCTAGAAAGAAATACACCAAAATATTGAGTGGTTATGGTTATTTCTAAACAGTGGCACAAAATGTGATGATTATTTCCTTTTTGATGCTGTTATTTTCCAAAATTTCCACAAAGTATAGGCATTAATTTAAATATTAGGGAAAAATACTCGATTTTAAAGACACACGTATCAGGATGCCAAAAGGAAAACCCACAGAAGTAGGTACATGTTGGTATCCAAGTAAAAGAGTTTTTCTGCCCTAGCTTAAAGGGTATAATTATTTACTATTAATATTTAGGAAATATGAGGATATTAAGAAATATCTCCTTCATATATTCAAATACTGAAATGGCCTCTTGTGTACCAGAATCCAGCTCAAGAAATAGGTCACTGCTAACTTTGAAGCTCTCTGGAAGCTTTGCCTCAGTTCTTTCCCCCACTCACCAAAATTGTATTTGCCCTTGGTTTTTCATTATAGTCTTATCACCTAAACACAGTCTATGGCCTAGCTTTGCACCTTTTGAATTTTATACAAATGGAATCAAACTGTATGTATTATTCTACAGGTTGCTTTTTTTCACCCCATATTATGTTTGTGAGTTTTGTGGATAATTCTGGTTTATATTTTTATTCCAATGAACACCTCTATTATTACACCTTTATTTAACATCTTTGTTCTCCATTTCTTTAGACAGTATCCATTAGTTCCCTCTAAAGCTGATAAGAAATTAGCACATTTACATTTCCTCTCTGGTGACTCCAGCAGGGGTAAGAAGACAACTTTATTGTTATTGTTTTCTTCCATTGATTTATCAAGATATTCTGCTTTCTGATTTCTCCAACTTCATTTTTAGTCCTTAAAAGTATAAAAATGTACACTATCTATTTTTACAAGCAAATTCTGAAATTTTTTGATGTCACTAATTTTACACTCCCCCAAATCTTATATTTGTGAATTAAATATATGCATTAATGTACGAATATGGACAAATAATTATATCACACACAAGAGTAGAACTTCTGAAAGGATAAAAACATTTTCTTACCTTTCCTCACGTAATTATCACATTGCCCCCCGGTGGGGGGCAGGGTATAGACACCCTCTCGATTTAGATGAGTAGTCCTCAATCTTTTCAGGAGTATCCTGTTGAGAGTCAAATTAACATTACGAACTCTAAGAAAAATGCACACATTTTCTCATGATTTCAGGCACCTCACAATTCAGGAATTCCCTAGGAACTCAAGATGAAGACCCTGCTTTACATATTGAAAATTATTGGGATTATAGACATTGCCAATTTCAGAATCTCTTTGTACTAAAGAGAGAAGTGAAACATAGTGGAGCCATTTGACAAGATAGAAACATCATAGTCGACTTAACTGTGCTTGGTTAAATATGTGATAACTCCTTCAGATAATCTCTCTAACAATACCATAGTTCAATGAAGGAGAGATCTTCATTCTCTCTTATCTTCTCTCCTTTCCCTCCTCTCCTCTTTGTTGTCCAGTGTTGTGCCTCTCTCTCATCACCCCTCTCCCCTTCCTCTTCAATTTCTCCTCCCCACCCACCAGCAAAAACAAAACCCAACACTCGGGATTAGATTTTCTTGAGCAAATGGGCTCCACCTACTGGTTCTTTAAGGAATTTCATATTTAAACAGAACTTGAGAAACTGGAGACACTATCTAATATGTCAATGGAAGTAATTTTAGTACCTGAGAAGACCTTGGTAATTTATAGATTAGGATTTCTAAAAATCTGAACTTCATTCCTAATTTATCAAACATGTAACTTGGAGCATTTATTATTTTAATATATTCTCTTATATGTAGAAACATGGTAATGTTTTAACCCTTATTAAAATCACATCCAACTTGTCCCTTTTGATTCCCTTCTTCCCTATTCCGTTTGCTCAGTGAGCTGCTCTCAGGGCCCTTTCTTGACACCGTTTTCCCTGCTCACTTCTCTGCCCCCAGTTCAGTCTTTGACTCTCCTTTCTTATTACACTGCATGTACTTCCTCAGATGGCTCACCTACTTTTTCAATTATCGCCTTCACACAAACAACTGGTAAATACATGTTTCTAGACTACATTTCTTTCTCCTGAGCTTTAGACTCACATCTCCAAATACTGGTAGAGGTACCTTGCAGGCATGCCAGGCTGATCAAATTCACTCTCCTCATTTTTTTAATGGCATCCAACCTGTTCTAGTTATACACTGCTGTTTAACAAGCCACTTCAAATGTAGTGACATAAAACAGCAACCATTCTATTATGCTCATGGGTTCTGAGAGTCAGGAATTCTCTCTGCGAGAGCACAGCAGGGACAGCTAGGTAGAGCTGAGCAGACCCTCTTTTGCTATTACAAGGGAGATACCACTCACATTACTAAAACAGGTAGGTAAAGATGAAAAGGAGGTGCTTATTCTTTCTTTCATTGATAGGTGTACATTATTTTTAAGTACCACTCTCTTGTTGAATAGCACATAATAAGATCAAGTACACATTAAAGAATTTAAAATTACTCTCAGCAGAAGTAAGTTAATTTGTATTGATATTGTGGACAATGTCACCTGCCGTTTCTGTAAACAAAGGATGTTTTGGCCATAAAGCTATCAGCCACTGCAGCTGCCCCCAACAGTACACCCTGAGGGGAATTCAGGATGGAGAAAAACAGGATACCGGCCTTAGATAGATAGTTAAGATGCATGTCAAAGGAATCATTTCAATGAGCCCAGACTCTTGCAGCTTCTCATACATAGAAAGGCAGTAAAATCATTGCCTTGAGATGTCTGGGATTTTTTGTGATTAGCAGTAATCTTTTGATGTTCGACTACAGTTTTGCTTTTCTTTCCAGCAAAAACTCCTCTATATCCTGGCTGCTCCCTTTCCTCTTTGGAACTGTTCCTCAGAGCTACCTGAGAGGCTGCCATCCTGGGCTATAGTGCTCAGTAAGGTCACTGAATAAAACATTATTCTCAACTTTTAGGTTGTGCATTTTTTTTCAGTTGACAATATCGATATTATTTTAAATGTCCTTTGAGAATATCTACTGAATTAGTTATTTTTCATAGTTAAACAACAACTTGAACTAGAAGAAATTGGTAAATTGGGTTGAAATTTTGCATATTACACTCATGGTTAGAACGATGTCAAGCAGCAGGTATGGAGTATTCTAAAAGCCTCAGGCTGCCTCATCAAGACAGAAACTGGAAGCAAGTTTCACCAGCCCTAAGCATAGATATTAATCTCTATGAAGACTTTTACTTAAAAAATGCATTATTGGGCTTCCCTGGTGGCGCAGTGGTTGAGAGTCCGCCTGCTGATGCAGGGGACTGGTCTGGGAAGATCCCACATGCCGCGGAGCGGCTGGGCCCGTGAGCCATGGCTGCTGAGCCTGCGCGTCTGGAGCCTGTGCTCCGCAATGGGAGAGGCCACAACAGTGAGAGGCCCGCGTACCGCAAAAGAAAAAAAAAAAAAAAAAAAAAGAATGCATTATTCACTTGCTGGTAAATAATAGAGACATTCAACTAGTACAACTTAATTGTGAAACTTTAGTTTTGTACCTTCCTAGCCATCTCTTAAGAAAACACATCCATGACAGAGTCAATGTGGCAACTCTAAATGACCACAAAGCCAATTTGCTTTCCTAAGTAACTGAATTTGTGTCAACTCATTGAAACCATGGTGGATTCGATTATGCCCAGTTTTAACATTCAAACATGTTTTGAAATGTGAACAGGAATTAATAGGTGAAGGATACTTTAAAATACTGATGAGTTTAACTTCTGGAATCAAAACCAAGTGCAGAGATTGGAAGATGGGAATGCAATTACCTCGCTCTGCTGGTATATACTGGTGTGTATCTGGCATAAAACCACCTGTAGAAACAAGTCTGAGAGATTTTACATTGCATGACCCATGACTCAGTTTCAGGTTACAATGTAATGATACTCAGTCAAGCCATATTGTAGATGTCCAAGCTTCACTAACTTGAATGTGCTAATTTAGGTTTATCATGAAACTGGAATTTACATGTGTGTTTCTTTGGAAAGAAGGACCAACTTTCTTTAAATGTGGGATTTCAAATACATAGTTAATATTTGTGGCAGGGATAATACAAACATCCTTGAAAACAATTTCTAAATGGGCTCTTAAAAGATGTTTACTGGGAACTTCTATCTTCACAGACTAGGAATGAGACGGTTGTAAAGTAAAACAATATTAAGCTTGATACCACAATATATTATTGCAAAACAATGTTGGAAGACAAAGGTTAACAGGTCATTCATAAGGTAGCAGACTTTATAAATGAGGAAAGACCCACCTTAGATATTTTGAAGTACAGTGTACTCTGAGTGACTATATGAATACAGACTGTGATGACAGCAATACTAAAGGTAAAATGTGCTGAAGGGGACAAAAAGAGATTCCAAGCGGTGATAGCAGCAGCTATCTGTCAGGTCAGATGGAAGAGGCTTGGGGAATGTTCAGAAAAATGCGGAGTGGTGATATGCAGTCTGAGGCTGAAGGCAGGGGAGGCAAGGAGGAGAAGATAAGGCTGAAAAGAGGTCTGTGTCAAATGGTGGATTGCTTTCAATGTCAGATAGAGTTCAGAAACTTTTCTGTAGGAGAAGGGAGGATGCTTAAAATATCTGAGGAGGGAAGTTAAGAATGGGATTTAGTGAAGTAATTTTCTTAACATCTTTATTGGAGTATAATTGCTTTACAATGGTGTGTTAGTTTCTGCTGTATAACAAAGTGAATCAGCTGTACATATACATATGTTCCCATATCTCTTCCCTCTTGCATCTCCCTCCCACCCTCCCTATTCCACCCCTCTAGGTGGTCACAAAGCACCGAGCTGATCTCCCTGTGCTATGCGGCTGCTTCCCACTAGCTATCTGTTTTACCTTTGGTAGTGTATATATTTCCATGCCGCTCTCTCACTTCATCCCAGCTTACCCTTCCCCCTCCGTGTCCTCAAGTCCATTCTCTACATCTGCGTCTTTATTCCTGTCCTGCCCCTAGGTTCATCCGAACCTTTTTTTTTTTTAGATTCCACATATATGTGTTCCCATATGGTATTTGTTTTTCTCTTTCTGACTTACTTCACTCTGTATGATAGACTCTAGGCCCATCCACCTCACTACAAATAACTCAATTTCGTTTCTTTTTATGGCTGAGTAATATTCCATTGTATATATGTGCCACATCTTCTTTATCCATTCATCTGTCGATGGACACTTAGGTTGCTTCCTATTCGGTGAAGTAATTCTGAAGGGAGAGAATGGAGATCAGAGTGACCAGAGGCAGGTAGGGTACGGCAAACATTCAGGTGAGAGGGAATGTGGGACCAAAGTAGAGTCATGGCAGGGGACAGAGGCAGGAAATAAGAAACATTTCAAAGGTGGACTCAACAGGATTTGATTAGGGCAATAAGGGAGGGAATGCCAAATCTATTTTGTGGTTTTGGGTGTGAAAGGCTATGTGGTGGTTTTGAAGATGATCACAAATCCTTGACACTCCTCCCACTGAGAGCTGGGGTCTAATTCCCTCCCCGGTGAATCAGGAGCTGTTCTTAGCGACTCACTTGTAACCAACGGAATGTGAAGGATGTGACACTACATAACCTCTGGGGCTAGTGCTCTTCTGTGTCTAGCTTCTTTCACTTGGCATAATGACTTTCTGATATTCACCCATGTTCCTGCCTTTATCAATAGATGTTCCTTTTCATTGTTGAGTAGTATTTTAACATATGGATATATTATAACTTGTTTATCCATTCACCTGCTGATGGGCAGTTGTGTTATTTCTAAATTTTGGCTATTGAGAATAAAGCTGCTATGAAAATTCAACTGCAAAACTTATATTTTTCTTGGGTAAAATACCTAGGAATGAGGAACTATGGTTTTAGTACTATAAAATATTTATCTTCCCTATGTCAATTACCCTGGAAAAAATGAAAAATACAAACATTTCTTAGTCATATTTCATAATAAAATTTATCAGCACACCTGTTGTAAGAGTTGAATTCATACATTTTCCAGCTCTACAGAGCCACACATGATCATACATTCAACATATTCCAAGATAATGCTTAGTAATAATGTAAGAAGATAACATTCCTTACAAACTTCAATATATTATGAATAAAATATTCACATTATTATATGAACAAAGAAGTCTTGAGAACTTTGTTGTGATTTTCTCTTAATTGCAAAGGTAAAAGTTGCAGAATCTCTAATTTAAAAATAGGACTATTTCAATTAGTCCATATTCAAGGAAATATATTTATAAAATGCCTACATGCTTCTTACACTAGTTATGTCTGCTTTAATTAGAGAAGGAAAATGTTTCTCATTTCCTAAATTCACAACATCCCCAGGATTGTTCTTAGTCTAAACCTCCATACAGAAATGTCTGGAAGAGAAATTTTTAAGTATCAGAATCCAAGGGTATAAGCCTTCACATTCAAAAGTGCAAAAATCTCAGCATAAACAAATTATAGTTCTACAAAAATCAAAATTACAACCTAGATATCCCTTGTTTAAATAACAGTGATGTCACTTTAGAGTTAACTATAGGTAATCACTGAATTGTAACACATGCAGAGACTAAGAAAATTTCAAGTATTCCTAAGTATCTATCATTACAAAAGTGAATATTTTATAATATTATGATCTCTAAAGATATATAAAGATTATGATCAAATAAACTTCAGTAATGACAAAGTAAAATTTTTACTTTCATTTCCAGTTGCTTTCTAGAATTACTAGTCTCAATCTCATTGAATTAATGAAAATAAAATTTGTCCCACTACAGATTTTTGTGGCTGAAACTAAACCTTTAAAAAATATATGAAACAAAAATAACATGAGAAGTTTCCTGATACAAATTATAATATTTAGATCCCCTAAGCCAATTCTTAGAAATTGTCACTGTTTGTAAACTAGTCATATAAAATGATTCTAAAAGTATAAATGAGTTTTACATCAACCAGTTGACTCTGACAAGCTGCCACCTCACCATCCATCACCGACAGCATCCAGCGGAAGCTTGTGGTGCTTAAAACACATTTCACCAGGAAAGGAGGCAGACTCCAGGGCAGAGAGGACTGGAGCTCTGAGACACAGGTAACTAAGTGCCACACAGTGGTGGTGGTGCCAGCCAGTGGAGCAGGGGGCCCATTGTGTGTCTCCCAGACCCTAGGAAGACTGCTCTGCCTGCATCAATGCACCCAGTCCCTCGGATGGCGCAAAACGTCCAGAATTTCAGCTTCTTTGGAGTTCTCTGAGGGTGAATGCATGTACTCCCATCTATGCAGGTTCAAAACAGAAGCAAAAAACGTAGTAACAATAAAAAATAAATTAACAACATACATAGCTCTTTATCTACAATAAATGAAAAATAAAATTCTAAGAGTAATAAAAAGACTTATACCTCTTTGTCTCCACTAGGCTTTTAAAAAATATTTGCTGCTAAAGAAATAAAGTTTCTTAATAATTCCAGAGCATACTCTAGCTAATATTAATATTCCAGAGCCAAAACATACTTTTACTAAAAACCAGGGTTTCAAAAAGTATAGAACCTCAGGTGATCCATGGGCAAACTTTTTTTAGCTTAGTACTTCGGCATTTATTTTAATGTATTACTTTCTAATTATGACAAAAATGTTGGTTTGCCTTTCATTTTCTCTCTGAAAAAACTAAGAGTATAAAATTTAAGTAAATAATACCTTAGATTATATATAAATATACAAATATGGTCAAAATGGTCAAACCGTAGTATGAAATCTGGCAAACACTGGTTTAGATCAGAGGCTGCAAACTTTTCCTGTAAAGGGCCACATAATAAATACCTTAGGCTCTTGGGGTCACATACCTTTTGCAGTCTCTTGCCTATTCCTTTTTTGTTTGTTTTTAATAATCCTTTAAAAATGTAAATTCCATTCTTAGCTTAAGGGCTGTACATAAACACAAGTGGACCTAGATTTGTCCTGAAGCCTTAAGTTTGCAGACCCCTGGTGCAGACTTTAAGAAGCTAAAAATAACCTGTTGCATTAATGTTATTCAGTTGAGCAAGGGATTGATTTATAATCTGCCCTTACCTGCAGTTTGGAATGTGCATTATAATTAGAGGCCAACAGAGATCAGGTAGACTACCCAAGGCCTTAAGATCTCATGTCTAGTTGTTTTTTTTTTTTTTTGTGGTACGCGGGCCTCTCACTGTTGTGGCCTCTTCCGTTGCAGAGCACAGGCTCCAGACGCGCAGGCTCAGCGGCCATGGCTCACGGGCCCAGCCGCTCCGCGGCATGTGGGATCCTCCTGGACCGGGGCACGAACCCGTGTCCCCTGAATTGGCAGGCGGACTCTCAACCACTGCACCACCAGGGAAGCCCTCATGTCTACTTTTTAATCACATCTTGCCTCTAGGGTGGCAAGAACACCTAACAGTGACGTGCATGAGAATCCAGCCAAGGACATGAGATCCCACGAACAACAGCTAAACAAGGACAGAGCCAATGCCATTCTGAATGTAGTGACAATGGTAGAGGGTACTGATCTCACAAGGCTAGATCTGCACAGCAGAATGACGCAAGGCAGACCTTCAATGCCAGCCAGTCCATTCTTATTTGGATATTTAAATTCATGGAGAAAAGAAGATTCTAGCTCTTCTAAAACAAGCAATGGTCATATTTTTTCTGATCTTTTCTATTTCAGTCTGGATACACACCATTCTCACTTCCTCAAAGCCAAGAAAGTCAACTGTAGATCTTTATTAACCTAATAGCACCAACATAAATAGAGTTTAAAATTCCCCACAGAGATTCAGTTAACCTTTATGGAAGCACACCATGGCAGCACATAAAGCATCTGAAATAATCCCGCCTACTTTCATACAAGCTTAATACTTCATAGTGGAGGATAAGACCTTTCCCCACAAGTGCAATCATTTCCAATAAAATTAAAGAGCTGTTATGTTCATATAAATCTGCTTTGCTCATAGCTCTTCCTAGAAAATTACCAAGTAGGAACAGTCAATCTAGCTCCCTAGACACCATCATCCACCCTATCTTCTCATTCCCTCTATCCTTTCCCTGCTCTCACATATAAAGCTATATCATTTATCCTGCCACCCCTTAAAAAAACCAATTTGATTTGCCTGTGGTTTGCCTGTGATTTTCTTATACAGGCAGCAAAGTCAAAACCAATGAAGTCTTTAGGAAAGACATTTGTGGTGTCAATGTTCATGTTTTGTGGGGATTAGAGGATTGTGGGGTTAGGGAATAACTATTATTCTTATGAGTTATTCTTACCGGGCAGTGAGAGGTAAAGACATCAAGATGCTTTCGATCCTGGATCCTGGAGTGAAGAGGCCAAACTTTGTACCCCGATCATACAGCAGGTTAAATTCTACATACCTGACATAAAGACATCAAATAAGATTAAGGGTTGGGTGAGTAAACCCTTTCTTAAGATTAGTCCATAACAAATACTTAAAGGGGGGGCATCTTCCCACCACCTCCCACCCCATCAGCTGGAACTGGCAGAGAAAACACCAGTCTCGTCCGTTGAGTTTTCGCCATCTGGAAAGGCGTAAAGAAAAGGCTATTCTATCCAACCAACAACAGGATATAGATTCAGCCCCAACATAGAGCAGTTACAAAACAATAAGGTTATGTTTTCCAATAAATAAACAGAATGAACACAAAGCTTAGAACTTGAAGGCACAAAAACAATTAAGAAAAGCAAATGGCACCCTTTATCAGGATAAGACAGCTCTTTCTGGCCCTCGCCTAGAGTCTGAGATGCTTCACAGTCAAAGACTTCATTTCACTGCTAATAACTCACACGAACTAAGACAGTGTAAAGCTCTTGTAATTGAAAAGCCAAGAAAAGATAGCAGAAATCTATTAATAACTACTAATATATTCTAGATATTTCCTTTTCTTAAAATAGTTAATAGCATTAATAAGCAGTCTTCCTGCAAATTAATGACAAAGTCGTAATAGAAGGTAGTGATTGAGTTGCAGTGGTCAGTCCTTAGCATCAACTAAAACCTGGTTCAGGATATATTAGTTTTCCATGAACTGCCATAGAGTCATATCTAAACTCTGTCTAGCTTAAAAATCTGTGATTGCCTTTAACATCATGAGATCCTTTGTAAAAGGGTCTCTTCTCTCCAATTTCAAAAGATAATTTCGACTACCCAAAAGAATTGAGAATGATCCATAAATCTGAAAATTTCAATAGTCTCCCTTCATATCATTTGTCAACTCACTCAAAAACTACTCTCTTGGTCTGAACTTCCCTCAGATATTACCGTTTATGCATTGGTTACTGTATTTAATCACAACTAGAGAAAAATATTCTCTAGGTTCCCACAGTCCTTCAATTTTTAGAAAGCAACCTTCACTGTGGAAACTTGCTAAAGGCTCTGAGAAAATTTAAATAAATTACATTCATGGATCCCTTTCTAGTCCTCACCATTTATTTATCACTGATTGAGTTCTGTGCACTAATAACTATTTAATACCTTCTTATGTCTGTTTCAAAAGATAATTTAAGTGAATCTTCCTAACTTCTTCCTAAGACCATGGAAAAGAACTCCAGTCTCTCAGCTCCCTTTTTCACCCCTGATGTTACCCTCCTGAAACATGATATTTAAGGGATGGCTGTGATTCTCTATTTGTACAGATGTCTTGTTCAAAGACCCTTGTAAGGAGCTCCCAAATGAGCCTCTATAGGATCCCTGTGCTGCTTTTCTGTTTTGAGTGAACAATGCTCCTTTCTGTATATCAGCCTGACTCTCACCAGGTTTTGCTTAGATCTGATCTTTCTGATCCTTTCCATACATTTATCCTCTCCGAGGTACCTACAAACTATAAACCTTAACCACTCCCTTCAATTTAACTGATACTTACACTGTATCCTGTTTCCCTTTCCCAAAATACAGCAAAACAAAAAAGAAGACTAAGACTGGAGGTTCAAGGTCTGGGGAGAGAATAGTAGTAACTGAGGACAAGAGACTAAATGAGAGAGCCAAGTAAGAGGCTGCAAAGTCAAAAGAGAAGCAGCCTAACCACTGCAGGGGAAAGTCATACAGAAGGGGATGTGAGGAAGTGGGGAAGAGTAATCCAGATAATGGGTTATAAATGCCGTGTAAGAAAGTGAAGACAGGGCTCATAACCGCAGCAAAGAGCTGGGGTTATCTTAAGCCCCAGAGATTTCTGCCATTTTAAGGTCCAGAGATATGGGTGGTAGAAGGAGCCTTTCTTTGAAAGTACAGTCACCCACCACACCACAGAAAACCAACCTAATACCCCACACTTCTGCCTAATTCAAAAAACACGGACATGAAATGATACACACAAACAGAACTTTCAAAATATGTTGTCAATTAATAATAAAAACAAAGCAAACAAAATAAAACATCATTCCTATGTCCAAGAAGTTTTAAAGGCTTCACCTCATTAGTATTCACGAAACCTGCCAGCTTTGCATAAGAAATCTTACGCAAAACTAGAACATTGCACTTTCCACAGAGTTTTTCTTTTCTTTTTTTAGTTTCTTGTTTGTTTTTTAATGGAGTTTGTTGTTGTTGTTTCCACAGAGTTTTAAATTATCCTCTTAGGATGGTCTTCCCCACTAAACTGTGAGCTTTTCCCAGCATGGTCCCTAGCCATAGGAGGCACCTAATAAACTCAAGTGAAGGGAAGGAGTAGTAAAGGTGTATCTGGGAAATCATGGGACCAAAAAAAAAAAAATGTCCCAAAACAGATGCATAATGTCCCAAAACAGATGCATTGTTAAAGAACTGTCTAACAAGAACACTTCATCAATTCTCGTTTTCCCAAGTTTATAAACAGGGAGCAAGCAAGCAGAGGTAGTCCTAAGAAAGAATAAACAACAAACATTTACCTTGAGACTTTGAACATTATCTAAGTTGACCTTTTAGCTTTACTTCCTTAAGTACCCAAAAGTTTCATATGCCTGAGACAAAATTAACATAAATGAGAAAAATCCATTTTATAGCCATGGACCAGTAGTACACATGCAATTAAGATGGTAATGAGAAACCGCTGTGAGAGGGAAGACTGGATAATTTGGAGCTGATTCACAATCACACCCCCACTGAAGATGACCTCACGCTGGTCACCCAACTGAGCTCACCAAGCTGAGTGCACAAAGCAGGGTGGCTAAGGTGAGCATCACAGTCAGAAATAAGACCTACTTAACTTCATTCACATCTAAGAAAGTCTGCAAGTTTTGAACGCGCAATGACCTGGTTCCACACCTGGGATCTTTTATTTACTAGCTGTGTAAACTTGGGCAAGGGACTTACTTTGCTAAGTTTTGTCACCTGTAAAATGATGATAATTACACCAATCTCACAGGTTTGTGAAGAAATTTAGATGCAAACTGCCTAACATATTAGCCAGCACATATTAACATCTCCATAATTAATAAATATTATCATTAAGTGTAAATAATTTCTGAAGTGATTATTTTCATTGTAACACCTTCCATGAAAACCTAAAGATAAATGAAAAAAATGTGTGATTCCAAATTTACAAAGCAGCAAAAAATATTAAATGATTCCCCTATCTTGGCGTAAGGCTGGAAGGTATTGCTAGAAGAAACTATAAGAAATCAGCTGATGAGACAAAGCGAAAGAGAGGCATGGACATATATACAGTACCAAACGTAAGGCAGATAGCTAGTGGGAAGCAGCCGCATAGCACAGGGAGATCAGCTCGGTGCTTTGTGACCACCTGGAGGGGTGGGATAGGGAGGGTGGGAGGGAGGGAGACGCAAGAGGGAAGGGATGTGGGAACAGATGTATATGTATGACTGATTCACCTTGTTATAAAGCAGAAACTAATTAAAAAAAAATCAGCTGAAATAAATTCAACAAGTTCTTACTATAGGCCTAATATGGTTCTCTAATGTATACACAAATTAAACAAACTTCACTCTTTTTATAATACTATTTTATACAATGTTTCTTAATTCACTTGATATTTATCTAGTTATGAAAAGAAATTAGGGTGAGTATTGACAAACCTGACAAAGTATCTGCCCAAGACAACATACCATCCACTCTTATTACGGCTGCCCCACTTCCCGACCTCCTACCCCCAGAGTTATGCAATGAGACGGTCCTCCTGTCACTCACTCACCGTCCTCTCCGGAGCTGCTGCCACAACTTCTCCCGGGGGGTGAAGGAGTCATCACAGTGCTTCTTCACAAGGGGGATATAAGAAGGAATGACAGCCTGGGCACAGCTCTGCACAAAGCGAAAGACCTCCTCCTTGGATGGAGAGTCAAGGTCATCAAAAAAGATACCCCCGATGCCCCTCCGCTCCCCACGATGGGCTATAAAAAAGTAATCGTCGCACCTGGAAAATACAGCAAGGCCAAATCAGGGACCAAAGAGGAAAAAAACAGACAGACATGAAAATCAGCGTGAGCATTTCAGCTTAGAGCACCATCCCTGACTAATGCCAGCACAGCACCCTTACTTTTTGTCCACGTCTGAAAATGAAACTAGAGTTTTAGACAGATTTCCTGCAGTTATCAACAACGAAGAAAATGCTTACACTTTTACCTACAAAGCAACAGGCAAGCTGATACATGTCTATCTGAAGATGTGGCACTCTAAGACCTTTACTGACAAGAAACAGAGTCCACTATTAATACTGTATTTCCTTCTTTTTTTTATTTTATTTTATTTTTTTTTTTTGCGGTACGCGGGCCTCTCACTGCTGTGGCCTCTCCCACTGCAGAGCACAGGCTCAGGACACGCAGGCCCAGCGGCCACGGCCCACAGGCCCAGCCGCTCCACGGCACGCGGGATCTTCCCGGACTGGGGCACGAACCCGCGCCCCCTGCATCGGCAGGCGGACTCCCAACCACTGCACCGCCAGGGAAGCCCTCCCTTCTTTTTTTTAAAGCACTGTATTCCTTAAAACAAGTGATGCTGCTGCCCGCAGAAGCACTGCTACTTTCGCAGCAGGCAGGAATCCTCTACCAACAATGACACAAACCAGGTCCTTGATGGAGTGCTACCCCCTAAGCTGTCTGAATCAGTTCTTATTCACCAAAGGAAGGTAGAATAAATGATCTCTAAGGTCTCTTTCGGCAATAAAATGTGATGACTCTATAGCATGCATAACTCAGGGGAGGGGTGCTGGAAGGAAATGTTCAGAGAATAAGAGTCTTCAGAACATTAAAGGTTGCCCTTGTGAACCAGCACATGAAACTATCAATTTGTTCTTGAGTCTTTCCCCACCTGTGCCTACTAGAGCAGATTTCCTAAGTCTTTCCTAATTGCTAAATTTGCAGTATAGTTTACATCCTGGAAATAGTTTTCATTATCTCTGTATAATGAGGGTTCCTAAATAGAAAACCTGTACAAACAAAAACTAAAAACTATTGAAAAGGTTATCTTAAAAATAGCCTTAGGGGCTTGCCTGGTGGCGCAGTGGTTGAGAATCTGCCTGCCAATGCAGGGGACATGGGTTCGAGCCCTGGTCTGGGAAGATCCCACATGCCGCGGAGCAACTAGGCCCGTGAGCCACAACTACTGAGCCTGCGCGTCTGGAGCCTGTGCTCCGCAACGGGAGAGGCCGCAATAGTGAGAGGCCTGCGCACCGCGATGAAGAGTGGCCCCCACTTGCCGCAACTAGAGAAAGCCCTCGCACAGAAAGGAAGACCCAACACAGCAAAAATAAATAAATAAATAAATAAAAAATTAAAAAAAAAATACCCTTAATAGCTTAAAGTTAAAAAAAAAAAAAGAAAAGGCAGCAGATGCAAATCCCTAGAACTGATGTGCTGGTATAATTCACCTTGACTGTGACTTCTTGGCTTTTCTTCATAGGTACATTTTATTAACAGAATTAAAGTATATCCTGAGCAAGGCTGTAAAGCCAGCATTAACTAAATCATGTTATTTCCAAATCTCTTTTCATGATATTATGAAATGAAGAGATTTACTAAATATGTATACTAAAAACTTTTTAGCTAGCCCACATCCTAGATATTTTATTAATACTACTCAGATAAAGTTCTTCAGTAACAGCAATAAAAGGAAACCAAAAAAAAAAAAAAAGAGAGAGAGAGAGAATGTCTACCCCACCAATCCTCCTCCTGAAAGGAAGCCGATTTGTAAGAGAAAAACAACCCTTCATCCTACATCTGTGTGTCCACAGCTATCCAGTGTTTAGTGGTAATGTCAAATCAAAGAGAGGTTATTTAAATGTCTTATATTTTCTGAGGATTTTAAAGCTGAACTCCATATTCTTAGATAAATAACATCAAGATTCCACAAATATTAGCACTAAAAGCAAAGCAAAAAAAAAAAAAAACCCCAAAACCCTTTCTGTTCCTCCTTTTTCTAGAATGGCAATTAGCTCTAAGCAGTGTTGAGTACTTTATTATTCCAAACAACTTATGCACAGACTCTATTCCACATCTACCAAATATCCTGGGTCTCCTCACTACTTTTTTCTTTACCATTAGAGCTCCTTTCACAAAGTTTCCAATCCCACTTTCTCCTTGTCCAAAATCTCCAGTACATTTGCACCTCTCCTAATAGTTCTCCAACCCTTCCCATGCCCTAACACATTTCCATGGCAACAACAAGATGATAATCCTCGTGTGGGATGAGAATTTAATATCCCACTTTAGGATTAAAAAGCCTCTGATTCTCAGGCATATATCACCTTCAAGTTTATATCCTAAATCATCTGGTATCAAAAATGATATTGCTGGGCTTCCCTGGTGACGCAGTGGTTGAGAGTCCGCCTGCCAATGCAGGGGACACGGGTTCGTGCCCCGGTCCGGGAAGATCCCACATGCCGCGGAGCGGCTGGGCCCGTGAGCCATGGCCGCTGAGCCTGCACGTCCGGAGCCTGTGCTCTGCAACAGGAGAGGCCACAACAGTGAGAGGCCCGCGCACAGCAAAAAAAAAAAAAAAAGATATTGCTACCCAATTTTTATCACAGACATTCAAATATTCCTAAGAAAATAATGTATTAAAACCACTTAAAACTCGTATCTCACTTCTGGTGAAAGGAAGGAAGGGAGGGAGGAAGGAAACAGTTCAACCTTCATAAGCTGAAAAAGATACTTAGTGACACAGTACTGCCTTCAGGATCTACAGAAGGAATGGAAAATACTTAGCGGTCATGACAAGTTCAATAACGTTACCTACCATTTTTTAAATTTGGGGTAGAGATCTGGACCATGCTGGTCACAAGCCTCCTTTAGAGTCCTGTGAAAATGCACTGCATCCTCTTGGTTCAAGTATGTTGGGGTAAGGTCACATCCACCACCAAACCACCACTGCTTGTTACCTACCAAATCAAGACATGTGATTCTGATGTGGACTTTGAGATACAGCACACTACTCAAAAGGAAAAGTTAAATACATTGCTTTAAATGCCATCACCTGCAGAGACACCAAAAGGAGTGGCGTGCACTGCACAGGTGCTCTGGCAGGGTGACAGTTGGCCTAGCTAATGGCAAACACAGACTGGAACTATATTTACATAATGAAGCATGATCAATTGCACCCCACGTTAAACCCACTGACAACGCACTAGTGACTAGCAAAGCTACACATGTGGAAAATAATTTCCAAAAGCAAGTTCTCAATGGCAACTTAACATTGCACGTGAGGTTTTCCTTTGGATGTAATAAATTTATATTTGCAAAGAACCCTGTGTGCACTTTAAGTTCGGGTTCATTAAATCATTCCTTGTGTGTTGGAGGAAAATGGGGATGCCACAGACCAGCCAATACCACTTTCACTTTTCACATCTAATAAATAATCCATTGCACCTGCCAAGGAATAAGCTTTCACATGCTTCCCAAAAAACCTAGTTAAGATGGTATTTATTTTTTCTTGATTTTAGATGTTATGCCCCCTAACGTGCTTTAAAATACACATTTTGCACAATAATACTTTCCACACCTCCAGAGCCCTTACCGTCGGCTTCTTCTACTTCAAAGTATCTGTAGTTGAAATGGATAGTAGGAGCATGAGGATTCTTGGGGTGGATAACAGAGCTCACACCCATAGCACAAAACGGCAATTTACCTGGAAAGTAAAACATGCAGTGAGCTGCGCTCGATCACCTGGCTTGATACAAATTAACTCCAACATGGTTTCTGAATCAATCTTCAAAGGCTGCTTTTCAATTGGTCTCTTAAAATATAATTTTTAAAAAGTAACTGTATCGGGCTTCCCTGGTGGCGCAGTGGTTGAGAGTCCGCCTGCCGATGCAGGGGACACAGGTTCGTGCCCCGGTCCGGGAAGATCCCACATGCCGTGGAGCGGCTGGGCCCATGAGCCATGGCCACTGAGCCTGTGCGTCCGGAGCCTGTGCTCTGCAACGGGAGAGGCCACAACAGTGAGAGGCCTGCGCACCACAAAAAAAAAAAAAAAAAGTAACTGTGTCTTCAAGTCCATTCTCTACGTCTGCGTCTTTATTCCTGTCCTGCCCCTAGGTTCTTCGTAACTGTGGACATATATACACTACCAAATGTAAAATCGATAGCTAGTGGGATGCAGCCGCATAGCCCAGGGAGATCAGCTCGGTGCTTTGCGACCACCTAGAGGGGTGGGATAGGGAGGGTGGGAGGGAGACGCAAGAGGGAGGAGATACGGGGACATATGTATATGTATAGCTGGTTCACTTTGTTATAAAGCAGAAACGAACACACCATTGTAAAGCAATGATACTCCAATAAAGATGTTAAAAAAAAAAAGTAATTGTGAACACGCTGAGCTGGCATAGGCACCCAGATGGAATTTTACAGAAGCAATATGTACTTTATAAATAAAACTTGCGGGGGGAAAAGGTTTACAATCTCCTATTAAAGGAGATTGTCTGATTTACCATCTTTCGTCTTCAGCTTCTTTCCTCTGCTTTTCATCTGTTTTGCTGCTTCCTCAGAAAGATTTCCATGAACGACAGAAATGCTCACCCCGGCCTTTTCAAAAACACGCCCATCTTGAAGTACACAGCTGATGCCACCACCCCCTGTTTATGGAATGTAAAATGAGGAGAGAATGTAAGGGGGTATGCGAAGTTAAACACAACTGCTGCATGAAGGTGGTGGGATTAGGAGTTATTTCCCTCCTCTATTTCCCAAATCTTCCATAATATCAGCACATTTATAATTTTTAAGTACAAGAAAATTAGATAACCAGCTTAGCTTTATGACATTTGCTACTGATCATGGGTGAATATTTTATCTCCCCACACCACCCAACCGAATACTCTTCTACATCCTTATGTCATCATCTAAAATGAATCACTGGAATAGTTTCCCTTCAAATAAGACTGTTCAGAATGGCAGCTGTTGGTTGTGATACATGAGAGAAAGCTAAGATTAAAAACAGGAATAAGTACATTCAAAGAGTGTTCCAGTATTGCCAAATTTAAGAGCTCCAAATTGTTTCAATTGTTTTTTCTCCGTGTGCTGTTTGCCTTTTAATTTTGTTTACAGGTAATTAAAAAACAGATACTGAAATGCTTAAGGAATTCGGAAGCTTGAACTGAGTGAGTCACACATTAACATTTAGGTATATGAGCTTTACTACTAGTAGCTGGTTTGTTTTTTGAAGACACTAGAGGTACCACAAGAGTTAACTGTTTCATGAAGCTTCATGTTTGGCTTGTTTTATTTCTTTTTCTTTTTTTTTTGGCTTGTTTTATTTCTAAAAATTTTTAGAGCTGGATGGGACATGAGATGATCCAGTATGACCCTTGTATATTTCAAATGAGAAAACTGAGGCCCAGAAAGGCAAAATACTTTCTCCAAAAACACACAACTAGTAAGTGGCCCAAACAATTTGTCTCAGTGCTTTCTAAGCATCAGACAATATTTGCAGCACTTCAAATATATACACCTTATTTTATCCTTATAATACATTCATATGTTATTTATAATTTCATTTCATAGATGAGGAAACAGAGGCACAAAAAGTAACTACTGAAGGTCACACAGCTAGTCCAGGCTGTGTCCTGATTCAACAGTCTTCACTTAAAAAATTAGAAGATGGAGGACTTCCCTGGTGGCAGTGGTTAAGAATCTGCCTGCCAATGCAGGGGACAGGGGTTCGAGCCCTGGTCCTGGAAGATCCCACATGCCGCGGAGCAACTAAGCCCGTGCACCACAACTACTGAGCCTGCGCTCTAGAGCCTGTGAGCCACAACTACTGAGCCCACGTGCCACAACTACCGAAGCCCACGTGCCTAGAGCCTGTGCTCCGCAACAAGCCACCCCAATGAGAAGCCCACGCGCCCCAACAAAGAGTAGCTCCTGCTCACCACAACTAGAGAAAACCTGCGCGCAGCAACCAAGACCCAACACAGCCAAAAATAAATTAATTAAAAAAAAAATTACAAGATGGAAAACACTATGAAAACCAGATTTAACTTCATTTAAAATAAATATGGCAGTATCACAGCCCCAAATCAGCTGATGAGAAGTTGCTGCAGTAGTCCCAGGTAAGAAGAATCAGAAATCCTTTAAGTTTATGACCAAGATGTAAGGTTTCACTATGTAGGCAATAACATGGTCATGAATGTAGGACGCTATAAGAACTAGGTTTTAATACTTAAGTATTTTACCAGTGGAAATAAAGATTTTCCTGGCACGAAATCTGATGGGTACATTTGGCAGAACTACTGACAAGCCAGGTCAAGTATTTCTTGCGCAACCTGGTGAAAAGACACAATGACACAATAACTCCCTCAGCTGGAGGAGACTGGTTGACCCTTAGTAAAGAGGAGATGACTTTCTTCTTCCATCTCCAAAGGAAGAGAAAGGGTAAACGCACCCAGAGAAGCAGAGGAAATGTGGAGAAAATCTATGCTGAGTTACAACCTTGGACATCCAAGCCTGTTGGCTAAAACTGACCTTAAGACTTGTGTGGAAAATGCCATATAAAATTGCAAAGATTTTTTAAATGTCCAGTACTAGAGTGACAGAAGATTTGGGTCCACACCTGCAAGATGACGGCTGATGACCCTGTCAGTGTCAATCGTTTTAAAGGTGTCCCTTTTAACCTAGCAGCCGCTGTGTAGGTACCCCTTTCCTTACTCCCATCCCCTATTCCGAGTCATTTTCTGCCTGCAAACTAAAGCCCGACCTCTCTTCCCCATCTCCACCTCCCGCTAGGGGCCGACCTCCTCACCTTCCTTCCTCTCCCACCGGTCCACAGAGAAGCGGGCGCCCCCGTCCACCTGTGCCAGCGCCTGGCACACCTGGGCCTGGGTCTCCAGGATCAGCAGCTCCATCTTGGTCTTCATGTCGTCCGGCCTCCTCCGCAGCTCGTGCAGGTCGGTTACAGGTGAGGCCATGAAGCAGCTGCAGCGACGGGCCAGCTCGTCGTCCTCCTCCGGCCTCCCCGGCGAGGGGCTCGGCGCCCCCGAGCTCTTGCTCACCATCTCCGCCCGCTCCACGTGCCCGAAGGCGGCGGCGGCCAGCCCGGCCAGCCCCGCCAGCCCCGCGGCCAGCCCGGTCCACAGCCGGGGACCGCCTCCCGCAGTAGGGCCGTACCCCAGCCCGCGGCTCTGCTCGGGGCAAGCGGTGCCAGGGGGGCGACAGAAGCGTCCGGCCGCGCAGCGCAGGGACCAAGAGCGCAGCTCCCCGCAGCCGCCCCGCGCCGCGAGCCAGCAGGGGCCCGCGCTCAGCCTGCCCAGGTGCATGGCCATGCTCCCGCAGTGTCACCCTGGGCAGTGCCCACCTCCCGCAGACAGGCCCCTGAGCCCCCTGGAGTCTCGAGCGGCGAGCGGCGAGCGGCGAGCGGCGCGGTCAACCTCGCGGAAAAGAGCTACTACCGGGTCGGCTGCCCGGCGTAGAATGCCGGGAGCTGTAGTCCTGGCTCCTATCGCCGCCTGCAGGGGCGCGCCCGGGAGATAAAAGAATCCACCGTCCCCAGAAGGGCGGGTCCCGCGGGTAGAGAACTGGGGTGCTGGGTAGGAGAGGGCAGTGGAAGCGAAGGCGGAGATAAAAGAGGCCGTCTTGTCACGTACGACTTCTGGTCTGCGGTTCACCCAATCACAGGGAGAAGACAAAGTAGGGCTGGATGCGCTGAGGGCTAACCGGAGAGAAATGTGGCCAGAGACCCCTGCCCGCCAAGTATTTCTCACGTTTAGTACTTCCAGCAACTCCAGTAAGCTAGGCAGGACAGACATTCACACTCCTTCCTCTTCTCACCCCCAGCGCGCGCGCGCACACACACACACGTTAAGAAAAATGAGGAAAGAAGCTAACATAGATTTGATAGATTTTTTTGTACCTGTAACCATGCCACAGTTCCATGTTGTCTGGACATAAGAGTGTAAGAAGGACTGTCATGGGCTAATTCGTCCCTTAAGTCTCCAAGATGATTTTAATTTCTAGTAGTAGATAATTACGTAAGCCACTGGTGGTAGTTTCTACGTTTTTTCTTGGTGGCTAGATGCAGTGATGGAAATTCCATGGCTGCGGGTCAAAACAGTTTTTCAAGGCAGTATACTTTATCATCCACAACAGCATCCAGCAGCTCTTACACAGAGCATATTGTTAGCTGGGTGGGCATGCTTGACTCTCTAGCAGATTCAATGAGTGTTAAAGGCCTGGATTAAGAAGTGAATAAAGTACGTTGGGGGAAGCTTTTAGCTGTAGTGTGACTTGCCGGGAGGCTGAGTTGGCAAAGGAAAGAAAAGATGAGAACTATCACTGTATAATGCAGCCCACTGCAGGGAACATGGGGGCTCAGTGAGCACCAAGAGGGGACCAAAGCCAGCCTGGAAGCCTGGCAGGTCTTTTGGCAGGGGAGACACCAGAGCTGAAAAACCTTAAGGAGGTTTAGCCCTCAACAGGGTGAGGGAGGGTCTGGGAGCTCTGTAGGCGAGGGATTAAGAAACATTAGCTGAATGGGAACATATATATATGTATAACTGATTCACTTTTTTATAAAGCAGAAACTAACACACCATTGTAAAGCAATTATACTCCAATAAAGACGTAAAAAAAAAAAAAAGAAAGAAACATTAGCTGGGTATTAACCCTCCTTGACTGGTCTAGACCATTGAAAAGAATACCTCAAGGTGTAAGGGAGGAGGTGAAGGACAGATGGTGTCTGTGTTCAGAGAAGAAAGATCCACAGGGCAGTTTGGGGCCTCAGCCCTATCAGGGATATCCTTGCTGCATCCTGGATCCTGGGCCTATGCACCTGCCCACAATCACTTTGTCACTCCTAATCCCATTCCTGCCTCACCTCTCTCTACCTGGGCAACTCTTCTGTGCCTTTCAGAACTGGGATCTGGCTTCACCTCCCACTGATGCCATCCCTGACACCCCCAGGCTGACTTGGATAGCATCTTCTCCTCCTCTAGCCTCCTGTGCTCACCCCTACCTAACACTTGTCCTACAGACAACACATCTGTCTACCCCACCAGACTGTGAGCTTCGTGAGAGCAGAGTCTTTGTATCCCCAGCACCTACCACAATGCCTAGCATGTGGTTGGCTCTGAATGTTTATAGAATGAGTGAACAGAGAGAGGGCAGACTGAGCAGGAGAAACTGCCAGATGCTCCGAAGGAATCAAGAAGAAAGAGTGTTGTGAGACAGTGAGATGTGAGGGGAGAGGGAGAGGGGGCAAAATTGATGAAGGGGGTTAAAAGGTACAAACTTTCAGTTATAAAATAAGTAAGTCCTGGGGATGTAAGATACAGCATGATGACTATAGTTAACAATACTATACTGTGTATTTGAAAGTTGCTAAAAGAGTAGATCTTAAAAGTTCTTATCACAAGAAAAAAAATTTGTAACTATGTGTGGTGATGGATGTTAACTAGTTAATTGCAATGATCATTTTGCAATAGATACATATATAAAATCATTAGATTGTACACCTAAAGCTAATATTACATGTCAATTATACCTTAATGTTTTAAAAAACAGAAAAAGAACTATCACTCAAGGAAGGCTTTGTTTGCCTTTTCTAGATGCCTGTGATGGGGTTTGACTGAGCCTGGTGGTGATAAGTGAACCTCATTAATGAAAAGGAACCTCTCTGGCCCATTTCCTTTAAGAACCCCCTTCATTATTGCTCGAATTCTGAGAATACCCAAAAAGTTAGTAAAAGATAAGCAGGCACAGGCTGTTTTGAACATTTGCCTGGTCAGATAGGCTGGACTTGAGCCCAATTGTGTGCTAGTTTCCAGGTTTCCACCCCTCCCCACCCTTAGCCTTTCTATGTGCAGGGCCTCTCTCATTTCCTCCTCTGGTTTCCAGCGCCTTCCCTACATTCACCTTGTTATGGTACACTTAAGAAAGACCTTAACAGCCTGATTAGTGTGAGTTTAAACCACACTTCCTAGGGGTTCAAATTATCTCCAAGGAGGATACTTGTATGTAAGTGTTATTTGTTGGGGTGGAGTAAAAGGCATCCCCTTGTCAAGCAATTTCAAGCATCAGAAAGCTGACAGGGACAAATCATACGTTTAGAGTAAGTTGTAAGACATAAGGTGTAAGGTAGATATTCTCACCCTTTTTGAACCCAGTTTCCTGCACTGCTGTGTGTTCTGTGTGACCCTACCAGCCAAAATGATTCTGACTAGACTTATACAAACTCATGAGGTATAGGTATATTAGTATCATTTTTCAAACACCACATGCTTCCCAGAATCCTTATGAACTTTACCCCTCCTCTCTGCCCCAAAGCTCTGTTGAACATAACTGACTTGAGGCCTGATGATGGTATATGAGTCTGCCCTTTTCTGGAGAGGATTAGAAAAGACTCTGACATCCCTCTGGCAGATTTTCTGCCTTCTAAAAACACACAGTCATACTTCCCAGTAACTTTACTAAATTGTACTGCTTTCATCAATTCCCAAATTTTGAGAGCCAAACTTAAGAAATGTATTGGGTTGGCCAAAAGGTTAGTTCAGGTTTTTCATAAGATGGTATGAAAAACCTGAACGAACCTTTTGGCCAACCCAATATTATTCAAGTGACTCAGCTCTGTTATTTTCTGCTAGATACAGAAACTCAGGATAATTATAAATTGTGTTGCCAAACAGATATGTTTGCCTTGGCAAACTTCTGCCAATTTATCCAAAATTCTAATGAGGGTGGTCATGGGTGATAGTAGTGAGATTAGCAAAGAAGTGGAATTTTTGAGATTTTTACTCAATTTTTGTCCTAGAATTTGCATTTTAAATTTTTAGGATTTTGGAGGCAAATATTTACACAAATCATTAAAATAATTGTTTCTTAAAGCTAATGTAGCCTAAATATCTAATTCAATTTGGTGTTGCTAATTTGTTTTTTCTCTAACTGAAGTAATTTTTTTTATTGGAGCATAGTTGCTTTACAGTGTTGTGTTAGTTTCTGCTGTACAGCAAAGTGAATCAGTTATACACATATATATATCCCCTCCTTTTTGGATTTCCTTCCCATTTAAGTCACCACAGAGCACTGAGTAGAGTTCCCTGTGATATACAGTAGGTTCTTGTTAGTTATCTATTTTATACATAGTAGTGTATATATGTCAATCCCAATCTCCCAGTTCATCCCACCCCACCCCCGTCCCCCCTTGGTGCCCATACATTGGTTATCTACGTCTGTGTCTCTATTTCTGCTTTGCAAGTAGGTTCATCAGTACCATTTTTCTAGATTCTACATATATGTATTAATATATGAAATTTATTTTTCTCTTTCTAACTTATTTCACCCTGTATGACAGTCTCTAGGTCCATCCACGTCTCTGCAAATGGCACAATTTTGTTCCTTCTTATGGCTGAGTAATATTCCATTGTATATAGTACCACATCTTCTTTATCCATTCCTCTGTTGATGGACATTGAAGTTGCTTCCATGTCTTGGCTATTGTAAATAGTGCTGCAATGAACATTGGGGTGCATGTATCTTTTGGAATTATGATTTTCTCCAGATATATGCCCAGGAGTTGGATTGCTGGGTCATATGGTAGTTCTATTTTTAGTTTTTTAAGGAACCTCCATACTGTTCTCCATAGTGGCTGTATCAATTTACATTCCCACCAACAGTGTAAGAGGGTTCCCTTTTCTCCACACCCTCTCCAGCATTTATTGTTTGTAGATTTTTTTGATGATGGTCATTCCAACCAGTGTGAAGTGATATCTCATTGTAGCTTTGATTTGCTTTTCTCTAATAATTAGTGATGTTGAGCATCTTTTCATGTGTTTGTTGGCCATCTGTATGTCTTCCCTGGAGAAATGTCTATTAGGTGTTCTGCCCATTTTTTGGTTAGGTTGTTTGTTTGTTTGTTTGTTTTATTCAAACAGAAAGTCACAAAATTATAATCATCCTCATCAGTTCACTCAGTCCCATATAATTAATTTTTTTTTCATCTTGATCTTTTGTTAGCACTTTTATAAATTCATCAGTTTTCCATTAGAGTTCTGAAAATGCTTATTCATTCAGTTCAGCAGCATAGTCTGCTGAACTGAACAGGTTTACCAGAAACCTGTACTTGTCAGAGTCTTTTCCATGAATTCCTTGAAGATGAAACCCTTTTATAGGAACATTTTTGTGAAAGCATCAGAGTACACCCAGAACTGTCTGTAAATGACAAAAGGCTTAAAAATGACTACAGTTAAAGATTTGATGAAAGTTCATAATAATGCAATTGACAAGGCAATTTAGTTATTTCTGAGATATACATTTTAAAGTAATAACTAGAATTAAGAGTTATAACATTATACCAGAACATATACGATTTTTAGAAATTTTATGTAATGTCTGAAACATTTATATTAACATATTTCCATACAAATAACCCAAAGAAAGTTTAGTATTAGTTGTTTTGTTTGTTTGTTTATACTGCAAGTTCTTATTAGTCATCAATTTTATACACATCAGTGTATACATGTCAATCCCAATCACCCAATTCAGCACACCACCATCCCCACCCCACCGCGGTTTTCCCCCTTGGTGTCCATACGTTTGTTCTCTACATCTGTGTCTCAACTTCTGCCCTGCAAACTAGTTCATCTGTACCATTTTTCTAGGTTCCATATACGTGCGTTAATATACGATATTTGTTTTTCTCTTTCTGACTTTGTTTTTTTTTGATGTTGAGCTGCATGAACTATTTGTATATTTTGGAGATTAATCTCTTGTCAGTTGCTTCATTTGCAAATATTTTCTCCCATTCTGATGGTTGTCTTTTCATCTTGTTTATGGCTTCCTTTGCTGTGCAAAAGCTTTTAAGTTTAATTTGGTCCCATTTGTTTATTTTTGTTTTTATTTTCATTACTCTAGGAGTGGGTCAAAAAAAGATCTTGCTGTGATTTATGTAACTAAAGTAATTTTAAAATTAGTTTTTCATAGAGGTGTAGATACCACCCAAATATTCCAGAAAAATTTGATTAAATAGAGAAAGCCATGGTCCTGCCCCTTATATCTTTTATGTTCTGCCTTTAGCCCCTCTATAATTCTTTCCTATAGTAATATGTATGTGATATCTGGAGTTACAGCACCATTTTGTGACCAAGATTAAGAAAGTCCCATGAAAAAGTTTGCACAGCAGTAAGATTGAAGGAGCCTGGGTCCTGGTTACATCCTTGAGCAGATGCACTAGCCCTGGGCTGCCTACCTTTGGGTTGTTATTATATGAGAAAAAATAAATTAAGGTACTGGTTGTCAGGTTTTCTTTTACTTGCAGCTTAAGTCTTTCTAATACTCTAGTTCTTCCTTGTTCGTTCAGATGCCCACCCTGGAACAAATCCACAATGGCTGGGGTAGGAGATAGGATCATGTTAGAACACAGGGGACCTCCCCCTATAATTAGTGTTGGAGAGAATGAGTGGTGAGTGTGGGATGTCATTTCTAGAAAAGGGGAAATATGGTAAGCAAACAATAGCATAAATGCCCAATTTAGAGAGAAATTTTTGAAGATTATCCCAGGTATTGAGCCTGTGGATCTGAGATTAACAAAAATATGAAATTCAGAAAGAAGAACTAGCAAGTATAGGGGGGACAGGAGGTAATCACTTTGATCCAGACAGTTGTTAAAAGAGTTGTTTCCACCAGTTTAGCCAAAGCTCTCCAGAAGTCCATTTGCCCGGATACAGCAGTTTCCTGGCCACCTACCCCTTCACTATACAATGCTCTCAACATCCATTCTAGGAGGCTTAAGAATATCATGGGTCAGCTGAAAGGTGTGGGGGAGGAATCATGTGGGAAAATGTTAGGGACAAAGTGTTGGGATACATGCAGGTGTCCCTTCTGTTAGGCAACCAAGGAACAATGGGCATTGGGCTGCTGTTGAGTAATCCTCACCAGACAGAAATGAGAATGACATTTAACATTGCTCCTGGGTACCTGCCTCCATGATGATTTCGTGACCCTAGCAACCAATGGTATTTGCAGAAGAGATGCAAAGCTGCTCCCATTCATGCCATGGAGAATTCATCTCATTTGGTGGACTAGAATACTCTCCTGGAAAATACACATTTAAAACCTTTTAACTTAAACCCATATCAACATCTTACTAAGCTTAGGAGTCGAGAATTGGTTTCCTTTGTTCTTGTATCTAACTAGAGTGACATTTTCTCCGATGCCTAACTGTTTAGCTAGGACCAGAACTTGCTTCTAAAAGTGATGGTGTTGAATGAATGCAGAGGGAGGGGAAGCACATTTAAAGTACTCTCTCTTATTGCAGACACATTGAATTTAAGATGCTGGTGGGCTGTGTAAATCAAAATGTGGGTCCAGAAAGGGGTAAGGACTGGAAGGGTAGGTTTGTGAGATACCCACAGCTGGAATGATGAAAAGTTCACAGAAGAACTTTTAGAACAAAAGGATAAAGGGTTCAAAGTCCGAAGACAGAGCACAAGACACATTTAATGACAAAAGAAACAAGAAGTCTTGGCACCTTTGGTGCTATGTCCCAGAGGCATAGGGTGGGGGGCATCAAGGAGGAGAGTGTGGCCAGTGGACAGAAAGCTGCACTTTCTGATCAGAGAACTTAAGTGCTGAGTACCAGATACTAAAAATTATGAAGTCACTGGATGCCTTTGAGACAAAAGCTTCAGAGAACCAGATGACGTGGCAGGTAATTTAAAAGAATATATAGAACAATAGTAGCTCAGGGTGGGCAGTTATAAGATTGATCTTTTGTCTGAGTTGGAAGACTTGAGCATGTTTTTGGTTTTTGTTTGTTTGTTTTTTGCTGAGAGGAGTGAGGCAACAGAGAGAACTAAAAATGCAACAACGTGCACCGCTAGGAGACCCCGTGACCAGACCCAAGTTTTAATTCCTTTGCTCTTTTTCCCAAATTGAACCATTCAGCCTCCATTCAGAGAGCACAAAGGTCAAGGGGAATGGGAATGAGATTGGGGGAAAGGATTAAACACTTTTGGTCCTGATATATGTACCTTCAAGGGACCAGGCTTTCTTGCTCCAAATAGTTGGTCCTACCCTCACCCTCATTCTAACCGGTTCCCAGGCAGCCTTAATGTCCTAGCCTCAACTGTAACCAAAGGGTTATGAGAACTTTGTGGAGTAACTATTCTTGGTCAAACTGGATCCTGGTCATTCATTCTTCCTATAGACACTCATTTATCACTTTCTATGTGCTATGTTCAAAACAACCCCATAAAAGACGTAACCACTCTTATTACCCTCACATGATGAATCAGGAAACTGAAGTTTAGGTTTAGACAGAGACCAAGTGTAGACCTTGTTTCTAATGCTGTCTTTTTTTTTTTTTTGCGGTACGCAGGCCTCTCACTGTTGTGGCCTCTCCCGTTGCGGAGCACAGGCTCCGGACGCGCAGGCTCAGCGGCCATGGCTCACAGGCCCAGCCGCTCCACGGCATGTGGGATCTTCCCGGACAGGGGCACGAACCCGCGTCCCCTGCATCGGCAGGCGGACTCTCAACCACTGCGCCACCAGGGAAGCCCCTCTAATGCTGTCTTAACATTACTGCACTGTTCTTCATCTGACCCAGAGTCACTGTCCACTAAAACAATGAAACCAATATTTTCTAAATACCTGCACCTTATTAGGAACTTCAGAGTATGCAAAGGAGCTAATACCCTTCTCCCACCCTCCTAGAAAGAGATTCCATTTGAGCCACCTCTTTAAATGAAATACCACACAGGCAGTCCCCATTCTGCATGGTACTTTGGGATCATAAAAATGACCATGCACACAGAAGCCAGAAAAATCAATCTTAATAATCAATGTGAAAAAAACTGATTGTTTTGTGATTTTTTTTTTTAGTGTTTATTTTTACTTGTTGACAGTTTGCTTTATTTATTTATTTATTTATGGCTGTGTTGGGTCCTCGTCTCCGCGCGAGGGCTTTCTCCAGTCACGGCAAGCAGGGGCCACTCCTCATCGCGGTGCGCGGGCCTCTCACTATCACGGCCTCTCTTGTTGCGGAGCACAGGCTCCGGACGCGCAGGCTCAGTAGTTGTGGCCCACGGGCCCAGTCGCTACACGGCACGTGGGATCCTCCCAGACCAGGGCCCAAACCCGTGTCCCCTGCACCGGCAGGCAGACTCCCAACCACTGCGTCACCAGGGAAGCCCTCTTTTGTGATCTTTAAAAATGTTTTGTCAAAACGTTAAAGATGTAGCTACTGTAAGTTATAAATGAAAAAATATCAAAACTAGTAGTTATTTAGTACAATGCAATTTAAAGCATTAGAAACATTCAGAAGTAAAGTGTTTTATTTCTTTGCACTTATCAAGAATAGTTTCAACAGTGTTTGCCTTTTTTTTGTTGTATATCTTTATGATATGGAACGAGCATTTTTTCTATGCCTTGGTGAACTGTCAGGCTCCTTTCTAAGTTTGGATTAGCTTCCAATATTTTATCCTTTGTGCTTTCAGTGTTGTGAAATATTCCAAGAGTTCCTTTAATGTCAAGGTTTTTTGTTTGTTTATTTGTTTACCAGCATGACTTCCTCTGGGACATCTTTAGCTGGCTTGTCATAACCATTTTCTTCATTTATGTCAATAAGTAAACCTTCACTAAGTTCCTGTGATGCTTAATTTTATGTGTCAACTTGGTTGGGCCATCGTGTCCAGATATTTGGTCAAATTTTGGACTGCAATATCAGCTTTCACCTCGGTCTCCAGTGTACTGGTTCACTATGCAGATTTTGGACTTGCCAACCTCCATAGTCATGGGATCAATTCCTTAAAGTAAGTCTCTCACTATGTATATATAAACATATCCTATTGGTTCTGTTTCTCTGGAGAACGCCTACACAGTTCCTCTGGCTAAATATCTGTCTCAAACAGTGGTGGTGATGACATTTCCATGGTCAGCTTTTTCTAATTCTGTTTATATTCAATTAGAATTTCACTTTTTGTCGCTTTAGTACACTTTCGTCTCTATTGTCCAGTTACCTCTTTCAGTTTCATTTTTGTAAAATGTCACATGAGTTTATTACTGTTAGACAAAGAAGCAACATAGCTACACACTTTGCTCTTGGTATAGGCTCCGGACGCGCAGGCTCAGCGGCCATGGCTCATGGGCCCAGCCGCTCCGCGGCATGTGGGATTCTCCTGGACCGGGGCACGAACCCACATCCCCTGCATCAGCAGGCGGACTCTCAACCACTGCGCCACCAGGGAAGCCCCTGTAGTATGTATATGTTAATTCCAACCTCCTAATTTATCCTCCCCACTGCCACATTTTCCCCCTTTGGTAACCATAAGTTTGTTTTCAAAGTCTGTGAGTCTGTTTCCATTTTTAAGTAAGTTCATTTGTATCATTTTTTTTAATTCCACATATAAGTTATATAATTGGTATTTGTCTTTCTCTGTCTGACTTAATTCACTTAGTATGATAACCTCTAGGTCCATCCATGTTGCTGCAAATGGCATTATTTCATTCTTTTTCATAGCTGAGTAATATTCCATTGTATATATGTACCTTACCTTACCTTATATATGTACCTTATATATATGTACCTTACCTTACCTTATATATGTACCTTATATATGTAAAGAAGATAAAATCTTCTTTATCCATTCCTCTGTCGATGGACATTTAGGTTGCTACAAACAGCCTTTCAAAAAAAGTAATGTGATTGGTCAGTGAATATCATGTGCACCTGTTATTTATGTAGTGATTTGTGGACTGAAGAGCTAGCACAAAGTTTGTGCTTTATTTTTTATTTTTTTAACATCTTTATTGGAGTATAATTGCTTTACAATGGTGTGTTAGTTTCTGCTTTATAACAGAGTGAATCAGCTATACATATACATATGTCCCCATATCTCCTCCCTCTTGCATCTCCCTCCCACCCTGCCTATCCAACCCCTTTAGGTGGTCACAATGCACCGAGCTGATCTCCGTGTGCTATACGGCTTGCATTTTATATATCCATCTTTATCTCTATCTACCGTGTGTGTGTGTGTGTGTGTGTGTCTGTGTGTGTGTGGTAACTGAAATTTTAACTATGTTGTTGGGGAGCTGGTGATATTTAACTAAACCATGGTAACTAACTGAAATTTGTGCATATTGAGGTCATGCAATTCAAGGACTGCCTGTATTTACTTTTGAATTGATTGTCTAGGTCCATAATTAATAAATCTCTACCATGAAGGGCAATAAAGCAAAGAAAACAGGTTCTCAGCTGAATCAGCAGCATCTCTGTAAAAATACTACCATTCTGTCATTCTTGAAATATCTGATACTTGTTTTCTTGCCTATTTTCTGTGAATAACTGGCTGCTTATAGAATCACATAAAAATGTTCAAATATAGAAAGTGGTTTGTGGCAAAGACAACTATTTGTCCACCGAAAATCCATTCTCCTCTTCTTCCTTTAATTATGGTACTCCAGGTTTTAGTGGGGCATATAGCTGCCTCACTGAAGACTACATTCCCACCCTCTCTTGAAGCTTATGGCCAAATTCTGGTCTATGGGATGTGAACAAAACTGTTGTATGCCACTTCTGGGTTTGTTCTTAAAAGGAAGGGCTGTGTTCTTCCCTGGTCTTTTCTCCATTGGCTGGGATACAGATGTAAGAGCAGGAAGTGGAGCAGTTATTTTGAACCCAAAATGGAATCTGTGTTAAGTGTAGATGTCAGGGCTACTACCTCTGGACAGTTATATCAAAGAGAATAAACTTCAATCTTGTTTTAGCCACTACATTTTGGGGTCTTTTTGTTACAGACATTTAACTCTAACCTAAAAAAATCCATGGATGGTTTCCTGTTTGGGAATAAGCTATAGCCTAACATAGTAATACAGGGGATTTATATATATCACACTAAATAGTTAATTGATTCTCCTCCCTTCCAACCCTAACTGAAAGAGGATAAGAAAAAAAAAAAAACAGAAGGCTCTAAGTATAATCCTCTTCTGAGAGAATAAATTGAGCAGAACCTACTGAAGACAATTAATGATATAATGAAGCCACCACAGATAAGATGAGTAAAATCTGCCACTCCACAATGTGGATTTGATATTCCACATTTATCAGTTACTGTGCACTAAGGCTATGAGCCTCTATTCCTAGTAACCAGATGTGCTGGTATGGAGGCTTCCAATAATTAAATCGAATTCCCAGGAACTGCTGAGGTCTGATGAGAGACAGTTACTGGCAATATTTACATAACTTTTGTGACAAAATTAATTTAATGTAGTGTCAATCAGTTAAGTCATTGACATGGAAATAATTTACCCTGATACAGTTCTTAAAATTTGTACATCGTGGGGGCTTCCCTAGTGGTGCAGTGGTTGAGGTTCTGCCTGCCAATGCAGGGGACACGGGTTCGAGCCCTGGTCTGGGAAGATCCCACATGCCGCGGAGCAAATAGGCCCGTGAGCCACAACTACTGAGCCTGCACGTCTGGAGCTTGTGCTCCGCGACAAGAGAGGCTACGACAGTGAGAGGCCCACGCACGCGATGAAGTGTGGCCCCTGCTCGCCGCAACTAGAGAAAGCCCTCGCACAGAAACGAAGACCCAACACAGCCAAAAAAATAAATTAATAAATTAAAAAAAAATGTGTACATCATGAAATGTGGCTCTTTTGTAAGGAACTGATAAAAGATCTGATTCAACACCAACAAACGTGTAATACTCATGTATATACACTAGAGGGCACTCACCTTCTACTATTTTCTATTTGAGCTACATTTACCATAATGGCTTTCAAACAAGTGTATAGAAGAATCACCTTGGGAATCTTATTTGAAACGTATACCCTTAGGTTGTGAAGGAGGCTGTGAATATGTATTTTAGTAAGAGGCTATAAGGGAGCATGGTTAAGAGGATGGCTCGTGAAGCCTGACCACCAGCGTTTGAAACCTGGTTTTGCCACTTATGAACTTGGACAATTATTTAACCTCTCTGTGCCTCGGTTTCCTCATCCATCAGATGAAGTTAGAAATAGCACCTACCTCTTAGGGTTGTTGTAATGATTAAAAGAGTTAACCTAGAACATACAGCCTAATGTCTGGCAATAAATATTCACTCTATTATTAGAAGATTTTTTTGTTTTTGTTTTTGTTTTGTTTTGTTTCATTTGGTTGGTTGTTTTGGTTTACCCAAAGAGTTTTATTTGGGCAGACCTGGGGACTGGGAGGGCCTGCACATAAAAGAAGGTGTTGGGTCTCTTGGTGGTGAAGCATGGCTTGTGCTGACAACACAGGACCTGGTGGGGCAGCCGGAAGTTGATCTTGGAGTCATGGAATTGCTTGACTGATGGTGGGGGACACCTGCTGGTTGCAACCTCCTCCACCTTCATGATCTGGATCGAGTGGGCCCAGGCGCGGGGCCGGGCGCCCACGTCGTGGTCTGCAGGGCTCAGGAGGGCACAGGGTGAATTGTACATCCCCCCAAACCTCCCATCACGTGGAGGGGAGGTGGGCACTTGGGAACCCGGTGGTCACAGCATCTGGTCCCAGCAGGCACTGGCTACCAGGGGTGTAGACCCTCCAAATTCACTTTGAGAGGCACGACCACAGCCCACAAAGGCAACGAGATCCACTTGCTGGTAGCACCTCTGTTTAAATTGCTGCTATATGAAACAGCAGTTCTTGGGGCTATGGCCTTAGAAGTGTTTAATAAAGATGCTCATTGATTTTGTTCGAAAGAGACTTGAGAACCATGCTTGAGAAACACAGGACTCTTTTTAAAAGAAAAAAGATATTTTCAACATTCTACCCAGCTGGGGTGAGACTTCAGGCTTTAACCCCTGCTAGAGTGAAAACGGAATGGCAGGAACCAAAGGTACAGGGTGGAGAACGGAGCAGGATGAAGCTGGTCTTCGTATGTTCTTCCAGAGAGTTTGTATTTTATTCAGAAGTCAGTGGAAATTCATCTAAGACACTGAGGGAGAAGATGGCATAATCAGATTGATATTTGAGATAGATCACTCTGCAAGTGGAGTGGGGGATGGAGAGTGAGTGGTGATGCTGAGGCAGATAGATAGGGGAGGTCAGGTAGATGCAGTACTGCTACTTTTCCATCCTACGGAATGGTCTCCAGAAAGCATTACAGTTATTTACATTAGTGACTCCAGTATTAATAATTTGAAGCTTATATATGCTTTCTTCTTAGTTCAAAATAGAGTGGAGTTTGTAATGAAGCACTCTACCTACCCTATGATTTATACACACTATAGAGTATACAGTACCTGGCAGGCATCCTCCCTAGGTTTTTTTTTTTTTTTTTTTTTTTTGATTGATTTATGGCTGTGTTGGGTCTTCGTTTATGTGCAAGGGCTTTCTCTAGTTGTGGCAAGCGGGGGCCACTCTTCATCGCACGTGCAGGCTCAGTAATTGTGGCTCACGGGCCCAGTTGCTCCGCAGCATGTGGGATCTTCCCAGACCAGGGCTCGAACCCGTGTCCCCTGCATTGGCAGGCAGATTCTCAACCACTGCGCCACCAGGGAAGCCCCTCCCTAGGTTTCGAGGCAGTCACCAACTGCCTCACAACACCAGAGGCTGTAAAAGGGGCACATTTTGCATCCTGACTTGAGATACTGTAGAGATTGGGGTAGATTTCCAGTAGCCATGGCAGCTTTGAAGTGTCTGACCGAAAAGGTTTAAAATAAACTTCAGTTCTGCTCTATCACTTCCTCAGCCAGAAGGGGAGGAGCTGCCAGTGGGGTGGGAGGAGTGGAGGAGGAGGGGAAGGCTGAAGTTACACTCTCCTTATTGGCTTTACCTAAAATTCACCAACACTGTTCTGCTACCATCAAATTAGCAGAGTCAACAGTGCTAGGGAAAATAGCTACATGAGTCTTTTCTCTAGTTCCTGAGGAGGGGCTATAAACGATTTTATGAGAAAAGAATCCATCCCTTGGGCTTCCCTGGTGGTGCAGTGGTTGGGGGTCTGCCTGCCGATGCAGGGGACGCGGGTTCGTGCCCCGGTCCGGGAGGATCCCACATGTCGCGGAGAGGCTGGGCCCATGAGCCATGGCCGCTGAGCCTGCGCGTCCGGAGCCCGTGCTCCACAATGGGAGAGGCCACAACAGTGAGAGGCCCGCGTACGGCAAAAAAAAAGAATCCATCCCTGGAGCCCCCTCTGACAGGATCAGTTCCTACTTGTGCACTCAGCCAAGCCTTATATATCACCCACATACCTAGTCACTAAATTCCTTAGAAACATATCTGTTTCTAAGTCTCTGAAAACATGCAAAATGTAAATAGATAAAACAGCTCTTCCCTCTGTTGTTCAGATTGCAGAATCATAGGTTATTATCTTAGACTGCTTAGAGCTAGAAAGAACCTAATCCAATGGTTTTCAAATTTGTTTTAGTATCAGATCCCTTCAAATGAAATCCTGTCAAGTTCAATTAATATGTTCAATTAATTGAACATTAATATGTGAACAGAAAGCAGAGCTACTTCTGTTTCTATCTGGGCAGTGCCTCTCTCTGTTTGTCACACCTCCAACACCCTATTGTGTGAATTAATTCTTTGAACACCTGGGACTTAGAGGAGCAAAGTCTGATTTGGAGCAAAGTCATGATTAAACAATTCCTTCCATTTTACAGAGGACAAATATGAGTCCCAGAGAGTTGGTAATTATTTGAGTAGAGTGTAAAATCAACAGGGGGATGCATAGAAATAAAATCAAAGGTTATTGTTCAAATGCATGATAGAGAATAGAGTTTGGAAAGGATTTTCTTAATGGTTTCTTCAAAGTTGGATCAATGAGTCAAGAAAAACATGATAAATTGCAATGTGTGAGGGACAAGAAGAAGGTTTAATTTAGATCTAGAGAAGGATTTCAATAGAAAGAGATGCAAACTTTGGAACTTTGAAATCTCTGGCCCAGAATTTGTTCAATGTAGCAAAGCTGCATATCTGTCTACAGAGAATCAAAGCCAGCTTTTAATTAAAGTCCTGCATTGTGGTGGAGACCTTCAGCCCTATCCGCCATTAGTCATCATCATCCTTGACATTATCAAATATCCATTACAGGTCTTTACAAGTTTAACCCAGAGGTCCTTTTTCCACTGGACATGGTTTGTGCAGATCAATAATTTAGACAGACAACAACATGGTAATTTCCTGAAGATTCGTAGGAGAAAAACTACTCAGTTCCAACCTTTCTTGCTTTTGTTTCTGCATTCAAAATCAAACTCAAAACTTGCCTGGTGGGCCTCCCTGGTGGCGCAGTGGTTGAGAGTCCGCCTGCCGATGCAGGGGATACGGGTTCGTGCCCCGGTCTGGGAGGATCCCATATGCCGCGGAGCGGCTGGGCCCGTGAGCCACGGCCGCTGGGCCTGCGCATCCGGAGCCTGTGCTCCGCAACGGGAGAGGCCACAACAGTGAGAGGCCCGCATACCGCAAAAAGAATAGAAAAAATAAATAAATAAAAAAAAAAACTTGCCTGGTGCAGGAAATGTCTACCCACCTGACTTGGTTCATTACTGTGCTCAGCAACTTCTGTTTTGAACTTAACTTGCTGAACCTCTGTTCCTCACCTGTAGAGATAATAAGAAAGATTTCTTACTGTGCTTATATGAATAAATGGAAATAAAATTCATTAGCCATTTAGCACAGTGCCTGGCACATAGTAATTATATTAAAACTGTTAGTTTCAGCATGAATCTCTGATAAACCAAGGTCAAATTAATAAAAATTAGAAAGAGGTTAAATTTCTCTTTAGGTATCTTCCCATCTTTTCACTTAGAATCCACTCTAATTTCTGGGCTCTGTTATTTTTTATTTTTTCTCTTTTCCCCTTTCTTTCTTTTTATTCTGGAATAACAATGATCAACTTTCATTAGTGTAGAGGTTAACTGATGATAGGAATCAAAGTAGAGAATAAATTAGATACCCTATTCAATACTGTAGTTTGCCTTCAGTTACAAAATTTTTAGAACTGCATTCCCTTAGACAGCAGAGGTGTTTGTTTCCCATGCCTCTTTCATCTCTAAATGGTTAGAGAACATCTGTTTTTTAGTTAATACATTCTATAGTGTTGGACAAGGTAAGTATCTCTGGAAATAAGCATGTGGTCAATCCAGACCAGCTGAAATTAATCTACACTATTCAAGTGGAAATTCTAGAACTGAAAAGTTCAATATCCGAAATGAAAAATTCAATGTATAGGCTTAACAACGGATTGAATATTTCAGAAGAAAGGGTTATTGAACTTGAAGACAATCAATAGAAATTATTCAACCTGAATAACAGAAAAGAGAATAATAAGAAAGAACAGCAAAAGAAGTTCCATGTGGGAAGATGATAGCAATACAAGCCTACCTAAGAAATAAGAAAAATCTCAGATAACAACCCAAACATACACCTAAAGGAACTAGAAAAAGAAGGAAAAAAAAACTCAGTTGAGAATATGTTTCCTTTAAATCCAAAGATTACCACAGAATTCACCACTGTAACAGAATAAAGGAGAAAAGTCATAAGATCAACTAAACAGGTGATGATAAAGATATTTGACCAACTTCAACATTTATTCACAGTTTAAAAAAAACTCTTTAGCAGAAACTAACACAACATTGTAAAGCAGCTATACTCCAATAAAAATTAATTTAAGAAAAAAAACTCTTTGGTATAGCCACAATGGGAAGTAATTCAGCACTTCCTTATAAAACTAAACATGAAAGCACCATATGACCCAGCAATTTGCACTCATGGACATTTATCCCAGAGAAGTGAAACTTATGTTCACACAAAAATCTATACATAAATTTTCATAGGAGTTTTATTCATAATAGCCAAAAATTGAAACAACCCAGATGACTTCAATAGGTGAATGTTTAAACAAAGTGGGATATATCCTTACTATGGAAAACTGTTCAGCAGTAAAAAGGAATGAACACTTTATATGTCAAAAAACTTGGATGAATCTTCAGGGAATTATGCTGAGTGAAAAAATCAATTCCTAAAGATTGCATACTACATAATCTATTTGATTTATATAAAATGTTAAAAAAAATTTTTTTAGAAATAAGGAACAGATTAGTGCCTACCAGGAGTTAGGAATAGTAGGCAGGGAGAGGAAAGAAATGTGCTTATAAAAGGGCAGCATGAGGAATCCTTATGGTGATGGAAACGTTCTGTATCTTGACCATGGTCAACTTACACATGAGATAAAATTGTATAGAACTAAATACACATGAGTGTAAGTAAAACCAGAGAAGTCTGAATAAGATTGTTGGATTGTAATGTCAAGGTCTTGATTGTAACATTATACTGTATCTCTGCAAGATGGCACCACTGGAAGAACCTGGGTAAATGGTACAGACTCTCTCTGTATTATGTCTTAAAACTGCAAGTTAATCTACAAATTATCTCAAAATAAAAGGTGTAATTTAAAAAACCACTCCTAACAACCTAGTAATAGATGAGAACTTCCAAATCTGATCAAAAGTAGTTCTAAAAAGCATATAACAAACCTTATACTTCTTGGGGAAATATTAAAAGCTTTTCTTTAATATCAAGAACAAGACATATACCTGCTCTTCCCACTTTTATTCAGCACTGTATTAAAGGTTCTAGCTATGGAATAATGCAAAAAAATGAAATTGAAGTTATAGGACAGGAAAAGAACTAAAATTGTCATTATTCACAGGTCATATGGTTGCATATGTAAAATTGCAAAAGAATCTACAGTTAAATTTTTAGAATTAGTAAGTGTACTAGCAAAGATACAGGAAAAGTCCATATACAAAAATTGTATATATAATATACAAAAATCAATTGTATACATTAGCCAAAAAAAACCCCCAAAATATTTAAAATATGCCATTTAAAATAAAATAAAATTAAACACAAGAATAAATCTAACAAAAGACATGAAAGGCCTCTACACAGAAAATTACAAGCATGATTAAGAAAAATTAAGGAAGATCAGATAAATGAAAGAATATACCATAGATGTTTTAAATACCAGTATTATAAAAAGGTCAGTTTCCTGAATTGATCTATGGTGCAAGTGCAATACTGATCAAAATCCCAATGAGTTTTTGTTATTGTTGTTGAAATTAACAAGTGGTTATGTAATTTATATTGAAATGTAGAGAGGTAAGGAAAGCCAAATTGCTGTTAAAGAACACTATGGGAAAATTTGCTCTGCTGAGAATTAGTTAACAGAACTATTAAATAATTTTAAAATATTAAAAAGTTATAGAAGTTAAAGGAGTGCAATACTGGTACGAAAATGGACCAAAAGACCACTGGAACAGAAGAGAAAATGAAAATGCAGAAACAGACAATGAATAGATGAACACGTAATTATGACAAAAGTGGAGCTGTAGAAAAGTGGGTAAATGATAGCCTTTTCAATAAATAGCGGTAGGTCAATGTATTAATTTTCTGTAGCTGACATAACAAATAACCACAAACTTAGTGGCTTAAAGCAACACAAATATATTATCTTACCATTTTTTAGGTCAGCAGCCCAACACAGGCCTCACTAGGATAAAATAGAATATTGGCAGGACTGCACGTTCTTTTCTGGCGGCTCTAGGAGAGAACTCGTTTCCTTGCCATTTCCAGGTTCCTAAAGCCACCCATGTTTCCCACTCTACATTGGCTTGTGACCCCCTTCCTCCATCTTCAAAGCCAACAGTGTTGCCTCTCTCTGATTATTCTTCCCTAATTAAATCTCCCTTTGACCACAGCCTGGAAAGATTCTATTTTACAGATCCATTTGGTTAGGCTGGGTCCAGTCAGATAATCCAGGATAAACTCCTCATCTCAGAGTCACATCTGCAAAGTCCCTTTTGCCATGGAAGGTAGCATATTATGAGGTTCCAGGGATCAGGAAAAGGGCATCTTTGTGGGGCCATTGTTCTGCTTACCACAGTCAACTAGATACCCTATGTAAAAAAATAAGAAACTTTCCTTTACCACTCACCAAACACAAAATCAATGACAGATGGGCTATAACTGGCTGTAAATATGAGAGTTTGAAAAATTAAAATTTTGGAAGAAAATATAGAAGAACATCTTCATGATACTGGGGTAGTGAAGGATTTCATGACCAGGACACAAAAAACACGTAAGATTGAGAAACTGATCTAGATTAAGATTAAGAACTTCTTTTCATCAAAACATCCTATTAAAGAATGAAATGCAAGGCCACAGAGTGGGAGAAGATACATGGAACACACATCGTCAGTGAAGGACTGTGTCAAAGTCTGGGTTCCCCTGAAAGCAGAACCTGAAAAAAAAAGACTTGGGTACAGGAGCTTCTGGGGATCTATTGTGTGTGTGTGTTATGCTTCACAATAAAACAAGTTAACACGAATAACAACAAAGGTCTTAAATGTAATAGCTAACACTTATTAAATGCTTTCTATGTGCTAAACTCTGTTCTAAACATTTTATGTAAATCAACTCAGTTAATGCTTAAGACATGCCCAGAAGTAGATACCTTTATAATCCCTGTAAAGGAGGAAGCTGAGTCACAGTATAGTTAATGTCCTGAAGCTAGTAGGTATGGTGTGTGATGGCAGGGATTGTTGTCTCTTTTGTTGACTGCTACATTCCCAGTGCCTAGAAAAGTGCCTCTTGATTGAGTAAAGAGGCAAAGCAGGATTCAAACCCTGCTGCCTTTGGTAAAGCCTGCATTCTTAACATGGCACAGAACAGCTCATGTTATTCATTTAAAATCTCCTATACATGTCCAGGTCATAAGAATGAAGATAATAAAAGTATAGGGAAATTAAAATTAATTTTTTAATTTGACAAAGCGAGAGAGTGGCATGAACATATATACACTACCAAACGTAAAATAGCTAGTGGGAAGCAGCCGCATAGCACAGGGAGATCAGCTCGGTGCTTTGTGACCACCTAGAGGGGTGGGATAGGGAGGGTGGGAGGGAGGGAGACTCAAGAGGGAGGAGATGTGGGGATATATGTATATGTATAGCTGATTCACTTTGTTATAAAGCAGAAATTAACACACCATTGTAAAGCAATTATACTCCAATAAAGACGTAAAAAAAAAAGGTTTCTATTTTAAAAGATAAATTTTAAAACGTTATCCATTAGTCTAGATTTCTTAGATGAAAGGGGGATGGGAAAAACTGATCTCGGAGAGTGAGCAGTGAGCAGTGCCTTGAAGAGAGATCTTAGCTCCCTGCCCAAGAATTGAACCTGGGTAGCTGGGGTGAAAACCAGGAATCCTAGCCGCTAGTCCACCAGGGTCTAGAAGCTAAAAGCAAAATTCCCCTGGCCCTTGCCCCCATTGAAAAATGCATTTCTCAAGGAGGCAAACATGTAAAAACAGGTACAAGTTTACTATTAGAGGCACAGCACAAGTGGGAGAGCACACAGAGAAACTGTTTAGTTAAGACAGAAGTAAGGCAGAGATACGCACCCAGAGAGAAAGGGGTGTGGGCGTCCTCCCTAATGAAGAGGAGGGCGGTAAAGAGGTAACTCACTTATATAGGGCAGTTCTTCCAGGTCTTTTTTTAACTTTGGCCAATTATCTGGTTTCTTTTTCCACACCTGACCTGCCCTAGGCACCTCCCCAACATGCGTGCGTAACTTTTTTCCAAGATGGATTCCAGTCCAGAGGCCTATGCGGGGGCTTGGCATCACCTATTATGGTGTGGTGCCCCCTCCTTTTTGACCCCCAAGGAGCCTTTCTGCACATGTGCAGTGTCTCCCTTGCCCCAAGGACGGGAAATATGTGACCTCTTGATCTTTCTTCAAACAGAGTTTAGCCTCTCTCTGTCCTGCCATGACTGTTATCTTAAAGTGTCCAAACTCCAACTACTTACCCTGTCCTTGTTGTTTTTTTCCTATCTCGAAGTGCAAATGGGAGGCTGGTTGTAAATATCTAGCCTAGAGCCCACCTGCTTCCTTCCTCAGGAAAAGTTAACAGGTTGTAAATGCCTAGCCTGGAGCCCATCTATCTCCTGCCTCAAAACCAAAGGCCTAAAGAATGTTTTAAAATACTTTTCTTCCCCACAAAATGTGTTTAAGATCATATTCCCATCATTGCCAGCCAGCATTTTAGCCCTTGCCAATGAACTTCACAGATCACAGAAACCCACCCTTCCTAACCCTTCTTCCAACACCTGAGCCTAATTCCTGCACGACCCTCTCCCAGCTGAAAGACTTGTTCGTGTTGGCTGTTAGTTTAGCAGCCGCGTTTCCAGCCACTGAGTCATATTAAGCTGAAATCAAAACCAAACACATATTCCTCTAAGAAACAGCCAAGGCTTTCATGCTGAATACCAAGCATTTCTCCCCATCAGTCCAGGAGTTCTAGCACTTTAAGATGTTGACCAAGTATTGTCCAGACTACAGGTCACTGCTTAGAAGTTTTTGTTGCTGCTGCTGCCGTTGATGGTGGTGGTGATGTTGTGTGTGTGTGTTTTCAAAACCAATATAGAAAAGTTCATGCAATAGTCCGCTTTCATTTTAAGAAAAATGATTACAATATAATTTGTATAATAAAATCTCTTCTGAGAGATCACAATTTCCCTTCTGTTGGATGATGGCCAGGTTGTTTTGGGTGGGCAAGGGGAATATTCAAAAGTAGTATTCATGCTTTTTCAATGAAACATGCATTTAAATGAAACATGCATTTAAATGAACCACAAATCAACATTTGTCAGTTGAAGCTATGGAACTGGCTACTACAGTGACTTTATTTTTTTTTTAAGTTTTAAAAATTTTACATTGGAGTATAGTTTACTAACTATGTTGTGTTAGTTTCAGGTGTACAGCAAAGTGATTCAGTTGTACATGTACATGTATCTATTCTTTTTTGAATTCATTTCCCATTTAGGTTATTACAGAATATTGGGCAGAGTTCCCTGTGCTATACATAGGTCCTTGCTGGTTATCTGTTTTAAATATAGTAGTGTGTACATGACAATCCCAAACTCCCAAGGTTTTGGTGCTTGTGATAATGTCTTCAGAGAAATTATGCAGTCTAAAATACTAATGTATTCCTACTCTTGTGTATTTTATTTTCTATGAAATATATTTATGTTCATATCCATTATCATATCAATCACAATGCCTGCTTGTTATTTCCTTGAGCCTATTAAAGTAAATGATTTATATTTTCCCTAGAAGTTCATATACAGTGTTTTTTTATTCACTCATAAAAACCATATTTATTTTGAAAGCTATAATTTCACATACTCATACTAGAATTATATATAATAAAGTTCCAGCCTGTAGGGAACAAGTTAGAAAAAAAAATAGGCATACCTGAAGAAACAAAGAACAAATTTCAAAGATCTTATATTGTACACAGGATTATTTGCTATTTATCAAATTTTATATTTTGTTTAGTATTTTTTCATTTTTTTCCATATAAAAGAGTCCATAATATAGTTAAATGTATTTTTTTTTTTTTTTTTTTTTTTTTTTTTTGCAGTACGCGGGCCTCTCACTGTTGTGGCCTCTCCCGTTGCAGAGCACAGGCTCCGGACGCGCAGGCTCAGCGGCCATGGCTCACTGACACAGCCGCTCCGCGGCATGTGGGATCTTCCTGGACCGGGGCACGAACCCGTGTCCCCTGCATCGGCAGGCGGACTCTCAACCACTGCGCCACCAGGGAAGCCCTAGTTAAATGTATTTTAAATGTTTGTATCCTTATAGGTCTTTTCATATTCTTACATAAATAAATCACAAAAGGAAAGTATTTATTTGAATACAATGAGATGATTGGCACATTAGAAAAAGCCTGGATTTTCGGAGTCAAACAGAGATGAGTTCAAAATTCAGACTTTGCTACTAATTAGCTGTGTGACTGTAGGTGGGTGACTTGACCGCTCTTAGACCTTGCTTTTTACCTCCCTAAGAAGGAATAACATCTGCTTTGCAGGGTTGTTGTAAAGGATTTTTATCCATCCATTTCATCAACATATAAGCATTTCTAAGCGTTACTACTTTATAACACAATTTTTTTTTTTAAGTTGGGAGGAAACTTTAATGAAGAAAAAATTACGAGCAAAAGCAAGAGACACGTAAATTTGTTTTCCCTCCAGAGACCATACATACTCCAGCAATGTGGATGAAATGTCCCCATTTTCAACCCTATATATTTATCCAAATCAGATAGATAGATAGATAGATAGATAGATAGATAGATAGATAGATTCAAGGTGCCCTTCTCCTTCCTACAGAGAGCTGTTTATTGAGGCAGCAAATATTTCTTGAGTGTCTAATCCATGCTGGGCACTATGCTTGGTGCTGGAGGCTGTGAACAAGACAACGAGTAGTAGTCATTCCACATGCTAATATAGGATATTAGTTAAGAGTTCTGGTTACAAGAAACAGCTACTCTAGCAAATGTAAGCAAAAATGGGAATTTATTGGAAAGCTACTACTGGTAGAGTTAAACATCCAAACCCTGGATAGGGTAGAACCAGGAATTCATGGACCTTCCCCTTTGGGCAATGATGTCATTATGGTGACTCAGCCCCAACAAGTCCCAACCACTGTGTCTTTCAGGTCAAGTTTCTGAAGAGAGAAACTCATTGGCTCAGCTTGGGTACCCATGGCCAGAATGGCCAGCTCATGTGGCTTGAACCTGCCCCGACATATTTGAGTCTTCCCAGAAACTGAAAGAGTTTGTGACTAGAGCAGACACTCGTTAGTTTCTATATCTTGCAGCCCTAACATTTCAATAGGTTCAGGGTTATATTCAAAATATTTAACAACTGCTATGACCCAGGCAGTGACTAGTCCAACCAGTGCTGGTTGTAGCCTAGAAACAGGGTCCAGGAGGGTCCTTGCTGGGTCAGGCGTTAACCCTGTATAACACCAATATTGAAATAAATAAAACTCCCCTTCATTCAGTTATGTTACAGTTCATCAATAACTCAAAAATGTGGCACCAGAATTAAATACAAATATGATAAAATGTTAAACAAAAAGCTCTTCAAGTCTTTGTTTACCTTTATTACTATGTAGCACTGATCAGCTACTTTGGGAAGTGCTAGGTAAGTGTGTGTTGGATGGGTAGACCCTTCAAACAAGAGTCACTGCCAAGTTACAACAGGACTAGTTGCCTCCTGTGATCTGGTCACTAAAATGGCTAATTGAAAACTGAACTGCAGCCATGAGGCTTCAAAAGAGGCTCACCTCCACTATCCTTCACTGCAGCAAAAAGAAGGTCTGGTCAGACCCAAATGAGACCAACGAAATCACCAATGTCAATTCCCAACAATGGATTGGGAAGCTGATCTAAGATGGGCTGATCATCTGGAAACCTTTAACTGTCCATTCCTGGGCTCAATGCTGGAAAAACACCTTGGCCTGTCTCAAGGGCAGGGATGGGGACATGGGCATGCAAAATGTACTATCATTGTTCAAATGCCTAAGAAGGTAACCTGGATGAGAATTCTTCATTGGCTGCTCAGAAGATACCATGAATCTAAGAAGACTAATCACCACATGTATCACAGCCAGCACCTGAAGGTGAAGGGGAACATGTTTAAAAACAAGTGGATTCTCACGGAACACTGCCACAAGCTGAAAACAGACAAGCCCAGCAAGATGCAGCTGGCTGACCAGACTGAGGTCTAAGATCAGGGAAGCACTCTGAGAGCAACTCCAAGCCAAGCAGGAGGAGATCATGAGGAATGAGACCAACAACTAAGGCTCTCCATCTCTTGTCTGTACATAGTGGCCTCTGCAATTGTATAGATCCAGTGTTCGATAAAACAAACCTTTATCTGCCTGAGGTGGAAAAAGTGAATTGCATTTATTTTTCTGTCAGCTCTTTGGATATATTGAACATTCAACCAATTAAAAATCTGTGTCTTTTTCACATGAACTGTTGTTCAATGAGATCTCCCTCTCTCTGTTTATGGGCTATTGATTTACTGAACTGAGATATAGGATTTTACGTTCATCTTTAGTTACATTTCATCCTATTAGCTTCAACCAATTTGATTTAACCTGTTGAGTTCTGTTGGCTCTTAGTATGTCATGATGCATGCTAATTATTCCTTCCAGATTTTGACGTTTGTGACTTTGATTACAGTATAAAACTCTATTCATCCAAATTGTTGACTTAAGAAAGATAAATAAAAAAGAAGATAAGGGCTTCCCTGGTGGCGCAGTGGTTGAGAGTCCGCCTGCCGATGCAGGGGACGCGGGTTCGTGCCCCGGTCCGGGAAGATCCCACATGCCGTGGAGCGGCTGGGCCCATGAGCCATGGCCGCTGAGCCTGCGCGTCCGGAGCCTGTGCTCCGCAGCGGAAGAGGCCACAGCACTGAGAGGCCCGTGTACCGAAAAAAAAAAAAAAAAAGATAATGTGGAGTGTAATGCCTTGTAACACATCACCCAAGCCTTGTGCTAAGTTGTTCCCAATCCAATAAATGGCCACCCTTGATTTTCAGATGCCAGTTGGTGTAACTATACGTATTTTCGTCTAGTGCAAGTTTCTGCATTTTTTTCTGCCAGGATATAAAAGTCTTTAGTTGTATTTTGGCATTTCTCTCCAATATTCTTTAAACATCACCAATAGTACTTCGTAAGTCGCTTACAGAAGTCATTCCAACCAAAGAATAAAGTTCAGCTAGATCTGGACACGTTCCCTGATTTAAATTATCTAGGTACCCTTATTCCCTGCTACTCTATTTGGACTTCCCTCAACTTCCTACTTCCCTACGACTCATATTTCTCTATTAATATTTGAGATTTAGTTTGCAGAAACTAACACAACATTGTAAATCAATCGTGCTTCAATAAAACAAATTAAAAAATTTTTTAAAATACTGCCATCTAATCACTTAAAAATGACCTCACCAATGTACAGAAAAAAGAGGAAAGAAACACATCATCAACAACAGATGAGTTAGTGTGGTAGCTTTATATGTAATTTTTTTCTTTTTTCTATTTTCTAAAAATATGGAAATATTTTTCACTTCTATTTCAGTTCAACCAGACATGGATTAGGCTCAAACTAAGAATTCACCAGACTATAGGAAATCTTATACCACTGCATGTGTAAAATATATTTTTACTTAACAAATATTGATTCAGCCTCTATTACTTACTAATGAAGAAAGAGCGAAAAGGTTCCCAAATGGAACAGTCTTACTGCAGTTTGGAGAAACCAGTCATATTTTGTCCCTACAGCCTGTGTGTACCTGTTCTCCAGGTGAAATGCCCTTCTTCCATTTCCACCTCTCTACATTCTTACTCACCTTCCAAGGCCAATTTCAAATGCTAATTTACCAACGAAATCTGCCCTAATCCCCTCATCTAAATATGCCTTTGACAATTCAGAAGTCCCATCATATCCTGCCTTAAGATCAACTGTGTATGTTGAGGCCTTATGGGATGGGGGATATGTCCTTTATAGGCAAAAAATGTATTTAAGTCAGTGTTCTTAGATTCTCCATAGGACCTAGCATGATATGCCATAAATACGTTCTGAAAAAAAGGAAACAATTAAAGGTAATTAATCTACCCTGTTAACACTTCCCTATTCAGGAAGTAAATCAGCCCTCTCAAATCACAGATAGAACACGAGAGAGAATACTAAACCCTGGCTGGGATAGTTAGGAGGATTAACTTTTTTCCACCTTTTTCTCTAGTCAGATTGGTTCTTTTGTGTAGAAACAATGTCCTCATTGGTAGGTTGGTAGCTCTTAATCTCAGCTGGATGGAATTTCATCTTGCTTTCAGCTGGATAGAAGTAGGCTGGCTATATGCTTGTTAGTATTTAAGAAGTCCCTTACCTTGGGGGGTAGCACTTTTTATGCCTGGTTTTTCCTAAAGTTGAGATGGCATCCCAGGCAGAGGGCCTTCTTTCTGAAGAGTGTAGGGTTGCTATTAATCAAATAGCATCTTATGAGCTGCATGTCAGTGATGCTTATTTATCTATGGTTAGTATGGGTCCTTGAGCCACTGTGAGGGAGGTTTCAGTTCTGATCTGGATAATATATCTTATATATCCTTTCTAATTGTGGTTATGGCCATGTTTGTTGTTTGATACTAGATGTAACAACAATTTAGTGGCTGGGATTTTGCTTCTCTGTGGCCCAATAATTTACAGCTGTGATTGCAAATTGTGGGCTATTATTGGGAGAATCACAGTTCTTTTCCAGAGGATTCCCAAAACTTGTATGGGCATCAGACACTGTTATAAATAATTTTTCACCCGTCTGCTATTTTAGAGCTAATGTAGATGTGGTAGGGTTAATGAAATAGATTGACTTTACAACGTCACTTAATTTATGCTGGACTTCTGCTACTTGTCGACGTAATTACTGGTTATAGTGCTAGCATATAGGGTTCATAAATCTGACCCTTAAAGAGGCCTAATAGCAAAATGCTAGGCACCAGCATATTAGAATCTGAGTGGCTTCTCTTTGAAGTAGGCTGGGTTCAGGGAGGCAACTGGGGCCTTCTGGAAGTCAAAGAACAAACTGAGGACCCTGGACTGAACAAAGAAGGCCTCTTTTGGATAGCCGCAGAGACAACAAAGTGAGTTTGTGTGAGATTACAGTCTTAAACATAGACTTCTCTCACCTCCAGTCTCTCCCTATTCTTATCCCTGTCCTAGGTCTGTTATTACATTGAAGATACAGAAGTGCCTTCTTTTCATACATTTTTCCAAGACCAAGCTGAGGTGAAGAGGGAGCATGCAAAGCAGTTCATAAAATATCTAAGAAAATATAAGTGTAAAGTCTGCCTTCCGGTGATTAAGGTGACTATGTAACTTTGTTATGATGATCTCCATGGGGCCTTTGCTGGGTCTAGAGAACTAAATTATTAGTTGCTACCTGACTTGTTAGCTTACTCATGTTCCTACATGGGATTTGAGGGCAAGCATGTGTCTTCTTTGTAGCCTCTTCATATCATTTTGAGTAAACTTTAGCCGCTAAATGTATGTTTGGCTTTTCTCAAGGAGCCATACAAAGTGTCATCTCTGGACCAGCAGCACCAGCATGACCTGGGAGCTCACTGGAGATGCAGATTCATTGACCCCACTCTGATAAACTGAATCAGACTCTCTAAGGATGGGGCCCAAGGAGCTGTGTCTTACCAAGCTCTCCAGATGATTCTAATCCTCTGTATAGTTTGAGAAGAACTACTGGTCTCTTCCTAGAGCTGTTAGTATCCTATATTCGACCTTTAATTCAGATGTACGCTCAGGTATTTAATGCAGCCGTCTCTTCGATGTAGTAAAACAAACTTTTTTTCACTGGAACAGACACTAAAGAAACAATCTGAGCCTTAGTCGAAGGTATTACATTTAGAAACATTCCTACTTATCTGAGGGGGTTCTTTTAACTCCAGGTCTATAAAGAAAACTAAATGTCTGGTGACTGAACTGAACCACCATCCAAAGCTAATGAAATCCCAAAGCTAATGGAAGAGTTCATATAACCGTGCTAGTGGTACCCATGCTTTGCAGAACATTAAAGTCACCTGGGGAGCTTTTAAAAGCCCTACTCCTCTGTACCAATTAAGTCAGAATGTCTGCAGTTGAAAGCCAGACATCAGTATTTAAGGTGCTCCACTGATTCCATTGTGCCAGGGAAGTGTGGAAATCATTGACCTCTGCGAACCTAGTCATAATTCTACCCAAGAAGTAGGATGTAACCAAGCTGTGCCTCAGGTAGGGTAGTGACTCCCCTGTTTCTCTCCAACAGAGGCCTGATATAGATAACTGGGGAACTGGCAAACAAGCTATAGAGTCTGCTCTGCAGTTGGAGAAAGCATTAAACACGCTGCTGCAAGAACTGAAGACCTTGGCTTCTAAGAATAAAGAAACCAATGTAAGTAGTAAACTGGTTCTGAAAGCAGCGTCATCTTTCACTTCTGGATTATGGCTTGCTTTTGGGAAAGAGCCCAAGGCAATGGATTATCTAATGTGTCCATTTCCCCCGAAGGAAATAGATGAACTTACTTCTTGGAGTAGTTGGGACGTGGGAGGAGTAGGTGTCCTGGTAAGGAGAAATGCAACTCAATACAAGATGGGAAGACGACTTTTCAGGAATAACGCACTCTGGATATAAATAAACACATCTTGAGAACCACTGTCCTAGACTGCCCCTACAAAAGGGAATGTCAGTGGTGACCTATTCTATAGACTTCTCTGAAGTATTCTCAGTTAATAGTGAGCACTCTACCTCGCAGTGGTAACTTATTTCTCACCAACCCTTTAACTTTTCTGGAAGTCGAAGTGAAGAAAATGACCTAGTAGAAAAGTTTTCAACCTAGATGCATACTGGACTCGCTGCGGAGCCCTGAAAATGATCAAATGCCTGAGCCTTATGCCAGAACACTAAAATTTAAATGCTTGAATGGGGTCTGGGAGCCTACTCAAAACTTACATGTCATTGAGATAGGGTGGAAAAACATTGCAGTAGTAGCTTATTACTTCAATTAATCTGTACTTTTGATGAGTTGCCTTAACACTCATACTCACTGAAAGTGGATGTTTGTATTCATCTGGAGGTCTTGAAGGTCATAGATCAGTGCTCTTTGAACTTCAATATGCATATGAATTGCCTAGTTGCTTCTTAAAATATAGATTCTGATTTAGTAAGCCTGGAAGAGATTCAGGATTCTGCATTTCTGACAAGCTCCTAGGACTGCTGGACTAGGACTGAGCTATAATTTGGGTAGCTAGATCTTAGATTGCCTCCCATTGCAGACAAGGGCCTTGATGAGTTCTTCCTTGTTTTATTTCTGTAGCTCTCACGCTTCATGAAGAAGTTCCTGGATGAACAGACCAGGAACATAAGCTATCTGGAATACCAGCTTAACTATCAGAAGGACTTAGAAAAGGCGGCCCAGAGTGAAGGACAGCCTGAAAAGGCTGCTGAAGCATCTGAAACATCAGGTAAAGAGACAACATCTGAAGGCAACACAGCAAATCTTCCCACCCAGCAGGTCCTAAAGTCAGCTACTTAAGAATCTTGATCTTCTCCATTTGACAGAAGTGTGCTTTCTTTTTCACCTCACAAATAAATCTGTTTTGCATTACAATTATGTGTAAAGAGATTGATATTGGAGCACAAGAAGGGTTAGGTTCATTAATGTGAGTTTGGTGAAAGCTTCCTGAGGTACAGTGGGTGCACTTAAAAAAAAAAAAAAAAAAAAAAAAAAGGCTTTTCTCAACACCCAGATACAGAGTCGGGATTTGGTAAATACAGCTAGTCCAAATGGATAAAGCAGAAATGAAGTAGTGAAACCTTAGGTCTCCCTAATGTTCTCCTCCCCCAGCTTGTATACACATCTTAAGTTTACAAAATAGTAGGGTTTTCTAAGTAAATGCAAAGCTAAAACTTAAACAAGAACTCTTGGTCTAGAAGGGGTGACTCTCACTTGAAAGATATACAGTGACTAGGCAGCTGCAACCCAGGTGCATTTCCACAGCTGGAGGTAGGCATAGGGAACAGGAGGGTACCTAGGCAATTAAGACACTACAGACAAGTGTTGGGATGGCCCGCCCCCCTCCACTGTGGGCTACCTAGCAGCTACTGGGGTAATTGCTTTCAGGAGCAAACAATGAGCATGCAAGCTTGGATCAGACCCAAGGCCCTCAGGTGGCTAGTACCACCTGGGAAGAAAGGGGGCGCTATAGGATTGTGTCCTGGCTTTAAAACTGACCAGCTCCATGGCCTTGAATAAGTTTTTATTTACCTCACTCATTGATACAGTTTAGTCATCTGTAAAGTAGGATTAATATTACTTAGTTCATAAAGTTAATAAGAGGATTAAGTATGTGAAGTATCTAAAGACAGCACCTGCTCAGATTATGTATTCTGTCATTTGTATAATAAACAGTGCCATTTCTTAAACTTGGAAAGCCAGTACATAATGGAAGCACTTAGAATAAGAAAACATGTCACTGAAATTGAGACAGAATCTTAAAACATTTACTATTAGAAGTATCTTGTTCTACATATTTAATCATCACCACAAGCCTATGAGATAGGTTCTTTTTTATCTCCATTTTACAGATGACACTGAGACAAAGCAGTAACTTACCCAAAGTCATACTGCTACTTAGTGGTGGAGCTGAGGAAGGATTAATTAACTGTCTGATAAATATTCTCTATTATGGTGTTCATGAAAAGTGATGTTGAATTGCTTAAAAAGCTTAACTGATTTCAACTTTTATGTTTATGTTTTGCTAAAACTACTTATTTTTGAACCATGCTTCTTTCATTTTATTTATTTATTTATTTATTTTTTTTTTTTTTTTGCGGTATGCGGGCCTCTCACTGTTGTGGCCTCCCCCGTTGCGGAGCACAGGCTCCGGACGCGCAGGCCCAGCAGCCATGGCTCACGGGCCCAGCCGCTCCGCGGCATATGGGATCCTCCCAGACCGGGGCACGAACCCGCATCCCCTGCATCGGCAGGCGGACTCTCAACCACTGCGCCACCAGGGAGGCCCTCATTTTATTTTTTAAAATTGTGTTAAGAATACTTAACTTGAAATCTACCCACTTACATTTTTAAGTGCCCAATACAGTATTGTTGGGACTTCCCTGGTGGTTCAGTGACAAAGAATCTGCCTTCCAATGCAGGGGACACAGGTTCCATCCCTGGTCAGAGGACAAAGATCCCACAGGCCACGGGGCAACTAAGCCCACACACCACAACTACTGAGCTTGCACGCCTCAACTAGAGAGAGAGAGAGAGAGAGAGAGAGAGAGAACCCGCGTGCCACAACGAAGAGCCCCCGCGCCGCAAGGAAATATCCCACGTGCCTCAACGAAGATCCCACCTGATGCAACTAAGACTCAACGCTGCCATAAATAAATAAATAAATAAATAAATAAATAAATAAAATTTTAAAAAAATACAGTCTTGAAACTATAGGTACTATGTTGTAAACAGATCTTTAGAACTTATTCATCTTGCATAACTGAAACTTTATACGAACTGAACAGCCCCCCACGTCCCCTTTCTTTTGAATGTATGTCCATGTTTACTCTGTTCTTCTATTCATTCCTATGTTGCATGAAAGTTTTTAGCAGGTCATTACTACTGCAATCACTGTGCAAAAATCCATATGCCATGTATGCTTTAAAATGTTCAATGCCCACTTGTTATGTTACATTTGTATTAATAAAGATTGCACATTAAAAAAAAAAGTATCGGGCTTCCCTGGTGGCACAGTAGTCGAGAGTCTGCCTGCCGATGCGGGGGACACGGGTTCATGCCCCGGTCTGGGAAGATCCCACATGCCGCGGAGTGGCTGGGCCCGTGAGCCATGGCCACTGAGCCTGCGCGTCCGGAGCCTGTGCTCCGCAGCGGAAGAGGCCACAACAGTGAGAGGCCCGCGTACCGCAAAAAAAAAAAAAAAAAAAAAAAAAAAAGTATCTTGTTCTAAAGGGAATAGTCAACCACATAGTGGACTTCTTTTCCTACCTCTTCACACCTTTTCTACAAGTCACACATCTTGAAAATCACTGCCACGGTGAGCTTGTCACCACTGGAGAAATACTAGTTTACAAAGCATTCTTGAATAAATTCTCACTTTTATAATTACTAATTTATATCCAATTTTATACTTGTTAATGAGTGATAGAAATTCACATTGAATTGGGAATAAGACAAGACTGCATTATGCTCAGCACTACTTATTGTTTTTTCTGAATGTTCTCAAGCAGCGTTTCTCAACCTCAGTACTACTGACATTTTGAGGCAAATGACCCTTGTTATGTGGAGTAATCCTTTGCATTGTAAGGTGTCTAGCAGCATCCCTGGCCTCTACCTACTAGATGGAACCTTCTCCAGTTGTGGGAAAACTGTTTCCAGACATTGTCAAATATCTCTTGAGAGGCAAAAATCACCCTGTTTGAGCACCACTATTATAGGCAATGCAAGAGAAAAGCTAAAGGAAAAGATCTGTTTGAAAAAAACTTATTTAATGTGATATGATTATAACTAGAACTGAAAAACTATTATAACTTACAAGAAAGTTATAAACTTTATAACTTACAAGAAAGTTATAAACTTCATAACTTACAAGAAAGTTATAAACTTCATAACTTACAAGAAAGTTATAAACTTTATAACTTACAAGAAAGTTATAAACTTACTAAATCAGTTATAATCTGAAAGTTATCAACTTTCTTGTAAGTTATAAGTTATCCTGCATCCTGGCTGGATGCAGGATGAATATCTACAAATAAACTTTTCATATATAGTATCAACAAATAGAATATTTTTAAAAAGATATCTTGTTTAGCCACAAATACCAATACATAAAATATCTAGGAATAATTTTAACAGAAGTAGCTTGGAACCTTTATAAAATAAAACTAAAATGTTTCCTGAAAGAAAGAAGCTTTGAATAATGAAAAGAGAAGAGGAAGATTAAATTTGAAAATTGTGACACCTTCCAAATCAAAGGTCTAAAGCAATTTTGTTCATGATCCTAACAGGATTTTGAGGGTTTAGACAGTTTAGTACTAAAGAGTAAGCTCCGGTCATGGGGACAAACATGGGAACACACATAAAACTTCCTTAACATCATTAGTCACTGGGAAATACAAACCCCAAAATCACAATGAGTCACTATATACTCATCAGAATGGCTAAAATTAAAATGACTATCAACACCATATGCTGGCAAGGTGGTGAAATAACTGAATCTCTCACACATTGTTGGTGAGAATGTAAAGTGGTACAATCACTTTGGGAAAAGACATGTCATTTTATCTTATAAAATAAGCATATACATACCTCATGCCTTTTGGGAGGACACAATTCAGCCCATAATAAATAATAATATTGTTAACTAAAATTGAGTAGAGAAAGCTACAAAGAAAAGAAAGGAAGGAGTTACAAGCTAATTCACTTGATGTTCACAGTAGGAGTCAATAGATGCTGCCTGAACAAAGAGGGTTCTAAGAGTTTTATGTAAAAGTCTAACTATAAAGACAGTCACTAGAATAAAAATATCATAAGGACTATAATTTTTAATATAACAGCCTCCACAGTGAAAGCTTATATAAATACAATCATCATATTACATTTTATTTTGTAACCCTTATGTTAGTCCTTGTTTTCGCCATAGTTTCATTGTTAAATACATTCAGTGTTCACTCCCAGGACTTTTGCTGATGTTTCCCTGATCATTTTTCTGCTTGGGTCAATTTTGTTCCTTGGGAGGTACTTCAGCAAGGCCTAATGCAGATAGTATTCCCACAGTCCATGAATTTGCAGAAATTTTTGCCTGTACCCTTGACACCTGAAGAATATCTTAAGTGGATTTAAAATCCTTGGCTCAAACTTTCCTCAAGTATCTGATAAATATTGTTCTATTTCTGTTAGCATTGACTCTAGCTATGCCAACTTGTCTTTCTTTCCCTTATAAATGACACAATGTCTTTGCCCAGATTCTCAAAGTGTGCCACTAGTGTTAGTAGGCTACATCTTGTGTTGGCAGGGTATGTGTTAGTAGGAGATGTCTTGGTACTGATCATTCTGAGACAGTTTTTTTCCATATCTTGGATATGCTTCTTAATATACAAATTCAAGTCCTATTTCACAGCATTTTCTAATGTTTGCTTTACCCCATTCTTTTGTATTTCCTCCAACTGGAAGAACTCCAATTATTCATATTTTGAATCATTTTTGCCTACCATTTATAACATTTACTTTAAAAATATCTTTTTGCTTATTTCCCTTATACTTCATTTTTTCCATATGTATACACTGTGTCCTGCTGTGCTTTCTATAGAGTCTATTTCTTCTTATGCTATTTGTAATTTAGTCTTTATTTATGAAATGAATCTGTTTCTTCCATTTCTTTCCTAAATTTTACTAGGTACTATTTCAAACCTTCCTATTGACTGACCATCAGCTTCCTTTGGTGGCCAAGTCTTCCCTGTGTTAATGTATCTTTTTTTTTTTTTTTTTTTTTTGCGGTACACGGGCCTCTCACTCTTGCAGCCTCTCCCGTTGCGGAGCACAGGCTCCGGACGCGCAGGCTCAGCGGCCATGGCTCACGGGCCCAGCCGCTCTGCGGCATGTGGGATCTTCCCAGACCGGGGCACGAACCCGTGTCCCCTGCATCGGCAGGCGGACTCTCAACCACTGCGCCACCAGGGAAGCCCTATCTATTTATTTTTTAAAGGTTACACTCCATTTACAATTATTACAAGATATTGGCTATACTCCCCAAGTTGTACAATACATCTTTGTAGCTTATCATACACCCAATAGTTTGTACCTCCCACTCCCTCACCCCTTCACCCTTCCCCACACTGGTAACCACTAGTTTTCTCTGTATCTGTGAGTCTGCTTCTTTTTTGTTATGTTCACTAGTTTATTGTATTTTTTTAGATTCATGTATAAGTGATATCACGCAGTATTAGTTTTTCTCTGTCTGATGTATTTCACCTAGCATTATGCCCTCCAAGTCCATACATGTTGCTGCAAATGGCAAAATGTCATTTTTTTTATGGCCGAGTAGTATCCCATTGTGTCTATGTGTGTGTGTGTATATATATATATATATATATATATATATATATATATATATATATATGTATATATACCACATTTTCTTTATCGAGTCATCTGTTGATAGATATTTAGGTTGCTTCCATACTTCGGCAATTGTAACTAATGCTGCTATGAACGTTGGGGTCCATGTATCAATACCTTTTGGAATTAGTGATTTTGGTTTTTTTCAATATTTACCCAGGAGTGGGATTGCTGGTTCATATTGTAGTTCTATTTTTAGTTTTTTGAGAAACCTCCATACTGTTTTCCACAGTGGCTGCACCAATTTACATTCCTACCAACACTGTAGGAGGGTTCCCTTTTCTCCACATCCTCGCCAACATTTGTTATTTGTGTTCTTTTTGATGATAGCCATTCTGACCAGTATGAGGTGATATCTCATTGTGGTTCTGATTTGCATTTCCCTGATTATTAGTGATGTAGAGCATCTTTTCATGTGCCTGTTGGCCATCTGCATTTCTTCTTTGGAAAAATATATATTCAGTCCTTCTGCCCATTTTTTTATTTTTATTTTTTTGATGTTGAATTGTATGAGCTGTTTATATATGTTGAATATTAACCCCTTATAGGTCATATCATTTGCAAATATTTTCTCCCATATCCCCTCCCATTAAGCAGGTTGACTTTTTGTTTTGTTGATGGTTTCCTTTGCTGTGAAAAACTTTTAGTTTTATTTAGGTCCCATTTGTTTACTTTTGCTTTTGTTTCCTTTGCTTTAGGAGAGGGATCCAAAAAAAATATTGCTGCAATTTATGTCAAAGAGTGTTCTACCTATGTTTTCCTCAAGGAGTTTTATAGTATCCGGTCTTACATTTAGGTCTTTAATCCATTTTGAGTTTATTTGGTATATGGTGTTAGAGAGTGTTCTAATTTCATTCTTTTACATGTAGCTGTCCAGTTTTCCCAGCACCACTTATCGAAGAGACTGTCTTTTCTCCATTGTATATTGTTGCCTCCTTTGTCATAGATTAATTGACCATAGTGCATGGGTTTATTTCTGGGCTGTCTTTCCTGTTCCAGTCTATGTGTCTGTTTTTGTGCCAGTACCATACTGTTTTGATTACTGTAGCTTTGTAGTATAGTCTGAAGTCAGGGAGTGTGGTTCTTCCAGCTCTGTTCTTTCTCTAGATTGTTTTGACTATTTGGGGTCTTTTATGTTTCCATACAAATTTTAAAATTATTTGTTCTAGTTCTGTGAAAAATGCCATTGGTATTTTTATACGGATTGCATTGAATCTGTAGATTGCATTGGGTAGTATGGTCATTTTAACAATATTGATGCTTCCAATCCAAGAACACAATATATCTTTCCATCTGTTAGTGTCATCTTCAATTTCTTTTATCAGTGTCTTATAGTTTTCCAAGTACAGGTGTTTTGCCTCCTGAGGTATTTTATTTTATTTTATACCTAGGTTTATTCCTAGGTATTTTATTCTTTTTGATGTGATGGTAAATGGGATGTTTCCTTAATTCCTCTTTCTGATAGTTCATTGCTAGTGTATAGAAATGCAACAGATTTCTGTATATTAATTTTGCATCCTGCAACTTTACCAAATTCATTGATGAGCTCTAGTAGTTTTCTGGTGGCATTTTTTCAGATTTTCTGTGTATAGTATCACGTCATCTGCAAACAGTGACAGTTTTACTTCTTCCTTTCCAATCTGGATTCTTTTCATTTATTTTTCTCCTCTGATTGCTATGGCTAGGACTTCCAAAACTACGTTGAATAAAATTGGTGAGAGTGGACATCCTTGCCATGTTCCTGATCTTAGAGGAAATGCTCTCAGCTTTTCACCATTGACTATGATTTCCATTTGCATGGAATACCTTTTTCCATCCCTTCACTTTCAGTCTGTATGTGTCCCTAGATCTGAAGTGAGTCTCTTGTAGGCAGCATATATACAAGTCTTGTTTTTGTATCCATTCAACCACTCTGTGGCTTTTGGTTGAAGCATTTAGTCTGTTTACATTTAAGGTAATTATCACTGTTTATGTTCTTACTGCCATTTTGTTAATTGTTTGGGATTTGTTTTTGTTACTGCCATTTTGTTAATTGTTTGGGATTTGTTTTTGTATGTCTTTTTTTGCTATTCTTCTTCTTTTGTTCTCTTCTCCTGTGATTTGATGACTACCTTTCGTGTTATGTTTGGATTCCTTTTTCTTTTTTATGTGTATATCTATTATAGGTTTTTGGTTTGCAGTTACCATGAGGTTTTTTTTTATAGCTGTCTATATACATAATTGTTTTAATTGCTGATCTCTTCATTTCAAGTGCATTTTTAAAACCCTGCATTTTTATTCTCCTCCCCTCATGATTACTGTTTTTGATATAATATTTAATATCTAATTGTTTCATGTATCCCTTAACTGCTTATTGTAAATATAGATGATATTACTACTCTTGTCTTTTATCCTCCCTATGAGTTTTGTTTGTGGATGATTTCCTACCTTTACTGTGTGTTTGCCTTTACTGCTGAGTTTTTCACTTCACAATTTTCTTGTTTCTAGTTGTGGCTTTTTCTTTTTTGCCTAGAGAAGATCCTTTAACATTTGTTGTAAAGCTGGTTTGGTGGTGCTGAACTCTTAATTTTTGCTTGTCTGTAAAGCTTTTGATTTCTCCATCAAATCTGAACAAAAGCCTTGTGGGGTAAAGTATTCTTGGTTGTAGGTTTTCCCCTTTCATCACTTTAAATATGTTGTGCCATTCCCTTCTGGCCTGCAGAGTTTCTGCTGAAAAATTAGCTGATAGCCTTATGGAAGTTCCCTTGTATGATGTCATGTATTTATTTTTTATTGTTTTCTTTCCTATCTGCAACTGCATCAAGATTTTATCCCTCTTTATTCATGTTGGAATGTTATATTGCACTTTTCTTCTGCTTTGGGCTGATATTTTTGTAGGGAGTATTGTTAATCTGTAGGGAAGTTTTGTATCTATTTTCAGGTCCTTTTTTTTACCCTTTTGTTTCCGTAGAGCAGCTTCCTTTGGATGTTTTAGTTGCACAATGCTTTGTCAATTATATTTAAATAAGTCAGATTTTTCTCAGTTAGAAGGAGGATCTTTTGAAGTGAGGGAAGGGGTAGCTTTCCCAGTTTCTCAGTTCAAGAGCTCCCTCTTCTATTGCTATTATAAATTGCACTTCTGGTACTAAGTCTTACCTAAATTTCAGATCTTAACTTGGTTCACAAAGGCTCCCACCATCAGTTCCAAACTTCTATAGTATCTTTACCACCTCTGGTGAAGAAGCACTTTCACCAAGGAATATTGTCCTAATTTCCACTTTCTGACTCCCCTCTTATTTATTTATTTATTGGTCATCAAATAACCCTTTATTTAATTATTTTCCTTTGTAGTTCTTAACTAGCTAGGCATTCCACTGCACCACTGTAGATGTCATCTCTGATGTCGTGAGGGTGGCAGCCATCAACATCGCAACCCACGCACTGGAAAATCCCCAGGATCTCTTTAATGGTTCCAGAGAGTTCTCTAGCTAAAGATCAGTGCCTCATCTGTTGGGCAATGTTGACAATCTCATCAAAAGTGATGTTTCCACTGTGCTTAATGTTTTTCTGCTTCTTTCTGTCTCTTGGCAGTTCTTTGACGGCTTTGATGATCAGGACAGAGGCAGAAGGTACTACCTCAATCTGGGCTGGTGTGTTCTGAATGGTCAGTTTCACTGTAATTCTCAGACCCTTCCAATCACTAGTTGCCTTGGTGATGTCATCACCAACCTCTTTTGGAGACAGACCTACGGAGCCGATATTGCTGGCTAGGGAAAATGTGGCACTGACTTCCCCATCAGTGCACCTCAGATATACAGCTTTTATCTCCTTGGGTTTGAACGTAGGCAGCAAGGTGGAGGCAGCTGGTGTCATATGAACCCATATTTGGGATGACCCAAAAAGGTTGCACCTTGGCTGCTTCAAGCTGAAAGCTGAAAGCTCCCTTCTGTTTTAAAAGTGCTATTTTCTCAGACAGTCTCTTCAACAAGTGGTGCTGGGAAAACTGGACAGGGACATGTAAAAGTATGAGATTAGAACACTCCCTAACACCATACACAAAAATAAGCTCAAAATGGATTAAAGACCTAAATGTAAGGCCAGACACTATGAAACTCTTAGAGGAAAACATAGGCAGAAGACTCTATGACATAAATCACAGCAAGATCCTTTCTGACCCACCTCCTAGAGAAATGGAAATAAAAACAAAAATAAACAAATGGGACCTAATGAAACTTAAAAGCTTTTGCACAGCAAAGGAAACCATAAACAAGACCAAAAGACAACCCTCAGAATGGGAGAAAATATTTGCAAATGAAGCAACTGACAAAGGATTAATCTCCAAGATTTACAAGCAGCTCATGCAGCTCAATAACAAAAAAACAAACAACCCAATCCAAAAATGGGCAGAAGACCCAAACAGACATTTCTCCAAAGAAGATATACAGATTGCCAACAAACACATGAAAGAATGCTCAACATCATTAATCATTAGAGAAATGCAAATCAAAACTACAATGAGATATCATCTCACACCGGTCAGAATGGCCATCATCAAAAAATCTAGAAACAATAAATGCTGGAGAGGGTATGGAGAAAAGGGAATACTCTTGCACTGTTGGTGGGAATGTAAATTGATACAGCCATTATGGAGAACAGTATGGAGGTTCCTTAAAAAACTACAAAGAGAACTACCATACGACCCGGCAATCCCACTACTGGGCATATACCCTGAGAAAACCATAATTCAAAAAGAGTCAGGTACCAAACTGTTCAGTGCAGCTCTATTTACAATAGCCAGGACATGGAAGCAACCTAAGTGTCCATCAACAGATGAAAGGATAAAGAAGATGTGGCACATAAATACAATGGAATATTACTCAGCCATAAAAAGAAATGAAATTGAGATATTTGTAGTGAGATAGATGGACCTAGAGTCTGTCATACAGAGTGAAGTAAGGCAGAAATAGAAAAACAAATACCATAGGCTGACACATATATATGGAATCTAAGAAAAGAAAAAAAAAGGTCATGAAGAACCTAGGGGTAAGACAGGAATAAAGACACAGACATTCTAGAGAATGGACTTGAGGATATGGGGAGGGGGAAGGGTAAGCTGTGACAAAGTGAGAGAGTGGCATGGACATATATACACTACCAAATGTAAAATAGATAGCTAGTGGGGAGCAGCCGCATAGCATAGGGAGATCAGCTGGGTGGTTTGTGACCACCTAGAGGGGTGGGATAGGGAGGGAGGGAGGGAGGGAGACGCAAGAGGAAAGAGATATGGGAGCATATGTATATGTATAACTGATTCACTTTGGTATAAAGCAGAAACTAACACACCATTGTAAAGCAATTATACTGCAATAAAGATGTTAAAAAAAAAGTGCTATTTTTTCAAATCTACCACCTCTGTGTGACTCCTCGCCCAAACATATTCTAAGCCTTCTATTGTCAACCCTCTCATTTAACCTGCCCTCTTTGATCACAGAAGTTCTCACTGGTGATCTGACCTCATCCTTTTGGGAGTGAATATTTACTGTTGATTTCTCACGTCTGCCACTTCTAGGACCCTTCTGCACATCCTGTTCTCAGAAACACCTGCAGCACTGTTGTGGCTTCCTGAACTAAAACTTATGACTTCAGATGCCCAAAACCTTTATCTTCCGGGATAGTTAAAGGAAGAGAGTAGAGGAGAAAAAATCCAGTAATAATAGATGTCATAAAGAACATACTAAAATGTTTACTTCCTAAATGTGAGGAATACCCCTTGAGTGCAAAAGTCATGTCATTTGTCTGCTAAAGAGGGTTCAGGAATAGGGCTATGCTGACAGAAGGTTCTTGGGGAAACATTAGGTACATAAATGCAAAAAGGCAAGCCTTTACATAAAGACTCATGAAGACAACCTGGAGTGGAGGAAGGCAGTTGATTTTGTGACTACAGAAAAGAGAGATACTGGGCTTCCCTGGTGGCGCAGTGGTAAAGAATTCGCCTAAATGCAGGGGACACTGGTTCGAGTCCTGGTCTGGGAAGATCTCGCATGCTGCGGAGCAACTAAGCCCGTGAGCCACAACTACTGAGCCCGTGTGCGACAACTACTGAAGCCCATGCGCCTAGAGCCCGTGCTCTGCAAAAAGAGAAGCCACTGCAATGAGAAGCCCAAGCACCGCAACGAAGAGTAGCCCCGGCTCGCCGCAACTAGAGAAAGCCTGCGCGCAGCAGCAAAGACCCAATGCAAAAATAAATAAAAATTAAAATAAATAAGTTTATTTAAGTTAAATAAATAAGTTTATGTAAGATAAATAAGTTTATTTTTTAAAAAAGAAAAGAGATACTGCTTGAGAAAAAAATATCAAAATCACTTAGCCTAGATTGCTCTCCTGGTCCTTTCTCACCTACAGGAAATTCTTACAAATGGATGATCCAGAAATCTCCAACTCAAACAACAACGATAAATACAAAAGAAGGAGTTGAGTTATCAGGCAGGGTGGTTTCTCCTGGAGACTCTAAGGGAGAAACTCTTTCATGCCTCTCTCCTAACTTCTGGTGTTGCTAGCAATTCTTAGCATTCCTTGGCTTGTGGAAGCATCACTGCAATCTCTGCCCCCATCTTCACATTGCCTTCTCCCTGTCTTTCTCCCCTTCTGTTTCCTATAAGGACATTTGCATTGGATTTAGGGCACACTCTAACCCAGCATGATTTCATTTTGATCCTATCCTAATTATATCTACAAAGACCCTTATTGCAAATAAGATCACATTTTGAGGTTCTGGGTAGACATGAATTTGGGGGGACACTACCTAACCCACCACAGCATCCATAAAGCCTCTTTGCAACTAAGACCCCAGCACCCCTATTTATCACCTCTAAATTGATTTGTTCCTCTTTTATCAAATACTTACTATGTGACAGGCACTGTTCTAAGCATTTCACAAATAATAACTCATTTAGGAAGATGGCGTTAGAGTAAGACGCGGAGATCACCTGCCTCCCCACAGATACATCAGAAATACATCTACACGTGGAACAACTCCTACAGAACACCTACTGAACGCTGGCAGAAGACCTCAGACCTCCCAAAAGGCAAGAAACTCCCCCACGTACCTGGGTAGGGCAAAAGAAAAAAGAATAAACAGAGACAAAAGAATAGGGACGGTACCTGCACCAGTGGGAGGGAGCTGTGAAGGAGGAAAGGTTTCCACACACTAGAAGTGCCTTCCCGGGCGGAGACTGCGGGTGGCGGAAGGGGGAAGCTTCGGAGCCGCGGAGGAGAGCGCAGCCACAGGGGTGCAGAAGGCAAAGCGGAGAGATTCCCGCACAGAGGAGCGGTGCCGACCAGCACTCACCAGCCCGAGAGGCTTGTCTGCACACCCGCCGAGGCGGGCGGGGCTGGGAGCTGAGGCTCGGGCTTCGGTCGGAGCGCAGGGAGAGGACTGGCGGCGTGAACACAGCCTGAAGGGGGCTAGTGCGCCACGGCTAGCCGGGAGGGAGTCCGGGAAAAAGTCTGGACCTGACAAAGAGGCAAGAGACTTTTTCTTCGCTCTTTGTTTCCTGGTGCGCGAGGAGAGGGGATTAAGAGCGCTGCTTAAAGGAGCGTGGGCCGCGGCTATCACAGCGGACACCAGAGACGGGCATGAGACGCTAAGGCTGCTGCTGCTGCCACCAAGAAACGGTGTGCGAGCACAGGTCACTCTCCACACCTCCCTTCCGGGGAGCCTGTGCAGCCCGCCACTGCCAGGGTCCCGGGATCCAGGGATAACTTCCCTGGGAGAGCGCTCGGCGCGCCTCAGGCTGGTGCAACGTCACGCCGGCCTCTGCCGACGCAGGCTCGCCCCGCCTCCATGCCCCCCCCCACCCCCGGCCTGAATGAGCCAGAGCCCCCGAATCAGCGGCTCCTTTAACCCCATCCTGTCTGAGAGAAGAACAGACGCCCTCCGGCGACCTACACGCCGAGGCGGGGCCAAATCCAAAGCTGAATCCCGGGAGCTGTGCGAACAAAGAAGAGAAAGGGAAATTTCTCCCAGAAGCCTCAGGAGCAGCGGATTAAATCTCCACAATCAACTGCATCTGTGGAATACCTGAATAGACAACGAATCATCCCAAATTGAGGCAGTGGACTTTGGGAGCAACTGTATATATATATATATATTTCCTTTTTCTCTTTTTGTGAGTGTGTATGTGTATGCTTCTGTGTGTGACTTTGTCTGTATAGCTTTGCTTTTACCATTTGTTCTAGGGTTCTGTCTGGTTTTTTTTTTTTTTTTTTTTTTTTTTTTTTTTTTTGCTGTACGCGGGCCTCTCACTGTTGTGGCCTCTCCCGTTGCGGAGCACAGGCTCCGGACGCACAGGCTCAGCGGCCATGGCCCACGGGCCCAGCCGCTCCGCGGCATATGGGATCCTCCCAGACCGGGGCACGAACCCGTATCCCCTGCATCGGCAGGCGGACTCTCAACCACTGCGCCACCAGGGAGGCCCTCTGTCTGGTTTTTTGGGGGGGGTTTTTAGTATAGTTTTTAGCACTTATCATCATTGGTGGATTTGTTTTTTGGTTTGGCTGTTCTCTTCTTTCTTTTTTTTTCTAACTTTTAAATTCTTATTTTTAATAATTATTTTTTTTTCTTTTTTTTGCGGTATGCGGGCCTCTCACTGTCGTGGCCTCTCCCGTCGCGGAGCACAGGCTCCGGACGCACAGGCTCAGCGGCCATGGCTCACGGGCCCAGCCACTCCGCGGCATATGGGATCCTCCCGGACCGGGGCACGAACCCGCGTCCCCTGCATCGGCAGGCGGACTCTCAACCACTGCGCCACCAGGGAGGCCCAATAATTATTTTTATTTTAATAACTTTATTTTATTTTACTGTATTTCTTTCTTTCTTTCTTTTTTTCTCCCTTTTTTTCTGAGCCATGTGGCTGACAGGGTCTTGGTGCTCCGGCCAGGTGTCAGGCCTGTGCCTCTGAGGTGGGAGAGCCGAGTTCAGGAGACTGGTCCACCAGAGACCTCCCAGCTCCATGTAATATCAAACAGTGAAAATCTCCCAGAGATCTCCATCTCAACACTAAGACCCAGCTCCACTCAATAACCAGCAAGCTCCAGTGCTGGACACCCTATGCCAAACAACTAGCAAGACAGGAACACAACCCCATCCATTAGCAGAGAGGCTGCCTAAAATCATAATAAGATCACAGACACCCCAAAACACAGCACCAGATGCGGTTGAGCCCACCAGAAAGACAAGATCCAGCCTCATCCACCAGAACACAGGCACCAGTCCCCTCCACCAGGAAGCCTACACAACCCACTGAACCAACCTTGCCCACTGGGAGCAGACACTAAAAACAACAGGAACTATGAACCTGCAGCCTGTGAAAAGGAGACCCCAAACATAGTAAGTTAAGCAAAATGAGAAGACAGAGAAAAACGCAGCAGATGAAGGAGCAAGGTAAAAACCTACCAGACCAAACAAATGAAGAGGAAATAGGCAGTCTACCTGAAAAAGAATTCAGAATAATGATAGGAAAGATGATCCAAAATCTTGGAAATAGAATGGAGAAAATACAAGAAACGTTTCACAAGGACCTAGAAGAACTAAAGAGCAAACAAACAGTGATGAACAACACAATAAATGAAATTTAAAATTCTGTAGAAGGAATCAATAGCAGAATAACTGAGGCAGAAGAACAGATAAGTGACCTGGAAGATAAAATAGTGGAAATAACTACTGCAGAGCAGAATAAAGAAAAAAGAATGAAAAGAATTGAGGACAGTCTCAGAGACCTCTGGGACATTAAACACACCAACATTATATGATAGCTGATTCACTATGTTATAAAGCAGAAACTAACACACCATCGTAAAGCAATTATACTCCAATAAAGATGTTTAAAAAATAATTAAGTAATATCTTTGTATGGTGACATGTCATAACTACACTTATCATGGCGATTATTTTGAAATTTATAGAGAAAAAAATCATTATGTTATGTAACAGGAACTAATGTAGTGCTGTAAGTCAACTGTACTTCAAAAACATGCAAACATACTCATAGAAAAAGAGATCAGATTTGTGGTTACCAGAGGTGGGGGGTACAGGGAGGAAGAATTGGATGAAGGCAGTCAAAAAGTACAAACTTCCAGTTAAAAGATAAATAAGTACTAGGGATGTAATGTACAATATAATATAATTAACATGGCTGTATGTTACATATGAACGCTGTTGATAGTAAATCCCAAAAGTTCTCATCACACAAATTTTTTTTACTATTTCTTTAATTTTGTGTCTGTGTGAAATGATGGATGTTCACTAAAGTTATTGGATAATCATTTCATGATGTATGTAAGTCAAAACATTAGGCCAGGGCTTCCCTGGTGGCGTAGTGGTTGAGAGTCCGCCTGCTGATGCAGGGGACACGGGTTCGTGCCCCGGTCCAGGAAGATCCCACATGCCGCGGAGTGGCTAGGCCCGTGAGCCATGGCCACTGAGCCAGCGCATCCGGAGCCTGTGCTCCGCAACGGGAGAGGCCATGACAGTGAGAGGCCTGCATACCGCAAAAAAAAAAAAAAAAAAAAAACCATTATGCCAAACACCTTAAACGTATACAGTGTTTTATGCCAATTATATTTCAATGCAACTGGAAGAAAAAAAATATTGGCCACAATAAGAAGTACTAAAAGCTGGAGTAAATTATGATGCCCTCTATTCCAAAAACAAGGAAATGGACAACTATAACAACCCAATCCAGGCAAAACTACTAATGGCCTCTACAATTCAGGAGTGAAGTTTGAGTCACCCACCAGGCAAGGAACTATGACTAGCTGAGGTGCTTGCTGAAGACAAAAAGAATACAGAGTGGGTAGTAAAAGAAGGTAGTTATAAATACCAGCTACAACTACTCGACCAGTCAGAAATGAAGACTAAACTGGCCATGAGTATTTACTCATTATTATTAAAGGGTATTAATAAAGAGCATTTCTTCCTATTGTTTTATTATGAATACATTTGTGTATATATATATATACATATATATATATATATATATATGTATGTATATATATATGTACAGTTGACCCTTGAACAGCTTGGGTTTGAACTGCATGGGTTCCCTTATACATGAGTTTTTTCAATAGTAAATACTACAGTACTACATGATCCATGGTTGGTTGAATACACAGATACAGAACTGTGGATATGGGGAAACCTCAGATACAAAGAGCGACCTATAAGTTACACACAGATTTTCAACTGCAAGGAGGGTCAATGCCCTTAACCCCCCTGTTGTTCAAGGGTCAGCTGTGTATCTTTGTTTTCTTTTCTCTCTTATTCCCTTACCATGTATGTATTGACTTTATATCATGATTACTTTTTATTGATTATATATAAATATTAATTTAACATAATAATATTTAAGTTATAGGATTTTAAGAAGAAGTGTAAGCATCACTCAAGTACTTTATCTTCGCTTCTGGGGAAGGGGTCAGTGCATTTTGGGTTGTATGCAGAATAGTTGTATCATGTTAGGCAGAATTATGACCTTGTCACTGTCTTTGAGGTTAAGCATGGTTTAAGGAAATGGGTATGGGTGCCAAGTTGATAAGGGTTGGGACTTATGATGGTTAATTTTATGTGTTGACTTGACTGGGTCATACAGTGCCCAGATATTTAGCTAAAATTTTTTTCTGTGTGTGTCTGTGAGAGTGTTTCAGGATTAGATTAGCATTTGAATAGGTGGACTCAGTAAAGCAGATTGCCCTCCTCAGTGTGGGTGTGCATCATCCAATCCATTGAAGGCCTGAATTACACAAAAGGCAGAAGGGAGAATTCACCTTTTCTGCCTGACCACTTGAGCTGAATATTGGTCTTCTACTGTCTTCAGACAGAGTGACACCATCAATTCCCCTGGAACTCAGGCCTTTGGACTTAGACTGAATTACAGCACCACCTTTCCTGTGTCTCCAGCCTGCAGAGATATATATATACATATATATATATATATATCTGATATCATATTTTTTTCAAGATTTATTATGAGTAACTGGCTCATTTGATTATGAAAGCTGAAAAGTCCCACAATCTGAAAGGATATATATAAAGTCCTATTGGTTCTGTTTCCCTGGAGAACTCAACTATTACAAAAGCATTCCTTTCTTCATTTTTCTTACTTAATATTCCATATAGATACTTCACATAATACCTGGTCATATAAATTGGCATAATCCATTAACTTCAGATTAGAATACAGTTAGTCCAATCTGAATTTTTACTTGTCTTTTGGATTGGAACAACAACAAAAATATATAATGATTAAATTTTTCAAATTATACCAAGGCAAGGGAAGTTACATTGAAAAAGATACATGCATACCATAATGGTGGCATTTTAAATATATTCCATCTTTTTGGAAATAGCTTTGATATCACATGTTTATGTAGCATTTTCAATTATTTTATGTGGCTTTAGAAGCCACATATTGTTGGAATTAATCAGACATTTACTAGTGGGACATGGTTTTTGTTCCAAGGTCCTAAGATGTTATCAGTTAGTTGGTAGATAATTTATCTCACCATTTTACATAAATAGAGGAATTTGGTTTAGAAAACTATCAGGAAATCTAAGCCTGATAATTTTAAGATAAATTTTACTTGTGAATTTTTCAACTTCTATTTCTCTAACTTATTTTAAAATTTATGAATGGTTTCAAGAAAAAAGGCCAATCTTAACATATCTCTACAGTACTTAAATGAATTAGAAACCTAGCAGATATAAAGTACAAAATTTCATGATATTACAAGGCTGTGTTTCTTCAAATTAGCCCTGGAGCAAAAAGAAATAATTTCCCTCCATTTTTCGCCGTTAGCTAGTCTGTCTGCCTACCCTTGATTGCATTCAGGCCCTTGCCAGTAACCTGTGGTTCTGGCTTGAAGGGGGTAAAGGAAATGTAGAAATTTGTAGTTTAGGGCTGGCCCTTCTAAAATTTCTCTTCCTGTGCCTCTCAGCAGCATATTTCCTTTAAAGGTGCTCATATATATGCTTCCTCCAAAACCTTGAACATGTTAATGATACCCTAGCTTGGGTCAGATGAAAGACTCCATAATAAGATAGAAAATGACCACATAGAACAAAAGTCCTGGTGAGAAGCCCAGCTCTGCCAATGATTTTAGCAATTCCTGTTACCTTTCTATAAAATGAGGAGGGGACCTAGCTTATCAGTTCTGAACCCCTTTTCTCCTATGACACACATAGTAGATGGTCACCTCATGAACAAAAAACACCCACTGAGGAAACCTGAAAACACTTTCAGAGACATATAGCAAAGAGCAAGTAGATTTTTAAAAATCTGTTTGTTCTTGGTTTTATTTTAACATTGGTATGAGAGGCTACCATATATTGATATAATGATTTATGTAGACCTGTTTGTTTTTGATATGGCATTCCTAAAAGCATTTACAAGCTCATGAGTAAAGAAAATTGCCATTCATTTCACAAGCAAAAATAGAACTACATTCTTACTTTTTTCTTTTTCAAATTAAAATTTGATATTTTTAAGTTCTCTACTCCGAAGATAAACTAAATTGAATAGATTTCTTTATGCCCTGGCATATTTCATCTTCTGATGGGACTCTCTAAAAGGATAATAGAGCAAAGAACATGTTACTCCCTGAGTCAGTGTTTCCTGGGACAGTGGTTTGGAAAAGCTTGTGTGATGTTGAGAATCTAAGATTTGGAGCACAAGAACTTCGTCCTAATTCTGCTGCTCACTGTGTGACATTAGGCAAATTACCTGACTTCTGAAATTTCAAGTTCATCCCATGTAATCACTGGTAATCAGCTATACCTCTAAGAACTATAGTAAATACAAAAGAAATAAGTAACTTCTTAATAATAATATATTGTTGGATGAGGACAGATGCTTATTCTTACCATAGATAGAATCAGCCTTCATGGCACATATAAAATTTCTTCCTACTGACTGGAGTCATGGGAATTTGCTCAAAACCGAAAATTTAATCTCATTTAATAAGCACCTATTAAGTACCTACTATGTACTTTGGAAAATTCAGGGTAAGAATGAGACATTGTTTTAACCTTCAATTTTTTCATAATCTGATTGACATAATTTACTCTGGAATCTAAATTTAAACTCAGTGCCTAATGCAAAAGTCACATTAATTTCCTTCTCCTTTTTTTCTTTTTTAGCTAATTCTTTTTTAAATACATAGAGTAAAAATAACAGTTAAATAACAAACATAGTTGGGCATTTGCACCAACATTCTACACAATTTGTAACCTCATTTAGGAAATGGATATGAATACTTTTGAAAGTCTTCAGTATTGTCCCAGTTGTTTGGAGATGCTACAAATAGCTTTATAATAAGAAGGAAAGAGGGAATTATACTACACAAAGGGAAAAAGGATGGAAGAAAAGCAAGGGAAGCAATTTATTATTTTTATTATTTTTTCAATTTTATAAAAATGTGTTTCATTTGGTTTAACTGAGAGTTGGCATTACTTCATCTTTAAAATATTTACTTGCAGGGAACTCCCTGGTGGTCCAGTGGTTAGGACTCGGGCTTTCACTGCCAAGGGCCGGGGTTCGATCCCTGGTTGGGGAACTAAGATCCTGCAAGCCACACACTGCAACCACACACAAAAAAATTTACCTGCAGAATCTTCTTAGAACGCAGGAGAGAAATAAGGAATACTAGCTGAGTTTTTCCAAAATTATAGAACACATAAATTTGATATTAGCCACTCAAACAGTTAAAGCAAGGAAGAGGCTGGAAAGACCAGCAAGATGTGTGTGAACTCCCAGTTGTTAGTAGCATTAAAATTGATGTACTATTTCTAGCAACATATAACAAGAACCCAAAAAGAGTCATGGCTTTTGACCTAGTAATCCCACTATTGGGAATATATATTAAGGAATAAAATCTATATGTACATACCTTTGTAAAACAGTAACATTTGCAACAGCAAAGTGCTGGAAACAATCCAGTTGTGCAGCAGCTACACAATGGCTAATTGAACAGTGACAAGGGATATGAGGGAATCTGTGCAACCATTGACAACACAAATATACAACTGAAGAAAAGAGAATGCAAAACTATTTTAAGTGTAAACAAAATAACTGTGACTAGATGAAATGTATGCATATATAACTGAAGAAGCTATTCAAAGATATAAAAAATTCTCCAATATGAAAGCATACTTTTATATTCAACAGTTTAGAGAGATATAATATATATACCATGAGACTTATCTGTTTAAAGTTTACAATTCAAGGGTTTTAAGTATATTTATAGAGTGCTTATTTTTTATAATTATTGAACTTTTCTTTTTTTTAAAGATGAGATCAGTAGATCTAATTGCCTGGGACAAAGAAAGAGGAGTCACATTTTAATTTGTTTAAGATCTATTGAAAAATTGTTGCTATATACTATACCCATGCAATGAACATAATTTCCACCTAACATCCAAATAGATGTCCAGGAAATCCAACAAGACTTTCTTAAAAATCCAAATCCATTGCTGATAGAAAATTACCTCTTTATTTTTCAGCTCACATAAGGTTTGTGTTCTCTGGTCCTAGCGAATTTAAATCCACTGTGTCTAATGTCAATTCCAGGGCCCCCAGTCTCCAGTGCATTCTGCTCTGGTAAGAAGAAGGGAGTACCATCATATATGAGGCTTTATTCTCAGGAATAAATGTGGTGAACACATTAGGTTTTGGATTTAGACTTGAATCTCAATCCCAGCTCTGCTATTTATCATCTATTCTTTTTTTTTTTTTTTTTTTTTTGCGGTACGCGGGCCTCTCACTGCCGTGGCCTCTCCCGTTGCAGAGCACAGGCTCCGGACGCGCAGGCTCAGCGGCCATGGCCCACGGGCCCAGCCGCTCCGCGGCATGTGGGATCCTCCCAGACCGGGGCCCGAACCCGTGTCCCCCGCATCGGCAGGCGGACTCTCAACCACTGCGCCACCAGGGAAGCCCTATCATCTATTCTTAGGCTCACTTGCCCTAGTTACTTCATCTGTAGAATGGGGTTAATGGCACTTACTTTCAAGGTGGTAAACAACATGATGGATACAGAGCAACTTAGCACAGTAGGTGGAATGTTGGTGGGGCTCACTCATTGTTGTAATTACTACCATTATTAATCCTATTATATTAGTATAGACCCAAATACACATGAACAAGCTTTGTTTCTCAGACCACACCAACCCTGAGTAAACCAGTTAAGGACATGAGTTACTCCTAAGGAATTTTTTCAGCACCTCTCCTATTTTCCTGGGATGCTCCTTGCACCACCACTCAGGCTGTGTGCCATTCCAGAAAGGAGGGGAGCCCTGCCACCTTGTCCTTCTGCACATGTGTGCCTGGAGCTGTTCTGTAGTTACAACACCTCCACCGCTAATCTTCTTCTAGCACTGCTAACCTGCTCCCCAAAGTGCCATCCCCGCATCCATATACGTGGTTCTGCTTTTCTCCCAACCATAGCTTTTGGGAAATTCCAAAGGATGGTCTTATTCCTTGGGGGAATAACCCAGTCACACCAGCCTATGACTATAAGATAAACTGAAAGATCTACTACCTTGTCAGGAGCCTCACCAACCTATCTGCAAGAATATTCTGTACCTACACACATACAAACCTGCTTAAACTGTGTCCCAAATATTTTGGGGATGTTCCCAAAATGCTGCCCCAAGCATTCAATATTTTGGTTATAAATCCCTCAGGTTTTTCCAACAGCGTTCCTGTAACTGTGTGTGTGTGTGTGTGTGTGTGTGTGTGTTCTTTCTTACATGTGGGCTCAGAGAGATTTCTTCATATTCTAAAGAAGGTTGGCAAGGTTTTGGATTTTGAGAACCTGAGCTTCATTTTTGCCAGGAAAGAAGTTAAAGGCTTTGTTTTCAAAAACGTAGAACAGAGTCTACGAGGTGAGTTGTCTCAAAAGGTCAGGGTTCCAAAGTGGAAAGAGAGAGAAGTGGCCTAGATTTGAGGGACAGAGTGGTGGAAAAGAGTCTGACAGTGATGGGGCTGCCCACTTCTCACACAGGGGATGCCTGCGTGGCTACCTGGCAGTGAGGTTCCTGACAGTGAAGTTTGGTGTGGAACACACTATTTAGCTTGGACAATAAACAGTTTTGACAGTGACAATGAGAGTCAAGGTCAGGGTTCCATCTCAAATTTCCAATAAGTCCCAGGATTCCTTATAGAATTCTAAGATAAGAAAGGGGTTCCACCCACCCACTCCATGAATAAAATTAGATTTTCCACCAGATAAAAACTGGATTGTCTTCTAAATTGATGGAAGTGTGTGGGGAGAACAGATTGATATGATTTAGAAAAAAAAGTTACATTTCTTTCATTTTGAATGAATGGAATAAGTCATGTTGGTTACTCTCCCATTTCAGCTACATTTAACTGGAAGGGCTCCAGCAAGTATTCCCAGGGTCATAGTTGAGAGTTCTATTAACCTCTCTGTTACATTGAGAAGTTGTATTCTCAAGAGATTATCTGCAAAGCAAAAACAGATTTATATATTTATATATGATACATTATTATTCTTTGGAATTTAATTTACATGATTAGATTCAACCATCTAGATTATTTAAATGAGATACTGTCTGACAAGGCAATTTGTGAATTCTGAAGGAAACTATGAGAGACAAGATAAATACGGTACAACAAACAAAAGCTCTGGAGACAGAAAAACACGCTGTGAGAACCTGGACAAATTGCATACTTCCTCTCAGGCTTGGTATTTTCATCTGTAAAATAAAAATATTAAGTATATTTTCCAGCAGGTTATGGTGAAGAAGAAAACGAATACATACTTAACAGCACAAATCCTTCAGTAAATGCTCATTTTTATCTTCCATCATAAACATACTCGGCTTCTTTTGATCTCCTTTATTTTTAAGTAAAATTTATTAATATATAACATACAGGAAAGTACATCATAAGCATAGAGCTTGATGAATTATCACAGCAGGAACACACCCTTACAGTTACCATGAGATCAAGAAATAGAACATAACCAATGTCAAGGAAGGTCCTCCTTCTTTCCCTCCCAGTTGTTACCCACTTTATCTCCTCCCCTAATGTAACCACTATCCTGACTTCTAACACCATCATTTAGTTTGGGGTGGGGGGGTTGTTTTAGATTTTTTATTGTGATAAGGACACAACATGGGATATACCCTCTTAATTTTAAGTGTACATTGTTGTTGACTACAGGTACTATGTTGTATAGCAGATCTCTAGAGCTATTTCATCTTACTTAACGGATACTTTATGCCTGTTGATTAATACCATCCTTTAGCTTGGCCTGATTTTTATTTTTTTTATTATTTATTTATTTCAATTTCTGGCTGCTTTGTGTCTTTGTTGCTGCGCTGGGCTTTCTCTAGTTGGGGCGAGTGGGGGTTACTCTTCATTGCTCTGTGCGGGCTTCTCATTGCAGTGGCTTCTCTTGTTGTGGAGCACGGGCTCTAGGCACTCAGGTTTCAGTAGTTGCAGCATGCAGGCTCAGTAGTTGCGGCTCGCGGGCTTAGTTCCTCTGCAGCATGTGGGATCTTCCTGGACCAGGGCTCGAACCCATGTCCCCTGCATTGGCAGGCAAATTATTAACCACTGTACCACCAGGGAAGTCCTTGGCCTGATTTTTAAACTTAACATATATTGAATCATACAGTATGGATCAGTTGTATCTGGTTACTTTCACTTACTGTGTTGATGAAATTCATTCATATTTTGCATTAAACAGGAATTTGTTCATGTTCATTGCTGAAGAGTTCTTCCATTGCTTGAATATGCCACATTATGTTTATCGATTCTTACGTGGGTGAGCATTCGTGTTGTTTCCAGATGGGGGCCTTTATGAGTAGTGCTGCGACAATTTGTACCTATGTGTATGCATTTCTGTTAGGAATATGCATAAGGGCCAAATTGCTGTGTCATATGGTGTGTGTACAAACAGCTTTCATATATACTGCCAAACAATTTTCTAAAGTGGCCTTGCCAATTTTCTCTCTCATAAGCACTATGAGATTTCCTGTTCTATATCTCTGCACTGGTATTGACAGTTTTTTTCTTTTTCAGTATAGCCTTTCTTCTGGGGATAGATTATCTCACTGTGGTTTGATTTAGATGTCCCTTATAAATAATGAGGTTGAACACATTTTATATAAATTTGCTGATTGTTGGGCTATCCTCTTTTTTGAAGGGCTTGTTTAGAGCTTTTCTTGAGCATTTTTATATTGGGTTGTCGGTCTTATTGCTAATTTTTTTAGTAATACTTTTTTTGTGGAAAAATTCCAGTTTTTTCTGAAAATATAGAATAAGAAGAGAATAATTAAAATCTCAGACCCCAATATATAAACTGTGCAAGGAACTTGCACATTCAATTTGCAATAGAGAAAGTAAAATTTTAACAAACCCCAAAATACATGCAGACTCACCAGTAATACAATAACTGCAAAGTAAAAGTATTCCTCTTCAGACTTATTAAAAGAATTTTTTCATGTGAATACGCAACATGAGAGAAGATACTGTGAAATATACGTCTCATGAACTGCTGTTGCAAGGTAGTAATTCTTTATATATAATCTTTTGGCTGCGTTGGGTCTTTGTTGCTGTGCCTGGGCTTTCTAGTTGCGGTGAGCGGGGGCTACTCTTCGTTGTGGTGCATGGGTTTCTCATTGCGGTGGCTTCTCTTGTTGAGGAGCACGGGCTCTAGGCTCAGGGGCTCAGTAGTTGTAGCGCACTGGCTTAGTTGCTCCGCAGCACGTGGGATCTTCCTGGACCAGGGCTTGAACAAATGTCCCCTGCATTGGCAGGCGGATTCTTAACCACTGCGCCACCAGGGAAGTCCCTATATATAATCTTTTCCAACTCTGTGGCTTGCCTATTTACTATATTAATGATGTTTTCTAATAAACAGAAGTTTTAAAGTCTAATGTAACCCAATTTGTCAATCTTGTCCTTTATGGTTAGTGCTTTCATCATGCTGAAGAAGTAATTTCCTACCCCCTAAATTATGAAGATATTCTCCTATGGTTTCTTTTAGAAGCTTTATTCTTTTAAACTTTGTATTTGGTCTAAATCTACCTGGAACTGATTTTCTTTTTTTAATGTGGTATGAAAAAGGGATTAGGATTCACTTTTTTTCTGCATATGAATATCCAATTGATTCAGTTCCATTTATTTGTAAAAAAATATTCTTTCCTTACTTCTCTGAAGAACCACCTTTCTAATTAATCCAGTCTCCATGTATACGTGTCTTTGGATGCTCTAATTCTGCTCCAGTGTTCAGTCATCTATTCTTAACTATTGCAATATGATAGTTAATATTGATATTTGGTACTATACGTGCTCCAACTCTTTTTTCTTCAAGATTATCTTGGTTTTGCTTGGCCCTTGCATCGTCATATGCATTTTAGAATTAGCCTGTCAATTTTTTCACAAATCCTGTTTGGTCTTTCAGTGGAATTGTATTAGATCTATAAATCCATATAGGAAGTATTTTATATATTTAGTTTGTTAAGTCTTCCAAGCCATGAGTATGATTTTTCTTCCATTTATTTATATCTTCTTTAATTATTATCAATATGTTTCATAGTTTTATGTAGAGAGCTTACATCTTTCATTACTTTTTAGCTAGATTTTGCTGTTTTGATGTTTTTGAAAATTTTAACTCCTCAAGTTTTCATTTGTTCTTAGTTTTAAGAAATATGGATTAATGTATATTAGCCAGTATCCAGCAATCTTACAAATGCTCTTACAAATTTTAATGGTTCTCCTGTAGAGTATTTTGGATTTTATGCATACATTACCATTTATTTATTTCTTCCTTTCCAATGCTTAAACTTTTTTCTTGATATATTGCACAGAGTAGTACCTCCAGAATAATATTTAATAGAAGTGATAGCAGTAGGAATTCTTGTTTTACTTATGAACTTAGGGAAAATTTTTCAATATTTTACCATTAAGCATGATATTTGTTATAGGTTTCTTTAGAGATACCTTTTATCAGATAAAGTACCCTTTTATTTCTAGCTTTCTAAGAATTGTTCTAATGGAGAAGTATTGAATTTTATCTCACACTTTTTCACTTCTATGAAAATGATTTTATGACTTCTCTTCTCTATTCTGTTAATGGAGTGAAATCCATTGGCAGATTTTCTTTAACACTAAACTTGAGTTCCTGGAATATAATACACCTACTCATGATGCATTGTCCTTTTTACGTATCTTTTTGCAAATATTTTGGTTAGGATTTTTGCATCTATGACCGTGAGCAAGATTACACTGTAATATTTTCTTAAGTCCTACTTCAGGTTTGGTACTAAATTATGTAAGCCTTATAAAATGAGTTGGGAAGAGTTACCTCTTTTTTTATTCTCTAGAAGAGTTTGCATGAGAATGGTCCTGTTTACTCCTTAAGTATTTGGAAGAATTTCCCACTGAAGTCATGTGGGCCTAGAACTTTATTTTTTGCAGAAAGGATTTTAATTACAGATTCAAAGATCCAATTTCTCAAATAGATATAGGATAATTTGTATTTTCCATTTCTTGTATGTATTATGATCGGTTTTGATTTTCTAGGAATTCATCTATTTTATCCAAATTTTCAAATTTATCTGCATCGTTTTAAAAAATATCCTATTTCTAATATTCATAGAATCTGTAGTGATGTCTTCTTTTTTATTTTGATATTATCTATGACTTCTTTCTTTTTTTGTATCAATCATACCAGAACTTTATCAATTAGGACTTATTACTCCTTTCAAGGAACCAACCTTGAGGGATGTCCCTGGTGGCACAGTGGTTAAGACTCCATGCTCCCAGTGCAGAGGGCTGGGTTCGACCCCCAGTCAGGGAACTAGATCTCACACACATGCTGCAACTAGAAGTTCGCATGCCGCAACTAAGGAGCCCATGTGCCCCAACTAAAGACCCAGAGTAACCAAATAAATAAATATTTTCAAAAAAAAGAACCAACCTTGAGTTAATTGATTCTATTATAAATATGCTTTATATATATATATATATTTTTTTTTTTTTTTTTTTTTTTTTTTTGCGGTATGCGGGCCTCTCACTGTTGTGGCCTCCCCCGTTGCGGAGCACAGGCTCCGGATGCGCAGGCCCAGCGGCCATGGCTCACGGGCCCAGCCGCTCCGCGGCATATGGGATCCTCCCAGACCGGGGCACGAACCCGTATCCCCTGCATCGGCAGGCGGACTCTCAACCACTGCGCCACCAGGGAGGCCCTATGCTTTATATTTTATTTAGTTTTGCTTTCATCTTTATTATTTTCTCCCTTATAGTTTCAGTGGGTTAAATTTGAAGCTTTTTTTGGGGGGGGAACCCCATGAGATTAGAAATTTAGATATTTGGGTATTTAAATATTTAATTTATAGACATTTTAATATTTGCCCTTAAGGCTATAAATTTCCTTTTAAACATGGCTTTTGTCTTATTAACAAGTTAGGATATCTGTATATTCACTATTATTCAGTTTAAATATTTGCTAATATTTATTGTGATTTTTGTAACACATGCATCATTTAGAATTATACTGCTTAATTTCCAAACGTTTAGAAATTTTCTACTTATCTTTATTCATATGTCTTTTAAGTCCACTTTTCTAAACCAACTCTATTGAGTTATAATTTAAGTACAACAAAATGTACTTATTTTAAGTTTATAGTTCAATAAATTTTGACAAATATATGCACCTGTGTAATGTCCAACAAAATCAAAATATTGTACGCTGCCATCACCTCCTATAAGTTCCTTCATGCCCTCTTGTAGTCCATTTTCCCGCATTCCTGGGCCAGGCAACCATTATTGTACTTTCTGTCACTATATATTAAGATTTTCCTATTTTAGAACTTCATATAAATGGAATCATAGAGAATGTAATCATTTGTTGTCTGATTGATTTTGTCAATGTAATGTTTTTGAGATTCATCTATTTTTGTTGCCTGCATCAGCAGTTTGTTCCCATTTACTTCTGAGAAACATTCTGTTGTATGGATACCACTACATTCATCCATTCATCTGTTGATGGCATTTGAATTTCTCTGGTTTGGGGCTATTTTGAGTAAAGCTGATACAAACATTTGTGAATACATATGCGTATATGTCTTCTTATGCACATATGTTTTCATTTCTCTTGGTCAATGTGAAATTTCTAGGTGAAATGGTACTTAATAAGTAACTACCAAACTGTTTTCCAAATTGATTATACCATTTTATATTCCTGCTGTATGAGTTCTAGTTGTTTCACATCCTCACCAACCCTCCTCCCTGACTCCTTCTCTTCCTCTCTCTCCCTCCCTCTCTCCTGCAGTCTTTTAAATTAGACTTATTATCCTATTTTTCACCTCTATTACCTTACTAATTATACATTTTTGCTAATCTTTTTAGCTGTTACTCTAGCGATTGCTACATGCACCCTTGACCAGTTAAAGTCTTATAAAAAGTGGTACTTAAATTATTTTCCAAATAATGCAAGGTTCAGGAAACAGTTTAACATCATCTATCCTTTTCTCACCTTTTATGCTGATGTTGTCATGGATTTTACTCCTGTATGTAATTTAAACACTTTCATTATTATTTTTTTATTTCATTTCTTTTATTTTTAACTTTTTATTTTAAATAATTTAAAAATGAGATGAAAATTTCAATAACTATTCAGACAACTTCTATTTATCCTTTCTTTTTTTGAATCTTTGAATTTTATTTTATTTTTTTTTTATACAGCAGGTTCTTATTAGTCATCAATTTTATACATATCAGTGTATATATGTCAATCCCAATCTCCTAATTCATCACACAACCAACCATGCCACCGTTTTCCTCCCTTGGTGTCCATACATTTGTTCTCTACATCTGTGTCTCAATTTCTGCCCTGCAAACCAGTTAATCTGTACCATTTTTCTAGGTTCCACATATATGTGTTAATATATGATATTTGTTTTTCTGTTTCTGACTTACTTCACTCTTTATGACAGTCTCTAGATCCATCCATGTCTCAGCAAATGACCCAATTTCGTTTCTTTTTATGGCTGAGTAATATTCCATTGTATATATGTACCACAACTTCTTTATCCATTCATCTATCAATGGGCATTTAGGTTGCTTCCATGACCTGGCTATTGTAAATAGTGCTGCAATGAACATTGGGGTGCATGTGTCTTTTTGAATTATGGTTTTCTCTGAGTATATGTCCAGTAGTGGGATTGCTGGATCATATGGTAATTCTATTTTTACTTTTTTAAGGAACCTCCATACTGTTCTCCATAGTGGCTGTATCAATTTACATTCCCACCAACAATGCAAGAGGGTTCCCTTCCAGTATTATTATTGTTTAAGACATTTCATATTCATTTAGATTTACCCATGTATTTATCCTTTCTGTTGTTCATTATGTCTTCCTATTTCATTATCTGGAACAATTTACCTTCTGACTAAAGAATTCCCATTAGTATTTCTTTAGTGTAAGTCTACTAGTGAACAATTTTTTCAGTTTTTTTTCATCTGAAAACATCTTTATTTCACGTTCACTTTAGAAAGGTATTTTTCAGTGCGTGCAAAATTCTAGTACAGTTATTTTCTAGTACAGTTATTTTTAGTACAGTTAGTTGTCACTTTGATGTTTGTGGCCTACTTTCTTTTGTTGAGAATTCAAGCATCAGTCTTATCGCTGCTATTTTAAAAATCATATATCTTTTTCCTCTAGCTTGTATTAATATTTTCTCTTTGTCTTTGGTTTTGAAAAATGTAACTATGATACACCTATATGTATGCTTTCTCTGTATTTAATTTAAATGATGTTTATGGTTTCCTGAATTTGTGGCTTCATGTTTATTATGAACATCATTTTGATCTTCAAATTTTATCTCTGCTTCATCTGTCTCTTCTGAATTTGTTTTGGTTTGTTTTTGGTAGGATTTAAATTACATATATGTTAAATATTTTCACTATTTCCCATGTATCTCTTATGCTTCCTCTTTTTGTTTTTTATATATTTTCCATTCTGTTTTTCTCTCTGTGCTTTGTAAAGAAGATTTTCTCCCAATGTATGTTCCAATTTACTAATGCTCTCCTAAATTGCTTCTAATCTACTGCTCTTAACTTTTTAATTTTAGTTATTATATTTTTTCAGTTCTATAATTTCATTTGAAGAATTTTTATATTTTTGAGTTTTATGCTGAGATTTTCCATTTTGTCATCTGATTGCTGGATCATATTAATATGTTATTTTAAAGATCACATATAATAATTCCAATATTTGGATCTCCAGTGAGTATATTTCTATAATCTGTTTTTTTTTTTTTTTTTTTTTTTTTTTTTGCGGTATGCGGGCCTCTCACTGTTGTGGCCCCTCTCGTTCCGGAGCACAGGCTCCAGACCCGCAGGCTCAGCGGCCATGGCTCACGGGCCAAGGCGCTCCGTCGCATGTGGGATCTTCCCGGACCGGGGCACGAACCCGTGCCCCCTGCATCGGCAGGCGGACTCTCAAATACTGCGCCACCAGGGAAGCCCTATAATCTGTTTTTCTCTTATTTTTCAGTCATGTGGTTTTACCTCCTGGTATACCTAGTAATTTTTGATTAGCAGCTAGAAAATACATTTGATAAATTGTAGTGATATTTTAAGACTCTAGATAATATCTTCTAGAGAGCATTCATTTTTGTTTTGCAGTTAGATAAAAGGAAGATTAATTTTAATTAAATCAAGGATTAAGTTGATTTAATGTCTAGCCCTTACAGAGTAAAATTGGAATGTTTGCCTGAGCCTCTCCTTGGTTGGCCTGAAGTCCAATTTTTTTTTTTTTTTTTTTTTTTTTTTTGCGGTACGCGGGCCTCTCACTGTTGTGGCCTCTCCCGCTGCGGAGCACAGGCTCCGGACGCGCAGGCTCAGCGACCATGGCTCACGGGCCCAGCCGCTCCGTGGCATGTGGGATCTTCCCGGACCGGGGCACGAACCTGTGTCCCCTGAATCGGCAGGCGGACTCTCAACCACTGCGCCACCAGGGAAGCCCCTGAAGTCCAATTTTTGACCACCAGCACTGTAAGACTGCTAGAAATTTTGCTCAGCTTCTCAGCCTCCTGGCTTCTACTTACAGACAAACATCTAAAAGGAGAACTTAGGGCCAAATTGGGCTCACTTCTCTATTCTTGCATTCTGTCTTAGACTAGGTTCCCTAGAAAATAGATCCTGAGGTAAAGGTTAAGTGCTAATTTTTAACAGGGAAGTATAACTCTGAGATAGTAAAAGTAAAGGGAAAATAAAGTGGGTAGAAAAGGAGGAAAAGGAAATATGAGCTAGTGTATTACTGCAGATGACCACAGCTTCATGAAGAGAGGCTCACTGTATAGAAACACTTTGTCTTAGAGTAGTCTGATAGAGGGAGAAAAAGAGAGGAATTTATTCAATGGCTCCCTTTATTGATTGGCTTAACTTTCATTGGTCAAAATTTACCCACAAGACATTAACTTCTATGCATTCCTGATGTTTCAGCTGGTCTCTTCAGACCTACCAAGGAAACTGAATCGCATACCCTACAACATGTTGATTCTTCTAACTCCAGAACTAGTGAGAGTAATCAGATCCTTGATGGGTATGGTGGGGTCTGGTGCCATAGCTGCAGCAACTCATACCACATCAGGAGCAATGGAGTCTGTGTGGAGACTAGCACTCACCTTGGGGGAGGCTGAGGCAGCCTACAAAGCTTGTTGAAGAAATGGTTGTGATCTTGTGTCCACAGTAAGTTTGAGGACCTGGAGAACAGATAGGGCCTAGAAGATTTAAGGAAGTTCCTCAATGTGTCCAGTGAACCTTCTCTTGGGAATCTTGACCTATCAAAGCCCTTGGTAGGTTCATAGTTTCCAAATGTCTTTAAGCAGTGGTTTTATGTATTGTCCAGCATTTCTGATTCTCAGGGGAAGGTTTAGTCTGCAACCAACCACTCCACATTACTAGAAAAGAAAAAAAAAGGCACTGCTATCTTTTAAAGATCTTATAATAATAACATATAATGTTAACCACAGGCACAACTGACACCCAAATGTAGCTAAAAAACTAGTTGACATCAGCCTCAGAGTAAAACTAGTGGGACACCAAGAAGCCAGGTTCTCACTTGTTAGATATAAATCACTCCTCACCTCTGTGTTGACTCCTCAGATAAGTTCAGTTGATATTTTCAAAGTCAACTTGCCCTTGATTTCCTCAGATTAGTCACTGTTAGTATTACTCACCCATTGGAAAGTCCCATCCTCACAAAAGCACTAATCATGGGTGGAGCCATAAGAGAAGGGCATACAATATACCAATTACATCATCTCTGAAGCAGAGGGTTCACAAGTGCCTTTTTTTTCTTCTGAATGCATAAATTCCTTTATTGAAAATATTGGGTTAGCACTGCAGTACATATACTCAATATTCATAAATCAAGGGCCACACATTTCTGATTGGAAAATACTATTTTAAATAGAGAACACAGCATCTGGATATACTCTCACAAGTATAATATCATGGACTAAACTAGGTAGGAGTGAACTATATGCAAAATGACCATTTTGTTAATAGCATATGGTTGCAAATGGCATAAATGGTAAATGTGATCATCATGAGACATTCCTGGTGTCTCACACCAACATATAATTTAACAAGCAGATTAAGGTTAAACTGCTAATAAGTTGTTAATCAAGAGTTCTCAACAGGAGAACTTGGGTGAAAGTACACCCAGTCTATAGATTTAAGATTTTATAGCATTCATTTAAACTTGCATGGAATGTGAGTGGAGTAAAATAATTGTTGATTTGACAGGAGGCCACTTGGCAATTTGTTTGTTCTCTTTTATAAATAGTCTAAAATAAGAGAATATCTAGCTAAAGGAAATATTCTGTCAGCTTAAGGCCAACATTCTAAGAACTGTTTACTTCTTTAAAATGCAGTTATATAAACACTACTTTTTATTAATTCTTCCTTTCAAAGATCACTATGTGTTTAATTCTGACTGCTGCAAAAACTCAACTCATACTAATCATTATCTCTCCTTCCTTTTCCCAGCTAAAGTCTATCTCTGGTCTAACCTACAGTCTGTAATTCAACTTCTTGTGACATACTCTAAGAATTTCAGAATCTCCTCATCTGCTGCTGCTCCAAAACATTACTGACCTATATGAACCCTGCAATTTTTAGCCTCTTCCGAATTAGGCCAAAGATTTTAGTTCTTAATGAAACCTCCTTATAGAAATTTACCATTGTATCTGTTCTATATTTTTATGTAATATAAAAAACAGGAAGAATCAGTGTAAGGAGCTCATTAGGACCACTAAATAAAGGTCTTCTCTTCTACTTGCTACCTTCTCAGGGCACTTAGATGCCTCTCTTTAGAAAAATGTCACCCTTTGGAGAATGGTAAGAGATGATGCATGCTTAATGATACAGTTCATGGAAATCGAGAAATGTTTCATTAGCTTTCTCCAAAATAACAATAAGTTTACTACAAAGGTTTTAGGATAACAACCTTTCTCTACTTCCTCCCAATCTGTCATTGTCACCACCATGGGTCATCCTTGCCACAGCAATCTGAATATGTGTGGCCAATGGGAAATGATGACTTTTCCAAAGGGAAGAGGACCTTTCTTCAGTAAAGGGAAGATACACGGCTCTGGTTTCCTGCTAGAGCTTAATGTATAGGCCCCATCTCAACATCAAGAAATACTTTATCACAAAGTTGTGTATGCAGTTAAAAAACTATGTGTGCAGTATGATCTCAGTTATACAATATGTGTGTCTATAAAACATGTATGCAGGTATGAGGATATATAGTAAAGTGTTAACCAACTATGGATCATGGAATTATGGGTACAAGCTAATTTCTATGCACTTATTTGTGTTGTCATCATTTTATTTATTGGACACGTAATATTTTTTTCAAAAAACTTAAAAAAAAACTGTTTTGTCAGATGTTGTGCTCTTCCAGGGAGAATACATGCGCTATGCTCTTCTAGGTATGTAAGTCAGTAAATAAACATGAAATGCATAGAACAAGCAAATAGCTTGTTCTCAATAAATGTTAACTATTATGGATATGGCACAGGAAATTAAATTTAACTTTTTCATGAAATGCAATTTTAAAATATCTATATTTAAAGGCATGGGTCTTAAAAGAGTGTACAGATCTACAAAGGAACCAAGTAATCTACTAAAAGTGCTTGCCTCCTTTTTAATTTTTTAATTTAATTTAATTTAATTTTATTCTGCCACATTGTGCTACTCACGGGATCTTACTTCCCCCACCAGGGATTGAACCCAGTTCCCCTGGAGTGGAGCCCAGAGTCCTAACCACTGGACCACCAGGGAATTTCCACTTGCTTCCGTTTTTAAAATGAGGTATAACTGAAACAGGAAAAAAAGACTTATAAGACTATTAGGCAGAGGATTATAAGAGATTTGAAGTCAACAACTCTTTAGCTGTGAGTGCTGCCCCTCACTGGCTAAGGTTATAATCTGGGTAAAAAATAATGAAAAAATATTTGGAGATAAAAATGATGAGCAAAAGAAGAGTAGAAGAGGGAAAAGAGGACAGGAATGGAAAGGAGAGAAAAAAGTTAGAGTAAATTATAAAGATTAATAGGAGGAAAGAGAAAAGAGAACAATAAAATGAATAACAATTGGAGGGGACTTCCCTGGTGGCACAGTGTTAAGAATCCGCCTGCCAATGTAGGGGACATGGGTTCGAGCCCTGGTCTGAGAAGATCCCATATGCTGCTGAGCAACTAAGCCCATGCACAGCAACTACTGAGCCTGCACTCTAGAGCCCGCGAGCCACAACTACTGAAGCCCATGCACCTAGAGCCCCTGCTCCGCAACAAGAGAAGCCACTGCAATGAGAAGCCCACGCACTGCAACAAAGAGTAGCCCCCGCTTGCCACAACTAGAGAAAAGCCCGCGCGCAGCAATGAAGACCCAATGTGGCCAAAAATTAATTAATTAATTAATTAATTAATTTTAAAAAAATGAATAACAATTGGAAGAGTGGCATCTACAAAGACCAATTAATGTTACACATGTCAGGCCTTCTGCTAAGTGTTTTATAAGAAGTATCTCATTTAGTTTTTAAAATTGAAAACTAAATATAGAAATTGGTATTAAATTGTCCCTGTTTAACAGAGGAGAAAACTAAGGTTTTCAGGGTTTAAGTGATTTTTCCCCCAGATCATGTATTACATCTCTTTAATGAGATATGTCCTGTCCTTTTGACTTCACTTTGGCCTGATTTGTCTTCTTGGGGTGTGATGTCCCATCTTCCCATATTATAAAATAAATGAACAGAGTATCTGCCCCTTGTTTGATGTCCTCTATATTGTCACTATTTTCTATAATCCTGTGAATCAAGCAGGCTTAATAGGGCTTAAATGTGAAGACAAATGCAAAGATCTAACTCTAATACCATATTTTCCAAACTAAAACTTAAATCATTAATTCTAAGACATTATACTTGCAAATTTATTACATATAAAATTTTACTAAAGTATAAAGAGAAAATCACAGAATACTCTTTTGAAAAGCATCAAATTAAACAAAATGTGTTTGGCCCCAAAATTATACTGTTGTCACCATGAATGCTTGACATCTGTATCACCACTCACTTAATAAGGAATTTTTCCCCCCAAAAAAAACTAAATGGGAAAAGTGTCTGCTGTGAAGTTTTATACTTTCCCCAATATTTGGATAACAGAGTTCTGGATTGACAGTCACAGTCTGGGTCCAGGTTTTAGCTCCTGCTCTGTCAGTTGTGCAGTCTTTGCCCCAGCTCCTAACTTCACTGGGGCTTAGTTTTCTGATCTGTAAAATAAAGTTTTGAGCAATATGTTTGGAAAAATCCTATGACTATGTAGCTTATAAAAAACAAGGCAGGAAATAACCAATGGCATTTTTCACAGAACTAGAACAAAAAATTTTACAATTTGTATGGAAACACAAAAGACCTCGAATAGCAAAAGCAATCTTGAGAAAAAAAACACGGAGTTGGAGGAATCAGGCTCCCTGACTTTGGACTATACTGCAAAGCTACAGTAATCAAGACTATACAGTACTGGCACAAAAATAGAAATATAGATCAATGGAACAGGATAGACAGCCAAGAGATAAACCCACACACCTATGGTCACCTAATCTATGACAAAGGAGGTCAGAATATAGAATGGAGAAAAGACAGTCTCTTCAATAAGTGGTGTTGGGAAAACTGGACAGCTACATGTAAAAGAATGAAATTAGAACACTCCTTAGCACCATACACAAAAATAAACTCAAAATGGATTAAGACCTAAATGTAAGACCAGACACTATAAAGCTCTTTGAGGAAAACATAGGAAGAACACTGTTTGACATCAATCACAGCAAGATCTTTTTTGATCCACCCCCTAGAGTAATGGAAATAAAAACAAAAATAAACAAATGGGAACTAATGAAACTTAAAAGCTTTTGCAAAGCAAAGGAAGCTACAAACAAGACAAAAAGACAACCCTCAGAATGGGAGAAAATATTTGCAAACAAATCAATGGACAAAGGATTAATCTCCAAAACATATAAACAGCTCATGCAGCTCAATATTTAAAAAACAAACAACCCAATCCAAAAATGGGCAGAAGACCTAAATAGACATTTCTATTACAGATAGCCAAGAGGCACATGAAAAGCTGCTCAACATCACTAATTATTAGAGAAATGCAAATCAAAACTACAATGAGGTATATCCTCACACCAGTGAGAATGGGCATCATCAGAAAATCTGCTAACAACAAATGCTGGAGCGGGTGGGGAGAAAAGGGAACCCTCTTGCACTATTGGTGGGAATGTAAATTGATACAGCCACTATGGAGAACAGTATGGCGGTTACTTAAGAAACTAAAAATAGAATTACCGTATGACCCCGCAATCCCACTACTAGGCATATACCCAGAGAAAACCATAATTCAAAACGACACATGCACCCCAATGTTCATTGCAGCACTATTCACAATAGCCAGGTTATGGAAGCAACCTAAATGCCCATCGACAGATGAATGGATAAAGAAGATATGGTACATATATACAATGGAATATTATTCAGCCATTAAAAGGAATGAAATTGGGTCATTTGTAGAGACGTGGATGGATCTAGAGACTGTCATACAGAGTCAAGTAAGTCAGAGAGATAAAACAAATATCATATATTAACGCATATATGTGGAACCTAGAAAAATGGTACAGATGAACCGGTTTGCAGGGCAGAAATAGAGACACAGTTGTAGAGAACAAACGTATGGACACCAACGGGGGAAAGTGCACGGGAGGTGGTGGTGGTGGGATGAACTGGGAGATTGGGATTGACATACATACACTAATATGTATAAAATAGATAACCAATAAGAACCTGCTGTATAAAAAAATAAATAAAATAAAATTCAAAAATTCATAAAAATAAAAAAATAAAGACTACCTTTCATTCTTTTTTTTTTTTTTGGCCACACCACGCAGCATGTGGGATCGTAGTTCTGCCACCAGTGATGGAACCCGTGCCCACTGTGGTGGAAGCAGGGAGCCTTCACCACTGGACCACCAGGTAAGTCCCAAAGACTACTATTTTTAAGCTCTTACATTTTTATTTCATTGTATCAATAGATTGAAAAACTGGCCACAAATTGTATCCATCCTGTACACGTGTCCCTTTGCAAAGGTCACTTTGCAGTGACTCCCATGAAAAGGTAAAGTCTATTCTTCTAAACCTCGACTCTGCACTTGACCATGTGGACGATGGGATGGTAGAAATAATTACACAAGCAGAGACTTGAAAAGTAGTTGTACATTAAGGATTGCTCCCTTGCTGCTCTTGGGAACCCTGGAGCCACCTCATGTAAATAAGCCTAAGTTAGCCTGCTGGATGATGACATGTGGCCCAGTACCCATATGAGAGCCAGCTAACTACCAGATAGGTGAGTGAGGCCACTGACTGCCCTCTGACCAGGAAAGCATAAGCAAGACCACCTGAGACCAGCAGCAGAACTTTGCAGCTGAGTCCAATCCAAAATGCTAAGCCACAGTATCAGGAGCTGGTAAATAAGTGATTGCTGTTTCAGGCAAGTTAGTTTTGGATGGTGGGCTACACAGTAAAAACTAACTGATAGAGAAATTAGTACCTAGAAGTGGGTTGCTGTAGTAAAATGGGTTGCAAAAACCTAAAACATGTGGCCTTGGGTCTCTGAATTGGGCAGACACTGAAAGAACTTTAAGAACCCAGTAGCAAAAACGAGAAAGAGGGTGAGCAAACTATTAGTGGTATCTGGAAAAACAGTGAGGAATTTACTATAACAGGCCAGAAAAATTGCAACATGTATCATGTACTTAAAAACAATTGGCACAACGGTTGCCTGCAGAACTTTGCAGATGTTTTAAAATACACATTGCTAATGAATTTATGGACCTTGCAAAATGATTTCCTGGCAAAATGTTTAAAGTGTCAATTGGTTTCATTTAGCTGCCTAAGAAGAAAGAATTTAGAGGGAATATACAGGAAATAGCAGTTTCTCATTCCTAATCTCTTTTTTTTTTTTTTTTTTGCGGTATGTGGGCCTCTCACTGCTGTGGTCTCCCATTGCAGAACACAGGCTCCGGACGCGCAGGCTCAGCGGCCATGGCTCACGGGCCCAGCCGCTCTGCGGCATGTGGGATGTTCCCAGACCGGGGCACGAACCCATGTCCCCTACATTGGCAGGTGGACTCTCAACCACTGCACCACCAGGGAAGCCCTCTCATCCCTAATCTCTTTAGCCAGAAAATCCTCCAAGTGAAAGAAGCCTCAGGTGAAAGATCATATCAAGGTGTGGCTATTAAAGCTTTATTAATATATTTGAAAGAATTAAGGTGGCATCTAGTTGATCCTCTTAACTGTAAAAAGGTGGGGTTGTCTAAGAATATTAAGGCTGGGCCCCGGAGGAAGATGGCGGAAGAGTAAGACGCGGAGATCACCTGCCTCCCCACAGATACATCAGAAATACATCTACACATGGAACAACTCCTACAGAACACCTACTGAACGCTGACAGAAGACCTCAGACCCCCCAAAAGGCAAGAAACTCCCCACATACCTGGGTAGGGCAAAAGAAAAAAAGAATAAACAGAGACAATAGGATAGGGACGGGACCTGCACCAGTGGGAGGGAGCCGTGAAGGACGGAAGGTTTCTACACACTACAAGCCCCTTCGCGGGCGGAGACTGCAGGTGGCGGAGGGGGAAAGCTTCGGAGTAGCGGAGGAGAGCACAGCAACAGGGGTGCAGAGGGCAAAGCGGAGAGATTCTGGCACAGAGGACCGGTGCCCTCAGGCACACACCAGCCCGAGAGGCTTGTCTGCTCGGCCTCCGGGGCGGGCGGGGCTGGGAGCTGAGGCTCGGGTATCGGCTTTCAGTCGGAGCGCAGGGAGAGGACTGGGGCTGGCGGCAGGAAGAGAGCCTGAAGGGGTTAGTGTACCACGGCTAGCCCGGAGGGAGTCCGGGGAAAGGGTCTGGAGCTGCCGAAGAGGCAAGAGACTTTTTTCCCTTTTGTTTCCTGGTGCGCGAGGAGAGGGCATTAAGAGGGCTGCTTGGGGAAGCGCCGGAGACAGGCGCGAGCCGCGGGTAAGGCGCGGCCCTCGGAGATGGGCGTGGGAAGCTGGGGCTGCCGCCGCCGCCGCCGCCGCCGCGGGGCCTGTGTGCGAGCGCGGGTCACTGTCCGCCCCGCCTTCCGGGGGGCCTGTGCACCCCGCCACTGCCGGGGTCCCGGGACCCGGGGACGGCTTTCCCGGGAAAGCGCACGGAGCGCCTCGGTCTGCTGCAACGTCACGCCGGCCTCTGCCGCCGCAGGCCCGCCCCACACTGCGCGCCCCTCCCTCCCCTCTGCCTGAGTGAGCCAGAGCCCCCGAATCAGCGGCTCCTTTAAACCCGTCCTGTCTGAGCGAAGAACGGACGCCCTCCGGCGACCTACGCGCAGAGGCGGGGCCAGGTCCAAGGCTGAGACCCGGGAGCTGTGAGAGCAGAGAAGAGACAGGGAAATCTCTCTGTGCAGCCTCGGAGGCAGCGGATTAAAGCTCCACGGTCCATTTGATGTGCCCTGCGTCTGTGGAGTGCATGAATGGACAGCGAATCATCCCAAATTGAGGAAGTGGACTTTGAGGACAAGATTTAAGACTTTCCCCCCTTTTCCTCTTTTTACAACGAATTATCCCAAATTAAGGAGGTGGACTTAGCAAGATTTCAGACTTCTCGCCCTTTTCCTCTTTTTACAACGAATTATCCCAAATTGAGGAGGTGGACTTGGAGAACAAGATTTTTGATTTTTCCCCCTGCTCTCTTTTTGTGAATGTGTATGTGTAATCTGTGTAAGATTCTCTCTGTATAGCTTTGCTTCCACCATATGTCCCAGGGTTCTATCGGTCCGTTTTTTTTCAATCATTACTTTTTAATTTTAATAACGCTACTATATTTCATACTTTATTCTATTTTACTTTACCTGCTCTTTCTTTTTTTCTACCTTCCCTTCCTCCCTCCCTCCCTCCGCTCCTCCTTTCCTTCTTTCTTTTTCTTTCCTCCCTCCCTCCCACCCTTCTTCTTTCCACTTTCTTTTTCTTTCCTTCCTCCCTCCCTCCTTCCTGTCTTTCTTTCTTTCTTTCCTTCCTCCCTCCCTCCCTTCTTCCATTCACTCTTCCTTTTGCTTTCATTCCTCCCTCCCTCCCTCCTTTCTTTCCTTCCTTCTTTCCATCCTTCCTCCCTCCCTCCCTCCTTTCTTTCTTTCTTCTGTCCTTCCTTTCTTCCCTTCTTCCTTTCTTTCCCTCTCTCTTTCTTTCTTCTACTAATTCTTTCTTTCTACTTTTTCTCCCTGTTATTCTGAGCCGGATGGATGAAAGGCTCTTGGCGCTACAGCCAGGAGTCAGTGCTGTGCCTCTGAAGTGGGAGAGCCAACTTCAGGACACGGGTCCACAAGAGACCTCCCAGCTCCACATAATATCAAGCAGCGAAAATCTCCCAGAGATCTCCATCTCAACACCAGCACCCAGCTTCAGTCAACGACCAGCAAGCTACAGTGCTGGTCACCCTATGCCAAGCAACTAGCAAGGCAGGAACACAACCCCACCCATTAGCAGAGAGGCTACCTAAAAACATAATAAGGCCATAGGCACCCCAAAACACACCACCAGACGTGGACCGACCTGTCCACCAGAAAGACAAGATCGATCCTCAACCACCAGAACACAGGCATTAGTCCCCCCCACCAGGAAGCCTACACAACCTACTGAAACAACCTTAGCCACTGGGGACAGACACCAAAAACAACGGGAACTACGAATCTGCAGCCTGCAAAAAGGAGACCCCAAACACAGTAACATAAGCAAAATGAGAAGACAGAAAAACACACAGCAGGAGAAGGAGCAAGATAAAAACCTACCAGACCTAACAAATGAAGAGGTAATAGGCAGTCTACCTGAAAAAGAATTCAGAATAATGATAGTAGAGCTGATCCAAGATTCTATTTCCAAGATCCATAATCTTGGAAATAGAATAGACAAAATACAAGAAACAGTTAACAAGGACCTAGAAGAACTAAAGATGAATCAAGCATCGATTAAAAACACAATAAATGAAATGAAAAATACTCCAGATGGGATCAATAGCAGAATAACTGAGGCAGAAGAACGGATAAGTGAGGTGGAAGATAAAATAGTGGAAATAACTGCTGCAGAGCAAAATAAAGAAAAAAGAATGAAAAGAACAGAGGACAGTCTCAGAGACCTCTGGGACAACATTAAACGCACCAACATTCGAATTATACGGGTTCCAGAAGAAGAAGAGAAAAAGAAAGGGACTGAGAAAATATTTGAAGAGATTATAGTTGAAAACTTCCCTAATATGGGAAAGGAAATAGTTAATCAAGTCCAGGAGGCACAGAGAGTCCCATACAGAATAAATCCAAGGAGAAATACACCAAGACACATATTAATCAAACTGTCAAAAATTAAACACAAAGAAATCATATTAAAAGCAGCAAGGGGAAAACAACAAATAACACACAAGGGAATCCCCATCAGGATAACAGCTGATCTCTCAGCAGAAACTCTACAAGCCAGAAGGGAGTGGCAGGACATAATTAAAGTGATGAAGGAGAGAAACCTGAAACCAAGATTACTCTACCCAGCAAGGATCTCATTCAGATTTGATGGAGAAATTAAAACGTTTACAGACAAGCAAAAGCTGAGAGAGTTCAGCACCACCAAACCAGCTTTACAACAAATGCTAAAGGAACTTCTCTAGGCAAGAAACACAACAGAAGGAATATACCTACAATAACGAACCCAAAGCAATTAAGGAAATGGGAATAGGAACATACATATCAATAATTACCTTAAATGTAAATGGACTAAATGCTCCCACCAAAAGACACAGAGTGGTTGAATGGATACAAAAACAAGACCCATATATATGCTGTCTACAAGAGACCCACTTCAGACCTAGAGACACATACAGATTGAAAGTAAGGGGATGGAAAAAGATATTCCATGCAAATGGAAATCAAAAGAAAGCTGGAGTAGCAATTCTTATATCAGACAAAATAGACTTTAAAATAAAGACTATTAGAAGAGACAAAGAAGGACACTACATAACGATAAAGGGATCGATCCAAGAAGAAGATATAACAATTGAAAATATTTATGCACCCAACATTGGAGCACCTCAATACATAAGGCAAATACTAACAGCCATAAAAGGGGAAATCGACAGTAACACAATCATAGTAGGGGACTTTAACACCCCACTTTCACCAATGGACAGATCATCCAAAATGAAAATAAATAAGGAAACACAAGCTTTAAATGATACATTAAACAAGATGGACTTAGTTGATATTTATTGCATCCAAAAAGAACAGAATACACATTCTTCTCAAGTGCTCATGGAACATTCTCCAGGATAGATCATATCTTGGGTCACAAATCAAACCTTGGTAAATTTAAGAAAATTGAAATTGTATCAAGTATCTTTTCCGACCACAATGCTATGAGACTAGACATCAATTACAGGAAAACATCTGTAAAAAATACAAACACATGGAGGCTAAACAATACACTACTCAATAACGAAGTGATCACTGAAGAAATCAAAGAGGAAATTAAAAAATACCTAGAAACAAATGACAATGGAGACACGACGACCCAAAACCTATGGGACGCAGCAAAAGCAGTTCTAAGGGGGAAGTTTATATCAATACAATCCCACCTTAAGAAACAGGAAACATTTCGAATAAACAACCTGACCCTGCACCTAAAGCAATTAGAGAAAGAAGAACAAAAAACCCCCAAAGTTAGCAGAAGGAAAGAAATCATAAAGATCAGATCAGAAATAAATGAAAAAGAAATGAAGGAAACGATAGCAAAGATCAATAAAACTAAAAGCTGGTTCTTTGAGAAGATAAACAAAATTGACAAACCATTAGCCAGACTCATCAAGAAAAGAAGGGAGAAGACTCAAATCAATAGAATTAGAAATGAAAAAGGAGAAGTAACAACTGACACTGCAGAAATACAAAAGATCATGAGAGATTACTATAAGCAACTCTATGCCAATAAAATGGACAACCTGGAAGAAATGGACAAATTCTTAGAAATGCACAACCTGCCAAGACTGACTCAGGAAGAAATAGAAAATATGAATAGACCAATCACAAGCACTGAAATTGAAACTGTGATTAAATATCTTCCATCAAACAAAAGCCCAGGACCAGATGGCTTCACAGGCGAATTCTATCAAACATTTAGAGAAGAGCTAACACCCATCCTTCTCAAACTCTTCCAAACAATATCAGAGGAAGGAACACTCCCAAACTCATTCTACGAGGCCACCATCACCTTGATACCAAAACCAGGCAAGGATGTCACAAAGAAAGAAAACTACAGGCCAATATCACTGATGAACATAGATGCAAAAATCCTCAACAAAATACTAGCAAACAGAATCCAACAGCACATTAAAAGGATCATACACCATGATCAAGTGGGGTTTATTCCAGGAATGCAAGGATTCTTCAATATATGCAAATCAATCAATGTGATACACCATATTAACAAATTGAAGGCTAAAAACCATATGATCATCTCAATAGATGCAGAGAAAGCTTTCGACAAAATTCAACACCCATTTATGATAAAAACCCTGCAGAAAGTAGGCATAGAGGGAACTTACCTCAACATAATAAAGGCCATATATGACAAACCCACAGCCAACATCGTCCTCAATGGTGAAAAACTGAAACCATTTCCACTAAGATCAGGAACAAGACAAGGCTGCCCAATCTCACCACTCTCACCACTCTTATTCAACATAGTTTTGGAAGTTTTAGCCACAGCAATCAGAGAAGAAAAGGAAATAAAAGGAATCCAAATTGGAAAAGAAGAAGTAAAGCTGTCACTGTTTGCAGATGACATGATACTATACATAGAGAATCCTAAAGATGCTACCGAAAAACTACTAGAGCTAATCAATGAATTTGGTAAAGTAGCAGGATACAAAATTAATGTACAGAAATCTCTGGCATTCCTGTACACTAATGATGAAAAATCTGAAAATGAAATCAAGAAAACATTCCCATTTACCATTGCAACAAAAAGAATAAAATATCTAGGAATAAACCTACCTAAGGAGACAAAAGACCTGTATGCAGAAAATTATAAGACACTGATGAAAGAAATTAAAGATGATACAAATAGATGGAGAGATATAGCATGCTCCTGGATTGGAAGAATCACATTTGTGAAAATGACTCTACTACCCAAAGCAATCTACAGATTCAATGCAATCCCTATCAAACTACCACTGGCATTTTTCACAGAACTAGAACAAAAAATTTCAAAATTTGTTTGGAAAAACAAAAGACCCCGAATAGCCAAAGCAATCTTGAGAACGAAAAACGGAGCTGGAGGAATCAGGCTCCCTGACTTCAGACTATACTACAAAGCTACAGTAATTAAGACAGTGTGGTACTGGCATAAAAACAGAAAGATAGATCAGTGGATCAGGATAGAAAGCCCAGAGATAAACCCACGCACATATGGCCAACTTATCTTTGATAAAGGAGGCAGGAATGTACAGTGGAGAAAGGACAGCCTCTTCAATAAGTGGTGCTGGGAAAACTGGACAGGGACATGTAGAAGTTTGAGATTAGGTCATTCCCTAACACCATACACAAAAATAAGCTCAAAATGGGTTAAAGACTTAAATGTAAGGCCAGAAACTATCAAACTCTTAGAGGAAAACATAGGTAGAACACTCTATGACATAAATCACAGCAAGATCCTTTTGGACCCACCTCCTAGAGAAATGGAAATAAAAACAAAGATAAACACATGGGACCTAATGAAACTTCAAAGCTTTTGCACAGCAAAGGAAACCATAAACAAGACCAAAAGACAACCCTCAGAATGGGAGAAAATATTTGCAAATGAAGCAACTGACAAAGGATTAATCTCCAAAATTTATAAACAGCTCATGCAGCTCAATAACAAAAAAACAAACAACCCAATCCAAAAATGGGCAGAAGACTTAAATAGGCATTTCTCCAAAGAAGATATACAGACTGCCAACAAACACATGAAAGAATGCTCAACATCATTAATCATTAGAGAAATGCAAATCAAAACTACAATGAGATATCATCTCACACCAGTCAGAATGGCCATCATCAAGAAATCTAGAAACAATAAATGCTGGAGAGGGTGTGCAGAAAAGGGAACACTCTTGCACTGCTGGTGGGAATGTGAATTGGTACAGCCACTATGGAGAACAGTATGGAGGTTCCTTAAAAAACTAAAAATAGAACTACCATATGACCCAGCAATCCCACTACTAGGCATATACCCTGAGAAAACCATAATTCAAAAAGAGACATGTACCAAAATGTTAATTGCAGCTCTATTCACAATAGCCCGGAGCTGGAAACAACCTAAGTGTCCAGCATCAGATGAATGGATAAAGAAGGTGTGGCACATATATACAATGGAATATTACTCAGCCATAAAAAGAAATGAAACTGAGCTATTTGTAATGAGGTGGATATACCTAGAGTCTGTCATACAGAGTGAAGTAAGTCAGAAAGAGAAAGACAAATACCGTATGCTAACACATATATATGGAATTAAAAAAAAAATGTCATGAAGAACCTAGGGGTAAAACGGGAATAAAGACACAGACCTACTTGAGAATGGACTTGAGGATATGGGGAGGGGGAAGGGTAAGCTGTGACAAAGCGAGAGAGAGGCATGGACATATATACACTACCAAACGTAAGGTAGATAGATAGTGGGAAGCACCCGCAGAGCACAGGGAGATCAGCTCGGTGCTTTGTGACCGCCTGGAGGGGTGGGATGGGGAGGGTGGGAGGGAGGGAGATGCATGAGGGAAGGGATGTGGGAACAGATGTATATGTATGACTGATTCACTTTGTTATAAAGCAGAAACTAATTTAAAAAAAAAAAAGAATATTAAGGCTGTTATCCCACAACAGACGGACACACCCACATAATTCTCTTTCTAAAGAATTGTGGGTGTGGCTTTCCTTGGACCAAGTAGACTCCAGTCAGATTCAAAGGAAAACCAAAAAGTTTTTTTTTTTAACATCTTTATTGGAGTATAATTGCTTTATAATGGTGTGTTAGTTTCTGCTGTATAACAAAGTGAATCAGCTATATGTATACATATATCCTCATATCTCCTCCCTCTTGCATCTCCCTCCCATCCTCACAAAGTTTTAAGAGTTGTACTGATGAAAGCACCACATAAAGGACTGAAGAAATTAGATTGCTCAAATTACAAAATATGAGTCCTTCCTTACGGAAAATGAACAAAGTCTCAGAAGACATCCAAGAGCTCAGAAGGTAGAGCTAAGAGCCCTGGAGAACAATAAAGCAGGGAGATGAAACTAGACCTAATCAAAACATATTTCCTGCCCCCAGGATGGGTAGACTAGCAACCCATGTCCTGGATTTCAGAATTGTTATAGACCAGCAGCTGCTATGTGTTTCAGATCCTTCCCCTTTCTGATGGCAGTGTCTCCTGTAATGATCCTGTCCCTGCCCAGTCATGTATATTACTGGGTGTGTTGAGGGCAGATCATCAGTCTTTTTTGGTTCATAGGTTGTCAGAACAAGAGAAGCCCCTCTGAGGATCCTCATCTGATCTGATTTAGATCACAAGATTCCACACTAGCCTGATGCCATAGTTAAAGGAGATGGAAAGAATGATAATTATTTTGTTCAAAGGACAGACTGCTAGATTGCAAAAATGGCTATAATACATTGTAGCTTCTTCCACCAAGAGATGTCTATTTCTCCACCCTTTGAATCTAGACTGGTCTTGTGACTTATATCACCATTAGTGTGCAACAGAATTGATGTTGTGCCGATTCCAGGCCTAGAGCACCTTCACTCTCTCTGATCATGTTAACCATGTGAACATACACGGGCTACCTGCTGCATGATGACAGGAATGTGGCCCAGTCACCATTGTCGCTCCAGCCAACAGCCGACCAACACAGAAGCAGTTTCTTTAGCTGCTCAGAGACACTCGAGGAAGTTAAATGAGCTAGTTGAGAAGAGCACCCAACTGATCCCAGCCCAAACTGCTGACCTAAGAATTGTGAAATAGACAGATGGTTGTTATTTTAAGGACGTCAATTGGAGGTAGGGGAGGTTGTCATGCAGCAGTAGGTAAGTGACACAGACACCTAAATGTCACAGAGCCATTTATCAATGTCCTGTCCTTTCTCCTCTGGTCTTCAATTCTCTCTCTGCCATAGATCAATTGCGCATAAATCAGTGGGTCTGTTTTGGGCATTGCAGTCTGTTCCAGTAGTCTATTTATCTGTGTCTACACCAGTTCAACACTATGTTATTCAATGTAGCTTGATATCTGATGAGGTAAGTCTCCCAGGACACACCTTTTTCTTCTTCCTTTTCTTCTTCAGGAGAGCCTTGGCTATTCTTAACCTTCTGTTCAATTCTGTAAATTTTGGATGAGTTTATTGAGTACAATAGGAAAAAAACACTCTGCTGGGATTTTTTTATTGAAATCTTATTAAATTCAGGGATAAACTTGGAAGAATTGGCATTTTTTAAAAATTGAAGTACAACTGATTTACAATGTTGTATTAATTTCTGCTGTACAGCAAAGCAATCAGTTATACATATATATACATTCTTTTTTATATTCTTTTCCATTATGGCTTATCCCAGGACATTGAATATAGTTCCCTGTGCTATACAGTAGGACCTTGTCCATCCATTCCCTAAGTAGTAGTTTGCATCTACTGACCCCAAACTTGAAGTCCATTCCTCCCCTACCACCCACCCCCTTGGCAACCACAAGTCTGTTCTCTATGTCTGTGAGTCTCTTTCTGCTTTGTAGATAAGTTCATTTGTGTCATATTTTAGATTCCACATATAAGAGATATCATATGGTATTTGTCTTTCTCTTTCTGACTTACTTCACTTAGTATGATAATCTCTAGTTGCATCCATGTTGTTGCAAATGTCACTATTTTGTTCTTTTTTATGGCTGAGTAGTATTCCATGGTACCACATCTTCTTTATCCATTCATCCATAGATGGACATTTAGGTTGTTTCCATGTCTTGGCTATTGTGAATAGTGTTGCTATGCACATAGGGATGCATTTTTTTTTTTTTTTTTTTTTTTGTGGTACACGGGCCTCTCACTGTTGTGGCCTCTCCCGTTGCAGAGCACAGGCTCTGGACGTGCAGGCTTAGCAGCCATGGCTCACGGGCCTAGCCGCTCCATGGCATGTGGGATCTTCCCGCACCGGGGCACGAACCCGTGTCCCCTGCATCAGCAGGCGGACTCTCAACCACTGTGCCACCAGGGAAGCCCACATGTATCTTTTTGAATTATAGTTTTGTCTGGATATATGCCCAGGAGTGGGATTGCTGGATCATATGGTAATTTTATTTTTAGTTTTCCGAGGAACCACATACTGTTTTCCATAGTAGCTGCACCAACTTCATTCCCACCAGCAGTGTAGGAGGGTTCCCTTTTCTCCACACCCTCTCTAGCATTTGTTATTTGTAGACTTTAATGATGGCCATTTTGACTGGTGTGAGGTGGTAACTCATTGTAGCTTTGATTTGCATTTCTCTAATAATTAGCGATGATGAGCATCTTTTAACGTGTCTATTGGCCATCAGTATGTTTTCTTTGGAGAAATGTCTATTTCGGACTTCTGCCCATTTTTTGACTGGGTTATTTGTTTTTTTGTTGTTGAGTTGTATGTGTTGTTTGTATATTTTGGAAGTTAAGCCCTCGTCAGTCACATCACTTGCAAATATTTTCTCCTGTTCTGTAGGTTGTCTCTTCATTTTGTTTATGGTTTCCTTTGCTGTGCAAAAGCTTGTAAGTTTGATTAGGTCCCATTTGTTTATTTTTGTTTTTATTTCTACTGCCTTGGGAGACTGACCTAAGAAAACATTGGTATGATTTATGTCAGAGAATGTTTTGCCTTTGTTCTCTTCTAGGAGTTTTATGGTGTCTTGTCTTATATTTGACTTTACTTTTGAGTTTATTTTTGTGCATGGTGTGAGGGTGTGTTCTAACTTCATTGATTTACATGCAGCTGTCCAACTTTCCCAGCACCATGTGCTGAAGAGACAGTCTTTCCCATTGTATATTCTTGCCTCCTTTGTCAAAGATTAATTGACCGTAGGTGTATGGGTTTATTTCTGGGTGCTCTATTCTGTTCCATCGATCCATATATCTGTTACTGTGCCAATACCACACTGTTTTGACTACTGTAGCTTTGTAGTATTGTCTGAAATCTGGGACGATTATGCCTCCTGCTTTGTTCTTTTTCCTTAGGATTGCTTTGGCAATTCTGAGTCTTCATGGTTCCATATAAATTTTAGGATTATTTGTTCTAGTTCTGTGAAAAATGTCATGGGTAATTTGATAGGGATTGTGTTAAACCTGTATATTGCTTTGGGTAGTATGGCCATTTTAACAATATTAAAGGAACTGACTTATTTTTTATATTGATTTTTCCTATCTACAAACACCTCTCTATTATTGAAGTGTTCTTTGGTCTCTTCTAATAAATTTTTATGTAATTTCCCACATAAATATTTTGTACCTCTTTTTAAGATTTATTCATAAATACTCTGTATTTTTATTATTAATATGTTAGATTTAAAAAAAATTTTCCAACTGACTATCAAAGTGAAAATGACTCATTAATTGTAATAATTTGTGGGCCTTTGAATATTTTCTATTTAGGAAATAATCTAAAGGAAATAGCTCTCTCTCTACCCCTTATGATTGACAATGGATGAGTCCAAAGCAAGATCTGCAAATACAAGAAGAAAGAGAGGGAAGAAAGAGAAATAAAGCCAAAAATGTCCCCTTCTTTCATTACAAGTTTGTAAGTCTGAAACAGACTGAGTGGAGGCAAGGAGTAACTACTTAGATAAGAGTATGTAGTTTTGATATTACACTTGCAGGGAAAGAAGGCAAATTATTATAAGACCAGATGAAACTTTTATTTTCTAAGAGCAACTGTAGGATCCCTGGCACAACAGGACATCTGCTATCCTAAATGTCCCAATCAATGAAAACAATTTAAGCTAACAAAGAAGACAGTCAGATAGCCAACAGGCACATGAAAATATGCTCAACATCGCTAATTACTTAGAGAAATGCAAATCAGAACTACAATGAGGTATCACCTCACACCTGTCAGAATGCTATCATCAAAAAGTTTATGAATAATAAATGCTGGAGAGGGTGTGGAGAAAAGGGAACCTTCCTACACTGTTGGCAGGAATGTAAATTGATACAGCTGCTATGGAAAACAGTATTGAGATTCCTTAAAAAAACTAAACAATAGAGTTGTCATATGATCCAGCAATACCACTCCTAGGCATGTATTCGGAAAAGATAAAACTAATTTGAAAAGATACATGCACCCTGATGTTCATAACAGCACTATTTACAATAAACCGAGACATGGAGACAACTGAAGAGCCCATCAAGAGCCCATGATTTAAGAAGATGTGGTATATATATATATATATATATATACATACACACACACACACAATGGATTATTACTCAGACATGAAAAGGAATGAAATATTGCCATTTGCTGCAACATGGATGGACCTAGAGATTATCATACTTAGTGAAGTTAATCAGACAGACAAAGATATGATATTATATTACTTATATGTAGAATCTAAAAAATAATACAAATGAAACTATTTACAAAACAGAAACAGACTCACAGACATAGAAAACGAACTTATGGTTACCAGAGGGGAAAGGGATGGGGGGAGGGATAAATTAGGAGTATATCATTAACAGGTACAAACTACTATACATAATATAGATAAGCAACAAGGATCTACTGTATAGCACAAGGAACTATATTCAATATCTTGTAATAACCTTTAATGGAAAATAATCTGAAAAAAACTACATGCATATAACTGAATCACTTTGCTGTACACCCAAAGCTAACACAATATTGTAAATCAACTATACTTCAATTAAAACAAAAACAATTTAAGCTTTATGAAAAAAAGTATAAGATATATTTCATGTTTCTCTGAGATGGCAAGGAAACGAAAGTATCCGTAAAAACCAACATCAATGTAAAAGTGGGAAACCTAAGAGGAAAGCAAGAACCAAAACCAGCATTTGTCTGAAGACGTCTCCAGAAACCCTGGTGGCTTTGAGTTTCGGTTTTCATGTCTGGCCCATTCTGGTGACAAATGATAAAGCTCAGGGACCTCCAAGACTGGCAGTCTAGTTAGATTACCCCGTACATTGCTGAGGCCCTGTGGGGCAAATAATGGTCCTCCAAACATGTCCATGCCATAATCTCCTAAACCTGTGAGCATGCTGTTACACGGCAAAGGGGAACTAAGGTTGCAGAGGGAATTAAAGTTGCTAATCAGCTGACTTGAAGATAGATTATCCTGGATTATCCAGTGTAATCATAAGGGCCTTTTAAATGTGGAAGAGGGAGACAGAAGCCCGGAGTCAGAAAGAGATTTGAAGATGCTATGCTGCTGACTTCAAAGATAGAGAAAAGGGCCAGGAATCAAGGAACGTACATGGCCTCTAGAAGCTGGATAAAACAAGGAAGCAGATTCTTGCACACAGACCTCCAGAAGCAGTGCAGCACTGCTGACATTTTAAATTTGCCTCAGTGAGATTCATTTCAGATTTCTCACCCCCAGAACTGTAAGCTAATAAATTTGTGTTTTTTTAAGCCATGTAGTTGGTGATTATTTGTTACAACAGCAATAGAAAAGTAATACAAACCCCAAAGGGATAATATATTTCCAGAACATTTTCAATATAGGATTGTGTGGGAAAATTATGGCTATGGAGATGACAGAATGATTTCTATTATAAATGTTAAAATGAACACAAACATACTCAACCCATTCAGGAGTTTAACAAACACAAACAACTTACTGAATTGGAGTTAATCAAATTAAAAGCATTATTTGCCTCTGGGAAAGGTAAGGCAAGTTTCATTAACAACTATAGGGCTTCCCTGGTGGCGCAGTGGTTAAGAATCCACCTACTAATGCAGGGGACATGGGTTCAATCCCTGGTCCAGGAAGATCCCACATGCCGCGGAGCAACTAAGCCCCTGTGCCACAGCTACTGAGCCTGCACTCTAGAGCTGGTAAGCCACAGCTACTGAAGCCCACGCGCCTAAAGCGCATGCTCCGCAACAAGAGAAGCCACCGCAATGAGAAGCCTGTGCACCGCAACGAAGAGTAGCCCCCGCTTGCCACAACTAGAGAAAGCCCGAGCAGCAATGAGGATCCAATGCAGCCAAAAATAAATAAATATATATATTTTTAATTACATTTACTGGAAAAGGAAGAGCTAAGGCACCATAATCCTGAAACATGAAAATGACTTCAGTCGTTCTGCAGAATTCAAAACCATAAATAGAAATAGATGCCCTTGTTTGCAGTCGGTTCCTTCCTCATCTTTCAGATGTTTTGACCTTTTGCCCTAAGTGGAAGAAGTGATTTCTGTAAGTGAAGTACAGTGGTCCCTTGGTGTCTGAGGGGGATTGGTTCCAGGAGCCCAGCAGATACCAAATCTGCAGACGTTCATGTCCTTTATATAAAATGGTCTAGGACAGTCAGCCCTCCATATCGGCAGATGCAGAGGACCCATTTCAAATGACTCTAATTTCATGGCATTCAAAATACGAATCATGAGAGTAATTTGGGGAACACTTTACATGTAGGAAGTACAACAGACCCTTACGTTCACAGAGTGAGAGCCCAGTACTGCTTCTGTCTTTTTTTCTAAAGTGCTACTGCTTCCATACATGAGAAGTCTTTTCATTTCTTTTTAACTCCATGGGCATTTGCCGTTACAGCAAAAACCTCAGTTTAATATTTACCTTTCAGAGCTTACGTCTTGTGTTTTAGAACACTTTTGCTAAAGAAAAGATTTTTATGGTGGGTGGTGTACTGACTTCAAAAACATTTGAAGCGGGACTTCCTTGGTGGCGCAGTGGTTAAGAATCCACCTGCCAATGCAGGGGACACGGGTTCGAGCCCTGGTCCGGGAAGATCCCACATGCTGTGGAGCAACTAAGCCGGCGTACCACAACTACTGAGCCTGCACTCTAGAGCCCACAAGCCACAACTCCTGAAGCCCGTGTGCCACAACTACTGAGCCTGTGCACCTAGAGCCCATGCTCCGCAACAAGAGAAGCCCACACACCACAACGAAGAGCAGCCCCCGCTCTCTGCAACTAGAGAAAGCCTGTGTGCAGCAATGAAGACCAAAGGCAGCCAATAAATAAATAAAAAGAGAGTAACTATTTAAAAAAAAAAACAACATTTGAAGCAAAGACAAATTAGTTGGCTAAGTGGTAAATAGGTGTTATAAAAGGATTCAGTGTTGGGGAGAAAGGAGCTGAAGATAAGGGTGTAACCAAGAAAACATAATATTGGCTTTATCCAGAGCTAAGAAACAGCAAATTGTATTCCCCCTTAATGCCCTTACCCTTGACCTCTGCCTCTTGCTAAGTACTCAGGGACTAATACTGAGCACTGGCAGCCTTATATCCTGCACAGCTACTCTGCAGAACCTTATATGGGTATATTTTCTTTTTTGCATCCTCACATCCCATTAAGACTCAACTGTTATGACTTTTTCATTCCACTGCTTCCACTTCTAGCTCTGTAAGGAAGGAGCTCACGAACTAATAATGTGCAATAGTGCATGTACATGATTGTAGGGTTTCCCTTCCCACACAGAAGCGGGTGATGGCTTAGACTACTCAGTTTCTCTCCTCCGATACCCATCGACCCACCCAGAGAGTGTCTTCTCTGTCCTTGCCCAATCAGTTCCTGGAATTTATGTTGGAAGGTGGCAAGGAAGGTAGAACCTGAGCAGTGGAAGGAAAAAGGAAAGAGATTAAGTTAATCTTCAAAATAAAGAGATAAAAGAATTTTGGGGGCTTCCCTGGTGGCGCAGTGGTTGGGAGTCCGCCTGCTGATGCAGGGGACACGGGTTTGTGCCCCGGTCCGGGAAGATCCCACATGCCGCGGAGAGGCTGGGCCCGTGAGCCTGCGCGTCCGGAGCCTGCGCTCCGCAACGGGAGAGGCCACAGCAATGAGAGGCCCACGTACAAAAAAAAAAAAAAAAGAATTTTGGAAATTTAGAGCAAATGAAAGGTACTAGAGTAGTGCAGGTACCAGAAAACTGGGAAAAGGGAGAAACAGGTAAAAGACTTGTTGCTGGGGGTGAGGATGGGGGTAAAAAATCAACTTTAATCCACTTCTAAAAGTACGAAAATTAGAATGTAATTCCATTTTTATGACTAATGGATATTTGATTGATGCTTCTATGAATGAGACTATACACAGTCTGGACCAGAGGTTAGAATGGTTACACACTAAGTTTAGGGTGACCAACTCATCTCAGTTTGCCCAGGAGTTCCCCAGTTTTAGCACTGAAATTTTCACATCTTGGGACTTTTTCTCTCTTTGTGAACCTGGGATGGCTGGTTACCCCGAGTCATTAGTGACTAGTAATGTCTTCAGATGTGACATTTCCCGAGAGAACAGTAAACTCTCATTTTTCCTGAGAATGGTTGCTGAGGATGAAGAGGAAACTATGATGGGTGTTTGCAGAGAAAAGGAAGAGAAAGAAGGGAGCAGGGGAAAAGGAAGAAGGATGAAAAGAGTGTGTGTGTGTGTGTTTATAAGAAGGAATTTGGACTTAAAGCAGCTGTTCTCAACCAGGAATGCTTCTATCCTCCAGGGGTTATTTGGCGATGTCTGGAGATAGTTTTACTGGTCACAGTTGACATCTACTGGCACCTGGTGAATGGAGGGCAGGGATGCTGCTAAACATCCTACAATGCACAGGACAGCCTCCCACACCAAAGAGTTATCCAGCCCAAGATGTCACTAGAGATGAGGATGAGAAATCCTGAGACCCAAAGGAATGCATAGTTAATAGTGGACTAGCACACATCAGAAAAGTGTATAGGAGGCGGGGTGGAGATGCAATCACAACATATATAGGGTGACACTGAAAAACTGACTTTGAAGTGTCTAAAATGGTAGTGCTGCTTTTCCTGACTATAAATCTTATAGTTGTCCATCTATGTCACGAACTTTCTAAGATATGGACCAAACCAAATCTGCCCCCAAGGACTAGATTATCACAGTCCCTGGCAATCATATATACTGAATAAGTGTTGGTGAGTTAATGTTATTAAAATAAAACACTGTTGGATGCAGACAAAATGGAAAAGGAAATTTAAGTATGAAACAACTTAGTGCTCTGCTAAAGGTTATTTTTCAGGTGGAAAAATAAATAATTTTTCTAGACCTGTGATTAGTAAAGATTATGTATTTGATGTCTGGCTCATATTGGACACCCATATATTTTTCTAATAAGTCAAATGTTGAATAAGATGTCCCAAATTGAGTTGATGTTAATGGTTAAATTTCTTCTTTCTAAGGGGTCATGGCCACTCTTTACTTCAGCGTTCTGTTCCTGGGCTTCTGTTTTCAGCCCCTAAAAGAAATAATGGGGCTTCCCTGGTGGCACAGTGGCTGAGAGTCCGCCTGCCGATGCAGGGGACACGGGCTCATGCCCCAGTCCGGGAAGATCCCACATGCCGCAGAGCAGCTGGGCCCGTGAGCCATGGCCGCTGAGCCTACGCGTCTGGAGCCTGTGCTCCGCAACGGGAGAGGCCACAACAGTGAGAGGCCCGCGTACCGCAAAAAAAAAAAAAAAAAAAAAAAAAGGAGACTATAATTTCTTTGTTCATCTATGTTAGGAATAAAGTGGCTAGTATAAATGGGAAGGGTTTTCATTTTCTTCAGAAAAATATATAGACAAATTTTATTTTTCATTCACTGTTTTTGTCCAAAGTTATTGGATAAAAGTTAATATTTTAATAAGCACATGCTTGCACACATAAACATGCACATAGAAACTGGCACTTTAATCCTAAATTTTTATTTAAAGGATTTAATCACAGGAAAAAAAAATCTACCTCACTCAAGATTTCTTTATTAATGAGTCAAAATAGACAAAATCTAAAACAACTAGAAGAGTTTCATATATGTGCTACAGTCAGATCTTTACAATTTACTTTCACTGGTAAAGTCACCCTTTCTGTCACAGTCTCTATCCTGAGCTTCTGGACACATAACCTTTTGGGCAGTGCCTTGTATTGGGTTGCTAGAGTCTTTCTTGAGATTATTTTACATCTTCAAACCATCTAACCTTCCCCTGATGAGCAATAGTTAAAGGCCGTTTATAAAGTTACTGAAGGGACTTCCCTGGTGGTGCAGTGGATGGGGCTCTGCGCTCCCAATGCAGGGGGCCCGGGTTCGATCCCTGGTCGAACTGGTTCCCCTGGTCAGGGAACTAGATCCCACGTGCATGCCACAACCAAGAGTTTGCATGCCACAACTAAGGAGCCCACCTGCTGCAAGTAAGACTCAGCGCAACCAAATAAATAAATAAATATTTAAAAAAATAAAGGTACTGAAAACAGATCAGAATGAGCCATTTCCTTCAATTACACCCTTTAAAGCTACCACATTACCAAGAATCTCCAAATTCTCTACATATTATTCATGGTCCTCATGATTCTGAGAAACTAATAAACTGCCTTCATGGACTCTTCCTTGGCTCTCATGGGCCACACAAGGTGGTTCACCATTCTCTCTAATGATCTTGTCATGACATACACCACTCAGCTCTTGTTCTCCCTTCTTCTCTCACTCCACTCCCAGCCAGTGGTGAATAATACTCACCTCAGTGTACCATGACCTCAGAAACCTGCCCACAACAAGCACCTTGCAACCATCCCCCTTTCTCTTCCCTGCATTTATAGAGAAGCATATCCGTGACTCTTTCGTAGCACGAATTACTATTAAATTTGCTTGTGTGCCTGGAGCATGAGCTCTGTAATGGCAGAGATCTGTTATTCATCTTTACTTTCCTGCACAAAGATTAGGGTCTGACGTGAAGTAGGGAGGTCTGCAGAACTATTCGGTGAAAACTGTTCGCTGGCTCGATCCACTTCATAATGGTACATTCCTTCCAGACTGAAGGTTCTTAGTCTAATAGAAAGAATGAAGCCTGGGATCCATTCTCTGGTTTGCTAGACATAGGACTTTAGGAAAATTATTTAACCTTTCAGCATCTGTTTTCTGTGAGAGTTTTGGAAAAGTAGTAGATAGTATATTGAAAATATATAAAGTACCCATCATTGTGACCCATCGTAGGTGTTCAATGAAGTGTGGCTATTATTTATTTTGTTCCTGTGGCCCCTGATGGTCACACCCCTACTAAAGGTTGTGTGTGTGCATGTTACACACCTAGCTGGAGAGAGGGCAGCTATCACCTGATCAACACATGTTCTTTAGAAAATTTCCTGGCCCTAACTTCCCACTAGGATCATTTACTAATCAATGACACTATTTAATATTGCCATAATCCCTTGTGCCCTTATTTCAGTGATAGTCATAACCTACAGAGGTTATATTTTTCTTTCTTTGTCTGGAGATCTCTTGTTCTGACATGCTTGCTATTTCACACTGAAATTATTCTGTACATGTATAAAAGAATCAAACTTTAAAATGTAGGGGGCTTCCCTGGTGGTGCAGTGGTTAGGAATCTGCCTACCAATGCAGGGGATACGGGTTCAATCCCTGGTCCGGGAAGATCCCTCATGCCGCAGAGCAACTAAGCCCATGCACCACAACTACTGAGCTTGTGCTCTAGAGCCCGCGAGACACAACTACTGAGCCCGTGCGCCTAGAGCCCGTGCCCCGCAACAAGAGAAGCCACCGCAATGAGAAGCCCATGCACCGCAACAAAGAGTAGCCCCTGCTCACCGCAACTAGAGAAAGCCTGCACGCAGCAATGAAGACCCAATGCAGCAAAAAATAAATTTAAAAAAATGTACATATAGGGAATGTTGTCTTTTCAGAACCAACCCATAAGCACTGACTAAATGCTGAAACTTAAATTTTCTTATCATTATAAATGCACGGTAGCACTCTCTCTATATATATATATCTCCCAGTCATAAAAAGTAAATAGGTTTCTTTGCTTTGAACTGAGAGATACTTTGGTTAAAAAGCATCAGTTGTGAGTAAACCTTACTTGCTTTCACAATACAAAGAACTATCTGGGCCTTCATTAGTTTAGATGGTCAGATAATTGATCACAAGTTAAACGTTGAGGGCAAGAGAATGACCATTTATTACAGCCGCCAGACAGAGAAGAGTGCCTGTCACGAAACAGATAAGAAAACTCTATGAACAAATGCATCTTCTCCGCAACTCAGCTATTACCAAGCCCAGCAGGAATTTGGACCTAGGCTTGGCTGACCCCAAAGCCCGTGATCCTCTTACTCTTGCCCCTCCCTGTCTCTGGAAGGCAGGATGCAGTATGTGAGTGGTCCTTCTAACATGCTGTCCAGCTGCCATTCCTCATATCACAAAGTACAAAATCTATAACCCATTCCCCTTCTCACTACAATATTGGTAACCCAATTTGTCACTCTACCAGAACTACAGAAGGAAGGGAGGGCTTAAAAGAAGTCATCCCCCCAAAGAAATTGCTATTATCTCAAGTATATTTGGAGCTAACTGGAGACTAGAAAGGCAGGTAGTTTCTCGTACATCTATAGATAAGAGTGACCCTGGTAAACCATTTCTTGAAAACAATTTTTTGGTGCTGTTCTGAAAGTGAGTGGTTCTGTTTGGTCTCGTGTTGGTTTGTGGGTGGTTGGTTTAGGATGGGATGAACCATTTTTTCTTTTAAATATTTATTTATTTATTTTGGTTTCTCCGGGTCTTAGTTGCGGCATGCAGGATCTTCATTGCAGCATTTAGTATCCTTAGTTGCGGCGGTATGAGGGATCTTTTTTTTAGTTGCAGCACGTGGGTTTCTTAGTCACAGCATGCGGACTCTTAGTTGTGGCAAGAGTGTGGGATCTAGTTCCCTGACCAGGGATCGAACCTGGGACCCCTGAATTGGGAGCACGGAGTCTTACCCTCTGGACCACCAGGGAAGTCCCGGGATGAACAATTTTATGGTTAAGGGGCTGTGGGTGAAGATCACTGCCTTCACCCCTCCTCAGGCTTGTCAGACCGGCTTGTTGGAAGGGATGAGCCTGTCAGTTGCAGGCAGCAATTTTCAGGCTGTATGAACTGTAGAAGGGATTTGAGTTAACCCATTATTTCCCAAACTTGACCTCCCTCTGCAAAACTTCTATCTGGCTAACCCTCTAATTTCCCTGGGGGTTTTCCTTTTCTAACAAAATGACTTTGTTTTGATTTAGCCTAGGACTAGGCTTGGGTTTTAGGGAGGAAATGCCTTTAAACAATTTGCATTTGAAATGAGGAAGTGAAAAAAAAGAAAAAAGAAAAAAAAAAAATGGAGAGGCAAAGCCAGCTGTTTCCTACAAACCCTTGATAACGTGCAGCGGTTCATTGTCCTCCTGCCCCAGTGCAAACTGGCTTCCGCCCTTGCCTTGTCTGCTGCTTTTCCAGCCTCCCTCGCCTGTCCAGACAGCTGTAACCTCCCCACTGTCATTACCCCAGCAAGGTAAGATTCTGAGATACGTGTGTGAGCTCTGGGACAACTCGATCTTTACTCAGTTACGAGCAAAGCTACACTTCTCTTACAATGGCTGTGATAGGTGACACTTTACAAACACTGCCTCCTTTAATCCTCATAGCGCCCCAATGAGGAAGACTGTATTATTATCCTCATTTCACAGAAGAGGGAAGCGAGACTTAAGCTGTGTGTCCCAGTCATTTTTCTGATTCCAAGGCCTGTTCTCTGAACCAGAGGGTTTCAAAATGTCTTCCCATCAGCAGAGTGCTTGTCAGGAACAGAGATTTCCAGGCAGCCAGCTCAGAGATCCTGACTGAGTAAACGTGGAGTGAAGCCCGGCAATCTGTTTTAACGTCTCTGATGAAGGCAGGATATAAATCTTTCCAGTGATGTTCTCCGTCTTTATCTGGCCTGCTTGGTATAGCCCCTTCACAATTCTCGGTGCTGATTAATCACTCCCTCTGGGTCCTCAGAGCACTCTGCTCTTACGGCTAGTATAGCAGGAACCACGGTGTGTTAAAATTAGCTGGTTTTAGTTCTGTCTTCCTGACTGGTTGGGAGCCACTTGATGCCGAGGATACTGTTTCTTTTTGACTTCCTCTTCCTGAATTGCCTCTTCCACTGATCTTTACATAGCTGGGTTCTCCTTATTATTGGGGCTTCAACTTAAAAGTTTCCTCCTCAGAGAACCTTTTATAATGACCTTAAGAATTAATTCAGCTCATGCAGCTCAATATTAAAAAAACAAACAACCCAATCCAAAAATGGGCAGAAGACCTAAATAGACATTTCTCCAAAGAACATATACAGATTGCCAACAAACACATGAAAGGATGCTCAACATTACTAATCATTAGAGAAATGCAAATGAAAACTACAATGAGATATCATCTCACACCGGTCAGAATGGCCATCATCTAAAAGTCTACAAGCAATAACTGCTGGAGAGGGTGTGGAGAAAAGGGAACCCTCTTGCACTGTTGGTGGGAATGTAAATTGATACCGCCACTATGGAGAACAGTATGGAGGTTATTTAAAAAACTAAAAATAGAACTACCATATGACCCAGCAATCCCACTACTGGGCACATACCCTGAGAAAACCATAATTCAAAAAGAGTCATGTACCAAAATGTTCACTGCAGCTCTATTTACAATAGCCAGGACATGGAAGCAACCTAAGTGTCCATCAACAGATGAATGGATAAAGACGATGTGGCACATACATACAATGGAATATTACTCAGCCATTAAAGAAACGAAATTGAGTTATTTGTAGTGAGGTGGATGGACCTAGAGTCTGTCATACAGAGTGAAGTAAGTCAGAAAGAGAAAAACAAATACAGTATGGTAACACATATATATGGAATCTAAAAAAAAAAAAAAGGTAATGAAGAACCTAGGCGCAGGACAGGAATAAGGATGCAGATGTGGAGAATGGGCTTGAGGACACAGGGAGGGGGAAGGGTAAGCTGGGACGAAGTGAGAGAACGGCATGGAAATATATACACTACCAAATGTAAAATAGATAGCTAGTGGGAAGCAGCATAGCATTGGGAGATCAGCTGGGTGGTTTGTGACCACCTAGAGGGGTGGGATAGGGAGGGTGGGAGGGAGGGATACGCAAGAGGGAAGAGATATGGGGATATATGTATATATATAGCTGATTCACTTTGTTATAAAGCAGAAACTAACACAACATTGTAAAACAGTTATACTCCAATAAAGATGTTTAAAAAAGATTATATCTCAATAAAACTAGAAAGAATAAATTAAAAAATAAAATAGTTTTTTAAAAAAAGAATTAATTCAGAACCCCACCACTCATTCACTGTCGTATCACCCTATTTTCATATAGCATAGAGCACAGAGCTTTGCATAGTAGGTGCTCAATTAGAACTAGATTATCCAAAGGCAGATTAAGTACATTTGTAGGACACCAGGAAAACAGAGGTACCCTGTTTTTTTTAAAATAGAAATCGACATATAATTATATATTTAAATGTAAAAGTCATGTGAAAAAAAATTAGGATTTTCCTGGTCTCTCTTCCACTTACATTATGGCTTAAAATTATTTTTATATAGAACTACTTATTGAAAATGAGCTCCATAACATGTGGGGTCTTTGAGTCTCTAAAGGTTTTAAACTAGCACTGGTATGTGTTTAACATCTTTGTTTTCCAAAACATTTTGAAAATAAATTGGGCAGGTATTATTATTCAGTCCCATGTTGAAGAGGTGGGGAAAAAAAAAAGGAAGAAAAAAAAGGAAAGAATAAGCACACAAAAGAGGATGTAGCATCAGATCTCACAGATTAAAGGCTCAGTCCTACAAGAGTGCCCCTTCCTCCCCACTTCAGACAGCAGTCACCAAGTCCCGGTTGTCACCTATGCTTCTAATCTACCGGCTACAGATTGGAGGTTCCAATGACCCCCTCCTTGGGTTTGGTTTATTTGCTAGAGCAGCTCACAGAACATTTTACTTACTAGATTGCTGGTTTATTATAAAAGGATGTAACTCAGGAGCAGCCAGATGGAAGAGGTACATAGGCCAAGGAATGGGGAAAGGGTACAGAGCTTCTCCAAGCACACTACTCTCCCCAAATCTTCATGTGTTCACCAACCTGGAAGCCCTTTGAACCCCATCCTGTTCGGTTTTTACAGTAGGCATAATTGATGAAATCACTGGCCAATGGTGACTGAATTCAATCTCTAGCCCCTCTCCCCTCCTGGGAGGTCTGGGGGTGAATCTGAAAGTTCCAACCCTCTACTCACAGAGTTGGTTCCCTTGGCAATCAGCCCCCATCCGTAGGTTAGGTCTAAAAGTCACCTCATTAACATAACAAAAGACGCCTTTGTCACTTATCACTTAGGAAATTTGTGCCAGAAATGGGGACTAAGACCAAACATATATTTCTCATTATAAATCACAGTATCACACCAGTCAGCGAGGCCCCAAATGCAAGAGCATCAAGAGTACAGAAAATAAGAAAATATAGCTTATATAGTTTAGTCCTGCAAACTCCAAAAAATGACTGAAACATAGCTAAAGGCTTCTGGAAACCCTCACCTTCTAACTGGAAGAGGGCCTGAGAGAAGTGGGAACACCTTGTCTTTTTCCATTGTCTTAGACTTTGTAATTAAGATTTGACTTGACATTCTTCCCTAGACTTGGGGATGACAGACCAAATTTTCTTGCCCTGTCCGGTTTTAAAAGGAAGGATTCTTGTAAATGTGTCATACTTTACCAGTATTTTTTTTTTTTTTTTTTTACGGTACCCGGGCCTCTCACTGTTGTGGCTTCTTCCGTTGTGGAGCACAGGCTCCGGATGCACAGGCTCAGCGGCCATGGCTCACGGGCCCAGCCGCTCCGCGGCATGTGGGATCTTCCTGGATCGGGGCACGAACCCGTGTCCCCTGCATCGGCAGGCGGACTCTCAACCACTGCGCCACCAGGGAAGCCCATTTACCAGTATTCTTAATAAACTTTGGCAAGGATGTGGCTCAGAATGAAACTACTCTTTTCAGATGTAAATGCAGGCATAGGTCCTGTAAAATCTTTAAAGAAAACTGATGTGAGAAAACATGTGTCTGTTATCTCTGAGGAGCTGTCCCTTTCCAGAACCTAACCTGGGCCGCCAGTAAACTGTTCCAACTCATACCGATTGAAAATAAGAATGAGCTGGAGGGGATAGAGGTGGAAATGGAGAAGTGAAAAACTTAAGGAGATTGTAAGGTTATTTAGGAATATATGGTCCAAAAAGGACATTTAGCAGAAATCAGAGGGACAGTTCTCTCTTCCAAAAGGGAAATAATCTTTTGCTCCTGTTGGCATATTTTCCTGAATATCTCTTGGTTGAATTTCTGCAATAGCAAAATAATCAGTTTATCAATATGTAGTGGGTTTAGTGCATTTAGAAATGTTGATATCACAGACTCTTAGACTTGTAGGAATTTTAAGAGTTAAAAAATTAATCCTTCACCTATGCAGGAATTCTGAAAAATAGTTATATTGTTAATACAGGCAAGTTATTCCATCACTAGACACCTTGTGGTGTTAATTTGAATGGCTGGATAAGTACATAGCCCTTTAATGATATGGTTTGATCCAAAAGATAAAATGGAAGATAAGTAGAGAAAAAAATGAACCAAGAAATGTGTCTAACAGAATCTCCCACCTGAAAATCAGGTCAGTAATCTTCATTTAAAATTAGTTCTCAAAGCCAACATTTCGATAAACCATAGAGAGACCATGGTTCTTTTCTTTTCTTTTTTAAAATTTATTTATTGTATTTATTTTATTTTATTTTCTGGCTGCGTTGGGTCTTTGTTGCTGGGCGCGGGCTTTCTCTAGTTGCGGCGAGCGGGGGCAACTCTTCGTTGCGGTGCGTGGGTTTCTCATTGCAGTGGCTTTTCTTTGTTTTGGAGCATGGGTTTCAGTAGCTGTGCATGGGCTTAGTTGCTCCGTGGCATGTGGGATCTTCCCAGACCAGGGCTTGAACCCGTGTCCCCTGCATTGGCAGGCGGATTCTTAACCACTGCGCCACCAGGGAAGCCCCCACGGTTATTTTCTGATAAGAGCCTAGATTGTTAGGGTTCTAGACTGCTAGTTGTATATGCGGGATGATTTTGGGGCTGTAAGAAGGAAAAATGTGACTGACTTTAACACTGAATGTATTTTAATATATTACATATTAATATAATGAAAGGCATACTTTATAACGATTCCAGGGTCACATAATTTAGCAGCTGGTTCACTTCATCAAGGATCCAGATCCTTTCTGTCTTCTTGTTCTGCCTTCTCCAGATGCTGGCTTGATGTCTCACAGCTGGAAGAGGGACAGAGAGAGCACTCCCTTTCCTCATTTATCTTCTGAAGAGACGAGGAAAACTTTTCCAAAGGCCCTCCTCTCCTATCACATTGGTGAGAATCGTGTGGCATGCTGGTTCCTAACCTCCTCAACCACATAAGCAGTGGCTGCCATGGTTGGCTCAAACCCCTCCTGATTTACACCCCTGGGACTGGGAGAAGCCCAGTCTCCCTTAAAGTTTATGGCCAGCCGAGTCCTTAAAATCCTTGGGTTTCTATTGACAAGGGTACAGGGAAAAATGAATTTAAGACAGACCATTGCATCAAGAAGGCAGTGTATTTGACAGTCAGTGGAGCACAGAGAAGGGTTTATATCATTCCACCCACCTCATTAAAGAATCCTTATGATTCACAAGTCCTTTCAAATATTGAGATGAATGCTGTTTTTGTCATTTCACTTGGGCTTGGATATTTTTCCGGATAGAAGAAAATAAGTCTAATTTCTTTCTGTTGTGTCAACTGCCCAAGCAACAGGATTTAAATGTAGCTCTCATGTGACTCCTAACCTTTTTCCTAAAGCTCCTAAGCTAAACTCCCCCGTTCTGCTCAGCCATTCCTTGTGGTTTCCAAATCTTTCACTATGTCTTCTCACTGTACATCCCTTATTTCTCCTCAATGAACTACAAGAAACTCAACTTTCAGGACCTAGCTCTGGAAAGCCTTTCCGAATTCCGCATGGTTGTTAGGCACTCCACCGTCTGCTGTAGTCCTCTCATGCCTCCCCAATGCCAACTTTCACTGAACTCTACATGCCAGTCATTATGCCAAAGGCTTTATCGAGAACCTCACTTAGGAATTCCCAGGCAGTCCAGTGTTTAGGGCTCCACGCTTCCATTGCAGACGACATGGGTTCAATCCCTGGTCAGGGAAGTAAGAGTCCGCATGCCACGCGGTGTGGCCAAAAAAAATAAAAAAAGAATCTCACATAATCTTCATAAGAACCCTATGGGACAGTTATAATTTTACCTCAGTTTCATAAGTAACAAAACTGAGGCACAGAGAGATTAAGTAATTTACAAGGTCACATCGTATATAAATGGTGAGGCCAGGATTCAAAACCAGATGATTAGACTCCAGGGTCCTGGCTCATAAGCATTATATCCTACAGCCTCCGATGCTCTTATCAGCATCTCCAGAGTTCTTCTCGCCCAGTGCCTGGCACATAGTGAACACTTCACAAATGTTTGCTGAGTGAATGAATGATTCATGATTTTTCTCTTCTATAGAATACCATTCATCAATTTCCTCCTGAAAATGTGATGCCCAGCATAGAAAACACTACTCCAAGTGGTTTTTGACCAGAACAAAATAAATGGCACATGTGGGAAGCCAGATAATGTCTCCACCCCCTACCCCCAAAAATTATCCACATCCTAATCCCCAGAAACTGTGAAAATGTTACTCTAAATGGCAAAAGGAATTTTACAGACATAATTAAGTTAAGGAGATTGAGAGGGGAAAATTATCCAGGTGGGCCCAATGTAATTACAGGGTCTTTATAAGAGGGAGGCAAGGAGGGTCAGAGTCAGAAGGGAACACGTGTTGAGAGAAACAGGTGTCAAAGAGAGACTTGAAGATGCTATGCTGCCGGCCTTGAAAATGGAAGAAGGGCCACAAGCCACGGAAAGCAAGTGGTCTTTAGACACTGGAAAAGGCAAGGAAACTGATTCCCCCCTGGAACCTCCAGAAGGAATGCAGCCTTGATGACATCTTGATTTTGGACTTCTGACCTCCAGAACTGTAAGAAAATAAATTTGTGTTCTTTTAAGCCAATAAAGTATGATTTGCTGTAACAAAGTTTAGCAGCAGGAGGAAAATAATACAGCATAGATACTTTTCTTGATGTAGTTATTATGTTTCTGTTAATAACAGCCTAGCAGTGTAGCCCTCTTCATATTAGGCACATTGAGTTTTCAGACTGCAGGCAGATTAATCTAAAAATATAGATTCTCTCTTTTCATTTTTTTTAAAAGACTCTTAGTTGGCATCTGTCCCCCTCATGATGCCCAGACCTCCTGTATTGTCACCACCAACCTAGTACCTTTTGTTTGCTCTCATTGATGCTGTGTTAGAAGTTTGTTTCCCAAGAGGCCCATTCACAAGAAATAACAAATTCCCCCACATCCTTGGGACTGTGTTCTCACCACAAAATCTAACATTATGTTACTCGTTTGGATGTAGTCAGAATTTTTTTTTTTAGGTATATATGTTTTATTTATTTATTTATTTATTTATTTATTGCCGTACGTGGGCCTCTCACTGCTGTGGCCTCTCAGCGGCTGTGGCTCACGGGCCCAGCCGCTCGGCGGCATGTGGGATCTTCCCGAACCGGGGCACGAACCCGTGTCCCCTGCATCGGCAGGCGGACTCTCAACCACTGGGCCACCAGGGAAGCCCCAGAATTTTTTTTTTTTAAATCTAAATTTCTAAAACATCTGTCTATGGAAGAGGAAAAGAAGAGTTATTTCAAGTTAAACCATAAAGCATCTCAACCTCAAAGTGTTTTGAATCCTGATAATCAGTGATAGCAGATTTCTGACTTCAAATTAATAGATTCTTGCATTTAGGATATAAAATATTTATTATTTTATTTTGCCTATCTAAATTTGTATTTTATTAATAACTTATGCCTTGTTATTACTCCTATGAATCAGAGATATCATCTGTCTTGCAGTCCTTTAATAATGACTTTAACTTGAGAAGTTGGTATATTTAATTCCCTAAACCATGCTTATTAAAGTGTAGTCCTTGGACAGGCAGCATCAGCAACTTCTGGGAGCCTGTTAGAAATAAAAATTCTCAGGCCACACTCTAGTCCTGCAGAATGAGAGACCCTGAGGCGGGGCCAAAAATCTGGGGCAATAATTAGGGCTTGGAGCTATGTTAGGTGATGGGGTCAGAGTGTGAGACCTCTACAGACCTTTTTGGAAAAGTCATTCATATCTCAGTGACTAAGAATCCTTGGGTAAGATTCTCTTCTGGCAAATTCTAAGTACATGCATGTCTTATTTTAAGCAAAGATAACACTAGAAAAGGAAAACCTTTTGGAAAAAAATAAACAAGGAAGATTATTTTCTGCATAAAGCAAATTACAAATATCATCTTTCCAAATGCTCCCAGGAAGTTGTTTCCTCTAGTTCCCACCACACTGTTTATGTCCAATAGTTACAATACCCTGACAAATAGTGTTTGTCTACATGTCTGCTCATCTGCAATCATCAAGGTGGAAAATCTGTCCATTCACCACCGTTTTCTTTGAACTTAGCCAATGCATGACACACAGAATCTCAGTAAGTGTTTGTAGTCTTAATGCCTATTTCCCTCATATCATTTCTCAAGGCAGGAATTCCAATGTCTAGGATTCTGTATGTCTGATGCCTGGAATGCCATTGTGCTGGGTATATAGTAGGTTCTCGATAAACATATAGATGAATAAATCAATGAAATCATGAAGTATATATCCAATTCTATTCCCACTATTAACATGACCATTTCACATTGTGATGTACTATGAAGTTTTAGTAGAAATAAGTACGCATGGGTTGGTGCCAAAGGAATTTGTTGCACTAAGATTTTGATTGCCAAAACATTTGACATTGCACAAGCTACTTCTGTAGAGATGAAGAAAAGCCAGCTAGCGAAGATAGATGATTTCAGAAATTAACCTGAATTTTGACCAGAATTTGTTTTATTATATCTGAACCAAAACACACGTTATTGAAAAAAGACTAATTGTATTAAGTACTAACATAGTAAAATGTTAAGAAATGCTGATAACTGTATGGTTCCAAGAGCAATAGGAAGCAATTTTATATTAAATCTGTCACTGCAAGTTTGCCATACAATTTTTTTCCTAAGAATATTTCTCGTGAAGTAAGTGACATTCACGTCCAAACTTATATTCATGGTTGATTTTTATGAAAAGATCCCAGCCCTTGGTTTTCTAACTGGATATACAGAGAATCAAATCTACAGCAATTTTGTCTCCTGTTAACTGGTTTGGGGAGATAGAGGAGTAGATTATAATAGAATACTGAAGAAGAGTCTTTTCCTCCACAAAGACAAGCTGGTTTTAAATTTGTTTAACCACTAAGCAAATTTAAACACCGTTCTTTATTGTTGTTTTTACCTGATCCTTTGATATGCTAATATGTATTGCTTGTGGCTTGGAGGAGGATTAGAACTCAATCTTATTTGCCTCAGATCTTGTATTCTTTTTTTTTTTTAATTTTATTTATTTTTGGCTGCGTTGGGTCTTCGTTGCTGCGCGGGCTTTCTCTAGTTGCGGCGAGAGGGGGCTACTCTTCCTTGCGGTGCGCTGGCTTATTGTTGCTGTGGCTTCTCTTGTTGCAGAGCATGGGCTCTAGGAGCGCAGGCTTCAGTAGTTGCAGCACTCGGGCTCTAGAGCGCAGGCTCAGTAGTTGTGGTGCAAGGGCTTAGTTGCTCCAGGGCATGTGGGATCTTCTCCGACCAGGGCTCGAACCCATGTCCCCTGCATTAGCAGATGGATTCTTAACCACTGCGCCACCAAGGAAGTCCTGAATCTTGTATTCTTGGAACTCAGATTAGTATCTCCCAACAACACAGTTTGGGAAAGGCTACTCAACTCCAAAAGCAAGTATTTAATTCATTGTGAAATAACATTTATAAAGGGAGGAACTAAAAAGGCCCACAGAACACTGCATCAGACTCTGTTTTTACCTGTTAGGTCACTCCTGGATGGATCTTTATGTTTAAGGACAGTAAGAAGAGCATCATTTCTACTAGGGAAAAAAATAGAAATGATAATGAAATGGAAATGTTGGTGTTTAGCTTGAAAATAAAAAAAAATTAAAGACACAAATGGATCACTATTTTATCAAAATCCAGAAACTTGGGGATTAAGTTATATCTGTGCACTTTAGTTTTTTTTCTGTGTATGTCAGAGTCATTTGAGGGATTACAGGACAAAAACATTAGGTCCCTCTCCCTCTGCCAAATGAATGCATGTGCCAGGATCAGGACCCACCCAGACCTAGGTTTGAATCTGGTTTTGTTCCTGTTTTTGTCCTCTTCATACTATCTCAGTAATATTTAACTCCCAGGTTTGCTATCATTAAATGTGATCATGAATGCCAAGTCCCTCCTTAGGGCTCAAGAAATGTTACTTTCTTTCTGCTTCACCTACCTCTCTCTCCTGTCTAGGGTTTTTATTCATTTGGGGCTGCCATACTCTGCCTTGTGTTATTAGGTGACTGTTAATAAGAATCTATTTTAGGGCTTCCCTGGTGGCGCAGTGGTTGAGAGTCCGCCTGCCGATGCAGGGGACGCGGGTTCATGCCCCGGCCCGGGAGGATCCCGCATACCGCGGAGCGGCTGGGCCTGTGAGCCATGGCCGCTGAGCCTGCGCGTCCGGAGCCTGTGCTCCGCAATGGGAGAGGCCACAACAGCGAGAGGCCCGCGTACCGCAAAAAAAAAAAAAAAGAATATGTTTTAAACCTCTTTATGTTTCCCCATGAATCCCTGCTATAAATATTCATCCCTCCTCTATCTCTAGAAGGTAACCAAGCTTTGGTGTTCTGTTGTTCAGTGACTTTTCTGTTACAGGATAAAAAGACAAAAGTTACCAGATCCCTAAAAGATGACTGAAATATGTTTTCAAAAGCATAGACTGATGGAGGCAGAGAAGGTGGAGTCCACTGTTGTTCTCTGTTTGGGTGGGGCTGGGAGTCAGGGTGTTCTAGAGAGAAAGGGAAAAGAGGCCTAAGCGAAGTTTGGAGAGATTTGCCTAATGTTGGGAAGTGAAAGAGCAAGTTGTGGGTCTCCAGGATATTATCACACAGAGAGCTGCTCTAGGTGATGGGATGTCTGATGGGGTGGCCCTGGGTATCTAGGCTGGGGTGGTGGTGGTGATGAAATAAGCATCATGTGAGAGGAAAGCACAGGTGAAATGGAGATGAAGGGCTCAACAAGATGACGTCTGAAAGCTCTTTCAGGGCACTGTTAATTATTAGAATACAAGCTCCAGGAGAGCAAGGATTTTTGCCTGTTCCTTCACTGGCAAACTGTATTCCAAGCACCTACAACAGCGTCTGACATATAGCAAGCACTTCATCAATATGCATTTGATGACTGAATGTGGAGTGTTAATGACATGAAGGATAGAAGTTCAGGTAAGATGGGGGAAAAGAAGGAGAGGTCAAGGATGACTCTAAGGCTTCAAGAGTGGGGAGGTGGGAGGAAAGCATTATCAGTAATAATGAGTCAGTTAAGAGAAGAGGCTGGTTGGTGTGGAAGACTAAAACATTCAGTTTTCTATTTGTAGACTCTGCTTTTTGTAAAGTACTTTGCATACAGTGGGTGCTGATAAATACATGATGAACGGAATGCTCAGCAAGCAGTTGGGGGTACACGATTGAGAATTAAGAAAGTAATCAGAGCTAGAAATGGAAGACTCCCCAGTCCCTCTGTGGAAGTGGTGAGTGGGTCCCAGAGAGAGCTCAGATATAGAGTAAGCGCCGGGGGGCAGGGGGTGACAACTGCAAGGACATGCGCATTTCCTGAAGCAATGTACAAATGAATTTATGAATCATCTTGGAGTTAAGTACAATTTAGGGACAACTTCCAAATATTTAGTATTGAATTGTATTGTTTTCCAGCCTGTGGATTAGAATTTTATCTGAGAGAGTCTCAGTGGCAGGACTCTTGGTGTTAACGGACCCAGGAAGATTCAACGGTATTCAGCTTTTAAATCTTAGACAGTAAATGTTTTATCAGTTATACAAAACTTGGGGGATCCAAAGTCTAGGATCTGGCTTGGTTAAAATGCATTAATTTATCTTGTAATAGGCACAGAGGCATACAATTAAATCCTGCCTACTCCCATCCCTCTCTCCAAGCAAAACCAAAATTATATGTGCTTCTTTTCAGTCCCTTAGGCAGGGATTCAGAAACCCTCAATTTTATGGAATAATACTAAAGTGATGGTGAAGATGAAATTTATCAGTATTTGCCACTTCTGAGGCACTGCAGACAGTTGCCTGGATGGTCAGTATATCACCATGTGTTAATAGACTTGTAATAATTAACAGTCATGAGCAGGATTCGAAAAAACTGCTGCCAATCTGAACACACACACACAAAATAAATTAAAAAGCTGACAAGAAGATACAGTAAAACTGAAAACTGTAGTAAAACAGACTACTAGTTTAAATCACTGGGAAACAATTGTCAGTTTTAACCCTTCATTTACTTCTACTTCAGATGTTCATTAGTGGTTCCTGTATCTATAGGTTTTCATTACTGATACTGGTCCTCTTTTATTCATAATGTCCTGTAGTGTAATAAACTATTCCTAGTGAGGAATAAAAATAAAGAATTGAAGTACTGGGTATGTATGCTTCCAGGAAGCCGCTGAGCATGTTTTCTTTGTGATGACCCTGATGCCATTATAGCTACTGCTTCTACTACTACAATTACCTTGAAAATGGGATCTGCCCCCCAAAGTGAGTTCAGGTGTGAAAGAGAGCAGACTGAGCTGGGAGGGATGATGGCTAGGGTTCTGATGAAAGGTTTCAGTCACTTACTTTCTGTATATCCCTGGAGAAAACATTCTGGGTTTTTGGAAACTGGAAATGACTACAGTTCCATTTCAGTTGACATCTTGATACCCATGCACAAAAGGCTAATTAAGCCTTCACAAGATTCTCATTCAATTAACCATGGTTGTGTTTTCCCAAAATGTCCCACTGTAGCATCTCACTGATTTTCTCAAATTCTTCATCTTTTGAATAGAAAGGCACTATGTCATGGGTGTGAAGAGTTTAATGTGGGTTCAAAGTTTAGATTTGGGCCCTTGGACAAGCTGTGTAATTTCTCTGAGCCTTAATTCCTTATCTGGAAAATGAGAATAATGATATTTAGCTCACGGGCTTGCTATGTGTGGGAAACAATGCAGTCTATAAAATCACCTAGCATCTGGCAGGAGTATAATATGTCACACTAGAGTTGTCAACTTTAATAATATAATAATAGACAGTTATTTTACAAGCAAAAACGAGTTTTTTTGGGAATAGCCAGAGGAACTGCAATTTGGGATATGAGAACCATGGCAGACCACAGGCAAATCCAAAGAACAAGGAACGGCGGGGGGGGGGGAACCTGCTTTTATAGCGAAGGGTGAGGGGGATTGCGAAGGGCTATTATAACCAAGGAGTCAACTGGAGGAAGCTGGGAGTTCAAAGTATGGAGGCTTCATTGGTTGGGCAGCTACAGTCTATGACTGGCTGGGCTGGCCTTGGGCAAAGAGAAGTTTTCTTTTTCCTGCTGGATAGTAAAGTAGGCAAGACCTTTCTGTTTGGAGTAATTGGAGATGCATGGCAGATCATGAAAGCTCCCACTACAGGCCTGTTCTAACTCCAATTTTAGCTGAAGTGTCTTTAATTAACCTTAGTATATCCAGTGGTTCCACCTTGCCCTTCTTTTTTCCCCTACCCTCTTGGATCCCCTATGTTTATCTTCAGCTGTGGCGGTGGAAAGCTGGGAGAGGTTCCTAGTTATGCAGGGGCCGAGGTTCCTGGGGGACTCTCTAGAACCAACTTGGTATCCCACGAGTGTCTCTCTGCTTGACAAGTCAGTCTCTTACAAATATTCTTTGGTGATGTAGAATTCCCTGCAAGTTTGAAATTAGATGAGTTCCTTTCAATTCAAAGGTTGAGAATAATAGAAACCTAAAACACTGTCACTATGAGGGTTCTGATGAAAATGGTATACAATCCTCGCTTTACAACAGAGTTTTGTCATTAATTCTCAAAAAAAAACACAGACCCCCCCCCACTCCCCAACGAGCAAAATTCAGTTTGATATATTTCCAAGCAACTGCATGTAAAAATTCCTAAAACATAAAATGCTTTGAAATTTTTTTTTTGGTTACAAATGGTGCTTATTGTGAAAATCAAACATTCTGAAACGAATAATTTAGAAAGGAAAGTCCTCCCATGAATGCATCCTCCAGAGATAGCTAATGTTCATGTCTGGTGTGTATCCTATCAGATACTTTCTGTTTGTGTACTAACATAAGCTGTACTATAAATATCATTATTTCTATTTTTTGTATATCTAACAGTAACAGGATCCTACTAGGCAATTTGCTTAGCAAATTGCTGTTTGAATTTAATATCTTGGACATTATTCCAAGTCATTAGATATAGGACTAACTCATGGTTTTAGTGACTATACAGAAATCTACAGTATATGTGAACCCTATTACCCTAATCCCTTACCAATGGCTGTTTGAGTCATGGTGTCTCTCCATTACAAGCAATATTTAAATGGCAATTATTAAACACAACTTTGTATAACTAGGCAAAGATATCTACAACAAAAGTTTCTATCAGTGGAATTTCTGCAACAAAGTATATAAATGTTTAAAATTATAATTGATTTTGCTAAAATATCCCCCAAAAAACCTGACCAGTTTGCATTCTCACAAAAAGCACAGGAAAGTACTTATATCTCCACACTAAGTTTTTTTAAAGGTTTTTATATTGTTAAAAAATATTTATTTATTTATTATTTAGTTGCGTGGGGTCTTAGTTGCAGCAGGCGGGCTCCTTAAGCTGCGGCACGTGAACTCTTAGTTGTGTCATGCGTGTGGGATCTAGTTCCCTGACCAGGGATGGAACCAGGGCCCCTGCATGGGGAGTGCGGAGACTTATCCACTGCGCCACCAGGGAAGTCCCCACGCTGAGTTTTAATAATCATTTTTACCAATAAGTGCAAATGATACATAACTTTAAATTTGATTAGTGAAGTCAAGACTCTTCAAATTCACTAGAATGTAAGCTCCACAGGCGCAGAAATTGTCTGTTTCCTTCACAGCTATATACCTGCTCAGAACAGTGCCTGACACATAGTAGGCATACATATTTGTTTAATTAAGTAATGTTTATTTTTCTCTTCAGAGAGCTGCTTGTCCATGTAGTTTGCCTATTTTTCTATTAAATTCTTGGGTTTTTTTTTTTTTTTTTTTTTTGGTCCCCTAAGAGCTCTTGGTATAATAAGTAACCATTTGCTGTGTGCTGCAAGTATTTTTTCCCAACTTGTCTTTTTATTTCTTGGTGAGGGAAGTGAGGGAAGCTCACTGCTTTTTGTTTTTTAAGCATGAAGTTTTGAACATGAAAATATAAAATAGTTAATTATTTGAGTGTAGGTTTACGTACATTTGGCCAGCAATTCCACTTTTAGGGATCCATCCTATAACAACACTCCCATGAAGTGAAGTAGCATAAGTTCAGCTCTGTAAACCAGTTATGATGAAAGAAAGTTGTTAAAAATGTTAAGTATCATTAATGCGCTAAGTGAGCACTCTGAGTCAAGTGACCCAGATATTTTGCCTCAATTATTAGTCATGGGACTGGAAATTAGGAGAGCATCTCCACAGACAGATGGGAAGGGTGAGACATCTCCCTTCTCTCCTGTGAGGTGGCACATCAGCTGGGACAGTGGTCCAGGCTTCTAACATTTCTCAGGATTGAATAAGAGCTCTGAGCAAGCTGCTCCAAGATACAGCAGCTTTGTACACTGCTCCCACCCCCTCGCCCCGCCCACACACAACTCGGGGAGGTGTCCTACCATCTGGGGGTCTGTGCAGGGAGCTACCCAGCAACCAGAAGGGCCAACCTCTTTTCGTTGTTGGGGTAACTAGGAGTCAGCTAAGAGATCTCAGTTCCTTTCCCTCCTGGTCCTCATCCCTAGATCACTTGGCTTGAGGCCAGAACTGCCTTCCAGGGAGAAAAGTCAAGGAACTTTAGCATAACCACCGAATTGCCCTCTAAAAAGGAAGTAGTACTTTACACTTACTTGAATAGCTTCCTTGCCACCTTTGCTGGAAACTCAGTAATTTACTCTTTAATCTTTTTAGTTTTTGCCAATCTGATTTCTCATTACTGTCTAGTTTTTCTTACAGTGTTATTATAAAACAGACACTAAGTTTTTTGCACGTTTGTGGACTATTTGTATTTCTTCAGTGAATTGCTTGCTTATGGCCTGTGTCCTATTTTTAAATGGGTTGTCTTTTTTATTGATCCATAGGAATTCTTTATATATATTCTGGATATTAACCCTTTTTAATAATACTGCAATTGTTTTCCATCAGTTGTCTTAATTACGGCTCCCACCACATAGATATTGACATGCTCATGTGCTTAGAACTTGCTGAACCCCAGTTCCACCTTCTCCCTTCCCTCCCTCTCCAGCTTGTGGACGGAGAGTAAATGCAGTTCCTGACAACTACTGGGCCACTAAGACCCCTGAAACCTTGACAGGACTAGTAGAATAAGGAGACACTATCATTTATGAAGTGGCAAATAAGCTTTCTGGAGATGTGAATTCCTTTTTCATGAACTCACAATATCGGGGAAAACAACACAATGGTTATTTATATATGCAAACATGTAGCTAAGCCCTTGCTCTGGGATGGAGATGTTGGAGAAGATAGGGCTCTGCTTGAGAGTACTAAACTGCCATTTGCTAAAGCAATAGTTTTTCTACACTGTAAGCAGACTCAGAGTTCTAAGTTAGGATTTAGACTCCTTACACACTGGCTTATTATTTTTGAGATGCACATGTCCTCGATTTTTTTTTTTTTTGCCACACCACACGGTGTTTGGGATCTTAGTTCCCCGACCAAGGACAACCCATCCCTGCAATGGAAGTGCGGAGTCTTAACCACTGGACTGCCAAGGAAGGCCCTGCACATGTTGTTTAAATAATTGCTTGCAGGAGATAAAGACCGGGCTAACAGGATCTTTACGTAGAGTTGGAGGAAGGATTGTATGTAAAAAAGATTAGCTTGGTCAAGCTCAGTCCTGAGCCAGATATTGTTTAAAACTGAACACCCCAAGCTTTGAGAATGTTATGAAAACTTTAAAAAAAAATTATTATTAACTTATAAGGGGATATTGTGTGAAAGTGGCCTCTTTTCACTTTGTGGGTATCTCCAGTCCTGGGGTTCATCTACTATGATCTGATGTGACTTGCTGACAGCACACCCCTACAAGTAGGTCTCTTCTGCATGAAGTAGACAGTCCTACATCAATCATGCCAAGAAAGCCTGTACTTGGGATGGAGCATGAGAATTTGGAAGGCAGGCTGTATATTGGGGTGAAGAAGAAATACTACTTTCTTGAACCTTACTCTAGTCTGTGGTTCTACAGAGTGCTGAATGGCACCCCAGGGTAGTGCGGGGAACCTGGCTTTCACCTGTCCCTGGATACCCTGGGACACATCCCATGAGACAATATCATTTTAATTCAAAGAGATTGCACCATCCATAATCAAAAAACAAACCTAGCAAACAAGGCCAGCCCTATGTGTACAATGCCTAAATATTATGATTTCAGGGATCTTTAAAAGACCCTGCATGTCCCAGTAGTCCTGGCCCTTCCCTTCCCACCTTATTAGAATAAATCTTCTACACAAAGGCTGAGTTATAGTTACATTGTGAAAACATCCCTCACCCCCCCAAAAAAGTTACCAAAAACACTATCCCAGAGACGGCTACAAATTCACCCTGCTTAATTCTTTATCACCTTCCACAAGAATTCAAAATTTTTACATAGTTGCAATAATGTGCCCATGCAATAATGTATCCTGCATTAAAAAAAAAAAAAAAAAGTTTTACAGGTCAAAAGCCCTTACCCCAGATAGTTACATAGTGGTATGACATTCTGGAAAGAAAATTGATTTTGGTTCCGGGAACTTTCATTCGAATCACTGCTCCAAAATAGGTGGTATGACCTTGGGCACATTACTTAACCTCTTGACCCCATTTCATCATTTTTAGGATGAGATTATTCTGGTTTGCAGGATGAATGAGAGAAACAGACATGATACATGGAGGGTAGCTGACTCATGGTGGGAAAGGACTGGCAGCTAATATTCCTACTTCCTGGATTGATGTTTCTTTTGAGATGAGCACTGTGCTGGGAATTCTCTATGTTATCATCTGTTTTAATCCTCCTAACAACCCCTGAAGATAGGTTGTACTATCTCACTGGAGAGGTGGCCAAAAGGAAGTATACTGAGGTTAAGTCAGTTGCTCAAGGTCACACTGCAGGCCAAAAGGAGGAGGTGGAATTTGAATTAGGTTAGGGTGAACAGTGCCTTCTTGGTCACTACTGACTATGAAGAAGCACAAATGTCACCTAAGAACAGTGGATTGCCTCTCCCCTTAGCACATGACGTTGCAGATTCAAAAATCCTAGGAAAGCCAGAGGGGAGGAGGTATACCACTGCTTTAATTCTGAAAATCATGAACAAGCGAAGGGTAATAAACTCAGGAGAACCTAAAAGAGCAAAGTAACCTCCAGAAAAATGGGCCCAGATGGACAATTCCCTCAACATCTTTCACGACTCTGATGTCTCAGGAACCACCTTTAAAATGACAAAATCTGTGTGGGTTACTTCAAAGGCAATTTGTAGAAAGGGAAAGGGATAGGAATTTTCTGAACCCTCTGGGTTTTTTGATTGGAGAACTGGGAAAATAACAAGTGCTGCCTCCTAGGGCTGTTGTTAAAATTAACACAAATACCAGAAGGTCCATTACAGACGGAGGACTTTGTTTCAGTGCCTGACACATTACTCACTTTGAATTGCACCCAAGTCTGTGGCTCTTCTCCCTGGGGTCATTTGATGGCATGTGATTTATATCACAAACACAGAAATTTAAGAAGTATTCACAGAGGGAAGAGATATGGGGACATATGTATATGTATAACTGATTTACTTTGTTATAAAGCAGAAACTGACACACCATGGTAAAGCAATTATACTCTAATAAATATGTTTTAAAAAAGTATTCACAGCTATCCAAGTATGAAGACACTTTTCTCAAGGGAGACCTACTTTAACAAGAAAAGAAAATGCACGTCTCACCTTTGTTCTTCTCCCTAAAGTAACGTTTCCTCCAAAAGATAAAACGCAGTAACACATTTGTCCTTGAAGGGCAGAGCCCAGGAATTCTGGTCTCTGAACACCCTCTCCCTTCCTGCTGGCGACCAAACCGCCTGCCCCGCCTCGTATCACAGAAGTCCCCCCACGCGCCAAGCAAAAGTGTTTACTTCTGCCGCCTGCCAGCCCGGCGGGGAGGGGGGGAGCACCCAAGGTGCCCCTCACTTTCGCCCCTGCAGCTTTCCAAACAAACCAGGGCGGGATGGGAGTGTCTTCTTGGCTGTGGAACTTGATCCTCCTACCTTGTCCTGAAGGCACCCGCCGCTTTACCCCGGCCCCCTTCGCGGTGATTTTCCTGTCCGGGACGCCCGGAGAGGGCGCGCGGCTGGTGTCCGCCCAGGCGGAAAGGTAGGGGCTCGGCCGCGCTCCCATCTAGCTGGCCCGGGGACGCGGAGCCCCACCGGCTCCCTCCGCATTGCATCTTCCTCCGCGAACTCGGGGGCGGCCGCCGAGCGGGAGGAGCTTCTCCGCGGCTCCGGAGACGCTAGGCGCTTTCGCCGGAGATCCGAACCCGGGCGCGGCGGGCGGCGCGGCGGGCAGCGCACGCGCCGGCGGACGCCTGGGACTCCGGGCGGCGCCGCGCCCTTTCCCGCTTCCCCGCCGGGTCCGAGGGAGACGGAATCCTTCCCGCGCCGCCCCCTGAACCGCGCCACCTTCCTCCGGTTACCGCCGGCCGCGGGCTTCGGCGGCTCGATGCTTCAGGCGCCGCGGGAGAGGCAGCAGCCGGCTGGAGCGAGCGGCGACGAGCGAGCCGAGAGCAGCGGGCCTCCGGCCCTGGAGCCCGGCACGCCTCTGCGGTCTTCGCGCCGGGGCCTCGGCGGGTAACTCTTCCCCGGCCGCTTCACTGCGGGTTTGTATCGCCGGGGGAGGGAGGTTGGCGGAGCGGAGAGATCCGCGGGCTTTGCAGTCCCTAAGGCTGAGGATCAGGGGCCGGGGGCGCGCCTCCACGCACCAACCCCCCCTCCCCCCAGGAGCCTGCGTGCGCTGGTCCCGTGCCCACGGGTTTAGGGAGTCGGGGGCGCTCGGCCCCAGGTGCTCTGCCGGGAGGGCGGGAGGGGCGCTGGAAGCTTGAGCGCAGGGAAGGCCGACGGGGGTGATGGGCGCTTTGCTCACTATTGTTTGCCTGTAAAAGGGTCAGTACGCGAGCAGGGGCGAGAGGTCTGGAAGGTTCTCCCGTTTTACCTTAGAAAATTTTGCTAGAAACCCTTCTTCCCGTCACGGTGGAACTAGACCTCGCAAACCCAGCTCCGACTCAGTTTGGAGGAAAGGGCGGCGGTGAGAAAATTTCCGTGACTTGGGCTGCCGTTAGTGTAGGGGGTAGGGGGGGAGACTCCTGTGGTTTTGAGGCGGATTGTTTCCGAGCTCCCTGGCGGTCTCAGCCCCTGTATGCTGTTCTTTTGGCTTGAAAGAAAATCTATCAAAAGCTATTGTCAGAAACTAAAAACAAACCCAAAGTAGTTTTTTGGGGGGAGGGTCTTCAGTAGAAGGGCGGGGAGAGAGGTTGGGGACGGGGGTGGGCGTTGCTGTTCAAAGATGATGCTTCAGAAGCGGTTCTAGGGAGTGGTGATGAGAAAGACATCTTGCATGCCAGCATATCAGAAACTACGTAAACTGCAGATTCTAAACTCAGCAAAGTCGCTTGAGCTTAAGAGGAGCGCCGCCGGGTGTAGATAGTTAAGGAAACTGCCGATCGGCCAGAAGCCCCTCGCCCTCTGGCCCCAAGTTCACACTAACCTTCTGGTCTCTGATAGCCGCTTTTACAAGGCTAGCTTGGATATTTGACTTTCCGGTTTTAAAACTTTCTCTCCCGGCTGCAGATCATGAAACTATCTTTTTATTTATATGGAGATGTTAAATATTTAGGAGGATCTGGTCAGGCTGGCGGGTTATTTTCCGTTCGAAAGCATGCTGATTTGACATTTGTAAATTGATTCGTTTTCGCTTCCTTTTCCTTTCACCTACGACTGCTTTTAAATACGAAGATCTGCAAAGAGCCACTCTTAGATTGTTATCTGTTGATAGTTTGTGGTCTCTGAATAAGGCTAATCGTTCCGGAGGCACTTTAGATAATGGCAACTTTGTTTTATGAGGAGAGAACTCTTCTAGAAACTGTTTTCCTGTTCTGGCTTCAGGCTGTCCTTAATCCTGGAGGGGGAGGGGAGGTCTTCATTGGTTGCCCTTGGGGCTTCTCTTGAGCAATATTTTTATCAGCGTCCCTCTCTGATGGTCACAGCAGATTGCACCGTGTTTCCGTATTATGGTGCAATGAAACAAGACTGCTATTTTGATTGTTTCAGTAGATATGTTAGAAGTACTCAATTTATTCTTATGCCCCGAATCAATACAAACCTTCGGGGCTCAGAAAAGAATAGAGGAACAGTTTTGGCAGAAGAATGCCATTAAATGCTATTTTATTAAAGCTATGCTATTTTATTAAATCTATGCTATTTTATTAAGTCTTCCCAACTACCCTATGAGACAGGAATGTTTAACCTTATGTTATAGTTAAAAAAACTGAGAGTGCCCAAGGTTAAGTGACCTAGAATGGATCACAGGAAGGTCACTTCACCTCTGCCTTACACCATTCCATCAGTTATACATATACATACGTCCCCATATCTCTTCCCTCTTGCATCTCCCTCCCTCCCACCCTCCCCACAGATTAATTCTTAATTACCCCTGATGCTTGGCTTCTTGAGCGTGTGCTCTGCATACTTTGTCTTTCCTTCTGATAGCTCCAGACTTTCAACAATTAGTTATCGTCTATCTTCTCCACATCTTTGACATGCCCTTTGGGTGTGCTGTGTCTGGCCAGGTTTACAAAGTCATGTTATCTCCACTGGCTTATGTTCTGAAAGTTCTTTTCATTCTGAATACGTGTATATTCTCACTGAAGTTCCTGCTCATCCTTCTTGCCTGGAAGAAATCTTCCCAGGGCTACAGCCCCACCCTCACAGCTGAAATGAATCTCTCCTGTTTCTCCCAAATACAGTGGACAACAGCACACACCACGATTTCCAATCGAACCCTGATAAGTTAGAAATAAAAAGTATTTAGTTTGGAGTGAGCTTGATGTATGGAACAGGCTGTCTGCCTTGGACATTATTACAGTGTTTCAGTAGAAAACTGTATTTATGATTCCATGTCAGGGTGTTAGAAGCACAGTTCCCTCACCACAGTGGGGTAGCAGGCGTTCTTTCCCATGATGGTGACTGAATTGGTGGAAGTGTCTCAGACTCCGTCAGGAACTTGGCTGCCCTACAGTCAGGCTAAGAAGCGATAATATTATGGGGGTGAGGTTATGAGGGTAAAAGAGAGTGTGGAGCAGTAGGATCTGAGTCTCATCCATATTTCTTTTTCCTTTTCTTCTTTTTTTTTTACGGGAGGCAGATCTTTTGGTCATCCAGCTTCCCATGTACTGTCACAACCTTCTGCATCTGATCAGGGCTTTCCTCGTCCTGGACCATTGGGAAAAGGCGAAGGAAAGCACCCAACCCTTAGGAGATTTTCTTACCTTCAACACTGGAAAGCTGAGTGAAGAGGATCTCTTCTTCTGCATTCTCTCTTCCCCCTTACACCTGAAACACAGTGGGCCAATGCCATCATTTCATCCAGTAGCACAGAGTAATGCTGGTCTTTGAAGAATTCTTTAAACATTGATTTACTTTTTATGTGGTTGGGAATGGAAAGGTCTGTGGGAGATGAGGGAATAAGGCCTCCAGATGAGGAAATGGAAAGGAAGCTGGAAATTTCTCCAAGGGAAACAGCGTTACTCTCGCCTTCATGGGTTGTGGAAGCAGGCCCAGAGTTGGTGTAGCTGTGGGTCATGGTCACTATGCTTTGATGGGGCAACGACGGAGCAGAGAGTGGTTTTGCAGTGGCTCTTGCGTGACTTTCCGCAGTCATCTATATGGTGGGACTTGAGATTTAACCAATATTTACTGTGTACCCACCATGAAATAGATGTTCTAGGTAGGTCATGTGGTGTTGAACAAAACAGATGAAGCTCCCACTCTTACAGAGCTTGTGTTTCTGTGGGAAATGGAATCAATAAACCAGACACAAATAACTGGAAAAACGTTTTTCAGATAGAAGTGAGTGTTACAAAGACAATGCAATGTGGGCGCGTGCCAGACAGGGCATGGGGGAAGCCAGTTTAAAGCAGTCAGAGAGCTGCTGTGAGGAGGGCATATTTGAAGTGAGATGTGAATGATGAGAAGGAGCCAGTCAAGTGAAGAGCAGAAGGAAGAGCATTCTAGGCAGAGGGAACAGCAACTGCAAAGGCCCTGAGGCATAAATGAATTGGGGATGTCTGGAGAACTTGTAGATGGAGAAGAGTGCAAAAGGGCAAGAGAGGAGGTGAAGTCAGTGAGGCAGGCGGAAGACCGCTTATGTGAAGATTTTAAGTCTTAGAAAGGAGTTTGAATTATGTTTTTATTAGAATGGGCTGCCACTGCAGACTTTCAATTAGAGACTCAGTCTTCACCTGAGCAGTGGGCTTTCCTGTTTCTCTCTCTCTCTCACACACACACACACACACACACATTTTCACTCTCAGTTTTTCTTCTCCCCATTAATTGTCCATCACTGATTTCCCCTTCTTTGCCCTAGGTCAGAGCACAGGCATATCCACACAGAAAAGCAGGGCTCACAGGACTGTGGACAGTGTTCCTCTTACCCTCTGAAATAAATCCATATACTCAGTTTCAATTTCAAGCATGAAACTCCCCGTCACTAGCTCTGATTTCTTAGCCTCTCTCCAGACTGAATATCTAGTTGTCTCTAAGTCTCTGGATTGGCTGGTGACATCTGAAACTAGATACTAAAAAGTATCTAGTCAAATCAATCATAGTTGGTATCTTTTGCAAGACAATGATTGTCCCAAAAGGGGATATTCTGTGTAACAAGAAGGTCTTGCCTTTTCCAGAACTCCCGCTCTCTTTCCCCAGCCTGTGCAGTCTGATATGAGAGGTATACTTGGAGAAGCTTGGTATACTCTTTAGAGAGAAAATTGTTTTTGAGATTATTTAGCCAGATGCCCTGCTCATTTATTAATTTACATACTTAACATACGTAGTATAATTTACATACTATTTCATCTATAACACAACTCACTTTCAGCTCTTCGTGCCTGTTTCTTTCTGACTGATGTAATGGCATAAAATCTGGAACACGTTTCTATTTGAGAGGGCAGCAATTATGTCTTGTCTTGTTCGCCCCTGTGTCCTCGGCACCTGGTGTGGTGTCCAGAACACTATAGATGGCCATGGATTAACTCACAATGTGGATATATTAGCTCAGCTGTATCATCTTTATAACTCTTAGGATTATAACTTAGTATCATCAATTTGTCATCTCAAAAACTTAACACGTTGGAGAAGACAGGTGAAGGGTGAATTCATTACTGTGGATTAGTCTATATTAATTAAAACTCTTCTGGTTTTGGGCTTCCCTGGTGGCGCAGTGGTTGAGAGTCCGCTTGCCGACGCAGGGGACGCGGGTTCGTGTCCTGGTCCCGGAAAATCCCACGTGCCATGGAGCGGCTGGGCCCGTGAGCCATGGCCACTGAGCCTGCGCATCCGGAGCCTGTGCTTCGCAACGGAAGAGGCTGCAACAGTGCGAGGCCCGCGCACCGCAAAAAAAAAAAACAAAAAAACTCTTCTGGTTTTGAAACTCTTCTTTTTGGAAATAATATAGTATACTTAGGCTGACACGTAAGAGACCGGTATGTGAATATTATCAGGTGGATATTCTAAAATTTGTTTTCGTGTACAGTAAACTTGCAGAACAGTTTCATAATTCATAATTTATGATAATTTGAGTTGGGTTAGTCAGTTAGTTGGGTATGTGATTACATTAGTGAGGAAATAAGTGTGCCAAGAGCATGGATAAGGGAATCATTTCCCTCTTTAATAGCCCAGCATCTCACATCCATGATGTCATGCCCTTTAGTAGCCAGAGATTTGCACCGCTTGAGTTCCAGTGCTTATTATGATGTTTCTTAGGTTTCTGTTATGTATCATTTTACCTAACTGGAGACACCCACAGATGCCCTGGGGATAAAAAGCTCTCCTCATTGAGATTGCCACAGCTGGGAGGAGTCCCTGCCTGGCAGAGGGAACTGAGAGGGGCCCAGCTGTGGACTCTTGCTGAGACTCATAGTGACAAAGTTTCTCACAAAGAACGGTGCCTTCAGAGGGCATTTTCCTGGTTAATACAGATATTCAAGGACATGCTGTTACATAAACAAAGCCTTCTTGTCTTCGAGCTGATTTTATGGAGTCTCCCTCCCCCCCCCCCCATCATACTTTAGTCCTCAGAGAAGTTATCAGCGCACTGCTTCAGACAGCTTGGAGGAGTTTTCTTCTTAGGAAAGATTCTGTTGCAACTATTTAGGCCAGCACCATAGAAGGTGCTGCTTTTATTAAAATAATAAAATAAAATATGTATAAAAAATACAATATAAAGTATAACAAATGAAATGAAATAAAATGAAATGCTTTTATAAAATCTGTGCAACCCTTTAGTATGTAAGAGTCCTTCATGTATTAAGGGATAGAAGAGGCAAAGGTAAGGGAATATGTACATTTTCTATGTTCAGCATAGAGCCAAAGAATAAAAGATCAGATTTTTTTTTAATTCCCTGACTTCTTTTTAGGGATAATATACAGCTAATATAAAATTAGATAATGTAATATATAATAATTATTATAATATAATAAAGATAATATAAAGTTATAAAACTGCACTTAAAAATTGAGAAATGGGTTATCCAGTTGCATTTAGACAAGAGCAATGAGATGTTAAACCAGTTGCATTTCAACTGGATTTTCAACTACTTTTCAGCAACAGCAACTAATTTAATTTATAATTTTATTTAATTGACAGACTCTGCAAGTTAAAGGAACTCTGTTGTAAATGATCTTTGTAAGATGAAGAATACTGCTGTCAAGATACTTTTGATATTTGGAGTCAATATTTCAAGTAAATGTCAAAGGAAGTTAGCTAATCACTCTTGTTTGATCCCAGCTATGCTACAATTAAATTAGAAATAATTGATTTTTTTTCTTAAGCAGGATGTTAATGGATATGTGTAATTTCTGATCATGAAGTACCTGTAAATGTTTCGCAGGCCCTGAATGTTTTTGGAGGACAAAACTGGCCCACCTATTGCAAAACAAAAACAACAACAACCCCCCCCCCCCAATTTTTACAGAATCAGTGTGTAGGGCTTTTCTGCTTTAACCATAAGTAATATAATCATATTCTTATAAAAAGCTTCTACCCAAGTTCTCCACCTATGACCACCAATATTCCTGTCCACACACCTTTTATAATAGCATTCCTCAAGCATGGTCTTTATTATGGAAATTTTTTTTTGCTCAAAAATCCAGAGAATTTCTCCCACAGGTCTTTGAAGTTTTCTGCCATCTCCTGTTGCTAAACTTTCTTTTCACGCTTCCATTTGCACTGCAGTCACTGCAAGCCACCTGGCGCTGCAGCTTGCAAGGGTCCTTTGACACTTAGTGCCTTTCTCCTTCCACTCCACACTCCCCGTCCCCCATCCAAGCCAGGTGATAACCTGCCTTCGTTTCCCAGCTTCATGGCTAATAACTGCACAACTTTGGACGCATTGCCTAACTTCTGTGAGCATCACTTTCTTTATCTGTAAACTTGAAATAATGCCCACATCACAGTTATGATAATTAGAAAGAAAACATGTATAAATAGTTCAGCATAGTGCCTGCCAAATATCAAACATTTAATCAATGTTGTTACATTATTATTATTATAACTCTATTATTATAGCTGTTCTTCCTCGAATAGTTAAAATTTGACTTTCTCCAAAAAGTTTTTCTGTTTGGCCTTCTCTAGCTCTAATTTTTTCTCCAGTCTGTGTCCTCTTAGACCCTGACTTCACTTTGGACTCTATTAATCTACTCACGTTGTATTTCTTTAATTATTTTTCAGTGAACAGCAACAAATATTTGGGCACCTATCATGTGCCAGGCACAGTGCTATTTACAACATAGAGATCCATGGGCATGCAGTGGAGGGATACAGTGTGTGTGTGTGCGTGCGTGCGTGTGCGCGCACACACACAACACACGGGCTTCAGGTGAAGATGGGGGATGAAAATCTGTTGGTTGAATAGCACTGTGAGTTTTTCAGAATAAACTAGGGTTAAGAAGTAAAAACTATTCAGATGTCCATTAAAAAATTAACATCTTTTCATCTTTTTCTATAGTATAAAAAATATGATAGTTATAATTTCTGTATTCTTTTTTTTTTAAAGAATGATATTGGAGGACAACTTCAGATCACTTTTTAAAAAAATTAATTAATTAATTTACTTTTGGCTGTGTTGGGTCTTGGCTGGGGCTTTCTTTAGTTGCTGCGAGCGGGGGCTACTCTTTGTTGTGGTGTGTGGGCGTCTCACTGTGGTGGCTTCTCTTGTTGTGGAGCACGGGCTCTAGGTGCATGGGCTTCAGTAGCTGTGGACTGCAGGCTTTAGTAGTTGTGCCTCGTGGGCTCTAGAGTGCAGGCTCAGTAGTTGTGGCTCACGGGCTTAGTTGCTCTGTGGCATGTGGGATCTTCCCGGACCAGGCTCGAACCTGTGTCGCCTGCATTGGCAAGCTGATTCTCAACCACTGCTCCACCAGGGAAGCCCTAGTTTCTGTATTCTTGAAACAGGTTTACATATGCTTTCTTTCTTAGAAGCTCCTCTATCCTCATCCAAACACAAGGTAAAGGTAGAAAAGGAAGTCTTCCTTGAAGAGCAGAATCCCACTAGACCATTCCAGTTTATGGAGGGGAGGGCAAAGGATGGGAGGGAACAATCCAGGCAGCAGGAACAGCATGATCAAAGGCACTGAGGCATGAAACAGTGTTGAATAGGATGGAGAACTGTGCAGAGTTTAGTGCTCATAGAGCATAATGTTCAAAATCAAGCATTTTGGGAGATGATGCAGGAGAGAATGTAGGGGTCAGCTAAATCAGACTCAGAGACCTATGGCCTATATGTTTACATCTCCCTATAAGGATATGCACTTGGGTAGGTCCACATAGACAATTTAAACAAATTTATATATAACAATTTATAACAGTCAAATTCTGCACATTGCTTCTAAAGTTGCACTTGGATTTTACATGTGGCATGGAATACATCTCTTCCATTTGCTGGTTTCATAAGAAAATGATGAAAACATTAGTTACCTGTAATATATAATTGATATTAGAGCTCTCATTTTTAATAACTTAAGTGTTTGAAAGATAAAAATGTGAAGGAGTTCCTTGGTGGCCTAGTGGTTAGGATTCCGGGCTGTCACTGCCATGGCCCAGATTCAATCCCTGGTTGGGGAACTGAGATCCTGCAAGGCATGTGCAGTGCAGCAAAAAAAAAAAAAAAAAAAAAAAAAATTGTGAAGTATCATTTGAGACTTCTGAAGCCTGGGTTTCTATATGCAAGTTGAGAGTAGAGAGGGACTTCAACAGGACAGAGACATCCAAGAACAGACCAGAGGACCATTACAAATTCGTAGCCTTGAAACTTTCAGTACCTCCCTAATACATTTCACACCCAAGAAAGCCACAGCTTCGTCTTCTATAATTATGTGATTGATAATTTGTGTGTACAATTTGATCAATATTTGACTTTTATTTCTTTGTTTGCATTGCAGTTAATGTTTGGCTTCCTTTCCCCCCTCTCCACTCCCTTTTTTTTACCCCTCTCCTCCTTGCTCCCTTTTTTAAAGATGATGTTGGGGGTAGTTTATTAATTAATAAATTTTATTTTTTTGCTGTGTTGGGTCTTCGTTTCTGTGCGAGGGCTTTCTCTAGTTGTGGCAAGCGGGGGGCCACTCTTCATCGCGGTGTGTGGGCTTCTCACTATCGCAGCCTCTCTTGTTGCGGAGCACAGGCTCCAGACGCGCAGGCTCAGTAGTTGTGGCTCACAGGCCTAGTTGTTCCGCGGCATATGGGAACCTCCCAGACCAGGGCTCGAACCCATGTTCCCTGCATTAGCAGGCAGATTCTCAACCACTGCGCCACCAGGGAAGCCCTCCCCGCTCCCCCTTTTTTTTTTTGGTACGCGGGCCTCTCACCGTTGTGGCCTCTCCCATTGCGGAGCACAGGCTCCGGACGCACAGACTCAGCGGCCACGGCTCACGGGCCCAGCCGCTCCGTGGCACGCGGGATCCTCCTGGACCGGGGCACGAACCCGTGTGCCCTGCATCGGCAGGCGGACTCTCAACCACTGCGCCACCAGGGAAGCCCCCCGCTCCCATTTTTAAGGCAACATTCAGTTTGGTTTTTTTTTTTTTAATTTATTTATTTTATTCTATTTATTTTTGGCTGTGTTGGGTCTTCATAGCAGTGCGCAGTCTTCTCATTGTGGTGGCTTCTCTTGTTGTGGAGCACGGGCTCTAGGTGTGCGGGCTTCAGTAGTTGTGGCTCGTGGGCTGTAGAGCGCAGGCTCAGTAGTTGTGGTGCACGGGCTTAGTTGCTCCACAGCATGTGGGATCTTCTTGGACCAGAGCGCGAACCCGTGTCCCCTGCATTGGCAGGTGGATTCTTAACCACTGAGCCACCAGGGAAGCCCCATCAGTTAGTTTTTGATACATCAATATGTTATTTAGAGCTTATGCAATATCTGATGTTAAATGTCTGAATTATATTTAATTCTAGAAAATCTAATGTGTTTTTATTACAGAAATATGTTTTCTACCAAGTCTGAGTGGTGTCCAGTGTATTTTAACTCTGTCTTTTGGTGTTGATTTCTCTTGCTTAGGAATTAAGCAATAGGACTGAAAACTCTCTAAACATAAGAGTGTAAAATTCCCAGAGGAAAATTAGATGCGAAAGAAAAAAAACACTGGAATTTACTTGATGTGTAATTAGCCTGAAAATGGAATGTGTGGGAGAGGTCCGCAAGGAGGCTAGGAAAACAGAGGGCAGATCAAAAAGTGTCTTACTGCGTTTCCAGCACTCCTGAGGGAAGAATGTATCCTTATTATAGGTCTGTGGTTATCAAACAACTTTTCTTATCACCCAGGGATTTGCCTCTAGAAGTTGTCAATCTTCCAGTTTAAATATATGTACTCCTCGGCTCTTATATTTTTCTCATTGTAAGTGAATTACTTTGGCATTTCCATCTATACACCAGCTCCTGGGAGTTGAACATCTCAGGTAAACTGACCACTCAAATGTCCGAACCAGCACAGCTGAGCAGCTGACTCTTGGGTTGGGGCTTCTCCCAGGTAATGCCTTTTTCTGAGGTTCTGCCTAGGCTGCCAACACCTCTATTTCTTGGACAGCTCCAATTTCTCTCTCTCTCTCTCTTTTTTTTTTTTTAAGTAAAGTTGCTATGGAAATATAGTGGACATACAGAGGAATACACAAACCATGTAAGTATAGTTCGATACATTTCCTCGCAGTGAACACACCCACGCTACGTGCCTCTGGATGAAGAGCTAGAACATTACCTGCCCTCTAGGTGTACCACGTGCTCCCACACAATCACTGCTCCCCTCCTCGAATGTAACCACCATTCTGACTTTCACCACCATAGGGTAATTGTTTTCTTCTCTTTCCTTTTTTTTTTTTTTTTTTTTTTTTTTTTTTTTGCTGTATGTGGGCCTCTCACCGTTGTGGCCTCTCCCGTTGTGGAGCACAGGCTCCGGACGCGCAGGCTCAACGGCCATGGCTCACGGGTCCAGCCGCTCTGTGGCATGTGGGATCTTCCCGGACCGGGGCACGATCCCGTGTCCCCTGCATCGGCAGGTGGACTCTCAACCACTGCGCCACCAGGGAAGCCCTTCTCTTTCCTTTTAATTTGAATTAACACCCAGGTATTCTGAATAACTCTAGATCATCAGGGTCCCTCTGGCTGAGAGTAAGGACTAGGCATCAAGAAGGGTGTTATAGGTTCAACTGTGTCTCCCTAAAAAGACACGTTGAAGTTCTAACTCCCAGTACCTCAGAATGTGAACTCCTTCGAAAATAGGGTCATTGCAGATGTAATTAGTTAAGATGAGGTCATGCTGGAGTTGGATGGACCCCTAGTCCAGTGTGACTGGTGTCCTTATAAGAAGCATCTGTGTGAAGACAGAGACACAGAGAGAGCACTATGTGAAGGCAGTGGATTGGAGTGATGACCTATAAACCAGGGAATGCCAAGGAATGCTAGCAAACCACCAGAAACTAGAAAAAGGCAAGGAAGGTTTCTCCCCTACAGGTTTCAGAGGGAGCATGGCCCTGCCAACACTTGGATCCTGGACTTCTAGCCTCCAGAACTGTGAGATAATACACTTCTGTTATTGTAAGCCACCCTGTTTGTGGTACTTTGTTGTTGCAGCCCTAGAAAATGAATGCAGAGCGTCTGCGGCGGGCTTGGTGCTCTGAACCCTCTTCTCACCCCCAGGGTGAACCTGATCCTTGGTTCTGGAATTGCCCTGGCTACACCCTTTCGAAGCTCTCCTGTCCGGACTAGCTCACAGAGTGCCCTGTCTTGCCCCTGGTTGTTCCATGTCTGTGTTGTGGAAGACAAGGTTTCATTACTATTGTATGACTTTTTCTTTATTTCTTCACTCTGCTCTTCCCTAGTATTTTCAGACTGAATCAGTTTGGTTTCCTGACATACCCCAGACCAAGCTTTGTAAATCAGCCCTCTCTGCTTTCCCACCATTGCCTATCTGGGTCTCTGCTGAGGTGTCCTTAATCCATCCTCCCAGACCCAGACTGGGGCACCGTCTCCGTCTAGCTGTCCCCAGTTCCTCCGATCCAGAATCATCTCTGATAGGAAACAAAAAGAACTTTATTCTTTAAACGAAATCCCTATTTCCAATAGTATGGCATGCTGTAAATGAAGGTTTCATTTTGTTGTACTTACGCATATCAAAGGCCGGTTCTCATTTCAGAAAATAAAAAAGCCCTCAGATCAAAAAGCAGCTCAACAATTAGGCTTTAGTTAGTAATAACGGACGAGTCAGAGCATATTAGATGATGGAGTATTTTTTTCTTCAGCAAAGGATTGGTTTTAGACTGCCTGACAGTAACTTATCTATTTCTTATTCTGGGCTGAGTTTCTGGTGCGAGGGGAATGATAAGGATCGGACTGTAGTTAAGTCCCCAGGGTGACTTCATAGACTCAGGCCACTTCCTTTGTTCTTTTGTACTGTTGCTTCAGGACCTAGGGATTCTGGTGGCTTTTGTCTTAAACAGCTCTTAGTACTGACTCTCCCTTCACCTTATACGTCTATAGCCTAGGGTGGTTACAGAGTGCATGTGCCTTTTAACTGCCCCTGCTTTCTGTTCAGAAGCCATTGCTTACTGCTAGTAACTACTGGGGAAGTCTCCAGACATTTTATTTTATTTTTTTTTATTAATTTATTTATTTTTGGCTGTGTTGGGTCTTCGTTGCTGTGCGAGGGCTTTCTCTAGTTGGGGCAAGCGGGAGCCACTCTTCATTGCGGTGCATGGGCCTCTCACTATCGCGGGCTCTCTTGTTGCGGAGCACAGGCTCCAGACGCGCAGGCTCAGTAGTTGTGGCTCACGGGCCCAGCTGCTCCGCGGCATGTGGGATCTTCCCAGACCAGGGCTCGAACCCGTGTCCCCTGCATTGGCAGGCAGATTCTCAACCACTGCGCCACCAGGGAAGCCCCCAGACATTTTAAAATATCACAAACATGGGGAAGTCTCAAAAGTTTAAGCATTTCAGGGCTTCCCTGGTGGCGCAGTGGTTGAGAGTCCACCTGCCGATGCAGGGGACACAGGTTCGTGTCCCAGTCCGGGAAGATCCCACATGCCCCGGAGCGGCTGGGCCCGTGAGCCATGGCCGCTGAGCCTGTGCGTCCGGAGCCTGTGCTCCGCAACGGGAGAGGCCACAACAGTGAGAGGCCCGCGTACCCCCCCCCCAAAAAAAAAAAAAAAAAGTTTAAGCATTTCAACTTTTTGTTCCTGGCCTATTGGTGGTTCCTTATTCTCTTGCTAAGAATCTCTCAACCTCTGATTTCTGCTGTTCATACAATATATTTTGCCCTTTGAGGGAGAATGCAAAAAAGTTGCATGTTTTAGGCTTCTCTCTATGTATTCTCTATAATATACATATTATTTAATTGAAAAATAATAAGAGTACACTTTGAAACTACAGTTAAGAGGTTAGAATGAGGCAAAATGTTATGTTGGGTATGTTTAATCATGTATGGTTTTATGGACTTGCCTTTAGAGCATCTGTGTTGTCAGCTCAGACAGTCCTTGTTCCTTGAGATCTTGTGCCATGTGATGGATGGGTAATACGTATCTGTGTTGGATGGATGGATGGACAGATGGACAACTGGATGAAAGAGCTGCTCCATTTGCTTGGCCTGTTATTTCACTGAACTACTGGTAGGATGATTTTCAGTTGAGTTCAGAGCTGCCTCCTGAAGCCTGGGTAGGTTTTCCTAAGCTGAGGGGGTTTTCTTGGACTGGAGACCAGGGATCTAGAAGAAGTGATATCTCCTTGACTCTTACCTGTGGAATGTGCTAAAACATTTGGCTAATTGTGACCATGGAGTCAAACAGTCTGACTCCATTGTGATCCCCAGTGCGCTGGAGTTACTTCTTTCAATGGAAACCCAGATTTCTTTTTTTATTCACCTTCTTGGGGATGGTGTACACTTCTTTGGAAATCTGCTAGGAGAAGAGATGTTTCTTCCTCCTCCCTTCAAAGAGAATGCTCTTATTCAAATTTCCTTTGCTCCTTCTAGACTAGGTTTTGTTTTGCTTTGTTTTGTTTTTGGCTGAGCTGCGCCTTGCAGGATCTTAGTTCCCCAACCAGGGATTGAACCCCAGTCTTGGCAGGGAAAGCGCCAAGTCCTAACCACCGGACTGCCAGGGAATTCCCGAGACTAGGTTGTTTTATAGTGTAAAGAATGCAGCCATTAGTAAACATTTATCTATATTTTAAAACATCTGCCTTTTGAGGTTTTCTCAGATTCTTCTTTATAGAAAATGATGCTAAAGGGGTAGGAAACCCATAGACAAGCCTTCACTTATTTGTAGACTTGACTTCAGTTTATGCTGGATGATAAACCTTGTTACAATGTCCTTGAGCTAAAAATTTTCATTAATGTAAATAGATCACTGTGTATAGTCACACTGTTTACGGGTCTAAAGACTTCAGGGTGAAAGAAAGACCTGGCATTTCATTGTTTTGCTTAATTGTCCACTTTATTCAACATTGACTATGGCTTATAGTAGGCACTTCCCAATCCCTCAGTTCTAAAGAGATATTTGGTTATCTTTCTGTGGGGTTGTACCTTGGATTATTTTCTGGCCAAAATAACAAAGCATTCCAGAGGAACCTTTGGTTTGTTTATCTACTTGCTCAAATGCTCTAACTTTTCTGCCTAGTCAATATGGTTATCAGAAAAAGAAAGTGATTGTAAGAAGGCTATTTTCAGCATCCACTTTTTCTTCAGTGTGTTTTGTTTTCAACAGGATGATTATAGATTCACCTTACCTAGAAATGTACTTTTTAATTTAAAATATTATTAACTTCCCGTTTTCAGAGAGTCATGGTATTTTAAACATCTATGTATTTTTAAACAACTTGAATGATCAAAGTTTATGTTTTAGAAAAAAGACTATGCAAAAGTGAAATTTCAATTTTAAAGTAATTCTAGCAATTTGTAAGGTTCACTGTCTTAGTAAACTGTTTTTTCTAGATTGGAAAAAAGAGAAGATTTTGCTCCCAAATGACATTTAGATTAGCAGTTCTCTGAAAACAACCTAAATGTCTGCTGGTAGGGAATAGAAAGCTTTGTGATATATTTGGTTGATAGGATACTCTACAGAACTTAAAAAGAATGAACAAGACCTTTATGCATCAATATGGATGGACCTCAAAACCAAAAGTGTAGAGTGAAAAACGCAAATTTCAGAATAGTATGTATTTGTTATGTCAATGTTAAACATTACTTTAAACAATATTATATACCACATAATGTTTTTGAATGCATGTGGGTGTGTACACGTGTGTGAATAAAAAGTAGATAAATTTGTGATAGTGGTTGCCTCTCAGAGAAGAGGAACATGGAAAGGAGGGGAACATAAATCTCCATTAAAAAAAATCCCTGAGAAGATATGGTTATTTTGGTTAATGGGTTCATGGGCATTTGTTATATTAACATTTGGACTTCTGTTAATGGGTTTTTAAAAAATATATACTTATTTATTTGGTTGCGCTGGGTCTTAGTTGTGGCTCGCCTGCTCCTTAGTTGTGGCATACTGGCTCCTTAGTTGTGGCATGCATGTGGGATCTAGTTCCCTGACCAGGGATCGAACCTGGGCCCCCTGCATTGGGAGTACGGGGTGTTAACCACTGCACCACCAGGGAAGTCCCTGTTAACATTTTTGTAATGAAAAAATTCCGTGTAATATTTCCTAATGAAATGGATTCCAACCTAGGAACCATACATTTATCAAGACTCTGGGAATGGGACTGAAGCTATTCCAATACATCTATATTTCACAATATTATTCTGTGAAAAATGAAAATTGACAGAATGAATCTTGAAGATGAGGAAAGCTCCAAGTTGATCTGGCTCCTGGAAAGCTAGAATAGCTTACAGATTCAGCCTAGCCCAATCCCTGGCTTGACACCTAACTTTGAGACCTTGGACAAGTTAACTTCTCTAAGCCTCTCAGTTTCCTCATTTACAGAATTAGAATAACAGGCCCACCTCAGCACTGTTGTGAGGGTTCTATGAGTTCATGCATGTAGTAGGGCATGCAACAAAGATTAGCTCATCATTTTCATGCTTACTCCTATTATCGTCAACCTCAGTTCTTCTGGTGAACTGTTTTCATTTTCACTTCAGAATCTTCGCAAATGCTGTTTCCTCTGACTGGGATGCTTTTCATTTCCACCCTGATTTCTTCTGGTTAACTCCTTCTCAGAGGAGTTCTCTGTGAATATTCTCAAATTCCTCTGAGAAGCTCCTTGTCCTTCCCCACCTGGGTCAGTTTCTTGTCAGACCACAGTTGTAATTTAATACTTACTTATATAGTAATAACTCTAAGTACTATTACTTAATAGTAATAAAACTACTTGCTAATTTCTGCTTCTCTCCTGGATTGTAGACTGTTTTTCTTCTTCACTTCTGTATCTTCAATGCCTACGACAAGGGCTGGCATAAGGAAATTAATTATTGACTAAATCAGCAAAGTTATAGTAGAGGTAAAAACTTTCAGAGTTAATTTTACTAGGAAATGAATCGACTCCCTTTGCCTAGAGGATTAATTTAGCTAGTATTCAGAAGTAAATCTAGGACTATATGATTTAATAAAAAAATATGTATCACATGTACTGGTTTATTTGTAATAATAATTATAAGATACCCCAAATTAAGATTTGCATAATATTTGTAATTTGACTTTGGAGGGTCATCTGATGGATAGTAACATAAGTATCATCACATACTTTCATTTACTGTGGAAAGCAGGAACATTTCCAACACTTTAATCTTAAGATTTGATACATGCTCATCTGATCGTTGACCCTCAAGCTAACTCACTTTTTTCTTTTAAAAGTGGCAAAAGAGGAATTAACAAACAGGAAATCTTCTCAAGGAGCAGAATAAGCTAGGTTCATTCAGAATAAACTGATGTAATAAGTAGCTTGAAAGAAAGGGCTTTTGTAAGTCAGATGGAATTTTACTTATAACTTTTAAGCAAACTATAAAACAGTAAACCCTTTGGAAGGGGAACTTACAGAGTAGGAGGAAAGACAGGAAACTGGTTCCTTCTTAGTTGTGGGTTTATTTACTCTGGGAGAGAAACCTAAGAATGCTTTAAAATTTGAAGAAGGTCTGTGTGTTCAGATATTAGCATATTTCCCCAGGAAAGACATCACACAGAATTTTGAACTGATTAAAAGCCCAAATTTATGAGATAAGTAGGGAGCTGAGCAAAATATGAACAAGAAAGAAACTTTCAAAGCATTGAAAGAATTTTTTGATCCAGATGAGGTGGTGGAGAGGTGAAATTTCAGGGCTAGGAAAACAATGCAAGGCCCTACATTGAAAAAGAAGACTACAAATGTAGCCTTAGGGGTCTACCCTCGCCACCTTTGGAGGCAAATGATTTTGTAACACAAATCACTGGGAAAATTTACTTTATAGCTATATTTTGTCTTATCCTACTTCTCTGTTGACCATTGTACACTGAAATCATAAGTAACTGCATTTTTAATGCTGAGCATATACTTATTCATTCATCAGGACACACTTATTTGGTTTCAGTTATTTACCAAGCTTGGAGTAAAAGCATCATTTTTTAATCCTTTTTTAATTGAAATGAAACATGTATTCTTTAAAATTGGACAAAATTGGTTATTGTTCAAAAGTATCACTGGGGGGGTACTGGAAGATACCACCATACACCCCCTTTTTTTTTAAATTTGAAGGTGTGTGCCTGCAAAATTCTGCTAATAACTACTTTACCTATTTATTAATCATCTGCCCCAAATCAGGGTTGGAGTACTTTTACAGCCATGTGGTTAGAAGATTGCACTTTGGGAAACACTGGTTTAAATAACATTCTAACGCTTGTAGCCGAGCTACATCGGCATTGGCACCACCTGGGAACTCGCTAGAAATGCATACTCTTAGGCCCCACCTGCCCTAACGAATAAGGATCTACAGTTTAAGAAGATGCTCAGGTGATGTTAATGGACATTAAAGTTTATTAAGCACTACTATCCAAAGCCCTCCCAAGTGGGTTTTATTTTTTATTTATTTATTATTATTTTTTTTTGCGGTACGTGGGCCTCTCACTGTTGTGGCCTCTCCCGTTGCGGAGCACAGGCTCCGGATGCGCAGGCTCAGCGGCCATGGCTCACAGGCCCAGCCGCTCCACGGCATGTGGGATCTTCCCAGACCGGGGCACGAACCTGTGTCCCCTGCATCGGCAGGCGGACTCTCAACCACTGCGCCACCAGGGAAGCCCCTAGGGTTTTATTTTTTTAATTAATTATTTTTTTCCCAAGTGGTTTTTAAAACAGAGTATCTTTAGTAACAAGTGACTCATTATCCAGCAATGGAACCTGTATTATCTTTAGGCAACCTAAGCAAGTTCTTCCGTTCAGAGCTCAAAGATAAGTCCTTGAATATTGCATTCACTGGCCTTGGCTTAACTCCCCGTAGCATTCAGTACCAGGCTAATGCCTCTTTTCCATGAAGGCCATACAGACATGAGAATAGCCATTTTTGTTTTCCTTCCTTGATTTAAGCTTCTCCAGGTGTACCTAAATCCCCATCCCTCTAGCTGTTCCTGGTGTGACATTGTTTGGGGTTTCTTAACTAACCTTTCTATTTCAAATTTGTGATTGCTCCTTTACTCCAGCTGGTAGTAACTAGTAGTAGGTTGAAGACCATAGGAACCCAGGAGTTGTACTTTCTATACATTTAGGGAGAATGATTTTGAGGCTCAACTTTATCATTACCCGTACTTTCCTTAGGTTCAAAATTCTGTTTCGTGGTGGAGACTTCTAATTATAACAATTGCCACTAAAGAGGACCACTTTGCCTTTCTTCTAATTTCTAAATGCACCAGCTGCTTAGCACTTCAAAAGTGAAATGCATATAGAGATATATGAAAATAAGCATTTTCTGTTTCTCCATAAATTTTAAACTTTTAAGAAAAAAGTCCCCTATAATCCACAATTCAGCACATCAACCGATTTCTTTTTTCTCTTTCAGTGGTGTGTTACCACACGTACATCTAACACATGGAAATAATCTTAATGTACTCAGCTTTTTAAAACTTTCTTTACTTGGTAGAATCTAAATATTTTTTCATGTTACTCTATGATTTTCTTAATTAAGCATAATCACTTTTCTTCTTTTTTTTTTTTGCGGTACGCGGGCCTCTCACCGTTGTGGCCTCTCCCGTTGCGGAGCACAGGTTCCGGACGCGCAGGCTCAGCGGCCATGGCTCATGGGCCCAGCCTCTCCGCGGCATGTGGGATCTTCCCGGACCGGGGCACGAACCTGTGTCCCCTGCATCGGCAGGCGGACTCTCAACCACTGCGCCACCAGCAAAGCCCCCTAAAATTTTTTTTAAAAATGACACTTTCTACTAATCCAAGAAATATAGAGCATGCAGTTTTGTTTGTTCTGTTTGTTTTTGTATCAGGGTTATTTAGTCTTGTGTAAGAAAAGGTATAGCAGGAGCATTTGAGATTTTTTTTTCAAAATTTTTTTGAGAAAGTGGCCCGTGGCACATTGTTAAAGTAGTTGCCGTTCTAACTTCCCACGCTTCCTTTCCCCTCACTTCCTTCTGGATATTTTTGTTCTTCTTGACCTCCTCCACATTCTCCTGTCTCCCTCCCTCCCTTTCCTCTTCAGAAGGTTTTCCAGCAGCTCCTTCTCTCACCTCTGCATAGAACAATAAAGCTGTGTGTATGTGTGGAGAGAAGCTGAAAAAGAAGACAGATGGTTCTTTCATTACCAGGTTGCTCTGGATTAATTGAGCTGGATATGTTATTTTTTTCAGGGAGACTAAGCTGGATCCCGTGCATAACCAGTCATGGGTTACAGTCATATAATACATGCAGCCAGTTTTGCTGTTGGATTTTGTTTTGTTTTGTTTTGTTTTTGGTAATTACATCACCCTGCAGAGCATTTTGGGAGGGGCCCGTAGTGAGTTTACTAAAGTAGTATTTTCATTCAAAAATTTTTTAATGGCTTAAGATTTTTCTCGGGTAGCCAAACCATCTTATAAGCATGCTACCTTTGTGTTTTATTTCAGCACTTACAAGTGAAGAAGCAGCACGACCTTTTGTCTTGGATAATTTCTAGTGGAGAGGCTCCAACAATTTAGCAGCAGCTTCCTGGGCCTCCGGCACCCTTACCACATTCTACATCCTCAGGGGACAGCGGGCCTTTGGGAACAGACCCCTAAAAGCGTAGGTAAGCAAAGGCAACAGGACTGTCTTCTCAGACTTCCCAGCTGTTAAGTTGGAACACTTGAAATATTTTTATACAGTGTTTCCCTCTGGCAGGTGACTTTACCCTCTCCTTCTTTGTATACAGCTGCCTGTTAATTTATCTCTTACTAGTTTAACAGGTGACCAGAGGGCCTATGAAACTACATATTAGGTAACCAGTGACTCTCTAGCATATCCCAAAACTGAGCTATGAAAGTTTTAATTATTATTTCCATTCTCAGTCTAAATGGGCCTCTTGGGGACTGTTCTAAACCAACATGGAAGTGAAAAAGTAAACTGAAGTTACAACTAGAATATTACATGCATCACAACTATTGAAGCAAGTGCTGTTAACCAGCTTTGTTAGAATGAACTCTACTTCCCTCTCTGTCTTTAATGCTACAATTAGTAATAATTTCATTGAAGTACCTTAATATAATTTGTGTGTATATTCTCCTTACTATGCCTGGAATCCCATGTACAAATTTACACCTATTTATAAATTCTGAGAAAGCTCTGGAGCTCAAATGTCTTCTAGGAATTAGCTCCATGTTTTACCCATGAATCCATAGGCTTTCTGATTTGTTGAGGTTCATCAGAGAATAATTATTCTACTAGCAAATTTGTTATGTTACTGCTTTGTTTGGAAATCATTTTATGAAGGACACCTATGGACTTACAGTATTATGCTTTAGTACTATTGGTACCTCTGGGCATTTACAGTGGTTTTGGGATTTAGTCCTTGGGAATCTCTTGAGCTCTTCACCGTTCATACCAAGATTATGAGTGGATTCAAAGTCCTTCCCTAGTGTCCTGAGGCACTGGTCTTGCAGAACTTTTGAGCACTGTGAATGTAGGCTGAAGGTAAAGCTGGATCTTCAGGTTTCTTACCGCCAGAAACATCTTAATTGAAGGAAATCTGGGAAATAATCATCTTGGAGATTTCTGGAACTGCCTTTCCTGTCAATCTATACATCTCCTTGTGTCAAGAATATGGAAATTAAAAAAAAAAAAAAAAAGGGCTTCCCTGGTGGCGCAGTGGTTGAGAGTCTGCCTGTCGATGCAGGGGACACGGGTTCATGCCCTGGTCTGGGAAGATCCCACATGCCGTGGAGCGGCTGGGCCTGTGAGCTGTGGCCACTGAGCCTGTGCGTCCGAAGCCTGTGCTCCGCAACGGGAGAGGCCACAACAGTGAGAGGCCCGCGTACGACAAAAAAAAAAAAAAAGAATATGGAAATATTTTGAGTCCTTATAGCTAATGGTGAAGAGCATGGATTCTGGTATGTGCCTGGGTTCAAATCCCAGCTCCACCACTTACTACTTGGGTATCCTTGGGTACATTAGAACTTCTCTGTGCTTTAGTGTCTTCATCTGTATGATAGCAATGACCTTTCTTAAGGGATGTTTTTGAGGATTAAAAGAATTATATACCAAGAGCATTTAGAAAAGTTTCATCACATAAGTGTTCAGAAAATTTAACCTAGTTGTATTGCCATCTGTTGCACTGTTTTTTCTTCTTCCTCCATTCTCTAGTCTAGGGCTAACAGGTATTCAACTCTTCATCCCTACCTTGTTATATGTTGCTGACTGACCCCGGTGTTTGCTTCTGAGACTAGAGTACCATATTTGAATCCTTCTCAACATTTTAATGGATCCAAATCAGAGTGTAAGGTGAAAACTATTTGCCAACTCAGATAATCTGTAAAGTTCTTGATTTTCTTTCTTGCTTCAAGACATAAATTTGATATGCTGATTACAAACCTAGGTTCTTTGGTTTTACTAGGACTCAGAGCAGTTTTATTACAAAAAGCATAGAAAGGTATGGCTTCTACAGCCAGAAATAGGGCCTAAGATGAGTTTTGCTAATGAATTACTCTTATCTTGAATGCCTTTTGTTTTACATTTAGAAGCAGATGGGTAAGCTTTCCTATCACAGATACTTTGAAATGTTTAAATAAATGTGGAGAAATAATAGCTATCGTAGTAATGGAAGCTTAATTTTCTTTCTTTTTTTGGCTCTTACTGTAAACTGTCATGAATTCTTCAGTATCTTTACCAGGATGTTATTAAGTTAGTTTTTTTTTTTTTTAAATAAATTTATTTATTTATTTTTGGCTGCGTTGGGTCTTCATTGCTGCGCTTGGGCTTTCTCTAGTTGTGGCGAGCAGGGGCTACTCTTCATTGCAGTGTGCAGGCTTCTCATTGCGGTGGCTTCTCTTGTTGCAGAGCACGGGCTCTAGGCACGTGGGCTCAGTAGTTGTGTCTCACAGTGCAGGCTCAGTAGTTGTGGCACACTGGCTTAGTTGCGCTGCAGCATATGGGATCTTCCCGGACCAAGGCTCGAACCCATGTCCCCTGCGTTGGCAGGCAGATTCTTAACCACTGTGCCACCAGGGAAGTCCCCTGAAGTTAGTCTTTTATTGAAGCCTTGGTGTATGGGCAGCTTATACTTTATTAGTTTTAAAAGAAGAATTAAAAACAAGATTAGGAGAGTCCTTACCATGTGCCAGACATTTTTCTAAGTGCTTTATATTTACAACTTATATAGCTCTATTAGGTACTATCTTTATTCCCATTTTACAGGTGAGGTATGAAGAGGTTAAGAAACTTCCTAGGGTCATACATCTAGACGGAGGTAAAGCTGAGACTCAAAACAAACCCAGGGTGTCTGATTGCCAAGCAGACAACCTTAACACCTAATTGCGTTGCTACCTGCAGAGAAGAAATTACATGAAGATGAGAAGGAAGATGGAAGGGCCAAATTAAAGAAGTCTTAAATGCCAGGCTAAGTGATTTTATGTGTATTTGGCAGACAATGGGATAACACTGAAGGTTTTCCTGTGGGGTGGATGACAAAATGAGAGCCGGGCTTGCTTTGAGGAGTTTATGCCAGTGCAGCACATGGGCTGATTTAAAGGGAAGATAGATTAGAGATCATTGCTAGCAGCTGAGAAGTAATGAGAACATGGGTTTAGGAAATAGGATTAAGATAAGAGCTTGAGGGCTTCCCTGGTGGCGCAGTGGTTGAGAGTCCGCCTGCCGTTGCAGGGGACACGGGTTCGTGCCCCGGTCCAGGAAGATCCCACATGCCGCAGAGCGGCTGGGCCCGTGAGCCATGGCCGCTGAGCCTGCGCGTCCGGAGCCTGTGCTCCGCAACGGGAGAGGCCCGCCTACCAAAAAAGATAAGAGCTTGAGAACACCTGTATTTAGGTGTGCCAAGAAGGAAGAGAAAGATTTAGAAGCTCATGCAGCAGCAGTGAGACGCAGTGCCACCCGACGGAGGTGTTTCACGAATTGAAAACCATAGAGATTTGAAAGGATTGGAATGAAATGAAGACCAGTGGGTTATTGTTGTGTACCCATGATGTGCCTGGAATCATGCTGGAGGAAAATCCACATAAAAATGTTCTCCTGCACTGCCAACTCTGCTACTTATGAGTGAGGTCACCTTTGGCAAGTTTTTACTTTTTTCTAAATCCTGTCTGCTTCTTCTGTAATGTGGTGACATAAGACCTTACTCTGTCTAAATGCTCTGAACTCTTGCAGTCTTTCCAGCTCTAAGATCTGTAATTCCTGGGTCCCAGGTGTGAATAGCAATAATTGGAAATGTTGTTGTGAGTGAGTGGTGATTCAGTTGGCCCTTTTAGGTGAATCAGAAGGTGATGCAGGATGAAGTGTGTGCCACGTAGATGTAATCTGAGAGATGTAATCTGTATATTTTCTCTCAAAAATAGCAGCGGTGATACTGGTAGTAGATGGAAGGTGGAAGGATAAGGCTGTAAACAATATAGGAATGAAAATATCCAGGGAGTTTACAGAGAGACCACAAATATCCCCTAGAATGATGATGGAAATTTTTCTCAAAGCCACTTATTTTCAAAGAGAGTCTCACTAGTTTGTTCAGGGAAAATTTTGTTGATTGGAAATTTTAAAAGGTCAAGCCCAAAAGATTCTTAAAAGAGGTAGCATGGAACTTAGAATGAGCTTTCAGTTCCTCTCAACAACTGTTTTTTGTGAAGCCCCGATCCTCTCCATGGGCTATGATTCCTCTTTCTTCTGACCTTCTCCAGCAGTGCTTCTCAAACACACAGATCACCTGGGGATCTTGTTAAAATGCACATTTGACTCAGTAGATCAAGGGGTGGAGCTGAGATTCTGCAGCGCTACCAAGTTCCCAGGTGATGCCAATACTGTTACCAAATGCAAGTTCATGTGCCCAACACACAGTGAGGCCAAATAAACTGAAGTGTCAGAGTTTGGAGCAGAGAAAGGTTTATTGCAGGGTCAAGCAAGGAGAACAGGTGGCTTGTGTTCAAAAACCCCGAACTCCCCAATGGTTTTTGGGGAGAAGTTTTTATAGGCAAAATTTGGGGTGAGGGCTGCAGGGTGTGTGAATTTCTTCTGATTGGTTGGTGAGGTAACAGGGTGGTGCTCCAGGACTCTAGTGCTCTGCCTGAAGTTACCATCCTCCACCTGGGTGGGGACCTTAGTTCCTGCAGAAGAATTCAAAGATATATTGTTGTGTATATTCCTTGAGGAGGAACCAGGACCCTGCCCAAGGCTGCACTATTGTTTCTTGATTGCTCCTCCCTTGTTTCTGCATCCCCTCCCTTCCCTAATTAGCAACTGTTTGAATCTGCCCTTTGGAACTCAGGGAAGGTCTAGGAGGCAGAATGAAGCCTATTTCCTACAAACAAGAAATGGGGGACACAGAAAGGTTTTGTACCAGGGAGGGACCCACAGGGTCCTGCTTGGTTTCAATACTGCTGGTTTGTGGACCACACTCTGAGGAGCAGGGGTCAAAAATATTTAATTTTACTTCCCACAACAGATAATCATAGTCATCTTGGAACAGTGTAACTCCCCTCGCCAGACTGAGCTCTGTTTGCCATGTCTTAAAATAGAGTACACATGCATAATGAATGTTCAATAGTAATAGATTAATCCATTCTTACCCCTGTCAGTGATTTGTATTATTCAGCGGTGTCAATAATTTGAATTGTTACAGATAGGGGATTTTTCCTTTTAACTGAGCAATTGAAGCAAATCTGTTGTTCAGAAATAGGCACCGGAATGTAATATAAAATTTTCATAAAAAGTTAAAAATACATTTACTATATGACCTGTGAAAACACATGCCTACCCAAAATCTTGTGCTTGAATTTTCAATGTAGTGATGCCAAAATCTCGGCCTCTGTGCCCTGGTGCCAAATTGAATCTTGGAGACACTTTTGGGTGAAATAAAAAAGAATAGCTTTATTGCTTCGCCAGGCAGAGGGGAACACAGAAGGCTCTGTCCCTACCTGGGAGGATTTGGTGAGGAGTTCTATAGCAGTAGTTCAAGGGTGGGGTCGCTGATAAGGTTCAGGGTGTGCGCAGGTCCTATACTCCTTTAATCTAGCCTCATGTGGTCTTCTGATGAGCTTTGAGGTTATCCAACTGTGATCTTCTCTCTGGAACATCTTGCATTTTGTCGGTGTTTTAGTTCTACAGAAGAGCTTAAAGATATTGTTATGTGTGTCCCCTGAGGCAGAACCAGGACTCTGCTCCAAGCAGGCGGCACCACTGTTTCTTGACTGCTCCTCCCTTGACTCTGCATCCCCTCCCTTCCCTGATTAGCAACTGTTGGAATCTACCCTTAGGAACTCAGGGAAGGTCATGGAGGCTAGAGTCTGTTCCCTACAAACAAGGAACAGGGGACACAGAAATGCTTCCATGCCCAGGGGCCCCACAGGGTCCTGCTTGGTTTCAGTAGCTGTATTTATAATAACTAAACCCAAAAAGTAACCAAATGTTTATTAACTGGTGAATTGATAAACAAATTGTGATTGTGGTGTAGCCATACAATGGAATACTACTTAGCAATGTCAACTGATTTTAAAAAGTGCACAACCTAGAAGCTGAGAATTATGTTTTATTCAGTGCCCTTTCTGAGGACTATAACCTGAGAGTGCCTTAGATAGCTCTGAGGACCTGTTCCAAAGAGGTAAGGGAGAAGCCAGGATATAGAGGAGTTTTTGCTGAAACAAACATACAGACGTCGTTGAACATCAAAAGATTACTGCTAAAAAACAGACATCTCAAGTTAATGATTTTAGTATTTTTCTATGTGTGGGAAGATGCAAAGTCTGGGCTCATTGAAATTATTCCTTTGATATACATCTTAAATGTCTAGGCCCATATCCTGTTTTTCTCCACCTCAGGGTACACTGTTGGGGGACCGGGGGTGTTGTGGGGGGGCAGTGGCTGCAGTGGCTTGGTGGTGGGCAACATTGCTATTTGCTGAAATGGTAGGCAACCTTTTTTTCTTTTCTTTTTTTGTCCACAGTAATAAAAAGGAAAAAGACATGAATTCCTGATAGAAGTAACAACATGAACAATTTTTTTCAAAAGCATTATACTAATATAAATAAGCCAGAAATAAGATACATACTGTATGATTCCATTTATATGAACTTTTAGAGAAAGCAGAACTATAGTGATAAACAGATCAGGGGCCAGGAACTAGGGGAAGAGAGTTGGCTGCAAAGAGGGACAACACAGGAACTTCTAGGCTTGTTGGAAATGTTTAGTATGATTTTGGTGGTTGTTACACAGCCTTACAGATTTGTCAAAACTCATGAAATTGTGCACTTAAAAGTGGTGGATTTTATTATAATTTTCTTCCCTCTATACAGTTAATATTAATTTAATTAATTTTTTAAAAGTTTATTTTTGGCTGCTTGGGGTCTTCATTGCTGCGCATGGGCTTTCTCTAGTTGCGGTGAGTGGGGGCTACTCTTCACTGCGGTGCTCGGGCTTCTCATTGTGGTGGCTTCTTGTTGCAGAGCACAGGCTCTAGGCACGTGGGCTTCAGTAGTTGTGGCACGTGGGCTCAGTAGTTGTGGCTCAAGGGCTCTAGAGCAGAGGCTCAGTAGTTGTGGCTCATAGACCCGGTTGCTCCACGGCATGTGGAATATTCCCAAAGCAGGGATCAAACCCGTGTCCCCCGCACTGGCAGGCAGACTCTCAACCGCTGCGCCACCAGGTATGTTCCACAGTTAATTTTAAAAATTGGCCACCGTCATTAACCAGTTAACAATATCTATTACTCTTTAGTGTCTATCTTATCAATAGGACATTAATATAAGAAATAGAGAAAATTTCCACTCTGGGAAAAGAAATGGGTCTCTGGGAGAAAATATGAATAAACAGTAGGACCATAAGAAGTTCCCTTAAAAGCTTCTTTGTGTATTTTCAATGAAGCTGAGGCTAAAGGGAGAGATCTTGAAAACAGGAACCTCAGTTCATTTATTTTTAACATCTAATATAGTGTGCTATTAGCTGAATGATTTTAGTCTGTCTTGCTGCACTATTAAGAAACAAAATTCTGCTGAAACATCATTTCTCTTTTTATATTCTTTGCAGTGAGCATACCCAATTTTGGGGACAGGATTTGGTCATCTGCTTTGGCAGTGACAGCTTAGCTTTTATTAGCTGAAAAGATCTGTCTACATATGCTAAGGATGAACTCTGGGAAAAGCATTGGCTTTCTTTTAATTATTTTCTAAATTTTATTTATTTTTTATACAGCAGGTTCTTATTACTTATCTATTTTATACACATCAGTGTATACATGTCAATCCCAATCGCCCAATTCATCACCCCCCCCCCCCACTGCCACTTTCCCCACTTGGTGTCCATATGTTTGTTCTCTACATCTGTGTCTCTATTTCTGCCTTGCAAACCGGTTTATCTGTATCATTTTTCTGTATTCCACATACATGCGTTAATATATGATATTTGTTTTTCTCTTTCTGACTTACTTCACTCTGTATGACAGTCTTTCTCTACGTCCATCCACATCTCTACAAATGACTCAATTTCCTTCCTTTTTCTGGCTGAGTAATATTCCATTGTAAATATGTACCACATCTTCTTTATCCATTTGTCTGTCAGTGGGCATTTAGGTTGCTTCCATGTCCTGGGTATTGTAAATAGTGCTGCAGTGAATATTGGGATGCATGTGTCTTTTTGAATTATGGTTTTCTCTGGGGATATGCCCAGTAGTGGGATTGCTGGGTCATATGGTAATTCTATTCTTAGTTTTTTAAAGAACCTCCATACTGTTCTCCATAGTGGCTGTATCAATTTACATTCCTACCAACAGTGCAAGAGGGTTCCCTTTTCTCCACACCCTCTCCAGCATTTGTGGTTTGTAGATTTTCTCATGATGCCCATTGTAACTGGTGTGAGGTGATACCTCATTGTAGTTTTGATTTGCATTTCTCTAATAATTAGTGATGTTGAGCAGCTTTTCATGTGCTTCTTGGCCATCTGTATGTCTTCTTTGGAGAAATGTCTGTTTAGGTCCTCTGCCCATTTTTTTTTTTTTTTTTTTTTTTTCTGTACGCGGGCCTCTCACTGTTGTGGCCTCTCCCGTTGCGGAGCACAGGCTCCGGACGCACAGGCCCAGCGGCCATGGCTCACGGGCCCAGCCGCTCCGCGGCATATGGGATCCTCCCAGACCGGGGCACGAACCCGTATCCCCTGCATCGGCAGGCGGACTCTCAACCACTGCGCCACCAGGGAGGCCCTGCCCATTTTTTGATTGGGTTGTTTGTTTCTTAAATATTGAGCTGTATGAGCTGTTTATCTGTTTTGGAGATTAATCCTTTGTCCATTGATTCGTTTGCAAATATTTTCTCCCATTCTGAGGGTTGTCTTTTTGTCTTGTTTGTAGCTTCCTTTGCTTTGCAAAAACTTTTAAGTTTCATTAGTTCCCATTTGTTTATTTTTGTTTTTATTTCCATTACTCTAGGAGGTGGATCAAAAAAGATCTTGCTGTGATTGATGTCAGTGTTCTTCCTATGTTTTCCTCTAAGGGTTTTATAGTGTCTGGTCTTACATTTAGGTCTGTAATCCATTTGGAGTTTATTTTTGTGTATGGTGTTAGGGAGTGTTCTAATTTCATTCTTTTACATGTAGCTGTCCAGTTTTCCCAGCACTACTTACAGGAGAAACTGACTTTTCTCCATGGTATAGCCTTACCTCCTTTGTTGTAGATTAGTTGACCATAGGCGTGTGGGTTTATCTCTGGGCTTTCTATCCTGTTCCATTGATCTATATTTCTGTTTTTGTGCCAGTACCGTATTGTTTTGATTACTGTAGCTTTGTATAGTATGAAGTCAGGGAGTCTGATTCCTCCAGCTCCGTTTTCTTCCCTCAAGATTGCTTTGGCTATTCAGGGCCTTTTGTGTCTCCATACAAATTTTAAGATTTTTTATTCTAGTTCTGTAAAAAATGCCACTGGTAATTTGATAGGGATTGCATTGAATCTGTAGATTGCTTTGGGTAGTAGAGTCATTTTCACAATGTTGATTCTTCCAATCCAAGAACATGGTATATCTCTCCATCTGTTTGTGTCATCTTTGATTTCTTTCATGAGTGTCTTATAGTTTTCTGAGTACAGGTCTTTTTTTTTTTTTTTTTTTTTGCAGTACGTGGGCCTCTCACTGCTGTGGCCTCTCCCGTTGCGGAGCACAGGCTCCGGACGCGCAGGCTCAGCGGCATGTGGGATCCTCCCGGACCGGGGCACGAACCCCTGTCCCCTGCCTCGGCAGGCGGACTCCCAACCACTGCGCCACCAGGGAAGCCCTGAGTACAGGTCTTTTACCTCCTTAGGTAGGTTTATTCCTAGGTATATTCTTTTTGTTGCAGTGGTGAATGGGATTGTTTCCTTAATTTCTCTTTCTGATCTTTCATTGTTAGTGTATAGGAATGCAAGAGATTTCTGTGCATTAATTTTGTATCCTGCAACTTTACCAAATTCATTGATTAGCTCTAGTAGTTTTCTGGTGGCATCTTTAGGATTCTCTATGTATAGTATCATGTCATCTGCAAACAGTGACAGTTTTACTTCTTCTTTTCCAATTTGTATTCCTTTTATTTCTTTTTCTTCTCTGACTGCCATGTCTAGGACTTCCAAAGCTATGTTGATTAATAGTGGTGAGAGTGGACATCCTTGTCTTGTTCCTGATCGTACAGGAAATGCTTTCAGTTTTTCACCACTGAGAATGATATTTGCTGTGGGTTTGCCATATATGGCCTTTATTATGTTGAGGTAGGTTCCCTCTATGCCCACTTTCTGGAGAGTTTTTATCATAAATGGGTGTTGAATTTTGTCCAAAAGCATTTTCTGCATCTGTTGAGATGATCATATGGTTTTTATTCTTCAGTTTGTTAATATGGTGTATCACATTGATTGATTTGCGTATATTGATGAATCCTTGCCTCCCTGGGATAAATCCCACTTGATCATGGGGTATGATCCTTTTAATGTGTTGTTGGATTCTGTTTGCTATTATTTTGTTTAGGATTTTTGCATCTATACTCATCAGTAATATTGGTAAGTAATTTTCTTTTTTTGTAGTATCTCTGTCTGATTTTGGTATCAGAATGATGGTAGCTTTGTAGAATGAGTTTGGGAGTATTCCTTCTTCTGCAATTTTTTGGAAGAGTTTGAGAAGGATTGGTGTTAGCTTTTCTCTAAATGTTTGATAGAATTAACCTGTGAATGCATCCGGTCTAGGACTTTTGTTTGTTGGAAGACTTTTTTTAAAAATAAATTTTAAAAATTTTATTTATTTTTGTCTGCGTTGGGTCTTTGTTGCTGTGCACAGGCTTTCTCTAGTTGCGGTGAGCAGGGGCTACTCTTCCTTGTGGTGCACGGGCTTCTCATTGCAGTGGCTTCTCTAGTTGCGGAGTGCGGGCTCTAGGCGCACATGATTCAGTAGTTGTGGCTTGCAGACTGTAGAGTACAGGCTCAGTAGTTGTGGCACATAGGCTTAGTTGCTCTGCAGCATGTGGGATCTTCTCAGACCAGGGATCAAACCTGTGTCCCCTGCATTGGCAGGCGGATTCTTAACCACTGCGCCTCCAGGGAAGTCCCTGTTGGAAGATTTTTAATCATATTTTCAATTTCATTACTTGTGATTGGTCTGTTCATATTTTCTATTTTTCCCTGGTTCAATCTTGGAAGGTTATACCTTTCGAAGTATTTGTCTATTTCTTCCAGGTTGTCCATTTTATTGGCATAGAGTTGCTTGTAGTAGTCTTATGCTTTGTATTTCTGTGGTGTCCGTTGTAACTTCTTCTTTTTCATCTCTAATTTTAGTGATTTGAGTCCTCTCCCTTTTTTTCTTGATGAGTCTGGCTAAAGGTTTATCAATCTTGTTTATCTTCTCAAAGAACCAGCTTTGAATTTTACTGATCTTTGCTATTGTTTTCTTTATTTCTATTTCATTTATTTCTGCTCTGATCTTTATGATTTCTTTCCTTCTACTAACTTTGGGTTTTGTTTGTTCTTCTTTCTCTAATTCCTTTAGGTGTAAGGTTGGATTGTTTATTTGAGATTTTTTCTTGTTTTTTGAGGTAGGATTATATTGCTGTAAACTACCCTCTTAGAACTGCTTTTGCTCCATCCCATAGGTTTTGGATCATTGTGTTTTCGTTGTCATTTGTCTCTAGGTATTTTCTGATTTCCCCTTTGATTTCTTCTTTGATCTCTTGGTTATTTAGTAACGTATTGTTTAGCCTCCATGTGTTTGTGTTTTTTACGTTTTTTTCCCTGTAATTGATTTCTAATCTTATAACACTGTGGTCAGAAAAGATGCTTGATATAATTTCAGTTTTCTTAAATTTACCAAGGATTGGTTTGTGACCCAAGATGTGATCTCTCCTGGAGAACGTTCCATGTGCACTTGAGAAGAAAGTGTAATCTACTGTTTTTGGATGGAATGTCCTATAAATATCAATTAAATCTATCTGGTCTGTTGTATCATTTAAAACTTGTGTTTCCTTATTAATTTTCTGTCTGGATGATCTGTCCATTGGTGTAAGTGAGGTGTTAAAGTCACCCACTATTATTGTGTTACTGTCGATTTCCTCTATTATAGCTGTTAGCAGTTGCCTTGAGGTGTTAAAGTCACCCACTATTATTGTGTTACTGTCGATTTCCTCTATTATAGCTGTTAGCAGTTGCCTTATGTATTGAGGTGCTCCTATGTTGGGTGCATATATATGTATAATTGTTATATCTTCTTCTTGGATTGATCCCTTGATCATTATGTAGTGTCCTTCCTTGTCTCTTGTAACATTCTTTATTTTAAAGTCAATTTTATCTGATATGAGTATTGCTACTCCAGCTTTCTTTTGGTTTCCCTTTGCATGGAATATCTTTTTCCATCCCCTCACTTTCAGTCTGTATGTGTCCCTAGGTCTGAAGTGGGTGTCTTGTAGACAGCATATATATGGGCCTTGGGCCTTGTTTTTGTATCCATTCAGCGAGCCTGTGTCTTTTGATTGGAGCATTTAATCCATTCACGTTTAAGGTAATTATTGATATGTATGTTCCTATGACCATTTTCTTAATTGTTATGGGTTTGTTTTTGTAGGTCCTTTTCTTCTCTTATGTTTCCCACTTAGAGAAGTTCCTTTAGGATTTGTTGTAGAGCTGGTTTGGTGTTGCTGAATTCTGTTAGCTTTTGCTTTTCTGTAAAGCTTTTGATTTCTCTGTGGGATCTGAATGAGATCCTTGCCGGGTCGACTGATCTTGGCTGTAGGTTCTTCCCTTTCATCACTTTAAAGATATCATGCCACTCCCTTCTGGCTTGTAGAGTTTGTGCCGAGAAATCAGCTGTTAACCTTATGGGAGTTCCCTTGTATGCTATTTGTCATTTTTCCCTTGTTGCTTTCAATAATTTTTCTTTGTCTTTAATTTTTGTCAGTTTGATTACTATGTGTCTCACTGTGTTTCTCCTTGGATTTATCCTGCTTGGGACTCTGTGCTTCCTGGAATTGGGTGGCTATTTCCTTTCCCATGTTAGGGAAGTTTTTGACTATAATCTCTTCAAATATTTTCTTGGGTCCTTTCTCTCTCTCTTCTCCTTCTGGGACCCCTATAATGCGATTGTTGGTGTGTTTAATGTTGTCCCAGAGGTCTCTTAGGCTGTCTTCATTTCTTTTCATTCTTTTTTCTTTATTCTGTTCCACGGCAGTGAATTCCACCATTCTGTCTTCCGGGTCACTTATCCGTTCTTCTGCCTCAGTTACTCTGCTATTGATTCCTTCTAGTGTATTTTTCATTTCAGTTATTGTATTGTTCATCTCTGTTTGTTCTTTAATTCTTCTAGGTGTTTGTTAAACATTTCTTTTATCTTCTCGATCTTTGCCTCCATTCTTTTTCTGAGGTCTTAGATCATCTTCACTATCATTATTCTGAATCTCTTTTCCCTGTCTCCACTTCATTTAGTTGTTTTTCTGGGGTTTTATTTTGTCGCTTCATCTGGTACATAGTCCTCTGCCTGTACATTTTGTCTGTCTCTCTGTGAGTGTGGTTTTCGTTCCACAGGCTGCAGAATTGTAGTTCTTCTCGCTTCGGCTGTCTGCCTTCTGGTGGGTTAGGCTATCTAAGAGGCTTGTGCAAGCTTCTTGATGGGGGGGGGACTGGTGGTGGGTAGAGCCAAGCACTGGCTTTCTTGAAAGACTGAAACAGGAGATGTGTGTATACTAGCTCCATAGCATGGTATAGCAGAAGCATTGGGGGGAAGAAGAGGGAAAGAAAATTATGCATATTCTTCTTCTGCTATGCAGAAAGGAAAAAACTATGTATTTAGAAATCAGCCAGAATGTATACAGTTGCTCCAGTTTGTTGAAACTATACTAATAGCTTTTCCAGGGAGGAGGTGTGTAAATCAAATTATAATTTTCTATTAATTTACTCAGTAATATCAGATTTTTTCCCTCTTAATTTGTATTAAATAACAGTAGCTCAGAACTTCAGATTTAAATTTAGCTTTTTTAGGTGTAATATTGCATACTGAATTTAGGTGTAATATTGCATACTGAATTTTATATGTGCTATTTTTATTTTTAAATTTTGGCCTATTGAGAATTTTCAGATCCTTCTAGTAGAAATCTGATCAACCAGACTACTAATTCCTTAAGATTTATCTCTAATTGTGAAATGAACAGTTTTTTCTTTTGTATTTTAATGTTTCTAAGTAAGTATATTTTAATAAATGCCTACTTTAATGTGTATCATTCCCTTGCTTAACAAGGTATTAAGTAACTATATTAATTTCATGCTGTTATAGTTAAAAAATACCATGATTAGGGCTTCCCTGGTGGCGCAGTGGTTGAGAGTCCGCCTGCCGATGCAGGGGACACGGGTTCGTGCCCCGGTCTGGGAAGATCCCACATGCCGCGGAGCACCTGGGCCCGTGAGCCATGGCCACTGAGCCTGCGCGTCCGGAACCTGTGCTCCACAATGGGAGAGGCCACAACAGTGAGAGGCCCGTGTACCGATTAAAAAAAAAAAATACAGTGATTATAGTTCTCCAGAATGTACAATTTAGAAGTTTCCCATAATGTACAATATAAAAACCCAGAAGGATCTCTTGAGTTGGGATGATAGCACCCCTGTTTTCATCATCATATGTGAAAAGGGCTTAGTGCAGTGCTGGGCATTTTGTAAGTACTTAATAAAGTGTGCTATTATTTATATGATCATCAGCACCAGAGGGTGGAGGTCCTTGGTATATAAATGAGGCTTCCAGACACATTTGGATCATACTATTAATGATAAGGATCATTACCTGAAAGAGGGGTAATAACAGAGTTAAAGAGGACTGAGGCCTTTCCATCCATTGCTGCGAGGTCCTGTGTGTCTTCTTTAAGGTTTGGGCTCTATGGAGATGGCTAGATCTAGGAGGCTTAGGGGACCCATGGGTCTGGACTAAGAGACTTAGACATTAATGCATAGGTAGAGCTGCAGCTCACGCTCACAGGGGCATGTGATTGCAGAGGAGAGTCATAAGCTGAGCAGTAAATACGAAGAGGAGGGAAGGCAGGATGTAAGATCTGTTGCCACGTTCAGACAGTCTTGGGTATGTGTCAGTGTGAGCTGAGGTCTGGTGGAGACCTGAATGAAGAAGAGTCTCTCCCAGGGTTGAATGGACACAGGCTGAGAGCAGGGCCACCTGGTAAGATTGTGGAGGTGAACCTTGAACAGGGGCACCTGGCTGAGAGGAAAGTTGTGGTTGAAATCCTGCCCATGCCAAGCTATGTGCCCACAGGGCTGTGTGGAGCCAGATGGGGTGTCCTTGTCTATTTTGCCCAAAGATGCAAGTTATCGAGTATTTTTGTTGAGCAGAGGTACGCTGGATGAGAGAGGAGACCGAACAGCAGCAGAGCAAGACCTCTGTCACTGGGGAAGCAGAGGGTATCGAGGGATAGAGTGGATGAGTACATGGTGTAGGATCCTAGTTCCTGAGAATTGGATGTTTGATTGCTGAGCTGCCGGGGTAGCTGAGAGAGAGAAGAATGAAAACTAGGAATGGAAAACTAGGGTGTAATTCAGGGACCCGGCAACGGGAACTCAGGCCAGGTGGATGACATGTCCAAGTGTGGGATCAGTAGGAACCTGACCAAACTGTTGAGCTGCTGCTGGAGGCTTCTCAGGCTCAGAGGTTGGGGTGGAGCTGAGCCTACAGATGGGCACCGGGGTGTGTCTGCAGCTGAGCCTAGAGGTCACTGGGTGGAGAGAGGCCGGGCAGGCTGGGTCCGTCTGTGTGTGGAAGCATGTTTCTTCCTTGGAGTCATGTGATATTGACTGAGATACCCACAGGGTTTTTGTGCTCAGAGAATAGAATGATGTTTCCAGAATTATTGCTGAATATGCTTTTTTCTAACTGGTTGTTGGAAAAACAAGCCTCTTTAGGTTTGAAAAAGCATTAGAGAGTCTAAAAATAAGAATCTGACCATTTTCAAGTGTCATTCCATAGGGTTTTTGTTTTGTTTTTATAAGCAATGCTATTATGGTTGCCCTGGGGCTCAAGAATATGCATTGAAATAGGAATCCACCAGTTTGATTCTTAATCATACTGAAGTTTGAGGATCACTGCTCCAGGACACTCAATAGAACCATGGAGGAAAAAAAAAAAATGGATTTACTGAAATCCAGAATAGGGTGGGGAAGAACAAGGTTGTGAGTAATAGGGTGTTATTTCAGCCCAGTTTGTGACTGTAAACTTTATCTCCATTTCATCAATTCCTAGAATTGATACCGCTTAGGGAGCTGGTAGGATGGGCAGATGAGACATTCTGTCATGTTTAGTCTGGTGTCAGAAGGCTGGACCTGCCCCAATGTGTAAGAGCTCCCATCTGGAGAGCAGCGGTACAGGGTGTGGACTCTGGTCTGATAGATACGGGTTTGAGTCTGTTCTGCAATTTATTAGCTCAGGTAAGTTAATATTCCTCTCAGAGCTTCAGTTTTCTCCTCTGTGAAATGGGAATTGTGAGTTTACTATTTCCCTCACAGGGTGGTTGTGAGGATCACATGAGATAATACACCAAAAGCATCTGTCGGGGGCCTTGACAAATGCTAAGCACTGCAATACCTTAATGATTCTAATCAGCCTATTCATTAGGCATTGCCATGTGCTAGGCATTTTGGATAAAAAATCAATACAGGGCTTCCCTGGTGGCGCAGTGGTTGAGAGTCCGCCTGCCGATGCAGGGGACACAGGTTCGTGCCCCGGTCTGGGAAGATCCCACATGCCGCGGAGCGGCTGGGCCCGTGAGCCATGGCTGCTGAGCCTGCGCATCCGGAGCCTGTGCTTTGCAACGGGAGAGGCCACAACAATGAGAGGCCCACATACCGCAAAAAAAAAAAAAAAAAAAAAAAAAAAAATCAATACAAAGCATCTCGTTATGAGATCTGTAACTACATTCAACGATTATCTACTTAACATCTTCTGTGTGACATGTATTGTTAGAAGTAGATGAATAAATGCGAATAGAATGATTGACGAGTCCTGCTCTCATGGAGTGGGGTCATTATTGTAACTTCTGTTATGGTCTCCGTATTTCAGTACATTCCTCCATGGTTCTCTTGAGAATCCTAGAGCAGTGATCCTCAAACTGTAGTTTGGGTCAGCATAAGAATCAGACTGGAGTGTTCTTGTTTCAATACACTTTTCCAAGCCCTAGAGACTCAGATGAAGTAGGGGCTCAGGAATGTGCATGTTAACAAGGCCTCGGCTGGTGCTGGCCCTTGGAGCTGCCATGTCACTTTGGGGAACGCTGCCCTGCAGCCCTCTCCCTGCAACCCATGTCTGTATTTGTCCTTTCGGAACTCTGCCCATCAACAGCGCACTGTCAGGAAGTTGTCAATTAGAGTTTTCTCTTTTGGGTTCCTTCCCCTCATGTATTTTGTCTTGATAGACAGGATGACACCAGGAATAGAACTGTGAGAAAGAAATGGTCAGACTTAAGTCTGTTTCTGTCTCTTGAACTGTGTGAGCTGGGACAACTCACTGAATTGCAGAAACTTTCATTTCCCTCATTCATCAAGAAGATGATGCCTGCACATCTGTTTTTTTTCTTTTTTTAACATCTTTATTGGAGTATAATTGCTTTACAATGGTGTGTTAGTTTCTGCTTTATAACAAAGTGAATCAGCTGTACATATACATATATCCCCATATCTCCTCCCTCTTGTTTCTCCCTCCCACCCTCTCTATCTCACCCCTCCAGGCGGTGACAAAGCACCGAGCTGATCTCCCTGTGCTATGCGGCTGCTTCCCACTAGCTATCTATTTTACGTTTGGTAGTGTATATATGTCCATGCCTCTCTCTCACTTTGTCCCAGCTTACCCTTCCCCCTCCCTGTGTCCTCAAGTCCATTCTCTACGTCTGTGTCTTTATTGCTGTCCTGCCCCTAGGTTCTTCAGAACCTTTTTTTTTTTTTTTAGATTCCATATATATGTGTTAGCATATGGTATTTGTTTTTCTCTTTCTGACTGACTTCACTCTGTATGACAGACTCTTGCACATCTGTTTATCAAGCTTGTTTTGAGCCTTAAATGAAGTGATGGACACACAAGCATTTTATGAACTTATAAAATATACTGTTATTATTAAAGAGAAGGAAAACCTGTTGCCAAGATTGAGCTCACTTTGGCATATGCAGATTATTCATCTATTGGGTTATGTATCATAATCGGGGAAGAAATAAACCTTTGATCCCTGCCAATGATTCCTGCTCTCCCTTGACACCCTCTACTCACACTTTCGGTGAATAATTGCTTTATGGCTTAAACTTTGTGAAGGATGTTTTAGGGACTCTGGTCTTAGTAGCATCTGCAGCCAAGAAGCTGATATGTGTTGTTTAATGTCAAGATCTTGAAACTTGTTTGTTTTGATAACTGAAGCTATATTGAAGGGGCTTTTTTTTTTCCTGCCCTTAAAGCAGGCACTCTGTGTTAAATTCTTACTGGTGTTCCTTTGAGTCTTTTGCTCAAAGCGAAATGGTTGTTTCATTTATAGACTTATAATTAGAGAATTCATTTATTTGTGGAAGTTTTTGCTGTGAGCAAGCAGAGGGACTCTACATGTTTATCACAAGGATATCCTGGCTGGCCCCAGTTTGCTTTGCCACTTGAATATGGATGCTTTGAATTGCCCAGGACATGTGAGAGAGTGGCAAAGCTTCCAAATTTTTTCTCAGGTGGTGTATGCAGTAGCTCTTCACTACTAGTAGGTTCATTTTACTTTTTGAAGGAAAAAAATGTTTTCTCACACTTCTTTGTCTTCAGCTAAACCGCAAACTGGTGAGGAAAAAAACAACATCTCGCTTACCCATACTTTTGAGCTCTGTAAAGTGATATATAAATTTCCCAAAGAATATGTTTTGAGGGACAGATAAGCAAATTGAACTGTAAATACTGAGTTCTTTCTCTAGACTTTCATATGCTATCTTACCTTAGATGTAAATATATTTTTAAAAAATTGCTGATACTGATAAGTGGCATCCTTGTTGGGTGTTTGCAAAACTGATGTTACTCTGGGTGGAGTTTTCAGTATTTAATCTGAGTATTTAAGCAGATTGTTTGGTGACTATTTTGGCCCATGGTAAAATGTCTTCCAGGACAGTCTTAAGCCTGGTATCAGTAATTTCTAAAACTTTCTCTGTCCAAGTCTAACTTGTGGATTCTAGAACTTCCAGAGTTTCCGAACACCCCTGATATCTGAGACTGTCCAATGTACAACAAAAAAGGCTTATAGTGTATTTTCAGCTGAGTTACAGGGTATAGAAAGAATTCCATTGTGTTCTTTGGAGTCTTTTATATTTATCCTACATTCATGTTTGTGTGACACTTGAATGAAAAAAATATTTTGCAGAGGCCAGTTCAGTCAAAGGGCTGAATGAGCCAAGGCCAGGCCACACCAGCTCCCTATGTCCTGCCATCATGAATCATGACTCGTGGCCTCTGGCCAAAGTGTTTAATATTAGCACTTGTCTCCCACATGAAGGGGAGGAGGCAGAGCTGGCATTTGTTGAACATGTCATAAGGGCCAGGCTCTGGGCTAGCTATCTTGCTGTCTTTGTTTCCTCGATTAACCAGTTCAGTGATTTGTCCAACATCTCCCATGCCTCACTGTCTTAGACTTTTACTCTGATCATCCCAAACCTTAATTCTCTCCATTACTTGGATTTTACCAATTATTTCTCAAGAAGCACAGAACCATACTTTTTCTTTTTACCCACTAATGATCATGCAATTTATTTCTTGCTTTTTACCAAGAATTTAAGGTGATTTCTAAAATAATGCACAATACATCAAGACATACATTGCACATGGGCAAGGAAGACAGAATAAAGTGGAAAGGGAAGCACAGGCCTGAGGTGATCTATGAGTCCTTTGCATGTTTACTCCCTTTGCCAGCAGAGGAAGTGGCCTTTCCGCCACAGCCATGCCCAACTGACTCTTTCTGTCAGATCAGTAAGAATACTGCACAGGCTACATTAAGGGCAGGCCAAGTTTCTCTTTGGTTTTCTCAAAACCCGTGCATTTTACTGTATAGAAAAAAAGCACAGCTGCCTTTAGCTTTAGAAAACAAACAACCATAAAATATACAAACTTATTCAGCACATATTTTTGTATCCTAGGTAATGCCAGACGCCCATGATTTTGGCCACTCTATCTAATAGCCCAAAGAGGTTGGCTGTGTGCTCTCACTCCTCAACATGTGAGAACAGTCAGGTTGGAAAAGGGAGACCTAAGGGCCCCTCCAAGCCAGGAATTACGTGGAGTTGGGCCATGATTCCTGTCTTCTGATTTCTAACCAGTGTTGACTCTTCATGGGGATTATGTCTGCTAAATTAGAAGTATGTGTAAACTAAAATTTGCTCATTGAACGCATTCATTTGCTTCCTCTTGACAGTCTTCATTTCTAATTAATTTATAATTAATTAGAACATGGGGGTGGTGGCTGCCTTGATTGCAGTGAGAAGCAACAGCTGACACCAAGGGAGGTGTGCTCAGCAATCTGCACGGGATAATCCCTACAGTTTAGGGTCAACTCCAAACAGCCCCACACCCTCATTAGCTCCAGAGGGTCTCAACTCTAATGGAGCCCAGAACGATTATTACATTTGTTACGATGACCTCACATGATGTTTAGTAGATTATACTTAAGAAGGCAATGGAGCTCTTTAAGAATCTAACCAATCAACTATACTTCAATAAAATTAAAAAAAAAATAAAAGAATCTAACCAGACTCACACGTTCGACACTGCATTGCCCCAATTGAGGTTAATAGAGACGGACAGGAGTGAGCCGAGTGGTACATTCAAGTATCTAGATGGACCAGAAACTTGATAAGAGATGCAAAGAAATAGTATATCTGTTTAAGCACCATGCATTGAAATAGATCTAGTATAGAAACATATATTAAATTTGTCTTTTGCATTTAATTACATGTAGAAGTGAGAACATACTCATTTCTGCCTTTGAAGCAGAAGTGGGAACTAAACAAAATGTTTTAGGCTATAAAAAATATATTTTGTAAAGGGTTTTTTTTTTTTTTTGCATTTATACTCTAGAGAGGGTTGTGTCCAGATTTGTGTCTACCTATAAATGTGCAGTGAACTATACTGTCCATTTAGTATAAAAACAAGCAAATAATTAGCTAAATTTACCTGTGCTGTGATACGGTGCATCTAAAAGTGTGTAAAAAGTGAGGATGTGGGAGGACTTCCCTGGTGGCACAGTGGTTAAGAATCCAGCTGCCAAAGCAGGGGACACGGGTTTGAGCCCTGGTCAGGGAAGATCCCACATGTCACGGAGCAACTAAGCCCATGCACCACAACTACTGAGCCTGTGCTCTAGAGCCCACGAGACAACTACTGAGCCCACGCACCACAACTACTGAAGCCTACATGCCTAGAGCCCATGCTCGGCAACAAGAGAAGCCACTGCAGTGAGAAGCCCGTGCACTGCAGCTAGGGAAAGCCCGTGAGCAGCAATGAAGACCCAAAGCAGACAAAAATAAATAAATTAATTAGTTAATTTTTTAAAAATTGAGGTTGTGGGAAATATTTTTAGTAGCTTTTTCCCCCCAGTTTTTTAAAATGAGAAAATGACTTTTTTTATAAATAGCATAAATAGCATTTAAAAGTCATTTCGAGCACTGACAAAACAAAATGTTTGTTTACATCTTAAGGCATATATTCATTTTCTCTTGAGATAGAGAAAATAGGTATTTTTTAATATTTCTGAAAAAAGTTTTGGATATGAAATAGATGTGTAAGATTTTGTTCTGAATGAATTTTTTTCCTATCTAACATGGGAAAGTATTGGTCTAAACATGAATCACATTGTGTTGATTAAAGAGGATGAGGAGAGACAGAAAAAATATTCACTTTCCGAAAATTTAGTAGGTGTTTCCAAAATAACAGGCTGATGTCAGTTTCTTATACTCTTCTCTCTATATGTTTATTCACTAATGCTTGTATGTAAGCCATTGTGTAAATCACCTGTATAACGATCTTGCCTTTCCCTTGGCCTTCATCCCCTGTGTTTCAGGTGGGCCAGCCATGAGAGGGTACCTTGTGGCCATCTTCCTGAGTGCTGTCTTCCTCTATTATGTGCTGCATTGTATATTGTGGGGAACAAATGCCTATGGGTAAGTTTTATTTTTGCTGTTTAAAAATGACTACCAAACTGGTCTTTCACATAGACCTGCAAATGATATTAGAGGGACCTATTAAAAAAAACAAAAACAAACAAACAAAAAACAAACCCTGTAACATTTTGAACCTTTTCTAGCTTTTCCATTATAAATTGGAGTTTTACCATTCTAGTATCTTATACATTACATCTAGCAGTTTAAATATTGATAAACAACAACATCTTTTTATTGACTTTTCAGTGAAGCAGTGGTGTTGACCATCTTTGGGACATCACATTTTTATTTATATAATTCATCTTTTTGAATTGATGGAGTAATTCTTAGACTCAGTGGCACTTGATTCTTAGAGTCTAAAATGTTTAGATAAGAGACTGTTGATAAAATGTAGACACTACATATGGTTCCTTTTGTTTAAAAATATTTGGTGAATAATGTATGTACAATTTGAAATGACTTTGACTTGAAATGTCACATATAAAACTTGAAGAGGCACAGGTAGTTTTATTAAAGAGAAAACTTCTATAATAAGATTTTTATCATTTTTCCTTTTTTTTCTATTTTGAAAAGTACTTAGTTTGAATAAATTAATTGCAAATAAAAAATTAGCTACAGTTTATAGCCTGAATAGAAATGACTAGAATAAATACCACTTGATTTCCCTGCATTCGTCACAAAGCATGTGACAATCTAGAAAACTTCAAAATCAATTATATTTCTTTGAAAAAGGAGTAACAGCAGTTACTGATACATCACAACTCGTCAACTTATAATACAAGCTTCCTGACATGCATTTCCTGAGTGAACCCAAATGATCTTTTTTTAAAACAAGGAAATTTTGACAAGTTGAAGTGAAGTAAAGTAAAATAGTTCATGGCTTCTAAGCAACAGGTTTTGTTTTTTAAAAACCAAAAGAAAATTCAGAACAGCATTGTAATAGGAAAAATTAAAGCTATGCTACCACATACAAAATTTTGCTAGAGTCAATTGAGTATAACACAACTTTTCGAGCCAAAGGAAAACAAATCAAGAGATTAAAAAAATGATTCTATCTAATCTAAAAGAAATCTACTGATTTCTACAAGTGTCACAAAGGGTTTGAGGTAGCGCAACTGTCTGTACTTTCCTTGTGGTGTGTTTAAAAAAAGGGGGGTGGGGTAGGAGGAGGGAGAAGAAATGTTTTCTTGCTTCTGAAAGCAAAGAACTTATTGGAACTAGAGAATAAACTGACCATGCAAGTATGTCCCTCCATTTGGCTGTCACTTGTGCTCATCTGCCAACCAAACATTTCCTTGCGTCCCACTGTGGCAACTGTCCTTTTAGGATTCAAGCCCACAGTTAAGGCTGGTCTGTTAGATTAACAACAACAAAAAAAGAGCACTGTCGTCATTCAACCCTTTATACCTCCCTAAATTTCTTAACACCTGAATAAGTCCAAATACAGGATAGCTGATTAAGCCTTTCTTCTTCTAAAAGCAAATCGAGTCACTGTCCTTTCTTGTTAATTTATGCTTTTTCTCATGAGAATGATTTTTTTCTAGAAAAGTGAACAGATGAACCACAGTTTATATCTAAAAAATAAACTTGCCAAATGTTGCTGATACTAAAAACAGATTAGTTATCATGGGAGGAAAATTAGATAATCTAGGTTAAATTGCCTACTGAAAGGTGAATATAAAATGTTTTGTAGCATTAAGTTTTTGTTATAGTACTACACTCGGGAGAAACATTAAGGAAAAAATCTTTCCCAATTATCTTCAATGTGGTTAAAAACAAAACATCTCGTACATAATGGTAATTAATATGAATTTGTTTTTACAAAGTATTCTAATTACCAAATTTCATATTTAGATGGGGGTGGGGAGAGAGGCTCTCTTGTCCCTCTTCCTAACTTTGCAAATCCTTGAGCTATGCTTTGCTAAACTACCATTCACACCAAGTGTGAGACCATCGTTACCGTGCTACTCTATCAAGAACATTCTAAGATATTTTCTATAATAAAGATAGAGAAAAAGTTAATATACATGTTGCTGTATTCTACAATGTTTGCAACAAACTGTAAACTAACATAGTTTGAACCAACAGTACCCTCAGTTATGCAAAACACTTTTTCAACCCTGAGGATGGGTGATTCAGAAACACTAAAGGCATCAAATTAGACTATGTCTATTTCTCCTCAAAATATATTTTCAAAACTCAGAATTCAGAAGTCTGATACTTTTGGAAATTCCTTTGCTTGAGTTTCCCAGATTTTTGCTCAGAAATTGCTACTATGTATTATAAATGTTTAAAAAAATTCTTCATCTTAATGCAAATGACCAGAGCTGAAAAACTGACATGGACAACAGGTTGGAAAACCCAAATCACTTAGCTTATAAATGCATAATGTAATCCTGGAGGACAACTGTCTGTTAGTCTAGAGGTATCCTTTTTCCTATTGTCAGTCCTTTGGTGAGGAATCAAGTTTTGATGACCTTTAAATCCTGAATGAGTGGTGAGTATAGGATGTCAAAATAAACCACATAAAAACTTCCTGCCTTAGACAAAAGTTCAGTACTTTTTGCCAGTGTTTGAATAGTAGATCCTAGACCATGTTTCTAGGTTTTGTTTTGTTTCACTAGATTAAAAAAATGATGCTTCTGCATTTAACTTCATCACTGGTTGATTGTAACGCTCTTTATGGAAGGAAGTTAGGCAAATCATTGTAATGCTCTTTATGGTCACTGGAAAAACCCAGTGCCAGGTGGGTCGGTTTGGAAACAAGTTTTGAGGTTTTGGACTTAAATAATGAGCCATAGATCTTAGAAGTCTGATTATATATCACATGAGGATCCTACTGCAGGCATCTCTCCCTCCACCTCTGCCACTTCTGTCTCTGTCCTGTACTTAGTAATGGAAGACAAGAACAGAAAAGAAAGCACGAAGTTTACTAGATTGCTAATTCCCTACAAATCCTATTCTTGGTCACAGGGGAAATGATAAAGAAGACAATGAAAAGGGTCCAAATTCAGCACAGTTTTCTTGTCATCAGAATTTGAGGAACTTTCATGTCACTCCTAAGCTAACACATTAATCCAGACACAGAAAGTATCGTGAAATTACCTCGGATGCTGGTAATTACCTCGGGGCTGGAAATTACCTCGGAACTTGCTTCCTTAAAAACTGTTTAAGACAAGTAATTGTCTTTTTTTAAGAAAAAACACCCACAGTCTTCACAATATCCCAAAATAGTTTGTTTTCTGGTTTGATAACCTTAGAAACCAAGTAATATCTTATACTTTATTTTGTCCTCTGACTATAATTTGGTTTTTGTGGCTTGGTGTGCTGGCCCACCATATTTACGTACCTTCCTTACATATAAATCAAGAGAGTTTTGCCATTTGGGGTATTTACAAAAGATGATTCTCTGCATCTGGCCTCAGACTTCAGAAACCTAGCAGTTTTAACTGTGGATTTTGTCCCAAAACAAGTTTAAAATTGAGTCAATCCATGAAGGGTTTAGGCTGTTTCTCTTTGAATCCTGTGATTGCAGAAGACAATTGATTCGTTTTCTTTGTTAGATTAATTCTCCACACAACTGATGATCATTAATAGTTTTTTATATTAGGCTGTTTTGCTCTTGCCTGGCTGAGTCTGGGTCCTGCTGTCCCCTGTCCCCTTCATTTGTTTTCATTGTTGTGCTCTGTCTTGTATCACAATACCCTTTGAAATTGTGGAGACAAGTGCTCCATTCAGGGGACGCACAAGTGCCTAACCTGTGCCAAGAATAGAGGGGAGTTAGATATGTGACTCTAAATGGTGGAATTTGTGGACTCCCCGGGGCACGGGCAGGGGCTACGGAACCTGCTCGGGGCAGTGTCTCTGTGGCGTTTGCTGCCCATGGGTGTCCCCACGTGTGCAACGGAGGAGCTACATAGCCGTGTGCATTTCTCAGGCTTTCAGGAACTTCTAAACCGTGAGTCTGGTCTTGGCTTCCACAGCGTGATGATCCCAGTTCTTCTCAAAGGGTCCTTTGAGTCACTGCTCTTTGACCTTTCTGGGTCACTCGTCACCTCAGCCTTTTCCACTCTCTCTTGCTTTGCATCCATGAATCCTCAAATGTGTCCAGGACTTAGGAGAAACTTCTGTCATCCCTCAGGGGCTGCGGTGAGCGTTTCTATTCCCTGCCTGAGAAGCCTCTCACTGGTGGCACCGCGTGGGTTCCCAGGGCATTTTCTTCCCTTTGGGTCGTCTTCCTAGTTCTGGTTTCTGACTGACGCTATTTTTGTCTCATAGGGTGCCACCTGTGGAAATGAAGAAGAGAAATAAGATCCAGCCTTGTTTATCAAAGCCAGCTTTTGCCTCTCTCCTGAGGTAAAAATACAAAAGAAACCGTGGCACACAAAATGTTCAAAATGCGTTTGTAATCATTCTCCACACTTGTTTGCTTTTTTTCATGCAAATCTTAGCAGTATAAGTACATAATATGATTATCCTACATTTAAGGAAGAGCTTGACTATCCTGTGTCTTTTTGTGCTTTTAGTCAGAACTCTGCATATATTTTAAGAAAAGGCATTGAAGAACTCAGTCAGACCAGTATTCTTTTCACACAGGTGAGATTAGAGAGGTCTATTTGTGTTTGATCATAAAAGAGTGCACTGTCCTTTTAGGGTTTTCTTTCCCCACCCTTGTTCCCATGTTATTTTCCACCCTTGTTATTTTTATTTAACTTCTAGGTTAAAGTTTACAGTAGATATTTTCCTTTCACAGACTTTTAATGAACTACATAGAATGTAAATAATGATTGTTCATTATGGTTGTCAGGATTTGTAGAGAATTTACTCTTCCTTCCATAAATATTCTTTTCCTTTGTCATCACTGTTTGATAGAGTGCTGGTCAAAATGCTTCCAGATTAATAGAAATCAATGACAGTCAGGTCTGGGCATGTTGAAGTGTGTAAAACACATACAAGCTTTTCAGCATTTTATCTTTTAAGGATCTAAAATTAACATTGTCTTTTCTTATATTCTTTTATCGTATTACTGTATCTCTCCTTGACTGGTTCTTAACCTTTTGGGGCCACAGGTCCCTTTAAAAATCAGCCAACCTGGGCTTCCGTGGTGGCGCAGTGGTTGAGAGTCCGCCTGCCGATGCAGGGACACGGGTTCGTTCCCCAGTCTGGGAAGATCCCACATGCCGCGGAGCGGCTGGGTCCTTGCGCCATGGCCGCTGAGCCTGCGCGTCCGGAGCCTGTGCTCCGCAACGGGAGAGGCCACAACAGTGAGAGGCCCGCGTACCGCAAAAAAAAAAAAAAAAAAACAGCCAACCTTCTGGAAAACTTTAGATACATAAAATATTTTTACATCTGACTACAGTTGTGCCGCGGCTGCTTGTAGTCAATCTGTGGGTGTGTGTCCAGTTGGGATCACCGCAAAACTAGAAGAGTGATGTTAAACATTTTTTTTTTTTTTTTTTTTTACCATGACCCATAGTAAGAAATACATTTTGCTTTGGAACTTAGTATCCATACGTATTTATAATAAAAAAAAAAGAAAGAATTTTTACCTTTCCTACTCCAGATACCCTGTATTCTGTTATATTCACTTTTTAAAAATGAGCTGATCATGACTTGCAAAATTGACTTCATGAGCCACCTATGGGTTGCAGACTGCAGCTTCAGAGTGCTACTCTAGAATCAAGGCACTCTTCAGCTTTCGAGAGAAAAGGCATTTTCTTTCTGAGAAAACCCAAAGGGGTTAAAGTATTTATGAAAGATTGCTCAGCAGGTGTGTAAGTCTGCACATTTGTCACGTGAACAGTATCCCCTGGCGGCAGAGCTCCCTTTGCAGTAGCCATCAGGAGAAGCTCTGCTGGGAAACCTGGCGGAGTTACCTGCAGTGCTATGAAGAGGACACCTTTCCTTAGCGTTGAGCTTGGGTGTGGTTTCATCTTTGTCAGGTATGGGTTAGTGACTCCAGATAATAGTTACTTCACTTTTTATATCTTCGGTTTCTTTGTCTCGTCGACTGAAAAAAAAAAAAAAAAAAAGCACAGCCTAAAAGTTGAGAATGTTTTATTTGGGGACCTTACTGAGGACTGTAGCCTGGGATGGCAGGCTCTCAGCTCTGAGGAACAGTTCCAAAGAGGTAAGGGAGGAAATATTGGAGTTTTTGCTGAAAAAGACAAACAGACATGTAGTCATGTTGCAGGAAGGTGGACCCCTTCCAGGGTCCTAGAGTGAGTTCTTGTGTAACACTCGGAAATGAATTGTCTGCGGAGACGCACGTGCTGACAAAGCAAGAGACTTTATTGCGAAGGGGCGCCGGGGCGGAGAGCGGCAGGGTAAGGGAACCCAGGAGAACTGCTCTACCACGTGGCTCGCAGTCTCGGGTTTTATGGTGATGGGGTTAGTTTCCGGGTTGTCTCTGGCCAAGCATTCTCACTCAGGGTCCTTTCTCGTGGTGCACGCATCACTCAGCCAAGATGGATTCTAGCGAGGAGGATTCTGGGAGGTTGGTAGGACACGTGGACTGGCGTCTCCTCTCTCTTTTTGACCTTTCCCGAATTCTTCCGGTTGGTGGTGGCTCATTAGTTCCGTGTTCCTTCCCAGGACCTCCTGCCGTAAAATAACTCATGCAAATTGTTACTGTCTTTGCCTGGTCAGGGCAGGCGGTTTCAGTCAGCGTTTCCCTTAACAGTCAGGTATCAAAAGATGACTGCTAATCACAAAAAAGCAGACGTCTCAAGTTAATGATTTTAGTGCTTCTCTATGAATAGGAAGATGCAGGAGTCTGGGCTTATTGAAATTATTCCTTTTGATATGCACCTTAACTATCTAGGGGGAGCATCCTGTTTTTCTCCACCGTGTATCCCCCTCGGGGTGTACCGTCTGGGGCGGCTGCAGTGGGCTGAAGGCTTGCTGGCCTCAACATCCTTTGTTTACTGGAATGGCAGGCCACATTTTTTTTTCCACAGTCTAAATTGGTTAGTAGAATTTATCTTCCTTTCCAGGCTTTTGTAGGAGTAACAACAGCAAAGATGATCATTATAATGTAATACAGCATACTGTAACATAATACAATGTAATATATAATTATTACAGATAAGGCGGATACTTATTGAGCCCATACTCTGTGTGAGACATGGAGTTATCGACTGAAAAAAAAAAAAAGCACAACCTAAAAGTTGAGAATTATGTTTTATTTGGGACGTTACTGAGGACTTAAGCCTGGGATACAGCCTCTCAGATAGCTCTGAGGGACTGTTTCAAAGAGGGAGGAGCCAGGATTTATAGGAGTTTTGGGGAAAAAAACAGGGAGTCGAACATCAAAAGATTACTGCTGGACTTCCCTGGTGGCGCAGTGGTTAAGAATCTGCCCGCCAATGCAGGGGACACGGGTTCAAGCCCTGGTCCAGGAAGATCCCACATGCCATGGAGCAACTAAGCCCGTGCGCCACAACTACTGAGCCTGCGCTCTAGAGCCCACGAGCCACAACTACTGAGCTCATGAGCCACAACTACTGAGCCTGCACTCTAGAGCCCATGCTCCGCAACAAGAGAAGCCACTGCAATGAGAAGCCTGCAACGAAGAGTAGCCCCTGCTCACTGCAACTAGAGAAAGCCCATGCGCAGCAACGAAGACCCAACGCAGCCAAAAATAAATAAAATAAATAAATTAAAAAAAAAAAGATTACTGCTAATTAAAGAAAAACCAGACATCTCAAGAAAATGAATTTACCCCTTTTCTACATGTGGGAAGATGCAAGGAACTGTATTATTGGAATTATTCCTTTGATACGCACCTCAGTGATCTGGGGCCAGTATCCTGTTTTCCTTCCTCCTGAATTCCCCTCAGGGTGCACAGTTGGGGGCGGCTGCAGTAGCCGAAGGCTTGATGGGCTTCAACATCCTTTGTTGACTGAAATGGCAGGCCACATTCTTTGCCACAGTGCTTAACAGTTATTTCATTTAGAAATAAAATGTAAGTCACCTAGTACACGGTCTGACTGGCAGTATCCCACCAACTCCGAAGAATAGCGTCCTTTATTGCTTTCACCTCAAGGTGCAAAGTCATCTGTGGTTTACTTTCCCAAGGAAGCCTGGGAAAGATCTTGAACCTCCTCTCAATCTTAAGTCAGGTGACCTGACACTTCCTCTCCCCAGAGTAGATCCTAAGCTTAGGGATCAACCCTGATACAGATAATGACCTTTTGAAGTTGGCTGGACCCCTGAGGCTGCTAACACTTGTCACAACTGAATCTAGCAGGCACACCCTTCTCGAGTAGGAAGGGCTAGTTTCTCACCTCTTTGCTTAGTCTGAATATGGTATGAGTTCTTAGCTCTAAGGATCTTGAGCTCCTGTGACTTGCCTAAGGTTAGTGGTTCCTGGGTAGCAAAACCAGGATCAAGCTGAAGCTAATTTGTCCCTACTCTACTGCTGTTTATTTCCATTTTATCATGCAGCCTCTGAAACCCCAGGGGCGCTCTGATCTCCACCTGCAATTTTTATACTAAGGAAGAACAAAACTGATAAGGCCGGAAAGAAGGGGCCATGTGTTGGGGATGGGATAGGGATTAGCTTGACTTGCTCTGCAGTACTTAGTCCTGGTAGGTGGAAATGGCATTTTAATATGTGCTTTACCTCTTCCTTATCTCCTTCTTTTTTTTTTTTTTTGATGTGGACGTTTTCAAAGTCTTTATTGAATTTGTTACAATATTGCTTCTGTTTTATGTTTTGGTTTTTTGGCCCGGAGGCATGTGGGATCGTAGCTCCCTGACCAGATATTGAACCCGCACCCCCTGCATTGGAAGGTGAAGTCTTAACCACTGGACCACAAGGGAAGTCCCTGTTCCTTCTCTTTAATGAAAAAAAAACTTATTTCTTTCTATTTCATAATGGTCCCATAAAGAATTAGTTTGGAGTTGAAATTCATTCAGTCATTTCTTAAATGTATGTTGACTGCTCTGTGCCAGGAGCTAAAAGTGAGGGAAAAAAACAGAGAAAACAGAGGCACCTCATCAAACATTGTTGTCTGAGAGAGTACCTGAGTGGAGCAGGGGGGCAGGACAGGCAACAAGAAGACAAATATCCGTAGTTCTTGTTCTTGAGTAAATTTTAATTTAATGACCTCAGGAAAGAGTTCAGTTCTAGCTACCTCTAACTTTCAGTGTTTTTTTTTTTTAAGAAGATGTTGGGGGTAGGAGTTTATTAATTAATTAATTAATTTTGGCTGTGTTGGGTCTTCGTTTCTGTGTGAGGGCTTCCCCTAGTTGTGGCAAGCGGGGACCACTCTTCATCACGGTGCGCGGGCCTCTCACTGTTGTGGCCTCTCCTGTTGCGGAGCACAGGCTCTGGACTCGCAGGCTCAGCGGCCATGGCTCACGGGCCCAGCCGCTCCGCGGCATGTGGGATCTTCCCGGACCAGGGCATGAACCCGCGTCCCCTTCATCGGCAGGCGGACTCTCAACCACTGCGCCACCAGGGAAGCCCCAGTGTGTTTTTATTTTCACAGCTGACAACAGCTTTATGGTACCTTTTCTTTTGGGAGTGGATCAGCATCTGTACTTTTACTTTCCCTTATTTCTTCCTTTGTCTCTTCCTGTAGATGGCTGTCACTGGTGTTTGCTGGTTTGTAAATTTTGTGCCCCCCCTACTCCCCACCCAAAGCTGTTACATAATTTTGGTTTTACTACTTGGAAAGCGTTTCCCTTCCAGGTGTGTAGATCCAGTGTACATTCCATTCTAGGTAATATTTAAGTAGTGTTTAAGATGATTTTTAAAGAATCTTAAAAATAGTTATACATTCATGTATAGTTAATACAACAATAGGAATGACGTACTATAGTTATTTACAGTTGTGATTTTAAAAACATGCAAATATTATACACATTTGGGAAAATCATTCTTTATCCTTTTCTTCCAGGTTTCATCAGTTTCACCCTTTTCTGTGTGCAGCTGATTTTAAAAATACTGCTTCCTTCTATGGTAGTGATAAGTTTGATTTGCCCTATGGGATAAGAACATCAGGTCAGTAATATTATTCTTACCCTGCCCTATTAATATGAGTGGTGTTTGATGTGAATCACATGTTTATATCATTTTAAGGCCTTTTAATCTTTCTGTTTCATAATGATTCCTAAGGATATGATTTGGGGATTGGGTGAAAGAAATTAAATTTTTTTTTTTTTTTTTTTTTTTTTTGCGGTAGGCGGGCCTCTCACTGCTGTGGCCTCTCCCCCTGCGGAGCACAGGCTCCGGACGCGCAGGCCCAGCGGCCATGGCTCACGGGCCCAGCCGCTCCGCGGCATGTGGGATCCTCCCAGACCGGGGCACGAACCTGTGTCCCCTGCATCGGCAGGCGGACTCTCAACCACTGCGCCACCAGGGAAGCCCAGAAAGGAATTAAATTTTAATACATAAATCCCCATTAATTTTGAGTCAGTGTGGAATAAAAGAATGAAAAAAGTAGATTTTTTTGTTTTTGAGAAACTGCTTTTCACTTTTGTTTTGCCACCGTATTATTCATGAGTTCCAATGCCTTACTTTATTCCAATTCAGAATTAGCAAGACAACTCTATGGGTTAACTTCCTCCCTATTTCCCATTTCACCTCTTTACCTATGAGTTTTATTTTATGTCATCAGCACATTCTAGGTCCTTGGTCAATCTTTTAATTCAATCAGAGGATATTTTATTTTTGCTAAATTTAGAGAGAATTACTCCATTTACTAATGATGAAACGATTTTCCCTCTGCTTGTTGACAACTGCTTTGCCTTGCACAATTTTATATTCTAGATTTTGAGGGACCCTGAAAGCCTAGGAGGTGACAAGCCTATAGTTTCCCAAGTTAGACTTTTCTTATTCACCTGATCCTGTGTGTGTGTGTGTGTGTGTGTGTGTGTGTGTTTAAAATACATTGCAGAGAGTTTGATAATCTAATAGGTTTAAAGTTGCAGGATATTGATTTCTATACCAATGTCAGTTTCAGAATCATCTGATATGATTAATTTTTGGTTATGATTGTTTTTCGATTAAGCATCTTATTTTTCTGGGGTTTTTGGAGAATGTCCTTAGAGCATTTACCATTTTGAGTGCGCCTGTTAAGTAGTGCTGGCTAATTGCGGTTGTAATATGAATTTTCACCACAGAATAAATCACAGGTGGCCACTCCAGTCTGAAGTGGGCTTTGGGGAGGGCGTTGGATAAGGCGGTTTACTGTGCACCTAAGAAGTCATGATTGCTTTTATTCCTAATACTCCATTTGTTTTCTAGCCGAATACTTTCGACTTGCTCTTTCAAAACTACAGAGTTGTGATCTCTTTGATGAGTTGGACAAGTGAGTTTGTTTTCTTGCTTCTGTTTTACTTTTAGTTTTAGCTAAGTTGATTCAAAACATGTACCCCAGTGTAAAATATATTCACCCAGGAAGATTCCATAGCTTTTGTGCATAAATAAAATGCCTAGGAGTTATTTCTATGACACTTGAAGTAAACAAACTACAAATATAGTTTAGAAGTTGCATAATTGGTTGGCTCAAAAGATTGCAGACAGTCTTGATGATGTGCCATGCTAGTCCCAAGTCAGGACTTTTTTTTTTTTTGCTGTACGCCGGCCTCTCACCGTTGTGGCCTCTCCCGTTGTGGAGCACAGGCTCCGGACGCGCAGGCTCAGTGACCATGGCTCACGGGCCCAGCTGCTCCGCGGCATGTGGGATTTTCCTGGACCGGGGCACGAACCCGCGTCCCCTGCATCCGCAGGCGGACTCTCAACCACTGTGCCACCAGGGAAGCCCCCAAGTCAGGACATTTTTAACCCATGTTCATCTTTTCTAAGTTGTTGTTACTGAAGAATTAATTCACACTCCCTGTTAATCAGCTGACAGCCTCCTTCCATGGCATGGTTCCCATACCTTCCCATACATCTTCTAAACCGCTCGTTCATGAGGATCTTTTCTGTTTCACTTGAATGTTGGATTTCAGAAGCAGCTCTCTTCCTTTCATTCAGAATTACATTTGAGGGAAGTGATCAGCTTGCTTAGATACACATTTTCTGACTACAAAAGGCAGTTTAGTTTTTAGAAAAATTTGGTGTCCATTTAACCCCTTAGGAATTGAGTTGCCAAAGACAGACTTCTTAGCAAGTCAACTTATTTTACAGAGGTGGACTTATTTCACAAAGTTTTAAGCTGTACTTTAGAATTTGGCCAGTTGTCCAGTGGGATGAGAAGGGTGATCTGCAGCTGTGAGGCCTCCATTAAAAAGGAAAATGGCAGAATTCCCCCTCTTATCCAAGAGAATAGAGGTGCTTTTTGGTGGGTGCAGAAATGGGGGCAGTAGACGGAGGTGTGAAAATGGAGATAGTTTACAGAACAGAGCTGGAGGAGCAGTGCTAGATTTTGTCTGAATTTATCTAAGTTTTCTCTGTCAGGGGCCCAGATTATTGAGGTGTAGATTATGTAATAATGTTGGTTCATTTCAGTTTGTACTTTTTATAATTTAAAACTATGCCAGCAACCTAATCGATTTCAATTTTTGATTGCATATCCACAGCAACCATATATATTCTTTTCTAACCAAAATTTATACAGCTCTCATCTGTAGGATATTGCTTTATGCAGACCTTTGGCATGTGTGCTTTTTATCAATTCTCTCTAACTTTTTACAACCACCCTGCAAAGTATGGTCGATGATCTCCATTTTTTAAATTGAGAAACTGAGGCCAGGCAAACATATATAGTTTGTTAGAGCTGGTAAATGTCAGAGCCAGGATGTGAACCTGGGTGGGTCCATCCAGGGCTGGATGTTTGACTTAACAGTGATAATGGTTATATCTTAAATAATTGTAGCAGGTATCTGCAAAGCTTTGAAAAAAATCCTTGGCCCTGTAAATGTGAGATACTGTCAGGATTCTTGATCGGACGTGACTGGAACTTTTGTTCTTGCCTGTTTTTTTTTTTTTTTTAATTTATTTTTGGCTGCGTTGGGTCTTCATTGCTGCGCACGAGCTTTCTCTAGTTGCGGCGAGCGGGGGCTACTCTTCGTTGCGGCGTGCAGGCTTCTCATCGCAGTGGCTTCTCTTGTTGCGGAGCACGGGCTCTAGGCGCGCAGGCTTCAGTCATTGCCTGGTTTTTATCTTAGAACTAGCCGTGCTTTATTTAGTTGCTTTCAGAGCCTCTTCCTGCACAGGTATTCATCATCTGTATGTGCCTCAGCCAGGCTACCTCCTCTCTTCTTGCTGACTTGGTCTGGCTGCTCCCCACCCTTTCCTCCTGCCTCCCAATCCCACCATCAACCCACGTCAGGTCCTCAGCATCACTAGCATTGGGAGGGAGGTGGGTGTGGGTGGTGAGGAAGCACTGAACATCATGCTGATTGCACAAAGGTTCTTGAGTCTGAAGTTGTTAAGAGATGGAAGTACCATTAAGGTACAAGCAGAAACTGTGCAGGTATAGAGTGAATGGAGGCTATCCCTGTAGGATCCTCCCAGAGTGAGGACAGTGATGCACTAGACACTCAGCATTGCTGAATTGCTTGTGTGATGTGTGCAAACTTGGTCCCTAGAGACTTCAGAAAGAGTGTTTTGAAAGTGGATAAGAATATACTTGTGACAATATTATCTTCATTTAGATATTAACTTTTAGGAGGAGTTCACGTGTAATAATAAGTTTTACCTACATTTTAAGTAAGTCATTCTACATTTGTCTGAAACTCACAGTACAATCCAAAGATCATAACAGGCCAGCCCATGCCTGAGCAATAAATATATTTTAAGTAAACCCCAGAAAGGCAGAATACACTAACCTGCCTATCGCTGCCTCGGAGTCAGCTTAGTCTACCCCCCAGATAACCTTATACATTTCCCATTTCTCCTCTCTGCCTGGGGAAATGCTGTAGAAGAAAGAGGTGTGAGAACTGTCTGTCCTTCTCTGGCAGAGGATCTGGACCGCCCTTAGTCGGGGAGTCCTCCCTGAGCCCTCACTGTGGATCCGGGAGCTGTGGCCCTCGTGTACCAGGAGGAAGCCTTTCTGGCCGAGGCTTGCTCACTCTCTGTAGGGGTCTGTGGGTCAGAGAGGAGGGGCTCAGGTGGAGAGAGGTGAGAACCTCATTTTCAAGTCCCTTCCCCCTTTGGCTGTTCTGTTCACCTTCTATCCCCTTTGTCCCTCCCACAAAGGTTCAAACATTTTTTTTGTTGTTTCAAATCTGAATCCTTTACTTATAGCATGCATGATGCCCTTGGTTGGGATAGATTTTACTGTGAATGGGAAAACTCCAAATATCAGTTGCATTTGCAAGATACAACTTTTCCTCTTTCTTACAATTGTCATGTAAATGAAGGCTGCAGGTAAGCAATCTCAGGCCAGCTTAGCAGCTGTTGATCATCAGAGACCAGGGCTTCTCTATTGTGACTCTGTTATTCCTCCTTATGGTCCAACCTGACGGCTGGACTTCACCAGTCATATGTGCATTCTGGCCAGCAGGGAGGATGAAGAGGGAAGGGCATGCCCCCAGCCATTAAGACTGGCCTCCTTCTTTAAGGACATTTCCCAGAAATTACATATAACACTTTATTACAGCCAGTGATGTGCTGGAGCCTGTTGGTACCAACTTGTGAGAGCTGCCGCTCTTCCCAAGTCCGTGTTCAGTGCCATCAAGGTAGAAGCTTGAAATTAGCCGTGGTGGGAATATATTTATACCATGGAAACTGGCAAACACTGCAAACTAGGGCTTCCCCATCACCCCCCTCTCTCCCAAAGAGGACTGATTGTTAAAAATTTTCTAGCAACCACCAATTATATCCCATTGGCTAGGGGTATAATCACAAGGCCTTTCTGGAAGGTGGACTGGAAAATGTAGCCTCTATTCCATGTGGCTGTGCACCCACCTGAGAGAGAGAGAGAGAGAGAGAGAGAGAGAGAGTCCTATTTTAAGAGACAAATGAAACATAGTTACTGAGGGGCAAGTAGCAGTCTTTACCAGTGTTGTCCACCATTTTCTATTTCTGTGCCTGGAAATATGCAAGATTCTAAAGTCAGTTATGTAACACTATACCAACCTAGCTCGGTGCTTGAAGCAGCCAACTGTGGTTTCTCTCTTGGAAATGAAAGCTGTTGAAACATATTGGTGTTGCAGATCATTTTGAAGCGGGGGTTTCTTATGAGGTCTTATTTATGCCACCTTTGTAGGTAACGTGAGTAAAGTAACTCAGTGAGGCAGAGAAAGCCTTTTTCTAAAGTCACTACCATGAAGAACCTGGGCCAGAAATAAAGAGGGAAGGGAACAGGAGTGTGCATGTTTGGCTGTAGCTCTGTGTGGAAGAGCCCCGGAGTTTTGACAATTCCATGCTGCTGCTTTGCTCTATCTCCCCTCTTCCCTAACCCCTCCATCCCGCCCCCCCAACCCCCCACCAAATCTGTTCTTTTTCAAAGTTTTTGGTCACTTAGTAATAATCGTAATAATGTGCCTCCCTTCATGTAATCACATCTGTTAGAAAAAGTATTTTCATTATAGAAGGTTGCCTTTCGCCCAAATTTTGTGATAGGAGTTCTCAATTTTCCCTGTGAAAAGATGAGAACACATGATAGGCCATTTACATACCCCACTGTATTTTATTATTTTATTTATCTTTTTGGTATGTATTTTTAATAGAGGGTTAATCTTGGGCTTTTTCTTTTATATTCTTTCTGAGTTTCTCTCCTGAGCAATGGTACAGCAGGTTGGGATGGGGTGAATATTGAGGCTGCTAAACTGTTCCCTAAAGAATCCCAGTTACCTCACCTCACCTGTTCCTGCTCAGTTGTGTGGACTGAGGGCCAGACCCAAAAGCACAGTAAAGTCACAGAGAGGGTTAGAGGCAGGAGGATGGAGATCGTTAGTCCAATCCCCTCACTTTATTTGATTTTATTTTTTTGCGGTACGCGGGCCTCTCACTGCTGTGGCCTCTCCCGTTGCGGAGCACAGGCTCCGGACGCGCAGGCTCAGTGGCCATGGCTCACGGGCCCAGCCGCTCCGCGGCATGTGGGATCCTCCCGGACCGGGGCACAAACCCGTGTCCCCTGCATCGGCAGGCAGACTCTCAACCACTGCGCCACCAGGGAAGCCCGAATCCCCTCATTTTAAAGATGAGAGGACCAAGGTCCATAGAGGTTAAGAGGTCTCCAGACTTCCACTGTTCTCCAGTTCCTCCCTTTGCATTTAACCAGCAGTGCGAAAACAGAAGACTCCACAATTAAATGTCATAGGCTGAGTGTCATCTGAAGAGGTAAGGGGAAGAGAGTTCTGGAACTGTGAATTCTTTTGGGTATATTCTTTAGGATTTTCAGGGCTATAGATCGCCCACCCACCCCCATTATGTAATGTGGCTTCTGCCTTTATCCTTAACCTCAAACCATTTTTAATACTTTTACAGGGCTAAACTAAAACATCTCCGGGGTACATGTATAAATTCACCAAAACAGATGTACGTTAAATAGGGTTTTTCATTTGTTTTTTGTGGGCTTTTTTTTTTTTTTTTTTTGCCTCTTAAAGATAAATGATCTGGATAGACTCTTCTCTGAATAGATACCACTGAAAAAATTTCCTTTTCTCAACTCTCATCCTGAAGATCATGCACAGTGAATATGCCAGTTGGCCTTCTCTGTAATTTGCCGCTGAGCCAGAGGATCCTAAGTATGGGAAAAAGAAAAAGTCTCAAAGAAATGTTGACAAATCATTTTTTTTTCTTGTTAAGGTGAAATTCACACAACATAAAATGAACCGTTTGAAAGAGAACAATTCAGTGGCACTTAGTACATTGACAGTATTGTGCAACCACCACCTCTAGCTAGTTCCAAAAAGACAAACCATTTAAAAACAATGATTAATCTTTTCGTGTTTTCTTTTCCATGTTCCTCCTTTTATGGGAATGCTCAAACTAGCTGTCTGACCAGAACTTCAGCAGCAGAGGAGCGATGCTAAGGATAGAAAAGGATAGCTTAGAAAAGTTTGTTTTTATTCTTTTGTCGGGGAGGGGGGGCAGGTGGTGGGCATGGGCCATCGGAAATAGAGGGGCGGTACTGGTGAAAAGTTGCTAGAGTCAGCAGGTCAGGCGTAACTGCTCTGGGACCTTGGGCAACTTTCGGAGTTTCTGAACCTTGGTTTTACAAAAGAGGAGGTGGATCTGTATATGCACATTATACCAATGTCAGCTTTACTAGTTAATAAAGTTAAGTTAATAAATTAAGTCAGTGTAACCACTGGAAGAAACTGGGTGAAGGTTACACAGGACTTCTCAGTACTATTTTTGCAACTTCCTGTGAATCTAGAATTACTTCAAAATAGAAAGCTTAAATTGAAAACATACGACCACGTGAAACTTGTGCACGAATGTTCAGAGCAGCATCATTCATAATAGCCCCTGAGTGGAAACAACCAAATGTCCAGCAACTGCTCAATGGATAAATTAAATGCGTATCCATACAATGGAATGTAATTCAGCCATACAAAGCAACGCAGTACTGATTCCTGCTAGAGCAGGAGTGAATCTTGAAAACATTTTGCTCAGTGAAAGCAGTCACAGAAGATCACATATTGTATGACTCCACTTATATGAAATGGCCAGGATAGACAAATCTATAGAGATAGAAAGTGGATTAGTTGTGCCACAGACAGGGGTTGGGATGGGGGTGGAGATGGAGAGTGACTGCTACTGGCTGTGGGGTGTCGTTGTCGGGTGATGCAAACGTTCTGGATTGGATAATGGTGATTGTGGCGCAGCTTTGCGAATATGCTAAAACCTGCTGAATTTTATTATTTAAATGGGTGAATTTTAGGGTGTGTGAATTATATTTCAATTTCAAAAAAAGCTTTTAAGAAGGGGGGTGCTTCCCTGGTGGTGCAGTGGTTGAGAGTCCACCTGCCGATGCAGGGGACACGGGTTCGTGCCCCAGTCCGGGAAGATCCCACATGCCGCGGAGTGGCTGGGCCCGTGAGCCATGGCCACTGAGCCTGCGCGTCCGGAGCCTGTGCTCCACAACGGGAGAGGCCACAACAGTGAGAGGCCCGCGTACCTCAAAAAAAAAAAAAAAAAAAAAAAAAGAGGGGAGATGGTCGAGGTACCCTCTAGATTCCTTTCTAGCCACTTTGTTCAGAAGGCACCATGATGCCACACCTAGAACAAACGGTTTGGAGTGACACACCTCTAGTTCTCTTGCCATCGTTTCCCTACGTTGTCGCTGTTGATTTCTCAGGACTCGGTTCCTTGTTAATCTCCAAAGCACAGCTCACACAATGTGGCCGTGCTTTTTTATAAACTTCCCTAGTGATTGAGGATATTTTAAGGGAATTGCATCACAAAGAATACCTAAAATGTGCCCATGTTATGAGGTCCTGACCCTTCCTGGCTGTGCGTGGAGCTCTGTAGCACCAGCTTGCACCCTGGTCCTGGGGATTGCCGCTTTCTCCTCAGTGGGAGCCCATCCTCCCACAGCCAGAGCAGCGAAATCCTGGGTCACAAAATCTCTGCTCTCCCTTAAAATACAGGAACCGGCTCTCCTCCCGCAGCCATCACCATCGCGTTCCACAAGCACGCCAGATTCTGTGAAGAGTGCTTGAGTCCTGCATAGGTGGTTGTAGAGTAACTAAACATAAATATCTTACTTAATGGAGGCACCTGTGTTAAGTCAGTTGCTTGCTAAGTGGATGGGGATTTGCGAAGGCTGCCTAGTTGCTCACCCAGGCAGAATCCATTATGTCAGCAGTGGCAGAGCCAGGTTGCATTGGCAGCCAGCCAGGGTGGGAGCATGGTCTTTGACAACTTAAGACGTCAGCAGTGTATTTATTAAAAAGAGCCCAAGCTCTATAAGGGATATCAGTGTCTGCATCACTGCTCTGGCCATCCTCCCGCTTTGCAGTTTCTTTACATGGCAGCATTTTCAGCCAGGAGGAGGACTTGAGGGTGAGGGGAGGTTGTGATTCTACATCAACAACGTAGTCATTTGTGGCAGAGAGGAACTCATACGTGTCCTGTAGCAACTGCTGTGGTCAGATGTTGGATAGAGAGAGATACGGAAACCATGGTACACATGCCGGAGGAACTGATGGATGGCTCTGTGTGACATAGGTTAACATTTGAGACCTCAGTGATTCCCTTACTTCATAAAAGGGCATGCTGAGATCCAAGAGGTTAGGTCATGAGGCCAGGCTCCCAGAGGTGCTGAGTAGGGGAGCCACAGCTAGCAGTGAGATCTCCAGCCTGCTCCAATGCACAGGGTTTTAGGATCTCTGGGTTGCAGGTAGCACTATTCCTAACTAAGCGTGATTTGATCTAAGTGGATGTTTATTATCTTCCATATCACATAGATGTGTGGATTCAGATGTATAGAATCAGGTTTGTGGATCTAGCTCGCAGAGCAGGCCACGTATGGCTGCACAGACTGGATTGCACAAATGGAGGGAGTGCCGACGTACTGGGTACCACCTGCACGTCTGTATGGATTGGCTCTGGTTATGGGATTGAATTAGTGATGTCAGGGCAGCTCAGTAATGTCAGGGCAGCTTCTTGGTGGCTCTCTCTGGCTTTCCCTCTTAGGTGCAAGATGACTACAGCCGCCCTAACCTTGTTATTGCATGTCAGTATCTAAGCAGAAAGGATGGGTAGATAAAATCAGTATTCTGCTCAAACCATTCTCTTCCTGGGGGTAAAATCTTTTCCAGGGCATTTAACAGACTTCCCTAATATCTTATTGCCCAGGGATGGTTCATGTGACCACATCTAAGCCAACCATTGGCACAGGAATGTACTCACCACTGTTAGGCTTGTGAAAGCAGGGCTCTGCCGGCAAAGGTAATGGGTGTTGGGAATATGACCAGTGGGGTCTGCCAGAGATTGCTACATTGAAGATGGAGTGATACATTTTAATGTATACTATGCTGCTGAAAGGAGTCGTACAGCATTTAGAAAAGAAGGCAGATCACAGATCACTGGAAGTGGGCAGTTCAAGTTTACTTTCTCTATATTGATGATGTTGATGTTTCACTCTGCACAGGCTAGTAACTCTTCTGGATCTGCCTGACTTGTTGAGAAACATGGCTTTCACCTAGGGGAAGTGTAACCTCTTAGCATTACTATTTCAGCAGCTTTCCAGATTTTCCATTAACAGGTTCAGGCACTCTGGAATGATCTTGTTTTCTGGGTGAGCAATTTGAGGCACATGGATTTCCCTACCTGTTTCCAGAGTGGAGGAAGGAAGAACAGCTACCTGTTTCTCCAGCTACAAAGTCACACTTAAGGTGACGACCAAATCAGTTTCTAAAATGCACAACCTGTGAATCAGGAAGGTTTAGATTGGAGAATGCAGAAATATAAATATATTTATAAATAAAATATAAATAAATACAAACTTTTAGATTAGAGGATGCAGAAATATAATATTCTTGCCCATGAGGGATTCACAATTCACTGCAGCTGTTTGTGAATGAAAGTTGTGTTAATTAAATATCTTGAAGTTATACAGCCACCCAAAGGACACTGGAAGTTGTTGATTCATGCTAAGGAAACAGGGGAAGCCAGGAGCCCAGGCCAGGTGGATGAAGCCAAGGAGAGGATGAATCACTCCTTTGGTAATATGGGGGTACCTGCTGTGGAGAGAAGGAAGCAGTGAATTACAGGGTATGTGGTTCAGACTGTGGATCTGTTCCATTTCACATTTTCCAGCATCATGGGGGCGCTGTGAATACCAGCTGCAGAGAAGATGTTATTGCCTAAGAGTAGTCTTACGCACACCCCTTGAGGAGTTTCTCGTGTCATGTATGATATTCAGAAAAATGTGTGCATCTTTGCAATATCCCTTGCCAAGAGGAAAAGTAAAATTTCATTGACGAGATTTCCTTTTAAAGACATCAGCAAACTTTTCCTGTGGTGAAGGGCCCTCCCCTTTCCACCTGCCCCCTACAAAGCTGACAGAGAAAAAAACAGAAAGTGAAATTTAAAACATGCAGTGACCATGGAACTATAAAGCGTCTTTGGAACTGGAATTCTCTTGAGTGAGGCAGTGTCCATATGATTTCTTTCCATTTCTCCCAAGCGGGAGGAGGCTGAGTAGAAGGAATAACCCTCTCTCTGTAACCAATCCTTGGGGCTCCTGTGAAACAGATCTGCTTGCACCCTTAACTCCCCCTTTTCTTTTGGCTGGAAGGCTTGTTAGGGTTTGTGAGAGGAGGTTCAGGACCTTGAGTTTGAGAGGGGACCAGGGATGTGACCTGAGTATGACAGATGGTAGCTTCTTCTTTTATTTTATTTTTTTGCGGTACACAGGCCTCTCACTGTTGTGGCCTCTCCCGTTGTGGAGCACAGGCTCCGGACGCGCAGGCTCAGCGGCCATGGCTCACGGGCCCAGCCGCTCCGCGGCATGTGGGATCTTTCCAGACCGGGGCACGAACCCGTGTCCCCTGCATCAGCAGGCGGACTCTCAACCACTGCACCACCAGGGAAGCCCTGGATGGTAGCTTCTTGTATTGCGATGCTCTTTTGGCCACATGTGATCTGGGGCTTGATTATCAACTGTAATTCCGCCTGACACAGATAACACTGAGGGAAACTTCTGGCTGAGTGTTTATGGAATTGGCTGTGTCTGGGACTGAGCTGGGTTCCCTCTTTCTGGGGTCAACTTCAGAGATTAGGCCTGCGGGGCAGGAGTCCTTTGTTGAGGTTCCAAGATAAGAACTCTGGGGACACACAGTGGTGGCCTGTGCTCCTGGCCACGCCCCGGCATGTTCGGTGGTATTGGAGTCAGGCAAGCCTGGTTCAGGCTGGGGACCCCAGTCCAGGATGGTTGCTGGGAGGGGAGTGGCCTCCAGCCTTCTCTGAAGGGAGAGGGTTAGTCTACATGCCATAAATTATAGATATTCCTCCTTCACCTCCACACAGGTGAACTCACAGGAACAGAGCTGTTATTTCCATCCTGTCCATTCCTAGCCACTCCCTCCCTGGTGCCCAGCTTCACTTAGCGTCCTGGCAGGGAGACGGAGCAGCATCTGGAGGTTCAGCCTCTGGTTTTGCATTAAACTGGCCGTAAGGTCATGGAAGGAGGAACCACGCAAGCTGTGTGCGTGGGAATTGCTCCCTGCTGTACAGCCCTCATGGGCTAGGTCTGCTCAGGAGGAGGGCCGCAGACCCAGACAGAAAAGGGTTTTAAAGTTGACCAGCATCCCCACCTTCTCCGTGCCCCCTGGCTGCAGAGCACCGTGGACAGAGTAGCTTCCTGGAATTGGGATTTATGTCAAACTCGTATATAAGAGCACCTAGAAATGTTCCTTTCATAGTTAAAGACGAGCAGACTTAGGAAAGAAACTTCTCTAGAACACATTGTGGCATGTCCATCATAGGAGGTCTTGGGGGTACAGACCCAAGGAGGGCCTGTTGGGTGGTTGCCCCCCAGCCCCCATCAGTACCATCTGTGAAACCCTGGATCTTCTTGTTTTTGTAACAAAGTAGACACTGATAATGCATGACTTTTTAATATTTGGGAGCTGAAAGTCTCAAAACATAAGAAAAGTGTTTCTAAAAAGTTTGTAAGGCTTCCCTGGTGGTACGGTGGTTGGGAGTCCGCCTGCCGATGCAGGGGACACGGGTTCGTTCCCCGGTCCGGGAAGATCCCACATGCCGCGGAGCGGCTGGGCCCGTGAGCCATGGCCGCTGAGCCTGCGCGTCCGGAGCCTGTGCTCCTCAACGGGAGAGGCCACAACAGTGAGAGGCCCGCGTACCGCAAAAAAAAAAAAAAAAAAAAAAAAAGTTTAAGGTGTAAAAACATCAAGCAAATAGATGAACTAAATAAATTCTAAACAAAAAAGGGAAATTTACATGTGTAGGAATGTGTATCTTGTCTCTCCTTAACCTGACAGGGCCAACTCCTGGCTCCTTTCAGTAGTTCCTGTATTGCTGTGTTCTCTATGTTTAAATATTCTACAGCATTTGTGCAATTTTGCTACTGATTAATTTCCTAAGAGCCTTACGGTCTGGAGTTCATCTGGTCTGCTGATTTCATGGTTCTTAGAGAAACAGTTTTTTCTTCATACTTCCATGTCATGAGGGCCCTGCAAGGACAATCTCAACAGCCTTCTCCTCTGTAGTTTTGTCTCCGAGAGGAGAAGGACATGATCTGTTTTGTCATTTCTCCAGGCCTGGCCGAGTGGTGGTGAGAGCTTGGAGTTGGATGGGCCAGGCCATTATTTTAAAATTAATTTTTATTGGAGTATAGTTGATTTGCCATGTTGTGTTAGTTTCAGGTGTACAGCAAAGTGAATCAGTTATATATAGACATACATCCACTCTTTTTTAGATTCTTTTCCCTTATAGGTCATTACAGAGTATTGAGTAGAGTTCCCTGTGCTGTACAGTAGGTTCTTATGAGTTATCTATTTTATATGTCGTAGTGTCTATACGTCAGTCCCAATCTCCCAATTTGTCCCTTCCCGGCCCCTCTCCCCCTTGGTAACCATAAGTTTGTTTTCTACAGCTGTGACTCTTTTTCTGTATTATAAATAGGTTCATTTGTACCACTTTTTTAGACTCCACATATAAGTGATATCATATGATATTTTTGTCTTTCTCTGTCTGACTTACTTCACTCAGTATGACAATCTCTAGGTCCATCATGTTGCTGCAAATGGCATCATTTCATTCTTTTCTATGGCTGAGTAATATTCATTTTGTGTGTGTGTGTGTGTGTCTGTCTGTCTGTCTGTCTGTCTGTCTGTGTCTGTGTGTATACCACGTCTTTATCCATTCCTTCACTGATGGTTGCTTCCATGTCCTGGCTATTGTAAATAATGCTGCAGTTAACATTGGGGTACATGCATCTTTTTGAATTTTGATTTTCTCTGGATATATGCCCAGGAGTGGGATTGCTGGATCATATGGTAGTTCTGTTTTTAGTTTTTTAAGGAACGTCCATACTGTTCTCCATAGTGGCTGCACCAATTTATATTCCCACCAACAGTGTAGGAGGCTTTCCTTTCCTCCACACCCTCTCCAGCATTTATTGTTTGTAGATGTTTTGATGATGGCCATTCTGACTGGTGTGAGGTGATACCTCATTGTAGTTTTGATTGGCATTTCTCTAATAATTAGCAACGTTGAGCATCTTTTCATGTGCCTCTTGGACATCTGCATGTCTTCTTTGGAGAAATGTCTATTTAGATCTTCTGCTCATTTGATTGGGTTGTTTTTTTGATATCGAGATGCATGAGCTGTTTATTTTGGAGATTAATCCCTTGTCGGTTGCTTCATTTGCAAATATTTTCTCCCATTCTGTGGGTTGTCTTTTTGTTTTGTTTACGGTTTCCTTTGCTGTGCAAAAGCTTTTAAGTTTAATTAGGTCCCATTTGTTTATTTTTGTTTTTATTTTCATTACTCTAGGAGGTGGATCAAAAAAAGATCTTCCTGCGATTTGTGTCAGAGAATGTTCTGCCTATGTTTTCCTCTAAGAGTTTTACAGTATCTGGTCTTACACTTAGGTCTTTAATCCATTTGGAGTTTATTTTTGTGTATGGTGTTACAGAATGTTCTGATTTCATTGTTTCACATGTAGCTGTCCAGTTTTCCCAGCACCACTTATTGAAGAGGCTGTCTTTTCTCCATTGTATATTTTTTGCCTCCTCATAGATTAGGTGACCATAGGTGCGTGGGTTATCTCTAGACTTTCTTTCCTGTTCCACTGACCTATATTTCTTTTCTTTTTTTTTTTTTTTGCGGTACACGGGCCTCTCACTGTTGTGGCCTCTCCCGTTGTGGAGCACAGGCTCCAGATGCGCAGGTTCAGCGGCCATGGCTCATGGGTCTAGCCACTCCGCGGCATGTGGGATCTTCCTGGACCAGGGCACGAACCTGTGTCCCCTGCATCGGCAGGCGGACTCTCAACCACTGCACCACCAGGGAAGCCCCACTGACCTATATTTCTTTTTTTGTGCCAGTACCATACTGTTTTGATTACTGTAACTTCATAGTATAGTTTGAAGTCAGGGAGCCTGATACCTCCAGCTTCGTTTTTCTTTCTCAAGATTGCCCTGGCTATTTGGGGTCTTTTGTGTTTTCATACAAATTGTAAAATTTTTTGTTCTAATTCTGTGGAAAATGTTATTGATAATTTGATAGGGATTGCATTGAATCTGTAGATTGCTTTGGGTAGTATAGTCATTTTCACATTATTGATTCTTCCAGTCCAAGAACATGGTACATCCCTCCATCTGTTTGTGTCATCTTTGATTTCTTTCATCAGTGTCTTATAGTTTTCTGAGTACAGGTGTTTTGCCTCCTTAGGTAGGTTTATTCCTAGGTATTATATTCTTTTCTTTTGCAATGGTAAATGGGATTGTTTCCGTAACTTCTCTTTTGGATCTTTCGTTGTTACTGTATAGGAATGCAAGAGATTTCTGTGTGGTAATTTTATATGCTGCAACTTTACCAAATTTATTGATGGGCTCTAGTAGTTTTCTGGTAGCATCTTTAGGATTTTCTATGTATAGTATCACATCACCTGCAAACAGTGACAATTTTACTTCTTCTTTTCAATTTGGATTCCTCTTATCCCTTTTTCTTTTCTGATTGCTGTGGCTAGGACTTCCAAAACTATGTTGAATAAAAGTGGTGAGAATGGACATCCTTGTCTTGATCCTGGTCTTAGAGGAAATGCTTTCAGTTTTTCACCATTAAGAATGATGTTTGCTGTGGGTTTGTCATATATGGCTTTTATTATGTTGAGGGCCAGGCCACGTTGGCTGAGAGCTGAACAGTAGATAATCCACTGGCCTAGGCTGATTGCGGCCAGCAACGGGAAGTCCCACTTCATGTCCTACTTCAAAGCTGTTTGCCAGGAGCACACAGTAAACTTTTCATTTGTATTGGTTAAGCTCCAGGAACCAGTACCTGTTCAGGGAATTGAAGTGAGCGCGGGCAGATACAAGAAGCTGCACTTTGCCAACCAGATTCTATACTGTCTCCAAACTTATAAGAGGCAGCAGTAGCCCAGAGCTGGGATCTCAGGGGAATGGGTAACGCTGATGGAAAATACATACACATCTAACATGAAACACACTTGTATCAACATTAACATGCAGAATCCTATATTGAGGGGTATTTTTGTCGTCCAAAGGTCTGGACTCAATCCTAATTTTACCTCTTTGGAGTATGACTTTGAAATGTCACCTAACAGCTTTTTGAATCTCTTTCTTCATTTGTAAAATGGGAATATCAGGCTTACTTAACTCAGTGGGTGGTTATGAGAATCAAATGAGGGGATGTATGTGAACTGATATGCATTAATAGTTGCTAACGATGATATACTTCCTATGGAATGTTATTTCTTGAATCTTCTATCTTTCTAATACATCCCTAGACCTGTAAGTTACAACTGGTTCTTTTTCTACTTGTGCAACAAGTGAAATCTTGTATTGGGTTCCTCAAAGTACGAATGGGTTCTTGGAATCACCCAGTTTTGTAAAAGATGGCTCAATCTCTCTCTTGTCATTTGCCCAACAGTGTGCCATGTAAAAAATGTGTGGTGGTTGGTAATGGAGGAGTTTTGAAGAATAAGACGTTAGGAGAAAAAATTGACTCCTATGATGTAATAATAAGGTAAATATATCTTCTGTTTGCTAACCTGGAATTGTTTCAAAAGAGTACAGTTTTCTGCTTTAGTACCGCTGTGTTTTAAAAGGAAGTAGAGTTGCTGTAGTATGTTTAAGTACATTACACATTACTCGAGTTGTTGGCTGGAGCAGGCCTAGATTTCAGGTCATTTCTTTAGCAAATGTTTATGAAACCCCCCTAATATTCCAGGCACGGTTCCAGCTCTAGTGCTAGCACAGTTCTGGGGCTGCAGCAGCGAAAAAGAACGATGTTCCTGCTCCCTGTGGAGCTTACCTTCTAACGAGGGGAAGAAAACAGCAATTAAATAAAGAAATGTAGTAATACATGCCATGCAAACAATGAAAACGTGTGTGATAGAGAATGACTGAGTGGCTATGTTTGAATGGATGACTGTTTTGAAGGGGAGACATCTAAACTAGACCTAAGACCACACAGTACCGGCCATATGAAGACTAGGGAATACAGACAGAGAGGATGTTTACTGCAGGTCTTCAGGAGGGTATGATGCTAGGTTTAAGAGCGGTAGCAAGAAAACCAGTGAGATTGGAGGGCAGCAGGCTGGGGAGGCGGTGCACTTGGCAGCTGAAGAGGTAGGTAAGGAGCAGGCTGTGTAGGACTTTGTAAACTACGATTAGAGCTTGCGTTTTATTTTAAGTATAACAGAAAACTTTTGAAAATTGTTAAGCAAGAGAGCAACTCTATCTGGTTATGTCTTTAAAATACCCTGGTGACGGCATGGACAATGAAACAGGAAGGACAAGCTGTGGAAATGAAGAGGCCAGTTAGGTTGCTGCATTTGGGTAGAGAATGGTGGCTTTGCAACAGGATTGTCATGGCGTGGAAGGAGATAAGGGGCTAGATTGAGGCATGTCTTGTTAGAGTTATCAGGCTGTTCTGATGCATTCGATGTGAGCAGAGATGGGAATAAAGGAATGCAGGATACCTCCTCTTGGGTTTTCAGCTTAAGAGATTGGCTGGATAGTGGTACCATTCATTGAGTTGGGGAGGACTAGGGTAGGAACAGGTTTAGAGGAGAATCAAGATTACTGTTTGAACATACCAGGTTTGATCTGCTTATTAGATTTGCAGTGGATAAGTCAAGTAGGCAGTTAGATAAACAGGTTAAAATCTTCATTGCAAACAGCCTGTAAGTTGTACTTAAACCATGGACTGGGTGAGATTTCCCAGGGAGAGACAGAGAAGAGGGCCCAGGACTGAGCTTTGAAGTAGTCAAAACTTAAAGGTTGAGCAAAGAAAAAGGAGTTAAAGAGTTGGAGAGGATCTACCAGTGAGGTAGGAAGAAAGACAGGAGAAGGTGATCACAAAAGCCAAGAGAGCACAGTGTTTTAAGACAGAGGGAGGTTTCAAGCATGACAAAGGCTGGTGAGAGGTCGTGTAAGATAAGGACAGAGTTCACCATTGGACTGGCAAGCTGAAGCTCACTGTTCCTCTTGACAGAAGAAGACTTGGAGGCACGGTGCGGGGGAGAAGCCCAAGTGGAGTGGTTTGAGGAGAGAATGACAGGTGAGAAAGTGGAGAAACCAGTAGAAGCAACTCTAGAGAAATTTCACTGTGGAGTTGAGAAATGAGATAGTTGCTGGAGATGATTATGGACTCAAAGGAGATTTTCTATTTTGTTTCCTTTTATAGATTCTAAAGCATATTAGTAAACTGATGGAAATGAATAAGGAGGTTGGTGTGGTAACAAGAGAGGGGATGGGGTCCAGAACACCAGTGTGGTTGTCTCTGCAGTGGAAGGGAAAGCTGGCAGTCCCATAGATGTAACGGTGGGGAAATGTGGACATTTCGAGTTCTGTTTTCTCATTGAAAGGGTGAAGTCAGGTCGTTATCCGGGATAAAGTTTGTGTGTGTTGGGAATGGCTATGAATAGTCTTCTGTAGAGTGGGAAAGCTTCGCACTGGGCAATGCATTAGGATGACCTGGCAGTGCTTGGGCGTTTTGCTGGGTTACAGGCTGAGGGTTTCTGCATAGTGTGGTCACCTTATTTTCTGTGGATTATTCATTTTGAGGAAGCTGTGAAAATGTATCCACAAAACAATGTTGAAGCACTCACAAATTTCTTTATAATTGTCTAAAATCTGGTCACCTAGAACCACACCAGGCCCTTGTGGGAAAATGCCCTTAAAGACATTATGAAAGTCATTTCAGGTGTCACTAAGGCTGCCAGTCAGTGGCAAAGGGTCTAACAGTATTTATCTCCTAGGGGACAGTGTTTTGGGAACAATGCGTTCCTTTTCATAGCACACCTTCATGGTGTGTGCATAAATAGTATATGTCTAACCTTGGCTTTGAGTATCCACAAACCCAACACTGGATCCTTTGTGGTTCTTTGGTTCACGCCAGAGACAGTCATTCATTTGGTTGTGCTTGGGTATAAATATAGCAATTTTATGTTGTTACTTTATTTCAGAGCACAACAATTTTGGTGGGTTTTCAAATCACCTTAACTGTGACTCTTGCCTGTCAGTCACTGAGACACGTCCACCTGCTACATGATTGTGTAACCCTGGGCAAGTAACTTTATGTACATTGGGGCCCTCATCTACAAACACAAGGGGTTTTGTCTGGATGTCCTCCCACGTCTCTTTTAGCTTGAGTATTCTGTGGTTTTATGTTCCCATTTGTTTCATTTTGTCTTCAGTTTTTCTGGAGGTAAGAATGAATTATCAGTGTCCCCGCAGTTAATTTTCAAACACAAATGAATGTTTCTGCCTTTGATCAAATAGCTGTTTCACGAAAGGGTTATTTCCTTGGCTGTTACGTGTGAAAGACTGACGGATTGCCGTGTGGCTTTAGAGCCCTGGCTACACGGCTGACAGTGTTTGTCCAGCTCTGAAAGCTCTGAGAACTGTGATGGACATGACCCGTACTGCGCTTGGCCTACATATCTTGTGTGTTTTACTACCCACAGAATGAATAATGGTCCTATTTTAGGACATGAAGAGGAAGTTGGGAGAAGGACTACCTTCCGACTTTTTTATCCAGAATCTGTTTTTTCAGATCCCAATCACAATGATCCTAATACTACGGTGATTCTCACTGCTTTTAAGCCGCTTGATTTAAAGTGGCTGTGGGAATTGTTGACAGGTGGCAAAATAGTAAGTTGGCAAAATTGATCTGGCTTCCAATTACCTTCATTTTTTTTTCATAAAAAAAAAGAGACAACAACAAGTTGTATTTTCTATTTTCTTTATTTCAGAACACTAATGGTTTTTGGAAGAAACCAGCATTAAATCTGATTTATAAACCTTATCAAATCAGAATATTAGATCCTTTCATTATCAGAACAGCAGCTTATGAACTGCTTCATTTCCCGAAAGTGTTTCCCAAAAATCAGGTATGTATTTTCTTTTGCACAGTTTCAAACTAAAGACCTCACTGGGGTGGGACAGAGGGTCCTTGGGGCTTTTGGAAACTGGCCTGGGTTAGTGAAATCACATATCTTTGGATTTTAGCTTTATGTTTTTCAGGTTGCAAGGAAAAGAACCTTAAGTGTGGGGGTGTGTTCTGTCATTAATTAATTAATCAACCAGTTATTTTTGGCTGTGTTGGGTCTTTGTTGCTGCCCACTTGCTTTCTCTAGTTGCGGTGAGCAGGGGAGGGTGCGCGGGCTTCTCATTGTGGTGGCTCCTTTTGTTGCAGAACACGGGCTCTAGGTGCGCGGGCTTCAGTAGTTGTGGCTTGTGGGCTCAGTAGTTGTGGCGCACAGGCTTAGTTGCTCCACGGCATGTGGGATCTTCCTGAACCAGGGCTCGAACCCCTGTCCCCTGCATTGGCAGGTGGATTCTTAACCACTGCGCCACCAGGGAAGTCCCTAATTCTTTTTAATTATAAGGAATCTCATTGACTCTGACTCTTGCAGCCCTGTTTGTCTACATTCCTTAGGGAAAAAATACTCTTTAGACCCATACAGTGGCAGGCTATGTTTTTCACTTGAAGCTTGAGTAACTGTGTAATGTGATATCTCAGCTGAAATGAGGCTTTCCCTTTTGTAATTGGGTAAAATCCAAAGAAATAAACATGTATTTTGTATCTTTTCTTCACCATGATAAAGAAATTCTAAAATATTACATGCTTAAAATCAAACAGCTTTTACAAAGGAGTATTTTTTAAGAAAAGGAAATCATCCTTTTCTCTTCTCTCCATAACTCAGGTTATCTCCCAAGCTTTATTGCCTTTTATATCCTTCTAGACTCTTGTCTATGCATTTACAAACACAAGCACTTGTTTTTTTAAAGTTAATTTTTATTGGAGTATAGTTGCTTTATAATGTGTTAGTTTCTGCTGTACAGCAAAGTGAATCAGTTATACCTATACATATATCCCCTCTTTTTTTGATTTCCTTCCCATTTAGGTCACCACAGAGCACTGAGTAGAGTCCCCTGTGCTATACAGTAGGTTCTCATTAGTTATCTGTTTCATACATAGTAATTATATATGTCAATCCCAATGTCTCAATTCATCCCATCCCCCCTTCCCCCCTTGGTATCCATGTTTGTTCTCTACATCTGTGTCTCTATTTCTGCTTTGGGAGTAAGTTCATCTATACCATTTTTCTAGATTCCACATATAAGCTGTATTATACGATATTTGTTTTTCTCTTTCTGACTTAACTTCCCTCTGTATGACAGTCTCTAGGTCCATCCATGTCTCTGCAAATAGCACTAGTTCATTCCTTTTTATGGATGAGTAATATTCCATTGTATATATGTACCACATCTTCTTTATCCATTCATCTGTTGATGGACACTTAGGTTGCTTCCATGTCCTGGCTATTGTAAATAGTGCTGCAGTGAACACTGGGGTACATGTATTTTTTTGAATTATGGTTTTCTCAGAGTATATGCCCAGGAGTGGGATTGCTGGGGCATACGGTAGTTCTATTTTTAGTTTTTAAGGAACCTCCCTACTGTTCTCCATAGTGGCTGTATCAATTTACATTCCCACCAACAGTGCAAGAGGGTTCCCTTTTCTCCACACCCTCTCCAGCATTTATTGTTTGCATAGACTCTTGTCTATTCATTTACAAACACAAGCACTTTTTGTTTGTTCAGTATAATTGTGATTATACTATAGATACTGTTCTGCTATTTCCCCTCTCCATTTAATTAACACTTCCCCTATTTATAGACCTTTAGTTTTAAATCCAGCTTTTATCCTCTATAGGTAATGTAGAAATACATGTACTTATAGAGATTTTCTGCACACTTGTGTGATTTCTGTAGGAAGGACATCTGGAAGTGGAATTCCCACGTCTAAAAGCATAAATAGTTTAAATTTAAACCCTATTTCGTAGTAATTTTGAGGGGAAAGGACAGCTTCTGAATGTATATTTTGTGACTTTCCAGCTCTTACTTTCCTACGTGAAGTAAGATCAGATTTGTTCCTTGATTTTTGTTTTAGGTGGTGCACAGGAAGACCCTGGTCTTACTTAGAGATGATCCTAGAACTAGTTGTAAGTAGACTGAAGTTCTAGTAGGACACAGTGTCCCAGAAGCCAAGGGAGGGACACAGCTGTATTTCAGAGAGGTCAGCTATGTCAGATGCGGTCCTGGAAACATGGAGGTCATATTGATATGGACAAGGGTAAGAAAGAGAAAGACAGCCTGACTGAACTGGGTTAAAGAGAGAGAACATGGGACATGAGTGAGCGGAGGCAAATCTTTAATGGAGTTTTGCTAGAAAAGAAAGCAGAGAAATGGTTGGAAGATGTAGGCTCAAGAAGGTTTTTTTTATTTTAAAGAAAGATAGATGATATATTTGTGTGCTGAAGGGGATGATTCAATAGAGGGAAATATTGATGATGAAGAGAGAAAGGTGATACTTGTGAAAGCGAAATTGTTGAGAAAAGAAATGTGATAAAATAGAGTGCACGAGTGGAGAGGTTGGCCGTAGGTAGGAACAGGGACATCTCATCCACATGGGAGTGAGCATTGAAAATATGGTTAAAGACGAAGGTAGATTTGGAATTGGGAAGATGATGTAGCTCTTGTCTGATCGATTCTGTTTTCTAAGAAAAATAAGGATTAAACTGACAAAGTAGGAGGAAGGGTAGAGCTGTTGGATAGAAAGGTATGAAACTGTCATCTTGGAGAGTAGGAACGGAAACTTACTAGGGGAGTGAAATGTCAAATGGATGGCTAGTGGGAAGCAGCTGCACAGCACAGGGAGATCAGCTCCAAGCTTTGTGATGACCTACAGTGGTGGGATAGGGAAGGTGGGAGGGAGACGCAAGAGGGAGGAGATATGGGGATATATGTATATGCATATAGCTGATTCACTTTGTTGTACAGCAGAAACTAGCACACCATTGTAAAGCAATTATACTCCAATAAAGATGTTAAGGAAAAAAAAAGACTTAAAAAAAAAAAAGGCTGTTAGGCTTTCAGACAGATTTGCTTCCTGGAGTTTATCTGATTTTATTGTGCTGCTCTGATTTTTTTCTTTTTCTCAAAATCATAACTAATCATATGTAATTTCCATGGGATCTGTAAGAAACATTTAATCAAAAGAAAATCTCCTTGAATTTTTGTATTAGTAAATTTAAGATATATCTTGTTTTTGCCTCTGAAGGCCATCCAACGAGAATGAAAACTTTGAATGCCAAGACCCTCTGCCAAACATCTATTATAGTGTTTTTCAGGATATATGTACATGTGAAGGGGATGCTTGGTTTCTTTCTTTTTAGTTAAAATTTAGTTAAAATTATAATCAATTTAAAAACAAAATTGAGATTGTGACTTTAATCTGTATATACATCTAGAATCTTTATTTTCTAGTCAGATCATTACCATGGCAATTTGTTATTGAAGTTACTTAATTAAAGCCGTCTTTCCCTAGAGCTAAATTATCAGCATTATAAAATGGAACCATTTTAAGGCTAAATTATTTGAAGCCTTTTAGCATGATCTTATCCATTAGTGAATTAAGCTGTCCTTACGTTTCATACATGGGTTTAACATTCTCAGGCTTTGCTTTTTCCACAAGTTGCTTGACTTCGGCGTGTTTTTTAAAAACAAGGCAGCAGCATCCTTTTCCTTAAAGGCTTCATTTGCTAGCTGTCTTCTGGACTAGTACTGCAGTTAAGTTTTACCTGAGAGACTTTCTAAGATTTCAAGCAACACTTTATATTCAGAGTTAGGATATTAACTGTTTGGGGCTTGAGCCTTAGGGCATGACAAGGATTTAACTGAAGTATTTCTGTCCTCATTAAATGTTCAGAAGATGCTATTTTATAAGATTAGGTCACCAAATGTTTTGGAAACAGGTACCTTGTTTGGATTTTTTCCCTAAATTTTCATTTCCTCCCCCAGAAACCCAAACACCCAACAACAGGAATTATTGCCATTACATTGGCATTTCACATATGTCATGAAGTTCACCTTGCTGGTTTTAAGTACAACTTTTCTGACCTCAAGAGTCCTTTGCACTACTTTGGGAATGCCACCATGTCTTTGATGAATAAGGTAAAACAAACAAACAAACAAACAAAATATATATATACACACTTTGATATAATCTTTTATCTTTAGAGTTGGAAAACTATATTCTCCTTTTTCACCCTGTCATTTTACTGAGGGAACAGGTTTTGAGGGGATGATGGCTTGATAAGGGTTTACAGAGATAGCACGTGCTGAAATTAGGACTCAGGTCCAGAGTTCTTACTATAGCAGCAGTTCCCAATCTGTTGGCCTCAGACCCTTGGGAGAAACTCATCAAACCTATATAAGGACCAAGCCTTACCCTAGATACTGTATCATATTTGCACTATTTGAATATATAGAAACCTGCTGTTTGAGATATTTCAAATTCACCTAAAAGCATGGCCATAATCACAACGAATTATTTTCATGTAGTTTTTCAGTTAAGTCGATGAGAAGGTCCATAATATTTTAACCTCATGAAAGAATCTTCATGGTCAGAAAAGTTGTAAACCTTTATACTAGATCATTCTTCTCTTGAATGGGGATTAATGGTGGTGGATTTGATCCTTAAGATTTTGACTTTAATTGATTAAATGGGAAGGAATTTCCTATTTTCCTAATTATAACTTAGATTAGTGGCACAGTGATAGGATTGAAATGTTACCTGTACATTTAAAATATTGAACTGTGAATGATTTGCTGTTAAGTATATGGATATATATCCCATGACATGAAACCAGTCCCCTTAAATCTTCATCCCTAAATACTATATAAGCTGAAAAAGTGGTATTATTCAGGTTAGAGCTTAACACTTTCAAATTCTGGTTTCTAGATTTATACCATAATTCAGTAGACTAGAAGATGATGTGAGGGAGCCTCTTATGTGATGGTTTAAGTGGGAAGAGTGGGCTTTAGGGAAAGCTCTGGCGCAAGAATGAGCAATGAAAAAGAAATGAGAAAGATAAGTTAAAAGTCCATGCCACTTGTTACTTGAGTTTTTAATTAAGCTTTTTAGATACAGCATATTCCGTTGCTGCTGTTGTTAACATCTTGAGATTGGGATAGATGGTGATTTTATTTTATTTTTCTTCTTTAGAATGCATATCACAATGTGACTGCAGAGCAGCTCTTTTTGAAGGACATTATAGAAAAAAACTTTGTAATCGACTTGACTCAAGATTGACCCTACAGACTCAGAAGATGATGCTAACAGTATTAGTTTTATTTTTACACTGCAATTTTTAGTTTATTTTTAAATATGTTGGATGTACTTGTCAAGAAATTAAGTCTGTTGCTGCCTGGTGCTTCATAACCACCAGCTTAATTTCTGTGAATATATTTAATTTATGGAAACCACGACATGGTAAGATATCAGGGAGAGTGAATTTTTCATTGCATTGTTTTAAAAATAAGCTAGTTTTCTGAGGTGTTTTTAAGTATCTTTTTATAGTTACTTCATCTTAGACTTTTGAAGGGATGTGACTTCCTAATAAGTAAGGGGATTTAGTTTACCACAGCAGATTTTGAATGTAACATGACATTTTGAGAGGTTTATCTGCCTCCTGTAAATTGGTGGGGAGCTGGCATGCAGCGGTGCCTTGAATGTGGCATACTGGAACCACTTCAGGCCTCTGTATCTCCCTCTCTGGATGATTGATTGGTTCCTTTTTGTTCTACCTAAGGAACCTGACTGGAATCTTAAACCAGACCCTAAGCATGGATGATTAGGGAAATCTAAGATCATACTGGCTTAATTAAGCATTTTTTTCCTACAGTTAAGTTAAACCATGATTATGATGAGTAGTTTGGTAGAATGAAGATTTTTTTAAGTCGAAAGAAATAGGATAAATATGAAACTCTGGATAAGTAAATAACCAAAGAAAGAATGCGATTCCTAAAGTCTGGTGACTGCATTATTTTAAAGAAATAAAGTTTATACAAAGAAGCTGAACTAGGCAAGCTCAAGAGGGGGAAAATTCTTAAAACATCTTTTTGCCTGGTTTAATTTATTCATTAAAATTTCCAAGTTTATTGGAGGTCAATTAGGAAAGACATGAATGAGTAAACCTTTAAGAAGAGTCAAGCTTTTTCTGGATTTAAGTGGCATTTTCATGAAAAACCAGTTGTCCACATGATGAAATCGCATCTTCAAATGGAAAGCTTACCTAGGGTGCACCAGAGAAGAGTGCTGTGGGATGCAAACAAGCCAGCTGGACAAAAGTGGTGAGCTAGTCGTCTCCCTTTCCATTTTCATGTCTGACTATAACCAAAGGCTATGGGGAGGGAGGGGGACAAGGGGTGAAGAGAACAGTGGAGGTTATAAGGCTGGAATCAAAAGCTGTCAGAAGAGGTAGGAGTGGAAAGAATTGGCATCTTTTGAACAATAATTATCACTGGGAGACAGTGATAATTATCACTAACTAGCCTGCATCTCTAAAGAGAGTGTATAACTATTAGATCAGAAACAGAAATGACTGACATACTTGAAAGTGGTGTAAGGGGGACAAAACTAGTAGCGGATTTAACCCAGACCTAGACAATAAATATGGACTCTGTTGTGTTAATCCCAGCATATGTTTGCACCGTACCAGTCTTGTTTGATTTTTCTGATAACTTCTTTGAGGCGCAAAAGGCACAGCTGTTCAATGTGATCTTTCCCTCATACCACACAGCCATAGGCTGCAGCTGGGCTGCTGAAGCTGAGTTTGCTGTAAAGTAATTCGGGCTTCAGAAAGGATGGCGCTGGCTACAGAAAAAGTCAATGTCAAAAACCAACGGTAGGGACTTCCCTGGTGGTGCAGTGCGTAAGAATCCACCTGCCAATGCAGGCAACATGGGTTCGAGCCCTGGTCCGGGAAGGATCCCACAAGACGCAGAGCAACTAGGCCCATGTGCCACAACTACTGAGCCTGCGCTCTAGAGCCTGTGAGCCACAACTACTGAGCCTGCGCACCACAACTACTGAAGCCCACGCGCCTAGAGTCCATGCTCTGCAACAAGAGAAGCCACTGCAGTGAGAAGCCCGCACACCACGTCCAAGAGTAGCCCCCGCTCACCGCAACTAGAGAAAGACCCTGCGCAGCAACGAAGACCTAATGCAGCCAAAAATAAATAAATGAATTTATATTAAAAAAAAAAAACCAAAATCCCCCACGGGTGGCATTTTCAAATGTTACTGTAAGTACTATAATATTGGCCATAAAAAATCTGATCTTACAATTGAGGGATCTGGCATTTTGCATGGTATGAGAAGGGTTACAAACCTCAAGGTTGTTTTATTTAAGCAAAAAACAAATAAAACCTGAACAAGACATATATACAATTTATTAAAAACACACGAACACATTAAAATCTCACTATTTATACAATCTAAATTCTAGCAACATATACAAATACTGAGTGACTACAGTACATGCCGAGGTAAGAAAAGTACATTCTGGGAGAATATCACTGACACTCAAGCCATTTTTATTTCCAATACGTATTTCAATACATGTTTTGTTTCTACCTTTCCCAGTGCCAAAAAAAGAAGAGGAGGAGATGAGAAGAAACTAGTCACAAGTTGGATTAAATGAGAACTGGTGCCACAGTTGACCTAAAAGTATCCAACTCTTCCTTAGATTTTGCAGTTTAGGGACTTCAAGTTCAGAACTGAAAGGCAGAGCCAGTAGGTAAAAAAAATTTTTTTTTTTAATAAGCAGAGCTTCATTGATTTCTCTTAAGAGGGGCTGAAAAGCTTTTATTGTCCCACCTAATCTATTCATTCTTTCGAATTGTATTATCTGACATGGTGTTTCTGTAACCCTCTTGCTCTCCAGGTAACAATGTGGAGCCCAGGGAAAGAAGTTCAAGCTTTATCACATTCCATAGAATTATGGCCACATTCATATTTAAACGAGCTCATTTTCTGCTCCCTCCAGTGTGGGGGTGGGGGGGAGGGGGGAGGGGACGTGTATACGTAACATCCTAATTTCAGTTACTGTATAAATCCTCTGCTCGAACCATTTCAACAGCGAATAAACCCATTGTTCAATACAAAGTGCAAACAGTGAAACGTGAACTTAAATAACTGGGCTAGACCCTGCATATGCAATAGGATCTATTTAGATTTACAGCTTTCAATAAAATATAAATCAGCATTCACAATATCTTCCCTTTAACTGTGCCGGTTCCCAAGATCAAGTAACAGCGAAGCCAGTGTAATTTTATGAAACCTTAAGGGCCACATTTCCTGCACCACTGTCTGATTCTACTTTTATAACTGCATTAACAGGAAAGAATTTAATCCAATAAGCCACAGTGAGTTAAGTCTTTTACATGTTTCAAGCAAAGAATAAAAATTCCAAGGGAATTTTGTAAAAAATGGTTACTTTCACATTTTCAGTTGTTACTTGATTGTCTCCAAAGCTGTATATATAGCAGACATAGTAACATTAGAAAAAAAAAAAACCAAAACAAAACTCTAATGTGAAAACATACGAATTAAAAGAAAAAGTACAAACCAGTACAACCCTTTGTATCAGGCTCAGCTCTTCATTTGGAAAGTAAAATATATAATAGTAGTAAAAACTAGGTATTTTATAAAAATTATTGGTAGTTCAAAAACAGCACAGTGGCAATATATGAATCAAGTCTTAAAACATGCACTATTTAAGAAAACATTTGCTTCTCAAGAAAAAAGTTATATGGGAAAACAATCAGGTACACACAAACAAAAATAGCAAGCATCTTTGGAAAAATGAAATAGTTACTGAAATCACTTCTCTTAAAGCTTCAAACAGGCATATGATTTGAGAAAAAGTATATTTTTGTATACTAAGGACGAATAAAAAAATAAAGCAATTGGTTTACTCTCTTCCCACCTGAAAGGGGATGACTGCATTAATACATGTGCTTCACACATTCATAGGTTTTAATAAAAGTTCAACATCTGTGCTTTTTGTTTCAAATATTTTGAAACAAAATGTGTATTGGTTTTTCAGTGAATAAAATTATGCCTCAAAAGTCTGTTGGAAAAAGGAAAAGCCACTGAAAATAAGACCAACAAAATCATACAACTAGAAGGTAGGGAGGCTGTAGAAATAGGCAGTTCTGTTTTGAAGCAACGTTTTACAATACTGATAGACTCACGGAAGCAAGCAAAATGAACAAATTTAGCATATTCTGCCATCATCTGGTGGCACAGGCTAGAAGAAACGACTAGAACCTGATGGGGAAGTATATTTCAATATTAAGTCTGCAAACTAAGGGTTATATTGATTGATAGAAGAGGGGAGGCCAAGTTTATATATTTTAATCATATGGTCAGCTTCCATATCATCTTACCAGTCTGAAGACTTTTAAAGATGGTTTCTACACTAACGCTAATAAACTGCACGTGGTTTCTATTTCAGTCATTTAAACTAGTTCTGGGCAAATGGTGACAAAGAAGTTGCCCAGAGGTATCAAAAACAAGACAGGAATTTTCCCTTGCTAGGATGCTGAAACATTTGTTCCCTAGGTATGATATAAAGGACTGCACCCCCTACCACATAGATGGCATAATCACACAGAGCTGAAGAATACATGCTGGGTTTACATTTCTTATAGTAGTTTACTGTGGAAAACAAGTATTTCTTTATTCGACTAAAAACAACAAATTACCTTGAGATTCAAAGAATAACCTGTATACATAAAACCAAAGAGGACAAATTCGGCAACTTTTTTTGGCGGCGGGGGGTGGTAATTTATATGACTCCCACGGAGTCATGATTTTGCCTTTTACCGTGATAACTATACGTGGGTATTGTTTAGTGTTCACTTTTAGAAACCCTCAACTTTTCACAACTCTCCTGGGAAAAATTCCATTGCAAGTAAAGTTCGGGGCGGAGAATCTCCTTTACAGCTTTTTTAATTTGTAAAGTTGTTCCTGTTTTCACATGGAAACATTAGGGGATCTGAAATAATGAGGTTGATAAAGCAAGCATCACCCACTGAAAAAACTCAAGCATTTACAAACACAAGAATGGGGCTGGCCACCAAGGGCCCCAGGTGGAACAAGCAGGGATGAGGCCAAGTTATGTACTATGAAATGTTAAAAGCTCGTTAAGAGTGTCAGAAAGTGAAAAATCACTCTGCTCGCTACAGGTCAGTTTCCCAGCTATAGCTCTTCCTAAGGAAAGATGGATAAGTATATATGACTGCAATCAAAACAAGGATTATGTCACTATTTTTTTAAAAAAATTCAGAAAGCAATATAGGAATAGAAGAGGAAGAAGTCATGATAGTACCCACCTTTCACAAAGAGCAGAATTTCAAGCCATCAGACATTTTATAACAGTACCATGCGTTATTGCCAGAAAGGCTTACAGAGCCATCTCGAGTTCATCAATGTAACTGCAGCATTGGTAATAAATACTCTCAGTGATTTTTAATTTCTTTGAAGTGCATAGTAGGGAGCTTTTTCTGTATAAAATAGTGTTTTACAGTAGTAACAAACAGGATATTTGAAATTTAATAGGCAAGCAGTAACTGCTACAGTAACACTTTTAAAGCAAGATGGCAAGATTAGTAGTTTCCTGTACCTCGGTCATCACATTTCCCCCAACCACGTCCGTGACAGATATGTAATACGTTCTATATATTACTACCACTAATACAATTTTAAAAAGGCCATGTGCTTTAAAATGATGCTTTGTAAAAGGCAGCATCACCTTCAAAGGGTTTCTTTAGAAACACCACACTCGCCAGCCCTCCCTGCTCCTGATACCCCCTGTGCGCTCTGTGGCACCTGGTACACCAACTCGTCTGGGGCACTTGGAGCTGGCTTACCACCTTTCGGCGTATCATACTGGGCCTGGGCTGACGAGCAGCTGTCAGTCCTGGAGAGAAGAGTGTTGTATGTTCCCACCGGAGGGGGAGGTTGGTTCCCTGCAGCTTTGAAAGTGGACGCTGAGGGCAGGCCAACCGAAGCTGTGGGGTGCCCGGACATTTCCATGACGATTGGGGTTGCGTACTCGGGCCCAGTAACCGGGAGTGGTTCAGCATAGGCATGATAGACTTCCTGCACAGGGGAGCTGTAAGGGTCTAGGTCAGCATAGCCTGCTTCTTTGCCTTCCTCTGGTTTAAAGGTAGATCTCTGATGGAGTGTGCCAACAATTCCTCCCACAAGTGGCTGTGCATACTCTGTGGGTATCGCAAAACACAGACAACAGAAAAGTGATCTCATTAAGGCAGGAATCCTATAATTCAGGGTGGCAGCTGCAGGCTTGCACCGAAAACAAACACCTCTTTATGGCACTTTTGTTACGGATCACTGATGGATCTTCCCGCAAAAACTAACTTCAAAATGAAAACTAAAGACGTTACCCTATATCTCATGGTAATAAGTCAATGTGCCAGAAAGCTTCATTCATGGAAGTCTGCATAAAGAGTGTATATGTTTTTCAGATTTATAGACAGTACTTCATTGGAAAATAAATATTCCATTATTGAAATAATATTTGTCTTGGAAAATAATTTCATAGATTTTTTTTTCTTTTTCAAATATTAGGAAATGTTTAAAATATATTCTAGGTTAATAGGATAAATACTGTGAGGCCACTGTGTCTTTCCTGCTCTCCTTTTAAAACCCCCAAACGCCCAATAAAACCAAACGAAATTTCAGGTAAGCAGACAAAATGCCCAGAGTTTTTAGAAATGAGTACCCCAATTTTATGGGTAGAACATCTAAGACACAGAAATGACTCTCAAGGTCTTTTTAAAAAGTGGTTCTATATTTGGAAACTAGCTCATCTCCTATACATGAAACAGATAAAGGGTACTGCAAATCTCACAGCACTTTACGGTGAGCGCGGCAGCTTCTCCTTCCCATGGTGGCTGCACCAGTTACCTGCAGAGTCAGCCTGCAGCACCGTGGTGACTTCTCTAGGACTCAAGTGATTCACTTCACTACTGCTGTAGCGAACTGGGGTTTCCTCGTGCTCCACTGATTTGGTAGGAAGAAACTGCTTCATTCCTTTCCACCAACCTTCATTGTGATTGTAAGCAAAAGAGACCATTACATAGAAAGCTATGTTTGAAATGATAACAGTATATGAAGGGAGAAATCCTGTTGCATTTAAGCCATTTCTATAACAAATATTTATACAAACCAGCCTTTGTGTTCAAGGTTTTTTGGTTTCTTTGGTGGTTGTTCTGGTGGTAAAATACACACAACATAAAATTTCCTATCTTAACGATTTTTTTTGGCCGCGCTGCACGGCTTGCCGGATCTCAGTTCCCTGACCGGGGATGGAATGGGGGCCACAGCAGTGAAAGCCTGGAGTCCTAACCACTAGGCCACCGGGGAACACCCTGAACCATTTTCAATTGAACAGCTCAGTGTTATTAAACACATATTCACATTGTTGTGCAACCCTCCCCACCGTCCATCTCCAGAACTTTCTTCATCTTGTGAAACTGAAATTCCATACCTAGTAAACCGTAACTCCTGATTCTTCCCCTCAGCCCCTGGCAAGCACCACTCTACTTTCTGTCTTTATAATTTTGAGTACTCTAAGTACCTCGTATGAATGGAATCATATGCTATTTTTCTTTTTGCGACTGGCTTATTTCATTTAGCATAATCACCTCAAGGTTCATCCACGATGTAGTATATATTGCAGAATTTCCTTCCTTTTTAAGGTTTAATATTTTATTTTATGTGTATAACCACATTTTGCTTATCCATTTATTGGTGGATAGACACCCGGATTGCTTCCATGTTTTAACTGTTCTGAATAACGCTGCTATGAACATGGATGTAAAAATATCTTTCAAGACTCTGCTTTCAATGCTTTGGGGTATATACCTAGAAGTGGAATTGCTGGTTCATATGGTAATTCTATTTTTAATTTTTTGAGGAACTGACAAAAAATTCTGTTTTCCACAGAAGCTGTACCATTTTACATTCCCACCAATGTGCACAAGGGCTCCAGTTTCTCCACATTCTTGCCAACACTTGCTGTTTTCTGTTTCTTCCTATTCTCTATTTTGTTCCTCTCTTCTCTAATCTTTATTATTTCCTTCTTCCCTATAGCTTTGGGTTTAGTTTGTTCTTCTTTTTCTAGTTCCTTAAGTTGTTCAAACTTATTTTTTGCTTTGATAAGACTATCCAGTGCAAAGCAGAACATGGTAGAAATCTCTATCAAAAGCATATACTGAAGCAAATCACTGCTATTATAGTGCAGCCAGATATAGTTTGTTATAGCAGTGGTCTTTAATAAGTTTTAATAAGCTTAAAAAATTCTAAGATCAACCCTGCGAGGGGCGGGAGGATGACGGTGAGAAGTAGCAGCCCAAGACCTACCCCCATCACTGCTCTTTTCTACCCTCGTCACAGTGAATTCTTTTGACCCCTAACAGTCATTCAGTGGTGAGACTGGGAAGTGGGAGACACGCCCGCAGAAGGCCCCTGGTGTCACCTGCAGCAACCTGCCACCTGCCACAGAGAGTAGGAATTCAGAAGATGACAACTCATGGCAGAGACAGCAGATTTCACTGACTCGTAAAACGCTGAACTCCACTGCGGTAAATATCCACAGCAGAGTGACACACACATACACACACACTGTGTCACCAGGACTGCAATCCTCTGCTTCTTACCTAGTGTTCACACACACCACACAGAAAGCTGGTCTCCTCAAGACCGATACATGGGACAAACCAGACTAGTTTTCCAAAAGGAAAAGAACAGAGCATGTGTTATAAGAAATTCTTACTTCCTATTTCATTACTTACAGACTAGAGATTTTACAGAAAAGTAAAAATGATCAGAACAGAAGAGGAATGCCATTTTTCTAACAGTGCTAGGGAGTTTACGTGGGCCTGAAAATGGCTTTCCTCTTTCACTGCTGCCAGCTGGAGGGCAGGGGCTTCCCTCTGATGGAAAGAGATGTAAAGCCACAAATTACCTGCCCGGTCCCAGTAAGGTAAGTCATAGGTGCCTTCAGCTTTTTTCTTCCTGGAAAAATACAGAAAAAAAAAAAAAGTTAGCAAATAGAGTGAATTCACTAGTAAGAAAGCTCTGAAGCTGCAGGATAAATACCAAAGTTAATAATTAGTCAAGAGTACACATTTCTACTTGCTGATTTCCCTGGGAGACCTCTTTCACTTGACTTTTGAAGTTGCCACTGCTGAGGCTCATGAATTCTGGACTCTCAATAAATATTAAACAACTATCTCCTGAGACAGTTATCTTGTTACCCAACTATTTTCCACTCAAATGGATAAAGGGATAAAAAAAAAAAAAAAAAGACTAAGTCTGTAGATAAAAACCCTGAATCAAATCAAAGACCCAACCCTGACACGTGGATTATTATGGGGAAATCATGTTAGGTTTGTTTTGGTTTCAAATACAAATTTCACAAATCAGTCAATTCACAAAGTTCACAGGACACAACAAGAACAACAAAACCCCCATATTTTCTTCTGCACTGTTACTTTTTTTTTTTCAACTTACTGCTTTTTTTCTACAGTCCTTTGCCCCTGAGAAGTTTAAAGTGTCACACACCCTTAACTGCATAGACCTGATTCCTCCACCCTGCGCAAGATAAGCCAACGCTGTCACTAACAGTGAGGGGACCGAGGGCCACGTGTGCAACGAGGAAGGTTCCTCCCCGGCCTGCTCCTCAGAATTCTGACACATCCTCCCCTGGGGAAACTGTCCCTCCCCAACGTTAAGAATTGCTATCTACCGTGAGCCTTTTAAAAAGAAAAAAACCAAGCACACGAAAGGACGTTTTCTGATGTACACCTAATTAAAATAATGCTCTGCAAGCTAAAGGGAAAGAAGTTGTTCTAGTGTTGTCAACGAGGAAAAGAGGGTTATGTGACTCGCTGAAGGTCCCAAACGGGGCTTTCTCAAAGAGCCCAAGCTATGTGCTTTTCCTACTTCGAAACATTCTTCTCTAGTATAAGACTATGTTTTTATTATTGATACTAAAAGCTCCCTCATTTTAAAGTCTGGCTGTGTTTAAAATATAATACTTCATTATTTCAAAGTAAGGTATAGTGTAAAATTTGTGGACGAGATGGTAGGTGCTGAAGCTGTCCAAGGGTTGTACTATAAAGGATTTCATAGTCTTGATCTCCAGTGACAAAGCTGCAGGTGATTTATTCATCACATGTGAAGTACTTAGAACAGTGCCCGGCATGGGTTACGGATTCAGTAACTTGCAGCTGTTTTTATTATTACTTTTCTCCTGGCTGTTTTCCATAAGCCCCTTAACGGCACTTCCTCTTTACTCCTTGTCACAAAGCCAGTGGTCAGCAATTTCATCCACGACGTTTGTAGAAGTAACCTCAATCCTGCAGCTCAGACCTTTTGTCCTGAACAGGCTCGTGTTCCATCTTGCCTCTTGGGGGCCTGAATGTCCAGAGTCCTTTCAACGCCATCCCCAACGGATCTCAGGACTCGCCTCCTGCCTCTCAACAGCTCTAATCCCCTGTCCTCACCCCCACGCCCTGGGGCTTTAACCGCAGAGGGTTAGACTGGAACTGCTGATTGATCAGAGGCTGCAGCGGCTAACAGTACGGGCTCTGGAGCCTGGACCAAATCTTCAGCCTGCCGTGTGCTGACCAGGTGACCTCGGACAAGTTACCTGTGCTCTCTCAGTCTCACTTGCCTCTTCTATAAAATGGGATTTATAAGTCACCTGCTTCACAGGTTGTTTTAAGGATTAAATGAGTTAAAACGTGTAAGGCATTTAGAAAAACGTGTGAAACCAGCATTTCGTTTTATTTTCTAGGAAACTGCCGTTGCTGCTCTTCTCACCACTACTACTGTTGCTGTCCGGTTCCCTGACAGCATCGTGAACTTTCCTTCCTGGACTCTCCCAGAGCCCTGTTCCCTCCTCCCCCGCCTCGTGCCCTCATGCTAAGTTGTCAATTCTGCACAGACAGCCCCCCAACACCAGGAATCCGGGACCCACGCCTCCTCCAGCTTCCTTCCACCCGTGGAACAAACTGTGGTTGGTACGGTTATGATTCCCACTCATCTTGGGTGAAACTTAAGAGGATTTAAGCTATTTAAGACATGTTACGTAGTTCAAAATGGAGTCCCAGTGGCCAACACGAACTTGCCTATACGTTGTTTTGAAACATCCACTGTAGGACGGCCAGTGTCCTCGAATGATAAACTGAGGATATGGCTTTAGACAAGAAGTTTGATGGCCCATGTACGGCACGGGAACAGACAGCAGCTGAAGGAGTCCGGACTCCTCCCCTGGGGTAACAGTTACTCCTTAAGAGGAGACCACTGAACAGAGTGACCTGGAGGATCTTGGCTGGAGGCCCCCATGCCGCTGAGGGCTGCTCCGGTGGAGGCCCCGCTGGAGCCGGGGTGCCTTCCCGCTCCCACTTGTCATGTGCTGCTGGTGCTGCTGAGATGCCTCCTTCAAGGCTTCCCCTTGGAGTGGTTCGTTTACACCCTCATCCCCCGCCCCCCCCCACTTTGCCTAACCTGTGCTGTGCGCTAATTATGTGTAGTAAACCAAGTGAGTCGTGAGTTGAATACTGGCTACCGTTTTATCTCCAATCCCGTGATTCCTACCTGCCCTTACTACTGGGCCCTGCAACAAACAGGTTCCATGGTGGAAGGTTTTCTGCAAAGTATCCTCTCCCATTCACAGACTCTGGGGTTCACCACTGGACTCCCAGCACACGGCTCAATACTTGGCAGGGAGTAGGAGGCTCAAATATCTGTTGATGGCTAGACAAATGAAGTCCCTCCAAAGCTGTCAGTCACCAAATCTGTCCCTCCTACTCTGTTACCTCTACTCATGACATCTCTACCAGTCAACTGCACAAGCCAGAAACGTGAGAGAAACTTAGATCCTCCTCCTTCCTTAGCAAGTAGCCAGTCAAGCCCCCCACTGATGCCTCTGGGAAACCTCTCCCCCTCCATGTCTCTCCCTTTCCTAGAATTGCTGTGTCATATTCCTGTGTGGCCTTAATAGTTTCCTAACTCATCTCCCTGCCTCTTCTAGTCTCTCTCTCTTCAATCCACCCTCCTGCCACCATTTTCCTACAACCATCTGATAATATCACCTGTCCGCTGAACCCTGCTCAATGATTTCCCCATCTAGAAAGTCCTTCCTGCTCCAGGCCCAGGCTGCATTTCTATGGGTCTCCTAGTGCTCCCGCACGCCAAGCCCCTGTGGCATGGCTCACTGTTCTGCCTACATTCCACAACTCTTTGCCTTCCTGCAAGCCATCCCATCCATCTGGGCCATTCTCTCTTCTTCTATCTAGCCAAATCTAATCCTTCCTTTAAGGCAAACCATGCCAAATTTGAGGAGCACTCTTTTCTGAAAAAAAGGTTTCAGGTAACTCTCACGGTTCTTACATCTGTGTTCCCCAGCACTTCATATACAACTCATCATGCCAAAGTATAGTGGTCAACCCTGCTAAACAATCTGGAGATAATAACTGTGTCTCATTCTTTCAAAGTGCTACTAAGTATCTATTATATCTTACTGATGTGTGTAACCCATTGTATAATACAAAATTTGATATAATAAAGGTACTCAGTAACTGATTATGGAATTGAACTTACTCATTTTTTACAGGAATAAAGGAGAACTGTATATATTTTTATTCTAATGACTATCTTAACTCTCCCTCTCAAAAAAGTTCATCTTCTATATTTAGTTTCTATTTCACATTTGGAAACATCCCCTCTAGGACCAGTTAGGTGAACTAGTTTTGTACGAACCTGTTTCTCCAATGCCAAGCACACACTAGTATGAGAATGAGAGTGGTAAGGACCATGACCAGCACAGGGACAAGGACGGCGGCCAAGGCTACATCTGAAAAACAAAAACAAACAAACAAAAACACACATTAATACCAAAGGCAGAAATCATTAAGGAGAAGAGTACAGATTAACCATATCACCATTCAAAGCTTTTCTATCTCAAAAAAATACCATACACATAATTTATGCAACGAGAGTGGGCATGAGTGGTAATTGCAGAGGCCTTCATGGATACATGGAAGTGTGTCACATTATTTGCTCCACCTTTGCAGTTTTTAAATCACCAAGACAAATTAAAAGACAAATGATAAACTGGGCAAACATATTTTCTGCATATGTGATAAAAGGTTAATATAGTTAATCTATTACAGAATTTACAAGTAAAAAATAAACAACAGAAAAATCAGCAGAGATGAAAGAGCAACGCATTGAAGAGCACAAGTGACCATTAAGCATGTTCACCTCACTAGTTATCAGAAAGATGCTATTTTTGCTTATCAGATTGGCAAATATTTGAAAGAACCACTAATTGTTGAAGAGGGTATCAGGAAACAGGGATTTTGATGGGACTATAAATTGAAACTACCTTTCTGATTGGCATTTGGGGGCAATATCTATAAAAACCTATTACTTGGCAATTCTCTATGTAGAATTTATTCTTAGGAAAAAATTAAGATGGGATTCAAAGATGTATCTTTAAATATGTTTGCTTCTGTATCTGCAGAAGGTTGTAAAACTGGAAGTGATCCAAACGCCCAACAATGAAAGGGAATAAGTAAATCATGGTCTCCTCCTTATAATAAAATATTATCCTTATAATATAATATTAAAATATTATCCAGCAATTGGAAGTGATGGCAAAATATTTATAGATGCAGGAAGATAATAATATAGTATTAAGTATAGAAACCAAATGTGTGTACGAACAAGGCAGAAACCAACACAATGCTGGAGGCTGCAGGGTCTTGGAGATCACTTAATCCCTAATCTCACTCCATAGATAAAGAATCCTGGGCAGAAATGGTCTGCTTAATGTCAGTTGGGACGCTAGTTTCTTCCTCCACCTCTCAACCTCCTCCTGGCCATGAGGGTGATAACAGCAACAACTGCTGCTATTCACTGGGTGCTCAGCGCCAGGCCTGCATCTTATTTACTCCTTATAATCCCACCCAAAGAGAGAAAGAAGCTGAAGATACAGGGAGGGAGAGGATAATCAATAACACCAGGCCTCTGAGAAGCTGTATGGATGGGAACTAGGTGAGTATGCAGGCTCCACAAAAAGGAAGTGCCCTTCGAATGGCTTCTACTTTGGGAAGCTGAAGATGTAACTGAGAGTGACTGAGGATCTCTGGGGTCAAGGGTTTGAAAAATACAGAGAATGTTTCAAACAGCTACTGTTGAGAACAGACAAAAGAACTAACCAGGGAAACAGAAAGACCACCAGCTGCTACTGAGGGCTCCACTGAGGGAGGAGCTGGACATTACAGTGGCATAAATCTGACCATGACATGATTTTCACCAGCATCACTCTCAGCCTGGATGTAAAAATGGAGAAAGGAGAAGTGAATAAGACAGAAATCATGACTCAGGATAGAAAGGACTAAGAAATTAGAAAAAGCAAATGCACTTTATCCCTAAAATTTGTGAAATTGTAGAGAGAATAATCAGGTTCAGATGGATACAGTCTGACTTAATCAGATGCATTAAAATATATGCTTAGGTTCAAAAACCAATAAAAAGTCTACATACTACTGTTCCAAAGAAAAGGAGACAGGAGGTCTTCAACCAAAAAGACCTAGATGTTCTTTGTTATTTTAAAGATTACAGGGATCTTAGTTCTGAAAGAAAATGCTTTAAGAACCCTTTTAGTCCTAAGATTTTAAAATTCTATAATCAGATTTTAAGATGAACAACACTTTTAAATGACTGTTTTTCCATCCAGGTATGTGGTCTGGGATTCCACCCGAACGCATGCTTTCTGTAAACGGATAAGAAGCTCTTTGTGGGATGCTGAAATTTCTTGTCTCTGTCAACTCTTGCTTCTCTCTAGACCGGACAAAATAAATGTTGTCCCTGCCATTTCGAAGGGTTGCCACCAAGTCCTCAGCCACTACTCCCACCCCATGACTGGGCGCCCTGAGGGGAATTCAGGATGGAGAAAAACAGAATACTGGCTCTAAACAGTTAAGGTACATATCAATGAATAATTTCAATGAGCTCAGATTCTTGCATCTTCCCACACATAGAAAAGCACTAAAATCATTAACTTGAGATGTCTGGTTTTTGTGATTAGCAGTAATTTTTTGATGTTTGACTACATTTTTTCCAGCATAAACCCCTATAAATCCTGGCTCCTCCCTCTTTGGAACAGTTTCTCAGAACTATCTGAGAGGCTGTATCCCAGGCTACTGTCCTCAGTAAGAACCTGAATAAAACATAATTCTCAACTCTTAGGTTGTGAGGGTTTTTTTTTGTTTTTCAGTCAATACTAGCTTTTCCTGCAGTAGGAGAAAGAAACTGGTCTCTTTGGGAATACTTCAGAAGATAGGAAGGAAACTGACATGTAGGAAGTTGTAGAAAGTTATCTGAATCCAGGCAAATTTTCAGAAAATGAGAATGATTAAGTTCTATGTGGCACAAGTTACTCTGAATGAACTGCTTTCTCTTCTCTGCACTGTCCTGAAAATTAGTGTGCTTTTTATCTGTCAACACTGAAATTAATTCCTCCATGGCACTGATGCTTTTTGTTCCTGAATTCAACAGAAATTTTGTTTTCAAACTAGTAAAATAAAAAAACTACTATGTTTTATATATGTTAACAGCTTATATACTAATAATTAAAAGCAAAATTTGAAAGTAAATTGAAAAGCACTATTTATAATCTGAAAAAGTAACTGTAAACATTTAAAAAAGAGACCAAATTTTTAAAATAAATGTTAACAGAGTATCTTTTTTTTTTTAAAGTATTTATTTTCACCAAAACTTTTTTTTTCCCCTCTTCCCTTTTTCCTACCAAGTTCCCTCTCCAGCAAATTAATGTATAATCAGAAAAAAAGTTTGTTTCCTGCTATGGTTTTAGTTATTTCTAGAAAAATTATTTTCCTAAGCCTGAGACTCTACATATTTAGCTACAGAGGGAAAAAAATCATAAAAGGAAGCCTAGAATACAGCAGCCAACTCTAAAGATTTAAAGAACCATTTTACATGGCACCAGATAATAGAACTTAGAGCAATGCAGTCAGCTTTTTCTATAAGGTATGGAATCAAATTTTTTGCTATACTTAAAAAACAGAGGGAAAAAATCCTGAGCGTTTAAAAGCTGGAAATGTTTCTGAAAACTTAAGTTAAAAACAAAAAAAACTCACTACTATGAACAGGTATTAATTTTTGGGTTTGCATACCTTTGGTTACATTTGGAGTTATGGTGGTATTTTTGATTTCAGGAGTGGCAGTCGTTTGCTCTGTGTGTGCAGGAAATTCATTGCTACTTCGAGGTTGTAGTGGTTGAGTAAATTTGGGGGCACGACCTTGAAAAAAGTTTAAAAAACTTTTTATTCTTTAATCTATACCAGCTTGATTAAAATAGTTACTTTATAATGCTTTTAATATGTTTATGGAAAATTATACCACAAATCCAGGGAACATCAAATTCTCACATTTAAAGTAGGCATACCTTTGGCTATTTTTGGAGGGGCTGTAGTGTTTTTGAGGTCACTGCTGCTCCGAGGAGGTGGAGGCTGAGTAAGTTTTGGAGGACGACCTTGAAAAATGGTTTAGAAAAGTTTATACATTTTGCTTATAAAAATCATAGTTAAATATAGTAATTTTAAATGTCTTTAACATTTCCCAGAGTATTTAATTCTGCACAGTAATTTTAAATCTCAGAGAGAAATACGTCAGAAGGATAAATATACTCTGCATGAAATGCACAAATATATTGGGATTTCTGAGTTTTTAAATAATTAAATTGTCCGAAAAGAATCTTCTTAGGAAGGAGAATAACAGGGAGTCAGATGATGTTGAATGATAAAGCTATAAAAATGTCGTCACAGTATAATATACTACTCATTCAATTCATTTAATAAATACTTATGGAGGGCCCACTATGTGTCAGGCACTATGGTAGTTTGGGGGTATATAACAGTAGACAAAGTATTAAAATATTATATAATTTTGAAGGAAGTTATTCCCATTTTTAATTGATTCAAAGTAAAAGGCACTTAGGCTAAGGTGACTTACAATCATCAGTGCTTATATGATACAAATATTCTACTACATGAGACCTGATTAAAAATTATTAAGGTTGAGACTACATTTGGAAAGCAATCCCATTGCATTATCTCATCAGTGACATCCTCTTTTTCTTCTTCCACTTGTCATTTTGGAAACCAGTTTGATATCTAATATGATATTTAATAGGGATAACTATTTCTTTTTAAAAATCCCTTTAAGAACATACTGTAGAGTATAAACACTTACATTATTATTAATTAATTTCTCGGAGAACAGCATAGTCATTTTTAATTAATTCAGTGAAAAACACATGTCTTAAACATACTGTTGCTTTACCTTTAGGAATAAACTGACATCCAAGCAGTTCCACTTTCATGGCAATTTTCTGCTGCCATTGGGTAGGATTCACTCTAATAAAACGTGCAATAATTGGTGGCAAAAAGTTATTACGCACATCCTGGTGATAATCTTTGTTTCCTTGAAATATCTTCAAAAAACAACAAAAATTGGTACTTTACATCAACAGAGGCCAGGGCTAAACTGCTCCACTGAAACATGTTTTTGGTTTTTGCTCTGGGCCTTAAATGAGCCCTGCAAATGTGACATTAAGCATTAATTTCTAAGAAAATAAATTAATCATAATTTGGTAAAACTATTAAGAAGCTGCACACTCTTCATAAAATTTCATAGGAGGAAAATACTGAATATAGAAATGATTTTAAGATGACTTAAACATAACAGAAGTTCTAACTTGGCAATTTGGGAAGAAGGTTTCGATTGCAGTGCACAGTATCTTGTATTAATAAATTAGTAACTCTAGTCCTGTGGAATTACCAACTACTTAAATATATTAATTTTATTTTCAAAGTAAAGCATAATTGAACATTTGAGGTCTTAGAGGAAATGCTGTACTATGTACTTTTCATAATTTTTCTCTCAATAAGTAGACTGAAAGTGAATATACACTAACAAACACATAACAGATACATAGCTCCGCCTACTGGAGAAACTATATAAACACAGTTCCCATATCATACATTTTCATTTCCTGCTATTTGAACCAGAAAAGTGACGCTGCCCACTGCCCAATTTAATAATCATAACTAAATAGCCACAAATGCATCACATGAATAATCCTTAGGTAAAAATACAATTTCAGGTGATTATTTCATTCCCTCAACTATTTCAAGCAAATAATAATAGTATCTCACACTGGAACAGCTCTTAATTATTTACAAAGCATCTTCATATAATTAACTCAGATGTTCTTCATGACAAGCCTACAGAATAGGCAGAACCCAGAACACTGCAGTTTATACAATGTAAGTGGACTACATAGCCAGTCAGTTTACAGCAGTGATTTGAATCTGTGTCTTCTGACTTAACCATAGGGCTCCACTGAGCAAAAAAGAGCCCTCCTCGTTCCTTCAGGCCAAATTACCTAGGCAGTTTCTAAAGACCATAAATAAACAGATACCTGTCTAAAATCCAAGTGGTTTTTTGTCAGTTAATGTGAGAACAAGTAAATGTTTAACTCCTCAATCAAGTTATTTCCAAATATTATACCTATTTTCCTCCTGGCTGATTCAAATGGCATTCGACTATAAACTCTAAGATGATTTAATATCCTTCTTTTTTTATTAAAAAAAATTTTTTTTTTTTTGAGGTACGGCCTCTCACTGCTGTGGCCTCTCCCGTTGCGGAGCACAGGCTCCGGACACGCAGGCTCAGCGGCCATGGCCCACGGGCCCAGCCACTTCGCGGCACGCGGGATCCTCCCAGACCAGGGCACAAACCCGTGTCCCTCGCATCGGCAGGCGGACCCCCAACCACTGCACCAGCAGCGAAGCCCCAATATCCTTCATTTTAAAAGAGGTTTGAAGTTACAATAATCTCTGAACTAGTAAGCTTCCATTATTTCCTCAGATATTACTCTCAAGTAAAATGAAGCCAATTCCTTGCAGTCTATTATATTAGTGGAACAGGAACAATAACTAAACATCATCATCTTAGGACATAAAAACTAACCCTGAAATTTTACTCCATACTGCCATCTCATCTTCATAAAAAACTTAAAGGAAAAAGATTTCATAAAAACTAAGTAAAAAGGATTTGCGTTTAATGTATGAGCATTTATTATGACCCCCCGTGTAATGTGGAGGTTTACAAGGTGCCACGAGGGTGAAATGGAAATGGAAGTCAAAGTTTTCACCCTCAAGGAACTTACATTTTATTGGATATTATCAAACACAAAAATGGCATACTATTAAAAAGCAATATATTATGAAAACAACTTGTATATACATTCCCATGTTCTGAAAACAAAACCAAAAGCAGTCTGAATCTTTGTGTATGTGCTCATGCATGTGTGAGTGCTTAGAAAGGGTATGAAAATGAATATATCAATTACCCCTGAGTTGGGAGTAGATGAGAGGGCCGATGGACAAACATAAGTGAGGCAAAAAAGACTGTTATTTCATATAATTCAATGTAAGGACTTCCACTTCTACCCACGACAGACTAACAGGGACTCGATTTATCCTTCTGCCTTAAAGATCTGTAAAATCAGATAAAATATATGAAACAATGGTTTTCAGAGGCTGGACAACACGCAGCATAGGGCAATACTCCCCGAGTGGAGGATAACAAATGAAGTGAGCCCTTCTATTGCACCAGTATTGCCTGGAAAGCGTGGTGGTCTCACTGAATTGAGGGAGAGCTCAGAGATGGAGAGGCTAAGGCAGCTAGAATTTGCAGGGCAGAGTGTGGGAGAGACAAGAATTACAGAGACTTCTGGGGTCTGTTGGGGTTTCCCCTTACACCTTTAACTAAACTATCTGCGGATGGAAAAAAACTACTAGAAAGGAGCAGGAGAACAATTCTCAGGGCCATACAGGGCTGGGCCAGCTTATGTTGCCAACAGAGAGTGGAGAAATCTCATTTACGTGGGACATTGGATCGAGTTCTTAGAACAGTATTGTCTCAGTAGTGGGGAAAAATGAGAACTAAAACTGCTCAGGTGCTGCCTAACAAACCTAAAATGTAAGCTTTGAAAAGATCACATGATTTCCAAGGAACCTAACTGCATCCCAGAATAAAGCTCAAAAATATTTAAAGGAGTAATAATAAAAAAAAGAAATCGAACACCAAGCAATATGAAGTTGACAATGTCTGGTAACCAATCAAAAATTACCAGGCATGTAAAATAGGACCCATAATATCTAACAATATATAAAGACCCAGATATGACATGTTAGTAAATAGTATTAGTAGACAAGGGCATTAAAAGGGTTATTACATACTCCATATGTTTTAGAGGTAAAGAAAGGCATGAGCATGTTAAGGAGAGACATGGAAGAAATTTTAAAAGCCAAAAACTGAATATCTAGAAGTGAAAAATACAATGTTGGAGATAAAATACACCAGATAGGATTAATAGCAGATCAGACACTGAAGAGGAATAGATTAGTGAACTTAAAGATAAAACTGCAAATTTTCCAAACTGGAACATGGAAAGAAAGAGACTGGAAAAAAATAAACAGAGCATCAGTGAACTGATACATCTTCAAGATTCATAATCTTCACGTAGTTAGAATTGAGGAGGCAACATATTCAAGAAAAAAGGGCCTATAATTTTCCAAATCTGATAGAAATTATAACCCACAGATCCAAGAAGCTCAAAGAAATCCAAGCAGAAGAAACATGAAAACAACTACACAAAGGTACATCATAATCAAAATGCTTAAAATAAATTCTTGCTGAAAACAATGCAGACTAGAAAGCAACGGACCAGCATATTTAAAGTATTGAAAGAAAAAACTGTCAACCTAGTATTCTACACCCAGTGAAATTATCTTTCAAAAAGGAAGCCGAAAAAAGTTTTTCAGAAATATAATTCAGTGTTGTTAGATGTTTTTATAATATAAGCATGGATAATACTTATAATTTCAAAAAATTAACTATATTCTACAAGTATAACAAATATTATTGTACAAATAAATATGGATGTGCTAATAGTAAAAAGTAAGTTTGGGGGCATTAGGCAGAAGTAAGTTAGATTCAGAGACAATATTTTTATCTGCTTCAAGGGGTGGAGGCTCACCAAAGATTGAAGTTCATGTGATATCAAGCAGAAGAGAGGAAAGAAGGCCTTGAGTAACAGCTGAAGAGTTTAGATCCATATGAAAGATTAAAGGGAATCCCTGGAGTTTTTTGAACAGAGAGATGAGAAAAGTGGCAAGTGAAAATATATTAGCATATCACGTATATGATAGAGAACTGATAGTATCATAAAACTGAAACAAAACTCACAGGGAGGTTTCATTGAAAAAATGTGCTCATAATTTCAATTCTAGATGAGAGGCATCCACCTTCCTTGGGGACAGGGACCCCTTGTGGTGGGTGGATCAAGGTCCAGGAGCCCAGGTGAAAGTAACAAACCTCTAGTTGACAGCCACCTCTACCTACTTGCTCTCTACCCCTAAGCATTGTCATTTTTTGCTAACTAAAACAACAGTTCATTATTACCACAGAAGTTAAGGAAATAAAGTTGTTTTCTACGACAAAAGTTGGTGAGGTGATCTTGACGTGACCTTTCTATAATATCCTACAATTTAATGCCCTTCTACCGTTAGCTCCTTTGTCCCCACCCCCGCTGGCCTAGAGTAGAAATCCAGGAACAAGTTAGGCTCTCCATCATTCTGTGGATTGATAAGAAAAGCTTTTTAAGGACAAGAGAAATTAAAGTTCCTTTTTATTATTTCTTAATGAATTATTTAAACAAGTGAATTAAAATGCACTGGAAAAAAAAATCAGGGAAGTACTTACCCTTACAATCATCAAAAGGGACCTAGAAGCACTGAGAATTTCCTAACCACAGGTAGAAGGGTAAGGCCAATAACTAACACTACCTAAAATAACCAGAAGAGGGCAGAGTAAGACCAAATGATATTTAATTTTTATATCACACAGGAAGAGCTTCTGTGGCTTTTGGCAAAGGCCGCCTATCCCCCCATCCCCCTTTTTAATGTTCTTTAAAAATACTCTGGTAATCATTTTACCTTATCCTGCTCCACACCAGGCTCTCTGTACACAGTCCATCTCTGCCCATCATCACTGTACAGAATTCTGTAGGCTGACACATAATAATTGTGCTCCACCATGGTGGAGCCGGTGGTTACAATGCCTGGGAATGGAGAGGTCCTTTCGTTAGTGCTCACGGTCTGATCTTTGAAGTTTGTTCTTCACTGAAGCATTAACATCTAAAATGTACTGCTGAAACATTTTTGTCTCTGGCACATTACCATATCTAAGTACACGGTTTCATCCTAATGGTAACTAAATCCTTGGCTTTGCTCCCTTGTAGAGACAAGAAGAATGATGGGCACAGGTAAGGAAAGGACTATTGTATTTTGGCAGCTTGTGTTCACGACACTGCAAAATATAGTTCACCTACTGAGAAAGAATGACTTCCTGGGAATGAATAGATTAAAGATTACTGGTATTATTTTTAGAACCAAAGCAAAATAAATCTTTAACAAAATTATCTACACCAATCCTAACCAATTATTCTGACCATTTGTTAAGTTGCTCTAAATAATTAAATTTATACTTGGCACATATGGAATATTACTTGTAGCACTTAAAATGGACTCCTTGAACACAAATTTCTCTTAATGACTATAGGAGATGGTTATTTCAGATGTCGCAAGATCCCTTTACTGAAACACAACCTTAAAAGAATCTCTTTACAATGAAAAGAAACGCTAGTAAGAATCAAATACCAACTCCTCTCCTTTGCCATGCCTTATAAAACCAACTTCGGTCATATTAACACCAGTACACTAAACTTAAAACTATATAATTAAATTTGCAGTGACCTAATTTTCTATGAAATTCTTAGATGTCACCAGGTTTCCAAATGAAATTAGGATTATAAATCATCTAGAAAATTATGTCTCTTAACCTGTGATCTTCTTTTCCTTATTCAGATCTATTTGCAACCACTGATATTCATCAGTGGCAAAAGCAGCCCAAGGAGGTCCAGGTTTTTTCAGCCTGGCCTTTTCGGGTTTCCAGCTGTTCTCTTGCCCTGTGTGGTCTGTCCACTCCAGCACAGATGATGCCGTTATTTGAGCGTCGGCAATCACGCCAGATTCCATGCCCAGTGTTCCATAGCAACCTGAAACAAAGAAGAAAGTAATTTGGTTTCCAGATATAAACTCAAAAATCTCTAAACACTTGCTCATTGGAAACTCTAATTGTTCCTTTAATTAACATACGCTATGCTGACAATATACTGTACTAGAGGGTTTCAAAAGTATGCAAATGTTTCTTGGGTCTATGTCTTCCTGTCTCATCAGAGAACATACAGACGTTTTTATTCACAGCAGTAATCACTAGCTTAATGGCAACACATTACCCTCTCCCTGGGATACTCTCCCCAGAGGGCAACTCGCTCCCTTACCTCCTCCAGGTGTTTGCTCAGATGTCACATTCTCCATGAGGCCTGCCCCAACCCACATTAAACTTCGAACCTGTCCCTTCTGAACTGCCTGTCCTCTTTCCTTGCCTTATTTTCTACATCTTTTATAATATTGTAAACAGGACGTTATAAACATTCATTTACTTATCCGCTGTTTATTGTCAATCTCTCACTTCCAGAATGTATGCTCCAGGAAAGCACAATTTTGTTTATTCTGCTCACTTTTGTTTCACTAGCACCAGAACAGTGCCTGACAAATGAAAAAAGGCACTCAATATTTTCTGTTGATTGAGTTAATTACTTCAGACATATTCAAAATTCCCTTTTTCTAAGGTAACTTCCATGCTTACATGATCATTTCCCTATTAATATAAAACCTCCAGTTTATTCCATTCATTAAATTATTAAGCACCTATTTTACCTCATAGAGTTATTCGTGATAACTAAATGAGAAAGTGCAAAAAAACCCCAAAACCCAAAACCCAACCTAGCAATTGGCAAAGTGCCTGATGTACAGTGTTCAAAAAATATTGGCTATTATACAAATTATGATAAGTTATAAAGTCCATGAGAGGCTTACCACTTGTCTTAAATGTAAAAAGACTTGTAGATAAGTGTCCCCTGAAAGAGAGAAAGACTTTTTTGGTGACACTCATATAACCACATGATTTCCTCATATTTGTGTTAGCAAAGCTTTCTTTTGTTTTTATTTCACTAAGAACGGTCTATGGCTATATATTAGACAGCATAATCAATCTTCTCTACAAGTATCTAGTGCCTAGTTTCATACATGATTATGCAAGTGCATCCATGCAACCTTCAATATGTACTTTTTCATGAAATAAATTGAATCCTAAAGTGTTTCTGTGGCAATTGCTTTTTGGGAATATATAATGAAAAGTGTAATTCTCATAGAAAGAGGCTCAAGCTTCCTGGGGCAAACAGAAGAAAAGCTGGCTACTACTAAGAGAGACTGCATTTGTTACAGGAAATCAATGTTATCTAAGAAAAAGTTTCAGAGTTACAATGTAGCACTGCATTTGAATTTCAAAGTAACTGGCAGAATAGGAGCTTGGGGAGAGTGGAGGGGTGGGATTATTAGTTATTAGTTCACCATATGGCAGGTCAAAGGGCCCTAAGGAACTTGGAGGGATAAAATCATCAGTGTATGCTCCTGCCTTTAGCACAACGCTCAAACCATCACAAGTGGATGCAACCTGTCCGTTTTTTTAAATATGAAAGAGAGAACTCATGAAAAAAAATTCTTTCTAAAGGTATAACAGTGGAAAGGAATGAAACGATCTGCATAAAATCATCCAGAAGAAACCACAGGAAGGAAAGGTAGCCGACTACAGAGCAGGGATGAGCAAATGACAGCCCATGCATGGCCTGTTTTGTATGGCCAGAAAGCTTAGAACAGTTTTTACATAGTTAAAAAAAGTTGTAAATAAAACAAAAAAGAATGAGTGACAGACATGTGGCCCATAAAGTCTGAAATATTTGTTAGCTGGCTCTCTACAGAAAAAGTTTGCTGCCTCCTGCTTTATACTGTCTTGAGTATGGATCACACTCTTGCCTTCTGAATGAAACTGGCCTAGGACCTGAAGAGAAGCTGGCTTCAATTACGCTTATTGTCTGCAGGACCGAGCATGTCTAAGATGCAAGATTTACAAACAGACCACTCGTACTACACTTCTATTCAATGTTTCAATTTCTCCTGCTTTTGATGCCTAGTCTATGTTTTGTAATACAGTAGATCATAAATACCATGAAAATACATTCTTAAAATATTCTCTTGGGATGAGAGGGATTCATTATACTATCTCTGATTTATGTCAAAATTTGATTTATATTCAAAGAGTTTCAATTATCCTAATCTATCATGGGCCACACAGGCTATAAAGAACAGAGTAGTTAGTTATGCCTTCTGATCTTTAAAATGAAGTAAGGATTTGGCAATATACTTCTAGACTCACTCTGGGCTCTTTCAACACTTAGAAAAGAAGAAACAAATCACTCTTCCAAATGACTACCGACCTTTCTGACAGAGAACAAGCCAAGATAGCAAGACCTTGCCTGCGCTCGTCAATACACTCAGATATCGAGCACACAAAGGTTATTTCATGAACACCATCAACGTTTGTCCTTATCACACAAAGGTTATTTCATGAACACCATCAACAGTGATGCTGCTCAGGTCTAACTCAACCCTATCCCACCCCGTGCAACACGCTTATTATAAACAGCATATATACTTACACCACAGACGTCACGTTGTTAGCCAAAGAACTTTCATAGTACGGGATGCCTTTACTAATTACGACACTAATCCGGCCACCCAAAATGTTTGACACTACGCCTGCATGCACACCAGCCATGCACAATGGTGAGGACTTCAGGGAGGAAAGATAAAAGATTAGTTTTAAATTTTCTTTTGATAATTCATAAACAAGATACTTATATTTCTTCCTCTAGAAATTAATTGATCTGGGCAGTTTTCTTAATAAACATGGGATAGATTATCGATGATACAACACAGAACAGATTTTTAGCAGAAGAAAAACAACAAAATGTTACATATTACTAAAAAGAAGTAATTCCTAGAAAATAAAAATCAAGATAAAGATATACAATAGATTACACATCTATCTATGAAGGAGTTTAAAAAATGAAGTTTTATCATCACTTTAACATAAGTCTATATCCAACTCACATCTCTATATCCATGAGGGATTGTTCCAGATATCTCAGCAAAAGGAAGCAGACAACCAGCTGGGCAGTACTTGCTGTGAAATAAAAACAAGTTAAAGGGTATATAGTGCTGTACTTTCTGGGGAAAAAGACCAAAAAATGTCACTTACCCAGTTTTCAGTTCAATGTAAATACCATAATCTCACCACTCTGAGAGAACCACCACTTCTAAAAAGCCCTTAAGATTTTCTTCCATCCATTTACACATCTTCACATACATATATACAAAAATTATTTCATATTCTATATACTGCTTTATTTTGCTTCATAATGAATGGCAGACATATTTCTACTGTAAGAGCTATTCATAATATTTAATAGCTACATTTGACTTTGTGGATGAACCTCAATTTATTTCACCAACTCTCTATTGATCAAATTTAAGTCGATTTTTAAAAAATGTTTGGCATTCATTTGTTTACTCACTCACTCATCCACCTACCCACTTAACACGTTTACATGAATGTCTATTACATTGTCTGTTAAGTGCTGGGCTGTGCTAGGTACCGCGTTTACAAAGGTCAACCAAGCAAATATGGTGCCATCCTCACTGGGTTTACATTCCCGTGGTGGGAGAGAACATTAAATGGATACTTTAATTAGATTATGATTATGCTACAAAGAAAAGGTACTCTATGAAATAACCGGGAGGAATCTAACTTAATAAAAGTAATACAAACATTCAGCAAACTTACTATGTCCCAGGCAACATTCTAAGTATACTTCGAGTCATCCACATAAGAACCCTACATGGTAGGTATTATTATCCTCATTTTACAGATGAGGAAACTGATAAGCTGTGTGCCCAGGTCACACAGTTGTGTCGTGGTAGATGGGCTCCAGAGTTTGTGTTCATATGCAGGGCTCTGTACTGCCTCGGTCAGTGGACGGGGCTCTGAGGAAGGGAAGCCTCAGCAGAGAACCACCGGCTGTTACTGGAACAGTGCAGGGATGTGTACCACAACCAGAAGGAAAAGCATGTCCCTGAGGCAGGATGGCCTGTGTGTGTCTGGAACCGAGGACAACCAGTGCAGGTAGAGTGCGGTGAGAAGGGTAAAGTTAGTCTGAGAGAAGCTTGGAACAGGGGACAGGGGTCAGATCATGCAGAAGCCAGGGGGGCTGTGGTGAGGAGTCTTGGAGTATATTTCTAAGTAAAAAGAGGAAGTCAACAAAGGATTTTGATGGTCTATACATATAATCTGATTTTTATTTTTTTAAAAAAGTTATTCTGGCTCCTGGAAAGAAAAGAGACTGTAAGGACCATGAGTGGAGGATAGGACACTGTTAGGCAGTCCAGGCGAGAAAGGACAGCAGCTTGCGTGTGGGTGGTGACGACGGAGTTGGAGAGTGGAGGGTCCAAGACAGCTGATCCTCTGGCAGGGTCGTGTGACATACACCGATAACAGGGTTACCTCTGCTGACCACAACCCCCCCACGAGGGCTGAAGATCCCCACCAGCCCACAGGGAGAGAACCATTCCTGAAGACAAAATGAAGGCTCTTTGGGGAGCAGTAGCAAGTTGGGGGAGGTGAGTGAGATGGGTCTTCAAAGATGAGAATGAATTTGCTAAACAGAGAAGAATAAAGTGATTCCAGACAAAAGTTCTGAGAGCTCAGAGCAGTATAAATAATCCAGGGACATTTCAACCTGAGTATGTTAACGTGAGACTAGAAAAATGGCCCAAAGACTACTTGTGAAGGACCCTGAAAACCAGGCTAAGGAATAGGGATGGCACTTTGTCATAATAAGTAGCTCCTGAAGATTTCAAAGCAGGGGAGTGATCGAATACAGATTTTAGAAGATAACTTGGCAGAATGTGAATGGCAGAAAAAAGCCAGCAAAGGTTAGAAAAGGGAAACCAATTACAAGTTAATCCTAGTCCAAGCAAGAGACAAGGGTGTAAAGCAGGGAAATGGTAGTATTAATAAAAATGCCACCTGGGTAAGAACAGTGAGGAATTCCCTAACAGCCTAAACCATCCTGTTACTTCTTTTTGAGCGAAGATAAATGGCTCTTCTACCTTTATTAGGAGTTTTGACAGATTTTGAAGAGTGACTAGTCCTACTTTTAAAGTATATCCAAATTATACTTCCATTGTGGAGAAGATTCAAATGCTAAAAGTTAAGGCAAAATTTAAACATGGCAACTCAATGGTTTTACATAAGCTCTGGTTTACTGATGTCTCAGAACAATGATTATGAGTCACACCATGTACATTAATCTTAAGTACATAAGATGAGGATGAAGTAGATGAAGAGTAACATTTAAGGAAAAAAAAGTCACAAATATGGTCATACCTGAACTCAGGTTCCAAAAAACTGGATGCAGTGTCTAAACAAGTAATTAGATCTAGAAGAACAAAAATAAAAAACTGATTCAATAATAATAGGTTTATTCTTACTGAAACACCAACTGTTTCCAAACCCAAATCATATTGTTCTAAATTTCAAAATCTTAACAGCTATCAAGGTAGTACTTTAACTTTTTATAAGCTTTTGGTAATCACAATTTCTTTGATTTTAAGTATCTGGACTTCTGGGGCTATGTCTGCCCAATATTGAATACACCACATCGCCTCACAGAATCACGTATCATACACATGGACAGTACACAGATAAGTATAATTTATAGCCCTGAAGTAGCTTCTATAAAATATATTGATAGCTTCTGAAGCAAATATTTCTTGTTACTATATGACTAAAAATGATCCTTTGCTGGTTACGCATGAGGAAAACAATAACAAATGAAAGGTGAGTTAATTCTGTGGCTCTAACTAACTGCAACTCAAAATCTGGTCCACGAGTAGGACCAGCAGTGGCAGCATCTTCTGGGAAGTTACTAGAAATTCAAAATTTGTTTGAACACCATCTAGACCTACAGCATCTCTTGGCAGTGGGGCCCAAAAAGCTATTTTAACAAGTCCTTTAATTCTAAAGCACACTCTGCATAAGACAGAACTTTAAAGTTTTAACATTTCCTATCTCAAAATCAAATCTGTGTAAGAGCTAACCTTGTCTAATTAAGACCTAGGTCACAGGCTTGTGTAAAAAGGTGGCTTCTGGTTCAAACATTTCAGTGGTTTCCTTCTGCTCTTAGGACAAAGGGCAAAGTCTTCAACATAGCCCACAAGGTCCGACCTCAGTCTGGTTTTGCTCCTGTCTTGGCCTCTTGTCATACTAGCTTTCTTCCTCTTCCTCCGTGCTCTCGGCCAGGAAGGCGCTTCCACTATCCCTTCACCTGGCTCACTCCTCTCTAGATCTCAGCTTAACTGTCGCATCCCCTCAGAAGCTGTTCCTGATCTTCGCAAGTCAAACTGTGCTAGCACACAGTAGGCACTTAGGGCTATTTGGCTTAACGAATGGATGACTATTAGATGTTCTCACAGTACCATGTGTCACATAAGAGTGATCTGTTGCAATCATTTTAGTGTTAATAAGCAACATCATTTTATGATGCCTAGCCCATGGGTAGTGTGACTGCGGCTGTCAGTCTTCACCTTTGTATTGCCAGCAGCAATCACAGCCTATGGCATAACAGGAGGTTTTCTATCAACACTTATTGAATAAATGGATGAATAAAAGTTTCTGATTGTTAGCATGTTTGGCTAAGTCCAATCATGGACTAACCTGTAGGGGGAAAACCTGGAAGAAGGTCCTAAGCCAATCACAAAGGTGAGTGATTTCACCTATAAATGCTAGACAAACACTGTGCCGAGGGTTCCCAATACACTGACAGAGATAACACCTCGCATTCTTCCCAGCACACTGAAGGTGTACAAATATTTGTTAAATCAATGGCAAGCACAGAATAACTGATTATTCTATTTTACAATTCTGAAGAAAAATTATGTGTTTATTATCCAACTGGTATGTGTCTTGAAAGAACTAGAGCATAATAACTGTTAAACTAATAGGAAAGTGGTATTTTGAGAGAGATTACATGGATGAATATCTACATAGTACAGGTACTCGAATGATGATTAAGTTAAATCTGTATTTTAGGAGTTTAAGAGGATACATGCCTGGTTAGAGGTTCACTATCACCTGGTTAACTGACTAGGAAAAGCAGACAAACTGAGTTACCTGTATTCTATAGATATTCCTGGCAATCTTTATACAGCATCAATAAGAACTGATTTTCCACTTTCCTGTTCCACCAGAAGAGTTTCCAACTTCTACGATTAGAAACTAAACTTCTAAGATTAATAGCCTGGGATGAAAAGGTACCTGTGTGGTCCAACATGGCATTCAAGCCATAAGAAGACTGCCAGCTGGCCCTATTACCTTCAGGCTACATGCCAGAGTCCTAGTCAACTATGGATATACTTGATTAGAAGAGGGCTTTATTATAATAAAGCCCATGCAGTGCTGAAACTCCAGATTTTGCACAAATGTATGCAATTCACTTGACCTTGCTCTCAAATTCCATGGGGGCTCAAAACAGCTCCCTAAGAGGAAAATATGAACTCAAAATGGAAAGCTATTAAGGAGAGCCAAGAAGACAAAAGAAAAAGAAAGAAAGTCACAATTAGAGATTTTGACCTTTACAACTCCATGAAGGCAAAGAAAACATCAATTAAGCAGGGAATTGAGAAACTTTAAAATGTTTCTTTCTAGAAAGCTTCTCCCAAGTAAACAGCCTTCCAGAAAATCACTATTACTAATAAGGCGCCCAGTTAATAAGAACACAGCCTAGGCAAGATGAATGCAACTCAAAGGGAACCATCTGACTCAAACTTCTCACAGCAATGTACAAGAAGTTATCATAATGAATGGAATAGAACTGAGATTCCAGAAATAAATCCTGAAATTTACAGTCATTGATTTCAACAAGGGTGCCAAGACAATTTAATGGGGGTAAAAATAGTCTTTTTAACAAATGATGCTGGGACAACTGTATATCCACATGCAAAAGAAAGAAACCAAATCCCTACCTCAGATCATATATAAAAGTTAACTCAAGGTGGATCTAAATTCAAGAGCTAAAACTATAAAACACTTAGAAGAAAATATAGGTATAAATCTTGGCTTTGGATTAAGCAATAGTTTCTTAGATATGACACCAAAAGCATAAGCAAATACATAAAAACACATAAACTGATTTCATCAAAATTTAAAATTGCTGTGCTTCAAAGAATACTATTATGAAAGAGAAAGATAAGCCAAAGAATGACAGAAAATATTTGCAAAGCATATAGCTGATAAGGATCTAGTATTCAGAATACATAAGAAATTATTACAACTAGACATTAAAAAGACAAATAACCCAATTTTTAAAAAAAAAATTTTATTTATGTATTTGGCTGTGCCAGATCTTTAGTTGTGGCATGTGGGATCTAGTTCCCTGACCAGGGATCGAACCCAGGCCCCCTGCGTTGGGAGCTCGGGAGTCTTAACCACTGGACCACCGGGAAAGTCCCTAACCCAATTTTAAAAGGAGCAAAGGATCTGAACAGACAGTTCTCCAATGAAGATATACAAATGGCTAATAAGCACATGGAAAGATACTCAACATGAATAAGTATCAGGGAAATAATAATAAAAATTACAGTGAGGGCCTCCCTGGTGGCGCAGTGGTTGAGAGTCCACCTGCCGATGCAGGGGATACGGGTTCGTGCCCCGGTCCAGGAGGATCCCATATGCCGCGGAGCGGCTGGGCCCGTGAGCCATGGCCGCTGAGCCTGCGCATCCGGAGCCTGTGCTCCGCAACGGGAGAGGCCACAACAGTGAGAGGCCCGCATACCGCAAAAAAAAAAAAAAAAATTACAGTGAGATACCACTTTATACCCACTAGGATGACTAGAATCAAAAAAACAGATAACAAGTGTTGGCAAGGATGTGGAGAAACTGGAACCCTCATATATTGCTAGTGGAATTGTGAAATGGTGCAACTGCTTTGGAAAATGGTCTGTCAGTGCCTTAAAAGGGTAAATACAGAGGTACCATATGACCCAGCAATTCCACTACCAGGTATATACCCATGAAAATTTAAAACATGTGTCCATACAACACGTGTACACAAATGTTCATCAACTGATGAATGGGTAAACAAAATGTGAAAGAAGTGGTATATTCATAAGATGAAATATTACCTGGCCATAAAAAATAAATGCTCATACATGCTACAACATGGATCAACTTTGAAAACATGCTAAGTGAAAGAAGCCAGGCACAAAATAGCACATATTACATGATTTCATTTATATGAAATATCCAGAATAGGCAAAACTAGAGAGATAAAAGTAGATCAGTGGTAACCTAGGACTGGAGGGGGTTAAAGATTAGCGAATGGGGAGTGATTATTACTTGATTATTACTGACTTCAGGGTTTCTTTTGTGGTGATGAAAACGGTCTAAAATTGACTGTGGTGATGACTGCACAACCCTGAATATACTGAAAATCAATGAACTGTATATTTTAAGTAGATGAATTGTACGGTATGCGAATTATCTCAATAAAACTATTATTAAAATCTTAAAAACAAGAAAGAAAAAGAAGCTATCATAGAAGTAGTAATAATTTCCTTTCATATACAGCACATTTGCATTGATGGATGAAATAAGCTTAGTAAAAGACAGAGCCAGGATTGGCAGTTTGTTTATTTATTCATTTGTTCATGCATTCAACAAGTTTTTAATAACTATGTATTATGATTAGGTGTTCTTCTAGGTGCTATAGATGGAGCAAAGAACAATCAGACAAAAACCCCTGCATATATGAAGTGTACCTCCTGTGGGGGTAAGAAAAAATAGACAATGTAAATAAGAAAAATATATAGTGTATTAGTCGGTAATAAATACGCTAGAAAAATAAAGGAAGGAAGTTAGGGAAAGTTAAGGGGTTGCAATTTTAAGTAGAGTGGTCAGGGTAGGCCTTACTGAGAAGGAAGCATTTGAATAAAACTCTAAAATAGGTGAGGGAGTGAGGTATCAGGTATGTGGATAACGGAGAACAGTCAAAGGGAATCACAAAGGCCCTCAGGAGGAAGCGTGCCCAGCATTGTTGAGGCCAGAGTGAACAAGGGGAAGACAAGTAAGAGATGAAGCCAAACGAGTCATGAGAAGCCATATCCTAATGGTGTCCAGGAGGTAAGGACACTGGGCAGAATGAGATGGGACCTTCAATTTAATAGGATCACACTGATCACTGGGTTGAGAGTAGACTGAAGGGGAGAAAGGGCAGAAACAAAGGTCAGGGAGGAATCTCTTGCCATAATTGAGGTAAAAGTTGATGGTAACGTGAACTAGTGTAGCAGTGGAGGCCAAGCGATGTAGTCAAATTCAGATATACGTACATATATATTCAGAGAGGTCGTTGATGGATGTGAAGTTTGAGACAAAGAGTCAAAGATAACTTGAAGGTTTCTGACCTGCGCTAGTTAAAAGTATGCATTCCACGTAAAGTGCTTAGGGCAGTGATTATAATAATAAGTACTGATAAAGTACTCACTGTCAGCTCAATTATCAAGCTGGATCCACTTTAACACGGCACACAGTACTAAAAATCAGTGATATATGTTCACAGTGAAGAGCAGTATATAATTCACTCAGTTCTCAAGTAAGAGCTTCTGCATGGGAATTATTTTTTTCTGGTAATTTTACTCCAATATTTAATACATACAAAAGAATACTTATAACATATACATTACTACACAAAACGCCAAATATACTGTGAACTTCATTTGGGTGCTCTGGACAACAGGGAATGGCAGCAGTAGTATGCAGAACGCCCTCAGGGATGCTGCTGAAGCTCACAGCACTCTATTCCCTCTTTTCCCCCGCGCGGCCCAAAGAAGAGGTGGCATCTACAGTGCACATTCTACACTAGTTTTTGCAGCACAGTCTAACCCAAAGTGAGTGTGATCATAATCCCTATAAAAAGAGCTGCTCTAACATCTGCCTTCCTTAACCTCAGAAGGCTTTAAAGAGGAGGCAGGCCTCCGTGGGGTTTTGAAGGCAGGATTATGTGACCGTGAGGAAGAGCACAAGAAAACTACAAAAACAAAGATGAGCCAATAATCAACAAGAGGATGACAGATTTCAGGGTTTTCTTAATGAAGACATCAACATCAGATTTTCTAAGACGGCTCTAACTTAGTTAGCAATATTACTATGAGGCATAATTGGTATCCTATACACAGGGTTTTATTTAAAGTACAACTAAAATTTTTTCTAATACATAATAACTGCATAGGCTTGGGAACTTCATAGTTATTCCATGAAATATTTTTTAAAACATGACACCTAATGTTAATCCACATGTAATACCATGAAAATGATAAATATTTTAGAAGTTCACGAATAATAAAAAATATCAGCATACTGGCTACTAAGAAATATTTTTGATTGACAGCAGTCTATTTCTGAGATTAAAGGATTGTGAAAGAGATTTAGATTCTCCCCCAATTAATACTCTGTTTTGTGCTCTTGAATAAATTGAAAAAAGACGCTCAGCAGTGTCAGTACCCATCACTTACAAGAGTATATCACCAACTATATTAGCTGTAGGGTATAATTTTTGTTCAGTTGAAGCCATTTACTTCTGAGGGAAGGGATGCTTGAGTGCCTTTATTTATTCTAACTCAAGGAAGCATAAAGCACTGTAACTAAGTAATTATATTTTTTTACCAGAAAGAAGAAAATACACGAAGCAAGACAATGTATACTACAAATTCTTCTCTTTTATTTGCTCTGAAATTCTTTTAAATAACAAATTCCCCAGAAACTGAAGGGACCCGAGGTCATTCTTTCCCGATTCTCACTTTGTCAGCAACCTTGCATTGTAGGTGTACAGATAGCTACTTTGTTCAAGAGCTAGAGGATGTGGGACAAGGCTCATCTTTCTGCTAAATTCTTGTGTCAATATTATTGTGTGACCTTGGGAATAATTCCTTGTTTCCACGATAGGAACCTGGCACTGATTTGTACCATGTGCAATCTAGTGAAGGGAAATTTACATATATAATAAAACATAATTTATCGTGATTCAGCATCAACTAACATTTACTAAGTGGCAGATAATTTATGTGGTATTTTACATCTAATCTCCTTTTACATACTGAGAATAGAGATTAAATCTTGTTTCTCTTAGAAATATTACAATGCCATCTATGGAAGCTGAGTCCACAGCAGGAGCTCAGGAAAAATTTTCTCAGATGAAAATAGTCAAATTTTTTTTCACAGATGATGTAGGCATGGCTCAGTTGCCTAAGCAATAAGTCAAATAGGCTACAAGCTACATATGGATAGATCAAACCCTCTCCACACCTAAATTCCTATATACTAAAAAATGAATATAAGACATATTAAAAGACATAAGACATACTGAAATAACATAAGACATGTTATATTAAAATATGAGACATTAAAAATATTAAAGATTGTAAGACACATTAAAATTCTTTTGCAACCTAGTATCGAGGACACTAATAATATCTTAGTAAGAGTAGCAGTGAATGAATTTGTCCCCCAGATAGCACAAGATAGCACAAACACATACTTAGCCCCTTAAAAGAATTGTTAACTTACTAAAAAAAAAACCCAAAACACATACAAAACACTTAAAATCATTAAGGCACTCTTGAGGTTTTCTGTCAGTCTGAAATAAACTCTGTCTCATAAAGGTGAATTGCCTCTTTGGGTTATACCACCTTAACGAATTAATTCTGTTTATAAATTTCTCTGCAAAATTGGTAACACTTTTTTCATCAGCACCTTTGTTGTACAAATTGACATCAAAATACAGATATTTTTCTGCATGTATACACACAAACACTATACATATTCATTTGTGTATAAAATAAGGACAAATCTAAAAATATGCAAGTAAACTGAGACTTCATTAATAAAATCTTACTAAATAGTTTAAAAGTTTTAAAACGTTTGCCAGACACAACAACAAAAATTAGGAACACAACAGAAAAACTAAAAATAGAAACATAGCTAAGTGTAGCACTCAAAACAGAAAGGATCCTATAAAATTACTGTACAATTAAGGTAGCAAACAATCTAAGGAATTCATACTCTATTTTCAAAACCAAAAACATTCCATGCAGGAAAAAAACAACCAGTTACAGAAATCTGGACTCTATTAGAAAGGAGTTCTCTATTCCGCCCCTATGTTTCATTTACAAGTTAATATAATCTGATGGAAGCTGGAAGAAATGGAAAATATTTGCAAAAAAAAATGTGGTTAAAGAATGCAGCAATTAAAACCTTTTATACTATCGGTGTTAAGTCTAAAAATAACCCAGCATATAGCAATAATAACCCTGTCAAATGGGAATATTTGTCAGGCTCAGCTGTTCCCAAGTCCTAAGCACATTGTCAGGAGGCAATGAATAAACAAGTGTTTATGAGTTCCAATTAGGCAGCATGTTAATACATCTACATTGGATCATTTTATTTCACATGTAATTTTAAACTAGCTCCTGTTTTTCCTAAAAAAAATAAAGGCAAACTTTAGAGTGACCAATACAAAATTCTGGATTGGTAAAATTTGAAGTATTGAGGTTTAACATTACTTTTTAAGTGATAATTCATGTTCTAAAAAAGGAATATCAACTATCACTTTTCAGCTGGTCATATACATATATATGTGCACACACAAACAGATACACACCCCGCCCCAAATTGATGGCACATAACAAACAGAGGCTGCCTTAAAAGACCTGAAGCTATCAATGCAAATGCAGACATGCCTTCTGAGCTCATTGTTCCGTAACTAAAATTACCTAAAAAATTATTGCCCAGAGTCATCCTAGAAATGTTGAGCTTTTCTTAGAAACTGGTTAATGTTGAACAGATTCAAAACCAGGAATTTAGAGCAAATCCCCTATAAAATTTATTTTATTTTTCAAGTCCAGTGGTAAATGCTGTTTTTTACATTTACATTTTAGAATGAAAATGTCGGTATCATTTATTATTCTGGATTAAAAGATCTGAGTTACTGAGTCTGGACTTGTGAGTGGCTGGCTTTGCCTCTCTCAGTAAGACCAGCAGTAACTAAGGAGTTTCTCTCTACAGAACTTCTAAACAGTGGTTGCTAATATGTTGCCCAGGATATGTCTAGGATCCACGTACATCTTCAATTTTCAGATGAAAATTTCAATTTCAGAAAGTCTAGTTCGAATCTGATGGAATTATACCAACTCAGAGTAAATTACCAATCCTCTAATTATTACTGAAGTGTTGATTAATGTTTTTATCTGTCTTTCTTTGCTGCCCAATAGAAACAGGAAAACTTCCTTTCACTGGTGGATAAAATCTTTCAAAAATGAGGTTTACGGGTGAAAATTAAAAGCAGTAATTGTCAGTGTAAAAGACTGGAAACTACTGCTCAAAGATGATTAAAAATAACAGAGAGGAATAAAACCATAAAAGTTATAAAAACTAGACCCTAAAGTGAAGAGCACACCAGGTACAGTGCCCCAGACATCACCGAGGAGGCACTGTAGCAGCTCAGCACCTCATCCAAGAAGCTTCTTTGTGTCTGAAGCCTCTTACTTCAACATAAACTCAGGTAGAATGAATACTAATCCTTTGAAATGTTTCCCTGTAGAAGATATGTCTGGTTCAAAAGTCTTTAAAAAGAATTAAATTAGAATCTGGTCTAATTCTGGAGCTACTTTTATAGCAAGATCTCTTAATTTGGTCACCTCTGATCCAGTCCCCCTCTAAACAGCCTCTTACCTGGCCTCCCTACAATTCTTCTTCTCTCTCTTTGGCCCGTTCTTCACAGATCAGGGAATCGTAAAAACAAAAACATAAATCCAGTCACATCACTACTCTGCTCTAACAGCTTCCATGCACTTTTTTGGGGATAAAACTCCAACCCTTACATTTTCTGCAAGGCCCTGAATAATGTGACTTAACTCACCACTCATTCATTTCACCCCAGCTGTGCTGGTTACTTTTCCAGTTCCTCCAAAGCTCCTTCCCACCCTAAGGCCTTTGCACCTGCTGCTCTCTTCCCTACCATGTTCTTCCCTGTATGTCTGGAACCTCCAATTAATCCTTTGGTTCCTTTGGTTCTGGGCTCAGAAGTGGTTTCTTCAGGAGAGTTTTGCTCTTCATCAATCTTCTACTCCCTGCACCCTTATTTGGATGTTTCCTTCACCGTACTTATTATAACTGCAATTAAGTAACCATGTGTTTAATGCCTTTTTCCAACCCTGTACTGTAAGCCCTGTGAAGGTGTGATTGCGTCTGTCTCGTTTACTGCTGTTTTCCCGGTGCCAGGCCTATTGCAGGAAATAAGGCACTGAAGGGAATATAATTTTGCAATAGGCTCTTATAAGAAGTAATGAAAATTAGTCTATCTTACACAAAATCATGGCTGTATCAACCACACATCACACTATAACGTTAACAAGTCTTTGTGACAGTTTAACAAATGAGGAAGCCAGTGAAGCAAGATTTTTCACAACTTTTTCATTCCCAAATACTCTAAACCGTTAACTAGGTTATTAAGCTGGGGACATGTAGTGATGTTCCTTGAAAGTATTCATGGAATTCAGTGTGGCAGCTAAGTTTCCTGGATGGAAACAAACTGAGACTCTCAACCAAAGCGCACCAGCCTTCAAATGAATGAGCCATTACAAGAAATTATGTCTGAAAGGCCACCCAAGAAGAAGTAATATGAAATTCAACCAGTGTTCTCTTGAATTTAGCCAATTCACTTCAAATGAAACAAATGCTTGATGGATGGGTAAGAATGCACAAAAACATTAAGAAAAAATTCAGGAGCAAGCTGTGAGATGAGGATTTCCCAAGATGATTATGATTTTGGAAAGTGTTACTATAAAGAAGTTCCTGATTAAGGTGGATATTTCGAAAAAATCTTTGGAAGCTAAGAGTCATCTAAAATAGTGACATAGCCATTTTAAATCTGGCATAGATGTATATAAGTCTACAACATACTGACTGTGGTATCTGAGATGATTGTCAATTCTTAAGAAACTCTAATAAGGGCATTTAGGTTTCCGTGGATCAAAAGCTCCATAATTTAAATATCCAATGTAAGAAAATTTTTGGTAAAGAGGAGATATTATTTTCCAGAAACCTTTAACTCAATAAATAACAAAGAGAGAAAGGGGAAAATATGAAAACGTAAAATAAATAATTTAACCTGATACTGCGACCAAGAAACTTAAGAAGAATAAGAAGCAAATTAATTATCTTCTATCCTCTCACCCATCAACCCAAGACTTTCACAAAGTAAAACCGAAAGGATGGAAAGCTATCATTTCACTCTGTGTTTTCTACCTTACTCTTCTGATGGTGGCAGGCGGGGCAGGAGTGGGGAAAGTGAGATATGTGTGTGTGTACAGTAGTGAAAGGGGGAAACTAACATTTGTCTTCTGCCTACTATGTTATGTGCCTACAGACACTAAACATGTATTATTAGATTTAGTCCTCACAACTAACCCATTTCCAGATGAAACTGACAGAGGTGAAATGACTGGTCAGAGGTCACCTGCTTAGTACATGGCAAAGGCAGGCTTTGATTCCAGGGCTACTTAGTGCCCCTTCTACAACACCACACTGCCTTAGTTTTCCTAGTTCTGTCAAATATATTAATTGTTCATTTAGCATAACATTTCCAGTTCTTTTCTTTCCATTATTCCATTCGAATGAGTTTTCTTTTTCACTCTGAGGGATTTTATTAGTCTTCAAACCTTGTTCCATAGCTTAGAAATTAAGGGAAAGTAGACCTTTTTTCACACAGAACAGCTCTCCTCTCTCACACTCAATGAAACTTTAATGAGACAGATAGTATGTATCTATTTCACTTAATAGCCTTGCTTTTAATTCCCCCCTTCAGATTCTAAATATTAACAATCTAGAAAATATCTCATGTTTATCCTGTAGTGTCTCAGAGAGCACTCCCCAGGTTACTCCTGGTGCTATGCAAGTCTCTTCTTTGAAAAGAATGGTAATATGGTTTTTAACACAGGAAGATGAAGTGGTAAACTGTGGATAATAAAGCTTTAAATTGATACAGTAACTGACAGATTTTTTTTTTTTTTTTTTTTTTTTTGCAGTACACGGGCCTCTCACCACCGTGGCCTCTTCCGCTGCAGAGCACAGGCTCCGGATGCGCAGGCTCAGCGGCCATGGCTCACGGGCCCAGCCGCTCCACGGCATGTGGGATCTTCCCGGACTGGGGCACGAACCCGTCTTCTGCACCGGCAGGCGGACTCTCAACCACTGCGCCACCAGGGAAGCCCCAATGATAGATTTTTAAAATTTATTATCATTTGTGTTCCAATCTTATAAAGGTGGAAAACTCAATATTTCTTCTACTAAGGAAAGGTAAGTACATAAAAAGACTTTATATAAAGTTAATATACTTAATTTTAAAAATTCTGAAACTGATCTAATTTTGTCAGATTTATGTATGTGGTATTAACTGTTCAGTCTTCCTACTCTATTCCAAACTCAGATAACAGGTACTCAAAGAAAACATTGCATTTTTGTTTTCAGAAACTGTAAAATGTGGGAATCATGATATAAAGTGAAAATTACCTTGCTTATCTATAACCGAGTATGAAGCCAAAAATCCTCGTCCAGAAACATGAATTCCACTCATGAACAGCACTGTAATTTCATTGCTTTTTGATTCAATTGAATGGTTCATTTGCAACCCCAGACCACAGTATTTGCCTAGGAATCAAAGAAAAGCAGATATTTGGTGTGATTCATGAAGTCAATAATATTTACAATGTAGGTAAAAGAATCATAATAATATACCAAACTGGGCATTAAATTAATCTAAAATGATGACTAGAATGTTTAATGATGAAAAACTCACATTACTCCGGAGAGAAAAAAAAATTCCAAGTAATAACTGTTCAAATGATTCAAAAGGAAAAACAGTGTATACAGGCATCACTGACCTTATAATGACTCAATTTCCTGTGAAATATATTTATACTCTTTAAAACTGTGACAAGGAATTTTAAAAAATTAACTTAAAGCATTTCATGCAGGCAGGTGGCTCATACATGAATTGACAGTCAAGCAGTAGTATTCTTAACATGTTCCCCAAGGGGGAACAGATTGTTGAGCTCAGGGCACCCCTCAAACCTTTTACAGACCTTCTCAAGTTTTCTTCCAAGAATTGCTGGACTTCTGTCAACCCCTTTAGGTGATCATATCTAGTCCTACAGCTTTAACTGTGATAAGACAATTCACATTTACACCTCTACATAGCCTTTTCCTTGAACTTCAGATGCAAATATCTAACTGCCTACCAACTTTTATCCTTTAATGTCTAACAAACATGTAAAAAATAACATATCCTCCCTCAGTACAGATCTAAGTTTATTAAGATAAAAGGGCAGAAAAAAAAATTAGAGCAAGATATCCACCAATAACTAATAAAAATGGGTTTTTCTTATATGCCTGGTAACTTTAACAAATTCTGAATAAAAAGTTCTAAAAATATTTTAAGTTGAATAACATCACTTGAATAAGAGTAATGTGAACTTCCATAGATATCATTTTCAAGGACTATACATTTTCATGTGAGTAGAAAATGCTAAATAATCAACCAAAACCCCCCACCAGAACTGGTAAGGGAGATATGGTCACAAGGTCGATATACAAAAGTCAATTGTAAACAATAACCTAATCAAAATGGGCAGAAGACCTAAAGAGACATTTCTCCAAAGAAGACATACAGATGGCCAACAGGCACATGAAAAGATGCTTGCTCAACACTACTAATTACTAGAGAAATGCAAATCAAAACTACAATTAGGTATCACCTCATAGCTGTCAGAATGCTATCATCAAAAAATCTACAAATAATAAATGCTGGAGAGGGTGTGAAGAAAAGGGAACCCTCCCACACTGCTGGTGGGAATGTAAATTGGTGCAGCCACTATGGAAAACTGTAAAATAGAGCTACCATATGATTCAGCAATCTCACTCCTGGTAACATATCCAGAAAAGATGAAAACTAACTTGAAAAGATACATGCACCCCACCACCACCAATGTTCATAATATAGTAGCACTATTTACAATAGCCAAGACACAGAAGCAACCTAAGCGTCCGTCAACAAATGAATGGATAAAGGAGATGTGGTATGGGACTTCGCTGGTGGTCCAGTAGTAAAGAATCCACCTTCCAATGTAGGGGACGCGGGTTCCATCCCTGGTCGGGGAACTAAGGTCCCACATGACACGGGGCAACTAAGCCCGCGTGCCTTAACGATAGAGCCTGTGTGCTGCAAACTACAGAGCCCAGGCGCTCTGGAGCCCAAGCACTCTGGAGTCCACGTGCCCTGGAGCCCACACACCACAACTAGAGACAGAAAACCCACAGGCCACAACTAGAGAGAGAAGCCCACACACTGCAACAAAGACCCAACACAGTCGGAAAAAAAGAAAAAAGAAAGAAAAAAAGACAAAAAAAAAAAGACGTGGTATGTGTGTGTGTGTGTGTGTGTGTGTGTGTGTGTGTGTGGTATGTATATATATATATATATATATATACACACATATATATACATACCACACACACACACACGTTGGAATATTACTCAGCCAAAAAAGAATGAAATATTGCCACCTGCAGCAACCTAGAGAATATCATACTAACTGAAGTCAGAAAGAAATGAATTCATTACAAATTCATTATAAAACAGAAACAGGCTCACAGACACAGTAAACAAACTTATGGTTACCGAAGGGGAGAGAGAGGTGGGGAGGGAAAAATTGGGAGTATGGGATTAACAGAGACAAACTACTACTGTATATAAAGTAGATAAGCAACAAAGATTTACTGTGTAGCACACGGAATTATACTCAAAATCTTGAAATAGCCTATAATGGAATATAATTGGCAAAAAAACCCCCGTGAATCACTATGCTGTACACCTGGAAACTAACATAATATTGTAAATCAACTATACTTCAATTTTAAAAAATCAATTTTATTTCCATAAACTAGTGACAATCTGAAATGAAATTTTTAAAGCTTAATTTATAATAGCAATAAAAAGATTAACTATTTAGAGATACATTTTAAAAAAAGCAATTCAAAACCTGTACATTAAAATATGCAAAACACTGCTAAAAAATTAAAGAACTAAATAAATCAGGAGATATACCAAGTTCATGGACTAGAAGATTCAATATTGTTAAGATGTCAGTTCTCCCCAGATTGATCTACTGATTCAATGCAATCCATATCAAAATCTTAGCAGGGTTTTTTTTTTTAGAAATTAACAAGTTGAGCCTAAAATGTATATGGAAATGCAAAGGACACAGAATAGCCAAAATAATTTTAGTAAAGAAGACAGTAGAGAGACTTACATTACCTGCTTTAAAACTTACTATATAAAACTACAGTAATCAAGAAGAGTGTGGCATCTTTGTAAGGGTGAATATCTACATTAATGTGAATGGAACAGAACAGAGTCCAGAAATGAACCTACTTACAACTATCAACTGATTTCTGAAAAAAGTGTCAACAGGGAAAGAACAGTCGTTTCAACAAATGTACTAAGCCAGTTGGATATCAATATGAAAAAACAACTTAGAACTTCACAATATATACAAAAATTAAGTCAAAATGGATCATAGATTTAACTCTAAGAGCTAACCTTATAAAACTCTTACAAGAAGACATAAAAGAAAACTTTGTGACTTTGGGTTAGGCAAGGATTTCTTAGATTCAACACCAAAAGCATAATCCATTGAAGAAAAATATTAATAATTAGGATTTTATCAAAATTTTAAATGTTTGCTCTTTAAAAGACACCATTGGGGCTTCCCTGGTGGCGCAGTGGTTGAGAGTCCGCCTGCCGATGCAGGGGACACGGGTTCGTGCCCCGGTCCGCGAGGATCCCACGTGCCGCGGAGCGGCTGGGTCTGTGGGCCACGGCCGCTGAGCCTGCACTCCGCAACGGGAGAGGCCACAACAGTGAGAGGGCCGCGTACCGCAAAAAAAAAAAAAAAAAAAAGACACCATTAAGAAGATGAAAAGACAAACGACAGGCTAAGAAAAAATATCTGCAAAACATTAATCTGATAAAGACCTCACATCTGAAATGTGTAAAAAAACTCCTGTAACTCAATCAATCCAATTTTTTTTAATGGGCAAAAGATTTAAACAGACACTTTAACAAAGAAGACACACTAAAGGCAAATAAGCACATGAAAAGATGCTCAACAGTATTAGTCATTAAAGAAATGCATATTAAAACTAATGAGGAGATACCACTACATACCCACTAGATTAGCTATAATCAAAGACTGACAAAACCAAATATTGGTAAGAATGTGGAGAAACTGAAACCTTCATACACTGATGATGGAATCACAAAAGGGCACAGCCATTTTTGAAAAACAATTTGGCAGTTTCTTAAAATGTTAAACATAAAATATACATATCATACATTTCATACAACCCAACAATTCCACTTCTAGTTATCTTTTATTTGCCCCAAACAAAAATGATGAACCTCAAAAACATTATGCTAAATAGAAGAAGCCATTTATGATATTTCTAGAAAAGGCAAAAAACAATAAAGATAAAACATAGGATCAGTGGCTGCTTGGGACCAGGGGTGAAGTGGGAATTGACTCCAAATGGGCACAAGGGAACTTTTTGGTGTGATGGAAATTTCTAAACCTGCATTTCACCTCAGCTATATAAATTTACTAAAACTCATCAAACTATACATCTAAAATAGGTGAAATTTATGGTATATAAATTATATCTCGATAAAGCTTTCAAAAGAAATGCAAACATTAAAACAATTTTTATTGTGAGGTGTTTTGCACAAAGAAAAAGTAGGTCACAGAATCGGACACAGCAGAACGAGAACTTCAGAGATCTATTCCACTCTCTTCTGACAGCTGAAAAAACTGAATAAATACCAAACATCAAGGTGTGCATACACGCGCACATACACACACACAGGTCTTAGGTGTTTGCTATGGTGTTCAATATAAAATATATGTCTTGCTCATCCTTTCTTTATTTTTTTATTTTTTAAATATTTATTCATTCAGCTGCGCCAGGTCTCAGTTGCAGCACTCCAGATCTTTGTTGCCGAGTGCCGGATCTTTAGTTGCAGCATGCAAACTCCTAGTTGCGGCATGTGGGATCTAGTTTCCTACCAGGGATTGAACCCGGGTCCCACGCATTGGTAGCGTGGAGTCTTAGCCACTGGACCACTAGGGAAGTCCTTGCTCATTCTTTCTTTAAAAACACCCACTGTGCAAAAAAAAAAAAAAAAAAAAAAGCCTTCTATTGCTAAATATGGAATGCAATTTAAATATAGCAATCAATATTTTTAACTTTCAAGTAAAACAAGAACCCTATAACAGTTATTATATGAATATACAAGAAGAAAAGATGATTAAGTCTTTAGATTAATACTAAATAACTTAGAAACAGTCTGGTAAATAGGACAAATATTAGATACTGTCTTATTTTTGAATACTAAATATTAAAAAATAATGACCTAATGTTAAAACAGAGCAATATAATATGTACTTCATGTTATTCCAAATATTATCTCAAATACTAAAAATATTAGACATTGTATAATTTGTTAGCAAAACCAAATGTGTGCAGAGCCAGGGTCCATCACATTAAATCTTAAGGCCCAGTGGGAATAGGTAAAAGGAAGAAAAATTGCATCAGCTAGAATCTTTACATAAACCAGTTAACTCTTGTAAAAATGAACAATAGGTTCAGCTGGGCTTATCAGCACTAGCTGTTCTTTGCCATTTAAGGATTTTATTACAAGGCCCATAAAGGTGCTCAGTACAAATACTGACTTTTCAGATACTTTTAGATACAAACAAAAAAGATCATATTTAAATGATCATAAAGAATATGATCATGACACACAGAACTATCCTTACTTTATAAAAATTATATCATGTATACAAATACTAGGAAATTCCAAGTTATTAGATTTAAAAGTAAAAGTGCTCTATGAAAATAATTGACAAAAATATATTCTTGAAGTGAAACAAAAATTTTTTTAACCCTTTTATAATACAGACATAATCATAAAAGTATTTTCTATTAGCATTGTAGTTTCACCTCTTGTTTGTTTATTTAGAGTTCTCTTGTCATCTGAAATGTGTATAAATTCAATCTGTGGTAGAAACAAAACATTTTTTTAAACCCCCTCTTTTTCTGTGAAACTCAAAAGGCAGTCCTAAAGAATCCTAATTTAAAAAAATAACAAGAAAAAAAGAAAGTACAACAGCTCTCCTTGCAGGTGCTTAAGTGAGATCAATATATACCAGATAAACACCTATTTTCACCTCTTATTCCCAGCCAGGATGATGGTATCTCTCCTCACTTGGCTCGCCTTTGATCACAGGTTTTACCCATTATACAAGTAATACAAGCACTTGGTAAAACACTCTGGGAAAGGAAGAAGAAAATTCACCCTTAATCTGGGCCAATATACTCGTTAATTCTGTAACTGCTTTCCCCAATTGGTCATTCAAAGGTACTCCTGAATCAACAAGAAGCATTTAACTGCCAACAATTATAGGTTCTGCTGATGGCTCTCAAAGCCAGCCAAATTTGTTAGAAGTTTCTCATGGATAAATAAGAGAGGAATTTCAAAAAACAGTATATGGATACATATAGAAAAATATAAAAGCTAATCAAATATTAATCACCATAAAACCCATGACACACTGGTTTATAGTCTAAAAGAATCCATGTTCTGGGAAAATAAAAATGTTTGAAAAATCATTAGCCCTTAGGAAACTAGAAAAAGAAAAGCAAATTAAATCCAAAGTAAGCAGAAGAAAAGAATAAGAATTAGAACAGAAATCGATCAACAGGAAAACAATGGAGAAATTAATGAAACTAAAAGCTGCCTCTTTGAAAAGAAAGTCAGTAAGCCTCTAACTAAGAAAAAGAGGACACAAATCACTAATATCAGAAATGAAAGTGGGGACATCATAATATTAAAAAGGATAATAAAAGAATACTATTAACAACTCTATGTCCACAAATTTGATAACCTAGACGAAATGTACAGGTCCTTGAAACACACAACTTGCCAAAACTCATATAAGAAGTAGACAATCTGAATAGGTCTATATCTATTTAAGAAATTGAATCAATAATTAATAGTCTTTCAAAAGAGAAAACACCAGGCACAGATGGGTTCACTGGTGAATTCCGTCAAACATTTAAGAAAGACATCACACTAAATCTCTACAATCTCTTTTCAGAGGACAGAAGCAGTGGGAATATTTCCTAACTCATTCTATGAGGCCAGCATTACCCCAAAACCAAAACCAAAACCAATAACATTACAAGAAAACTACAGACCAATACCTCTCATAAAAATAGATGTAAAAATACTCAACAAAATATTAATACAATTCAACAATATACAAAAGAATTACACACCATGATCAAGTGTGATTTATCCCAGGCATGCAAGATTGGTTCAACATTTGAAAATCAATGCAATTCATCACATCAAGAGGCTAAAAAAGAAAAACCACATGATCAAATCAATAGATGCAGAAAACGCATTAGACAAAATCCAACATCCATTCATGATTAAAAAAACTAGGAATAGAGGAGAACTTCCTCAACTTGATAAAGAACATTCCCCAAAAAACCTACAGTTAACATCACACTTAATAGTAAGAAATTAAAAGTTTTCCCAAAATCATCAAGAGCAAGGCAAAAAATGTCCCTTTTCACCACTCCTGTTTAACATTATACTGGGAAGTACTAGCTAACATAATAGGACAAGAAAAGAGGAAAAAAGATAATACAGATTGGGAAGGAAGAAATAAACTATCTTTGTTCATAGACGACACGATCATTTGTGTAGATAATCTAGAAGAACTGACAAAAACTCCTTTAATTAATAAGTGATTACAGCAAGGTTAATATACAAAAATCATTTGCTTTCCTATATATCGACAACGAACAAGTGGAATTTAAAATTAAAAACACAGTACCATTTACACTAGCACCCCCCAAAATGGAATACTTAGGTATAAATCTAACAAAATATGTATAAGATCTACATGAGGAAAACTACTAAACTCTGAAGAACAAAATCAAAGAACTAAATAAATGGAGAGATGTTCCATGTTAATGGATAAGAAGGCTGAATGTTGTCCAGACGTCAGTTCTTCCCAACTTGATTTATAGATTCAATCTGAATAAAAGTGCAAGTTGGGATGATTAGATATTCATCTATAAAGGAATGAAACTGAATTCTTATCTTATACCACTCACAAAAATTAACTCAAAGTGGACTAAAGACTTAAATGTGAGGGACTTCCTTGGTGGTCCAGCAGTTAAGACTCTGTGCTCCCAATGCAGGGGGCTCAGGTTCCATCCCTGATCAGGGAACTAGATCCCGCATGTCATAACTAAAGATCTCGCATGACACAATGAAGATCCCGCATGTGGCAATGAAGATCCCATGTGCCACAACTAAGACCTGGCACAGCCAAATAAATAAATAAATAAATAAATATTTTTAAAAGACTTAGATGTGAGACCTGAAACCATGAAACTTCTAGAAGAAAAAACACAGGCATATAAAGTTCCTTGAGGGGCTTCCCTGGTGGCGCAGTGCTTAAGAATCCACCTGCCAATGCAGGGGACACAGGTTCGAGCCCTGGTCCAGGAAGATCCCACATGCCGCAGAGCAACTAAGCCCTTATGCCACAACTACTGAGCCTGAGCTCTAGAGCCCGTGAGCCATAACTACTGAAGCCCATGCACCTAGAGCCCAGTGCTCCGCAACAAGAGAAGCCACCGCAATGAGAAGCCCGCACACTGCAACGAAGAGTAGCCCCCACTCACCGCAACTAGAGAAAGCCCGTGCGCAGCAACAAAGACTGCCAAAAATTAAAAAAAATAAAAAGTTCCTTGACATGGGTCTTTGAAATGATCTTTTGGACATGACACTTAAAGCACAAGCAGCAAAATAAAAAATAAACAAGTGGGACTATATCAAACTAAAAAGCTTCCCTAGAGCGAAAGAAACCATCAACAAAGTGAAAAAACAACCTATGGAATGGGAAAAATATCTGCAAACCATATATCTGATAAGGGGTTAATATCCAAAATATATAAAGAACTCATACAACTCAATAGCAAAACAAAAAAACACCTCAATTAAAAAATGGGCAAAGGGGACTTCCCTGGTGGTCCACTGGTTAAGACTCCATGCTTCCACTGCAGGGGGCGTGGGTTCAATCCCTGGTCAGGGAACTAAGATCCCGCATGTGCCCTGTGCGGCCAAAAAAAAAAAAAGGCAATAAAAAAAAATGGGCAAAGGACCTGAATAGACTTTTCCAAAGAAGATATGTGAAAGGCCAAAAAGTACATGAGAAGATGCTCAACATAACTAGTCATTAGGGAAATGCAAATGAAAACTACAAAAAGATATCACCTCACACCTGTTAGAATGGCGATCATCAAAGACAAGAGGTAACAAACGCTGGTGTGGATGTGGAGAAAAGAGAATCCTTGTGCACTGTTAGTGGGACTGTAAACTGGTAGTGCCACTATGGAAAACAGTATGGAGGATCCTCCAAGAATTAAAAACAGAACTATGATATGATCCAGCAATTCTACTTCTGGGAATATATCCAAAGGAAACAAAAACACTAACTTAAAAAGATATCTGCACTGCCATGTTCACAGCAGCATTATTTACACTAGCTAAGACATGGAAACAAACTAAGTGCCCAAAGATGGATGAATAAATAAACAAGTTGTGGTACATATACACACAAAAGAATATTATCCAGCCATAAAAGATGAGGAAATCCTACCATGTGCAACAACACTGATGGACCTCGAGGGCATTACGCTTAGTGAAATAAGTCAGACAGAGAAAGACAAATGCTATATGATCTCACCTATATGTGGAATCGAAAACAAAAACAAACGCATAGAAAAAGAGATCAGACTTGTGGTTACCTGAGGTGGAGGGTGGGGGGAGGGGGAACTGGAGGAAGGTGGTCAAAAGGTACAAACTTCCAGTGATGAGATAAATTAAGTACTATGAATGTAACGTACAACATGATGGCTGGCAATAGTTAACATTGCTGCATGATATATAGGAAAGGTGCTAAGAGAGTAAATCCTAAGAGTTCTCATCACAAGAATATTTTTTCTTTTCTTCTTTTTTATTATATATATATATATATATATATATACACACACATATAAACACACACACATGAGAAAATGGATGTTAGCTGAACCTACTATGGTCATCATTTCACAATGTGTGCAAATCAAACCATCAGGCTGTATGCCTTAAACTTACACAGTGATGCATATCAATTATTTCTCAATAAATCTGGAAAAATATCCCAGCAAGCTACTGGATATCAACAAACAGATTCTAAAGTATATATAAAGACAAAAGAGCCAGAATGGAAAACGCAATATTGAAGGAGAACAACAAAATTGGAGAACTGACACCACTTGTCTTCAAGACTTACTATAAATCTACAGTAATCAAGACAGTGTGCTACTGGTCAAAGAATAGACAAACAGATCAATGGAAAAGAATAGAGAGCCCAGAATAGATCCACATAAATACGGTCAACTGATAAAGGAGCAAAGGCAATACAACAGAGCAAAGATAGTCTTTTCAACAAATTGTGCTGGAACAACTGGACATCCACATGCTAAAAAAAAAAGAATCTAGACACAGACCTTATACCCTTCACAGAAATTAACTCAAAATGGATCACAGACCTAAAGGTAAAATGCAAAACTATAAGACTCCTAGAAGATGACCTAGGAGAAAATCTGGATAATCTTGGGTATGGTTATGACTTCTTAGATACAACAAAAAAGGCAGGATCCATGATAGAAATATTTGGTAAGCTGGATGTCATTAAAATTAAAAACTTTGGCTCTGCAAAAGGCAACGTCTAGAGATTGAGAAGACAAGCTGGAGACTGGAAGAAAATATTTGCAAAAGACGTATCTGGTAAAGGACACATCTGATAGAGAACTCCTATCCAAAATATATAAAGAACACTTAAAACTCCACAATAAGAAAACAACCTAATTTAAAAATGGGCCAAAGAAGATATACAGATGGCAAATAGGCATATGAAAAAATGCTCTACATTATCTATCATCAGGGAAATGCAAATTAAAAACAAAATTGAGATATCACTGTACACCTATTAGCATGGTCAAAATCCAGAACACTGACAACACCAAATGCTGGTGAAAATGTGGAGCAAGGAGAACTCATTCATTGCTTATGGGAAAGCGAAATGGTACATCCACTTTGGAAGACAGTTTGGGGATTTCTTACAAAACTAAACAGTCTAACCATCCAATCCAGCAATCACACTCCTGGGTACTTACCCAAAGGAGTTGAAAATTTATGTCCACACAAAAAACTGCACATGGATGTTTACAGCAGCTTTATTCATAATTGTCTGAACTTGGAAGCAACCAAGATGTCCATTAGTAGGTGAATGGATAAACTGTGGTACATCTAGACCATGGAACATTACTCAGTACTAAAAAGAAATGAGCTATCAAGCCATGAAAAGACATGAAGGAACTTTAAATGACTAACACTAGTGAAAGAAGGTAATCTGAAAAGGCTACATATTGCTTGATTCCAACCATACGCCATTCAAGAAAGGCAAAACTACAGCGACAATAAAAAGATCAATGGTTGCCAGAGGTTGTGGGAGAGGGATGAATAAGCAGAGCACAGAGGACTTCTAGGGCAATGAAAATACTCTGTATGATACCACAATGATGGACAAATGTCATTGTTCAAGCACACAGAATGTGCAACAGCAAAAAAAGAAAAAATCATTAGCCACTAAGGAAATGCAAATCAAACCCACAATGAGATACCACTTTACACCTACTAAGATGGCTAGAATAAAAAAGACAGATAACAACAAGTGTTGACAAGCATATAGAAAAGTTGAAACCCTTTATACACTGCTGGTAAATGGTACAGTCACTTCAGAAAAAAGCCTGTCAGTTCTTCAAATGGTTAAACACAGAGTTACCATATGACTCAGCAATTCTACTTCTAGGCATATATCCAAAAGAAATGCAAACATATGTCCACATAAAAACTTGTACAGGATACCTCACGGCAACATTATTCATAATGGCTAAAAGGTGCAAACATCCTAGGGTAAACTGGCATGGAGAGATGGTGATAAATCTGAAAGAAAGAATGATGTGATCCTTTGGAAACAGAAGGAGCTGTGAGAATTGAGATGACCTATCTAGAGTCTACTACGGGAGAGAAGAAATCTCTTGCCTTCTGGGAGAAGGAAAGGCTCTATCTCTGAATGGGAAGAGATGTTAGATGTTAAGTGGGTCATCTATGTGAAGGCCTGGACGCTGGAGGGGGTTGGGTGCATGGCTGTCCACACCACAGGAAACTTAAACAGCAGTAGAGTGGGAAGAAGCCTTTGAGGAGAAAGTGGCTGAGAAGTCCATGAAAGCTCCAAAGGAAATAGAGTTCAGGGGCCCAGGAAAATGTGGCAAGAGCTAGAACCAATAATCTCTTTGTAATAATTCTAAGTGGAAAAGTCATTGTTTATATAACTAATTCCTTTACCATAGAAATTTAGGTTTCTATTTTTCTCATATTTTAGATAATGATGCAATAGATTTGTTCATATGCACAGCCTTTTTTTCCCCATATTTAAAATGATTATTGAGGCCAGATTTTTTTAAATTACAGGGTCACGTTGCCTTCCAAAAGAGTTACACTAATTTACGTCACTACCTCCAATATAGGTTGAGAGTTTATTTCAAGGCAGCCTTATTACCACTTTTTTTCCTGTTTATAAGTGCTTTTAAAAATTCTATAAACTTTATAAAAATTTTGAATATAAGGAGAAAAAAATAATCATTCTTATATAATCCTATTACACCGAGATAACCACTAGTAACACTCTGAAGGGTACCTCTCAATGCCTTGGCTCTCACCATCTGTTAAATGAAAATTATAGTACTATTTATCTCATAGGGTTACAGCCATCATTAAATGAACACACGTGTATGTTTATGTGTATATATACACACACAAGCACAGTATTCTCTTTATTCATCAATTCATATACTTGCTCTTATTTAACATAAACCACACCTACATAACTGCTTTTCAGAAAGGCTGTATCAATTTATTCTGTCCCCAGTAGTATTAGAGATAAAAGAAACTTGGTAATTTTCTATTTTCTTGATTAACTAGTGAAGCTAAATTTTTCCAATGTGCATTGACTTTTAGAATTTTCTCTGGTATGTGATCCTTTTATGCTACCCCCTCACCCCTGGCTTTAAAAAAGAATTAACTACTTCTATATTACAAATATGGCAAGAGGGAGATTTTCTTGGGTGGGCCTCACCTAGTCAGGTAGGGCCTTTAAAACAGAGTGTTTTCTCTGGTTAGTCACAGAACTGGAAATTCACGAGACACATGTCAGCTGGCCTCAAAGAAAGCAAACATCTAGGTGGTGAACTAGCACTCCAGACGGCCTCTAGGAACTGAAAGCAGTCCCTGGCCAATCGGCAGCAGGAAAATGAGGACCAGAGTCTTATAACTGCAGGGAAGTGAATTCTGCCAACAACCAGTGAACTTGGAAGAGAAGCCTGAGGCCCAGATGAGAACCGCATCTCCAGCTGATATCTTGATTTCAGCCAGGCAAAACCCTGAGCAGAGAATCCAGTCATGCCAAGCCCAGACTTCTGACCTACAGAAACTAAGAAATTTTGTTGTTGTTTTTTTCCCCTCCATTCAAGATTGGCTTTTATTTTGCATAACTAAATATCCAAATACGAACGGTTTCTATGTGCTAGACCCCAAAAGGTTATTTTCCAAAGAATCAATAAAAACAAAAATATATTTCCAAGTTTAATGTCTTTTTCCCCCACTTTAATAGAACTTTTTTTTTTTACAATATATCTAAGAATTTAGTCTGTTCAGAATATTTTTTGGCAAAAAAATCAGTCGTAAAATACATGTAAACTTTGTCTACAGCCTTTTCTGAGTTTTCAACACTCATGTCCCTGATAGTAGAACACACAAATGAGTCAGTTATACAGAGACTTGATCAATTTAGTAATTTCTAAGTCATTTCATGTTTAATGTAGTTCAGATCCAAATTTCCACTCACCCTCTCGTCTTCCCAAGGATGGCATTTAGGCTAGAACTACGTGAATTCCACATATCAGTGGGGAAGGAGTGTCTGACCCAAAGCCATCCCTGGCCATTGATCCATGAGCTCTTCCATTTCCTTATCTTGTTACATCTGTTGGTGCTCTTCTTAGTCATTCTCCACCCTTCTGGAAACATTTAGATGCTCTCTCATACTTTTCTCTGGGGTTATGACTGCATGTGTTCCTCTTCCACTGGGTCATGGAACCTTTATAAGGACCAACAGCAAACCAATGTTTCTTCTATTGCTCTTCTTTCAGGATCTGCTTCATCTGCAGGGCTAAAATCAAGGTATCAGCAGGGCTGATTTCTTCTGGAGGCTCTAGGGAAGAATCCACTTTCTTGCTCCTTCCAGCTTCTAGAAGCTGCCGGCATCTCTTGGCTCCTGGCCACATCACTCCAGAAATTTTGACGTTTTAAGCTGCTCAATTTGTGATGTTATGAAACAGAAAACTAATACAGTGTGAAATTTACTTTGGTGTATAGTAAGAATACCTTGCTTTTGGATGATCAAATCTGAGATAAGTACTATAGTATGCAAATTGGAGTGTATATATGGCTTAGGCCCTCAATTAGCAGACAGATGTATTTTACTTGCCCTTTTGGCCTGTATAGTCTTGAGCCTAAACTATTTCAAAAATGTTTGAATTACTTGCCAAGATTTAAAAAATCTGGAAACTCCACATAAATTCTGAATTTCTGGCTTCTCTTGAAACACCACAAGAAAAAAAAAGAAGGAAACCTGGGCTAGTTTTCCAAGTGGTTGTACCTAAGTAATGGATGTCCCTTTTGAAAGAGAAAAGTCACACTCCAGTTTGCCATAGCATCCACCATTCCCTAATGTACCCAATCCTGAAGCTCAGTTATGATTTATCATTGTGGCAATGCTGTTATTATAACCTAGTCCATTTCACTCATTTATTTTACCTGTTGGCCTCTGTTGGCAGTATATACGTATCCACTTGAATAGAGCTTAGAGATCTTAAGGATATCATGCCTCTTCTAATACCCATACCAACTACACTTTAGGTAGATGATGAACAGCAACAAATTAATCTCTGGAAGATGGTAAATAAAATACTCTGTATTCAAAAGAGAGGAGAGATCCATCTGATTTCAGATTGACTAGAGGTGGGGTGAATATTGTCATAAAGCTTAAGAAACCTGATTTATGTTCTCAACTAAGTGGAACATCATTTAACCTACTGAGAGGTGTGCCATGGAACAATGCTCATTTGAAGAACTTGCAACTTAGAAAGATAAGGTGGAGAATGGGGAATTATTTGAGAAAGCAAAAGCACCATCAACTGTCCACCTCTAATAGAAATGTAACTTGCTTAGAGAACATCACTCAATTTACAAACAGACTTGGGGACAGCTTTTTAGGGCCCATGTACAGAAGCACCTCTAATCTCAAAAACAAAACTTGGAATTCCCAAAGGAATTAATTTACTGAATATCCAGGCACTGAGCTAGGTATGTGCTAGGGATTCAGTGATGAAACCAGACAGGCACAGTGCTGCTCTCAGAAAACTGCACGCAGTGGGCCAGGGCAAGTGCACAGCTGAAGCCTCTAAAGTACAGAAGAAGCCACTGCAGTCCCCAGAAAATGTTTAGAGAAGATTCTATCATTAAATAACATCCATCAGTACAGTTTCTTTAAAAAGTTGGGCTTCAAGATCACTGCCTTGTGCTTGGTGGGCCAGAGCGAGTTTGAGTTGTAAAATTTAGCTGCCCGACTTCAAGTGATTTTGTGTTCTCTTTTTGAATGACTAGGACGTCTTCTCATAATTATTCCTCTTATGCTGTGACTAACAGTAAGTTGTTTTTGGCTGGATTTAGTATTAGTTTTGGCTGCTTCAACAAAAATTCACCTGCAGAGGAAAACACTAGAAGGGTACAGATCTAATTTCCCTTTAAACAATTCAACTATTGGGGGTGTGTGTGGTGTGTGTGTGTGTGTGTGTGTGTGTGTGTGTGTGTGTGTGTGTGTGTGTGTGTGTGTGTGTTTTTTGTTTAAACCGGTACGTGGGCCTCTCACTGTTGTGGCCTCTCCTGTTGCGGAGCACAGGCTCCAGACGCGCAGGCTCAGCAGCCATGGCTCACTGGCCCAGCCGCTCTGCGGCATGTGGGATCTTCCCGAACTGGGGCACGAACCTGTGTCCCCTGCATCAGCAAGTGGACTCTCAACCACTGCGCCACCAGGGAAGCCCTTGGGTATATATTTAAAAGGACAAGTAACAAATATTTACTGTGTTTAAAAGGAATTCAGTAATATCTCTAAGAATGGATTTGCCTCTCCTTCTAAAAGATAGTGGTGACTACTTTAAGAGTACGTTTTTCTACAACACGATAAAGTCATTGTGCATTTTGATTTCAGGGAAGGTGGCTACTTCAGTGTTATTTTTTTCATGAATAAATGACAGATCCAGTATGTGCACGTTATAAAATGAATACAGTCCATGTAGGAAAATGTACCTTGACACTTTTACTCCTACTTCACACATCCTACACAAAGATCAATTCTGGATGGATTGAGGATATAAATGTACAGGAGGGAACTCAATACAGCATTTAGAAGAAAACCTTGAGAACATCTTCATGACCTGCAAGTGGGTAAAGATTTTAGAAGATAATACAAAAAGTACTAACCATAAAAAAAATTACTGTGAACATTAAAATTAAGTTAATGTCTGCTTAGCAAAAGATACCAATAAAGAAGTAAAAAGGAAGGCTATATAAAGGGAGAATATTTGTAATAAATATATCTAAAAAGAATCCATAACCAGAATATATAAAAGAACCCCTACAAATAAGAAAATAATCATCCGATAGAAAATAATGTATAAAAAACTTCAAGATTCTTCACAAAAGAAGATGTTCAATGGCTAATAAACACATGAAAAGAGAACAATATCATTAGCCATCAGGTAAATTCAAGGCAAAGCTACAATGTGATATCAGTACACACAAACTAGAAGGGTGAAAAAAGAAAAAACAGAGAATAATAACTGGTACTCTCATACACTGGTGGTGGGCATGGAGTGGCACTACCACAGATGCATTTGGCAGTATCTACTAAAGCTGACCATAGGCAAGCCCAGGGACCCAGCAATTCTTCTTCTCGATACAGAAATGTGCACTCATGTTCAGCAAGACAGGTAATAGAATGTTCATAGCAAACAGTGACAGCCAAGAAGTGGCTATATGGTGCATATCCCTTAACTTTAAGTAAGTTTCCTTACTGTTAGAAATTTAGTTTGCTTCCAATTTTTCTACATAGTGAATAATGTTGCAACAAACACCTTCCTAACACATCTTCTTCTATCTTTTGAAATACTTCCTTAGGAGTGATTTTTTTTTTTAATTTATTTTTGGCTGTGTTGGGTCTTCGTTTCTGCGTGTGGGCTTTCTCTAGTTGCGGCGAGCAGGGGCCACTCTTCATCGTGGTGCGCGGGCCTCTCACTGTCGTGGCCTCTCTTGTTGCGGAGCACAGGCTCCAGACGTGCAGGCTCAGTAGTTGTGGCTCACGGGCCCAGTCGCTCCGCGGCATGTGGGATCCTCCTAGACCAGGGCTGGAACCCGTGTCCCCTGCGTTGGCAGGCAGATTCCCAACCACTGTGCCACCAGGGAAGGCCAGGAGTGATTTTTAATATATGCTTCCATACGGCTACCCAAGTGAGTTATACCAATGAATACAGCCTCAATATTGAAAAAGGACCAATTTCATCACACCCACAGCAACATATTAAAACTTAAATGTTTTTCACTAATCTAAAAGTCAGGGAGGCAATATACTTAACTTTAAAAATTTTGCATTTCTTTGATTGTAAGAATAATTGCCTCCTCTAATAGCCTCTTTCATAATGGCGTCATGGACAAAAGAGCACCTAAGTTTTTATTACTATCCATGATGGTGACCAAAGGTTCTTGATAGAAAATTTTATTGCAATCACAAGAACCAAAATATCCACAAAGCAATACCAATCTTCCCCATCAAATTTAGTAGGCTTTCCTTGTCTCTTGTGAAACTTCTACTTTGAGAACTCTAACACTTTTCCTCTGGAAAACCAGCAAACTTCTGGATAGAAGAAAGCTCCATACTCTGCTTCTGTTTCTTCATAAAAACTCTAGAAAAGGTAATGACTCAAGGCCCTGGCTCTTATTAAGTTGACAGCTTCTTTCAGGACAGCTGGCAGAGTTTTCTCATACCAAGTACCCTAATGTAAAAAGCAATGAGTCATAACAGTGTACAGACTTCAGCAAAACCAGATGTGTTGCCAAACATCACAGGTGAGACATATACAGCATGCCAAGAAATTTCAAAGATTTTCTGGAAAAGTAAACTTTTCACCACTTGGGAGATGTCAAAGACTTTTTAATATTTCCTATAAGGGCTCACAAATAGGAATTCTTGGATAGGGTCAGCATCGTGTAGATTACCTTCATCCAGTTGAATGCTGATGAGAAATGGGACAGCTGTCAATTCCTCATTAACCTGCCTCAAAACATTAGAGGAAACGTTTTGAAGTAATGACATCATTTATAGAGACAAAGCTTTAGCATTTCTTTTCTGTTCTAGGCCACAAAGCAGACTGACCATTTCAGGGCACAAAGATTCACTAAGGTCTTTTGAAATGTATATGGCTTCTATACTTCCCAATGCAACAAGCAACTTCATAGGATGCTTCTGCATTAGGGACAAATCCAAGTTAAATATAAGTACCCATCAAGCCTTCTAATGAAAAAAATTCACAGTAATCAATGTATTTTCATGATAAACAGATATGAGATGCCTTTAGCCTTCCTGAGTTCATGCTTTCACAGGCCAGGATTTTATCTCACATGAAATTCTGTGGCTCTCACATCTACCAGGCAAAATACCTATAATCATTAAGATTAGATACCACTTCTTTAATTCCTGCCCAAGGAAAACTACTCTAAATGTAAACTGTTAACAATGATGATCATACTGTAAAAACACTTCTTTAATTCCTGCCCAAGGAAAACTACTCTAAATGTAAACTGTTAACAATGATGATCAAACTGTAATAACACTTCTTTCAAGTGAAATAATACTTTACACTTTAATTTGACATAAAATATATATATATATTTTTTTACAAAGACAACTTTAAAAGAAACAGTAAGAAACTTCAAGAACAAAATTTATTTATTTTTACTAGGGTCACAGATCCCTAAAGCATATTAATAGATTTCATGGAGTCTAAAAATAACTTAAGTGGTAAAGGTTAATGAAAGACCCATTGGGGGAGACAAAGACAATTAAGACATCCCATGCACAGCCAGAAAATACTGAAAAAAAAAAAATCCACTGGTAGGTAAGAGCACTGACTTGAGAGAAGGAACTTAAAAGCAAAGAAATCCTGAATAGGGCAATTTTGGAAAGGAAATACTTTGGTGGGAGAAGTAGGTTAAAAGTAACAGAAATGGGGCTTCCCTGGTGGCGCAGTGGTTGAGAGTCCGTCTGCCAATGCAGGGGACACGGGTTCGTGCCCCGGTCCGGGAAGATCCCACATGCCACGAAGCGGCTGGGCCTGTGAGCCATGGCCACTGAGCCTGCGCGTCTGGAGCCTGTGCTCCGCAATGGGAGAGGCCACAACAGTGAGAGGCCCGCGTATCGCAAAAAAAAAAAAAAAAAAGTAACAGAAATGGAAACTGTATGGTAAAGGTGGGCGGCAGGGGTCAAAACAAGAGGAGGAAATTTAGGATCCTGCAAGATTAAAAAAAAAAAAAAAAGAAGAAGGATACATAACAAGAGGAGGAAATTTAGGATCCTGCAAGATTAAAAAAAAAAAAAAGGATACATAACTCCTCCCCTTTTATAGCCTCTGCTCTTCAAAAAAAAAAAAAAAGAGAGAAAGAAAAATTTACTGCACTAGCAGAAGAGGGCTATCATGAACCTATCATAAACTACAAAGCTAGTAAACCATTGCAAACCACCAGCACTGTCCACAGAAATACTAAGGCAGTCTTTATCTACTTAAAAAACATAGTATAAAAAGAAAACAAAAAATGAGAATCTTAACAATTCAGTTTATGGAAACCCTCTCATCCCCCCAAACAATGGTAAAACAGAAGGAAACTGGAACACAACACTAAACTTAATTAAATGTCCTAAAACAAGCAACTGGGGATATGACAAAACACCTTGAAACAGAAACTCAAAAACTGAGAACAGAAATGGACAAAAAGTAGAAAAAAAAATGAGTTGACTGATCTCAGAAAATACAAAAAAGTGACAAAATTATGTCAGAAATGAAGACCATATTACAAGGTGCACAAGGAATAAAAGATTCTAATGAAAACATGATAACGAATGTTGAAGAAAAGGAGAAAACAAATAAAAAGGAAATTTTAAAAAGTAAAAAGGATCAGTGAGAATGTGGTTGAAATGAATGTGGTTGAAATGGCAAACAAGGTCCAGTTTTCTTACAATTAAGGCATCTAAAAAAGATACACAAGACAATGGAAGAGAAATAATATTAAAACCATAATCTAAGAAAACTTTCTAGACTCTATATACTGAAAGAGCTCATTAGATACAATGAAAACTAACTCACAATGATAAATTTCAATACATATCCTTGTAAAACTATTTGACTTTAAAGATAAATAAGGAATCTTTACAGCCTTGATACAAAGATCAAATACCTTATAAAGGCAAGAGAATTCAACTAGTATCAAACCTCTCAAAAAACAATATAAAAAGCTAGGCAATAATGGAAGAGGATTTTTTTTAAACTCAAAGAATGAACACATGAACCAAGAACTTATATATCAAATCAAGCTGACTCTCACAGTAAGAAAAAATTTTAAATTAAGCAGTTTTAAACATGCAAGATACTCTGTACCCATAAGCCTTTCTTAAGGAATCAATCTATTCAAAGATGAACTTCATCTATTCAAGATATAACTGGGAGAACTTAAGCAAAAAGACTGGCAGTGAACATTTAATATGTTTAAACACTGATCGAGAAAAGGTAGAGATGGGTTGAAGAATAAGATATTATATGATATAGGCTATATGTTATGAATTTATGTCCTGTCAGAGTAAAAATGGGGAAAGAAGGGAGAGGAAAAGAGGAAAGTAGTATAGTTCATTGAATGTTATATGAATAACAGATAGGAGTTATAGGCAATTGGTAGGAATTAAAGGACACCATTAGGGCTTCCCTGGTGGCGCAGTGGTTGAGAGTCCGCCTGCCGATGCAGGGGACACGGGTTCGTGCCCTGGTCTGGGAAGATCCCACATGCCGCGGAGTGGCTGGGCCCCTGAGCCATGGCTGCTGAGCCTGTGTGTCCGGAGCCTGTGCTCCGCAACGGGAGAGGCCACAACAGTGAGAGGCCGCGTACCACAAAAAAAAAAAAAAAAAAAAAAAGACAAATCAGATAGTAAAAGATGAAGACAAGAAGGGATTAGAGGTATTTAAGAAAGTAGAATTGGAAGGTTAACACTTAAACTACAAAACTTATTAAACTCCAAAAGAAGTTTAAATATAGAAGGAAAGAAAACAACGTAAAGAAATAAACACAGCAAATATAATACACATGACTGTAACTTAAAATAATATGATAGAGTTAAGACAAAAAAGCTTTCAGTTTTACAAACAGATGCAAATGGGCTTAACTCAGTTATTTAAAAAAATTTTTTCAATTTAGTTCACAAAATGAGACCCCCAAATATGTTATATATAAGAAACACACCCAAAACAAAATGATTCACCAAGGCTAAAAATAAAGGAATGAGCAAAGACAGGTATACCAAGCAAATGAATATAATAAGAGATAAGGAGGACAGTGTGTATGTGATACTGATGTCAGACATAGAAGAATGCAAACTAAAAAGAACTAAATATGACAAAGGAGAAACTTTTTAATGCTAGAAGTCACGATTTAAAATGAAGGCATTATAATTATGAATAGCTATGCAATAACACTGTAATCATCTTTATAAAAGAACCCAAAGAAATACAGAAAGAAAAAAAGAAAAAAGATACACTAATAAGAGATCAAGTGGATAAAAATAAGGATATAGAAAACCTAAACAGCATAATAAGATAGATATTTTGGATACATATTAAACTTTACATCTTAATATTACAGAATAAACCTTCCTCTCAAGCATACATGGGACATGCACAAAAATGATTATATCTTAGGTTATACATAAAATATAAGCAAGTTCCATAAAGTAGAAATATTACAATGTTTTCCAACTACAATGCAATAAAACTAAAAATTATTAACAGTAACAAAGAAGGGTACCTCCAACTGAAATAAATCTATTTATCTATTACTTATCCCATAAAAAACAATTAAAATTATTAGTGGTTAAAAGGGAAATACAAAACAGAATTAAAGAATTCCTAAAAAATAATAATACTATAAATCAGTCTGTGGTATATCAGTCTTAAATATGTGACCAAAGTAAAATCCACAGCTTTAGATAATTTTATCAATAAAAATGAAAGAATAAATATAAATTAAATTCCTGGTTAAAAGCTAGGAAGAAATAACAAAATAAGCCAAAAGCAAGCATAATGAGGAAAATAATAGAAGAAAATGAAATAATAATGGAACTAGAAACAGAGATTAGTAAGGCAGAAAACAGAAAAAGAAGAGATCTAAGTATAATTAATAAATCAAAATCTATTTTTTGAAAAATATCAACAAAATATGCAAACCACTAGCTAACAATCAAAGTGGTAAAAAAAGAAAAAAAAGAGCGAAAGCACAAATATACAAAACAAGAAATGATGGGGGGAAATATCCAGTGGAAAAACACTGAAATAACCATTAGGAAAAAAATCATAAGAATCTATTTTGTAGACACTGCTACAAATAAATTTGAAGACCTAGATGAAACTGGTAACTTGCCTGGCAAATAGTTTACTAAAATTGAACTCCTTAGAGACAGAATATTGAAATAGATCATTCTCCTCTAAAGAAAGCTATAAAGGACTTACCCTACCAAAAAAGCACCAGGTCCAGATGGTTTCACAGAGTGAAACCTTCAAAAACTAGCTTGTTAAAATGCTCTCTAAATTTTTCCAGATAAGTGAAAAGGAGGAAAACTTTTTATTTAATATGTAACATCAATACGTAAGCCTGATAAAGACAATGCAAAATAAACTGTGCATTAATTATCACTTATGAATATTTACGTAAAAATACTAAACAGAATATTAGGAAACAGAATCCAATACCATACTAAAAGAATAACACATCATAACCAAGTGATATTTATTTCAGGAATACAAAGTTGGCTCAATATTAACAAATCCATTAATGTAACACATATACTAGAAGATTCTAAGGAGAAAATTATATAATCATCTTCATAAAGGCTAAAAAAAGCTTTCCAATAAAATTCAACACTCTTTCCTAATGAAAAACACTCAAGAAAACAGAAATCAACGGATATTTCCTGTTATGAACTGAATGTATTTCTCCAAATTCATACATTGAAGCCTCAACCCCTAGTGTGACTGTGTTTAGAGACAAGGCCTTTATGGAGGTAGTTAAGGTTAAATGAGGTCTTAAGAGTAGGGTCCTAATCTGATAAGACTAGTGTTCTTATAAGAAGAGGCATGAGAGAATAAGGCTCTTCCTCTCTCTCTCCTCTGGGACCTCTAGCCTCCAGATACCGAGAATAAATTTCTCTTGTTGAAGCCACCTGGTCTGTGGTATTTTGTTATGGCAGTCTAAGCTGACTAAGACACTTAACATTTCCACTAAGACCAGGAACACGTAAAAGATGCCGAACATCTCCACTACTGTTTAACATGGTATTGATTGGTGGTATTAGCCAATGTAATTAGATAAGATAAATCAATCATAGGCATAAGAATTGGAAAAGAAGTAGTAAAACTCTATTTGCAGATGTGATTGTGTACCCAGAAATCCCTAGAAAGTGAGTGATAAAACTAACTGAAACAGGAAAAAAAACTACTCCTGGGGACTTCCGGGGAAGATGGCAGAAGAGTAAGACGCAGAGATCACCTTCCTCCCCACAGATACACCAGAAATACATCTACACGTGGAACAACTCCTACAAAACACCTACTGAACGCTAGCAGAAGACCTCAGACCTCCCAAAAGGCAAGAACCTCCACACGTACCTGGGTAGGGCAAAAGAAAAAAGAATAAACAGAGACAAAAGGATAGGGGCAGGACCGGCACCAGTGGGAGGGAGCCATGAAGGAGGAAAGGTTTCCACACACTAGGAAGCCCCTTTGCGGGCAGAGACTGCGGGTGGGGAGGGGGCAAGCTTCCGAGTCACGGAGGAGAGCGCAGCCACAGGGGTGCGGAGGGCAAAGCGGAGAGATTCCCGCACAGAGGATCGGTGCCGACCGGCACTCACCAGCCCCGAGAGGTTTGTCTGCTTGCCTGCTGGGGCGGGCGGGGCTGGGAGCTGAGGCTCGGGCTTCGGTCAGAGCGCAGGGAGAGGACTGGGGCTGGCAGTGTGAACACAGCCTGAAGGAGCTAATGCGCCACAGCTAGCCGGGAGGGAGACCGGGAAAAAGTCTGGACCTGCCGAAGAGGCAAGAGACTTTTTCTTCCCTCTTTGTTTCCTGGTGCGCAAGGAGAGGGGATTAAGAGCGCTGCTTAAGGGAGCTCCAGAGACGGGCGCAAGCTGTGGCTGAAAGCACAGACCCCAGTGACGGGCATGGGATGCTGGGTCTACTGCGGCCGCCGCCAAGAGGCCTGTGTGCGAGCGCAGGTCACTGTCCACGCCCCCCTTCCAGGGAGCCTTTGCAGCCTGCCACTGCCAGGGTCCCAGGATAAAGGGACAGCTTCCCCGGGAGAGCACACGGCACGCCTTGGGCTGGTGCAACGTCACACCAGCCTCTGCCACCGCAGGCTCGACCCGCACTCTGTGCCCCTCCCTCCCCCACCCAGCCTAAGTGAGCCAGAGTCCCCGAAGCAGCTGCTCCTTTAACCCTGTCCTGTCTGAGCGAAGAACAGACGCCCCCCGGTGACCTACACGCAGAGGTGAGGCCAAATCCAAAGCTGAGACCCGGGAGCTGTGAGACCAAAGAAGAGAAAGGGAAATCTCTCCCAGCAGCCTCAGAAGCAGCGGATTAAAGCTCCACAATCAACTTGATGTACGCTGCATCTGTGGAATACATGAATAGACAACGAATCATCCCAAATTGAGGAGCCGTGTGGATGAAAGGTTCTTGGTGCTGCAGCCAGGAGTCAATGCTGTGCCTCTGAGGTGGGAGAGCCAACTTCAGGACACTGGTCCACAAGAGACCTCCCAGCTCCACATAATATCAAACGGCAAAAATCTTCCAGACATCTCCATCTCAACACCAGCACCCAGCTTCACTCAACGACCAGCAAGCTACAGTGCTGGTCACCCTATGCCAAGCAACTAGCAAGACAGGAACACAACGCCACCCATTAGCAGAGAGGCTGCCTAAAAATCATAAAAAGTCCACAGACACCCCAAAACACACCACCAGACGTGGACCTGCCCACCAGAAAGACAAGATCCAGCCTCATCCACCAGATCACAGGCACTAGTCCCCTCCACCAGGAAGCCTACACAACCCACTGAACCAAGCTTAGCCACTGGGGACAGACACCAAAAACAATGGGAACTACGAACCTGCAGCCTGCAAAAAGGAGAGCCCAAACACAGTAAGATAAGCAAAATGAGAAGACAGAAAAACACACAGCAGGTGAAGGAGCAAGATAAAAACCCATCAGACCTAACAAATGAAGAGGAAATAGGCAGTCTACCTGAAAAAGAATTCAGAATAATGACAGTAAAGATGATCCAAAATCTTGGAAATAGAATAGACAAAATGCAAGAAACAGTTAACAAGGACCTAGAAGAACTAAAGATGAAACAAGCAACGATGAACAACACAATAAATGAAATTAAAAAATACTCTAGATGGGATCAATAGTAGAATAACTGAGGCAGAAGAACGGATAAGTGACGTGGAAGATAAAATAATGGAAATAACTACTGCAGAGCAGAAGAAAGAAAAAAGAATGAAAAGAACTGAGGACAGTCTCAGAGACCTCTGGGACAACATAAAATGCACCAACATTCGAATTATAGGGGTTCCAGAAGAAGAAGAGAAAAAGAAAGGGACTGAGAAAATATTTGAAGAGATTATAGTTGAAAACTTCCCTAATATGGGAAAGGAAATAGTTAATCAAGTCCAGGAGGCACAGAGAGTCCCATACAGGATAAATCCAAGGAGAAATATGCCAAGACACATATTAATCAAGCTGTCAAAAATTGAATACAAAGAAAACATATTAAAAGCAGCAAGGGAAAAACAACAAATAACACACAAGGGAATCCCCTTAAGGTTAACAGCTGATCTTTCAGCAGAAACTCTGCAAGCCAGAAGGGACTGGCAGGACATATTTAAAGTGATGAAGGAGAAAATCTGCAACCAAGATTACTCTACCCAGCAAGGATCTCAATCAGATTTGCTGGAGAAATTAAAACGTTTACAGACAAGCAAAAGCTGAGAGACTTCAGCACCACCAAACCAGCTTTATAACAAATGCTAAAGGAACTTCTCTAAGCAAGAAACACAACAGAAGGAAAAGACCTACAATAACGAACCCAAGACAATTAAGAAAATGGGAATAGGAACATACATATCAATAATTACCTTAAATGTAAATGGACTAAATGCTCCCACCAAAAGACACAGATTGGCTGAATGGATACAAAAACAAGACCCATATATATGCTGTCTACAAGAGACCCACTTCAGACCTAGAGACACATACAGACTGAAAGTAAGGGGATGGAAAAAGATATTCCATGCAAATGGAAACCAAAATAAAGCTGGAGTAGCAATTCTCATATCAGACAAAATAGACTTTAAAATAAAGACTACTAGAAGAGACAAAGAAGGATACTACACAATGATCAAGGGATCGAACCAAGAAGAAGATATAACAATTGTAAATATTTATGCACCCAACATAGGAGCAGCTCAATACATAAGGCAAATACTAACAGCCATAAAAGAGGAAATCAACAGTAACACATTCATAGTAGGGGACTTTAACACCCCACTTTCACCAATGGACATTTCATCCAAAATGAAAACAAATAAGGAAACACAAGCTTTAAATGATACATTAAATAAGATGGACTTAATTGATATTTATGGGACATTCCATCCAAAAACAACAGAATACCCAATTTTCTCAAGTGCTCATGGAACATTCTCCAGGATAGATCATATCTTGGGTCACAAATCAAGCCTTGGTAAATTTCAGAAAATTGAAATTGTATCAAGTATCTTTTCTGACCACAATGCTATGAGACTAGATATCAATTACAGGAAAAGAGCTGTAAAAAATACAAACACATGGAGGCTAAACAATACACTACTTAATAACGAAGTGATCACTGAAGAAATCAAAGAGGAAATTAAAAAAATACCTAGAAACAAATGACAATGGAGACACGACGACCCAAAACCTATGGGATGCAGCAAAAGCAGTTCTAAGAGGGAAGTTTATAGCAATACAATCCCACCTTAAGAAACAGGAAACCTCTTGAATGAACAACCTAACCTTGCACCTAAAGCAATTAGAGAAAGAAGAACAAAAACACCCTAAAGTTAGCAGAAGGAAAGAAATCATAAAAATCAGATCAGCAATAAATGAAAAAGAAATGAAGGAAACGATAGCAAAGATCAATAAAACTAAAAGCTGGTTCTTTGAGAAGATAAACAAAATTGATAAACCATTAGCCAGACTCATCAAGAAAAAAAGGGAGAAGACTCAAATCAATAGAATTAGAAATGAAAAAGGAGCAGTAACAACTGACACTGCAGAAATACAGAAGATCATGAGAGATGACTACAAGCAACTCTATGCCAATAAAATGGACAACCTGGAAGAAATGGACAAATTCTTAAAAATGCACAACCTGCCAAGACTCAATCAGGAAGAAATAGAAAATATGAACAGACCAATCACAAGCACTGAAATTGAAACTGTGATAAAAAATCTTCCAACAAACAAAAGGCCAGAACCAGATGGCTTCACAGGCGAATTCTATCAAACATTTAGAGAAGAGCTAACACCTATCCTTCTGAAACTCTTCCAAAATATAGCAGAGGGAGGAACACTCCCAAACTCATTCTACGAGGCCACCATCACCTTGATACCAAAACCAGACAAGGATGTCACAAAGAAAGAAAACTACAGGCCAATATCACTGATGAACATAGATGCAAAAATCCTCAACAAAATACTAGCAAACAGAATCCAACAGCACATTAAAAGGATCATACATCATGATCAAGTGGGGTTTATTCCAGGAATGCAAGGATTCTTCAATATACGCAAATCAATCAACATGATACACCATATTAACAAATTGAAGGAGAAAAACCATATGATCATCTCAATAGATGCAGAGAAAGCTTTTGACAAAATTCAACACCCATTTATGATAAAAACCCTGCAGAAAGTAGGCATAGAGGGAACTTTCCTCAACATAATAAACGCCATATATGACAAACCCACAGCCAACACTGTCCTCAATGGTGAAAAACTTAAACTATTGCCACTAAGATCAGGAACAGGACGAGGTTGCCCACTCTCCCCACTCTTATTCAACATAGTTTTGGAAGTATTAGCCACAGCAATCAGAGAAGAAAAGGAAATAAAAGGAATCCAAATCGGAAAAGAAGTAAAGCTGTCACTGTTTGCAGATGACATGATACTATACATAGAGAATCCTAAAGATGCTACCAGAAAACTACTAGAGCTAATCAATGAATTTGGTAAAGTAGCAGGATACAAAATCAATGCACAGAAATGTCTGGCATTCCTATATACTAATGATGAAAAATCTGAAAGTGAAATCAAGAAATACTCCCATTTACCATTGCAACAAAAAGAATAAAATATCTAGGAATAAACCTACCTAAGGAGACAAAAGACCTGTATACAGAAAATTATGACACTGATGAAATTAATTAAAGATGATACAAATAGATGGAGAGATATACCATGTTCTTGGATTGGAAGAATCAACACTGTGAAAATGACTCTACTACCCAAAGCAATCTACAGATTCAATGCAATCCCTATCAAACTACCACTGGCATTTTTTCACAGAACTGGAACAAAAAATTTCACAATTTTTATGGAAACACAAAAGACCCCAAATAGCCAAAGCAATCTTGAGAAAGAAAAACGGAGCTGGAGGAATCAGGCTCCCTGACTTCAGACTATACTACAAAGCTACAGTAATCAAGACAGTATGGTACTGGCACAAAAACAGAAATATCGATCAATGGAACAGGACAGAAAGCCCAGAGATAAACCCACACACATATGGTCACCTTATCTTTGATAAAGGAGGCAGGAATGTACAGTGGAGAAAGGACAGCCTCTTCAATAAGTGGTGCTGGGAAAACTGGACAGGGACATGTAAAAGTATGAGATTAGATCACTCCCTAACACCATACACAAAAATAAGCTCAAAATGGGTTAAAGACCTAAATGTAAGGCCAGAAGCTATCAAACTCTTAGAGGAAAACATAGGCAGAACACTCTATGACATAAATCACAGCAAGATCCTTTTGGACCCACCTCCTAGAGAAATGGAAATAAAAACAAAGATAAACAAATGGGACCTAATGAAACTTCAAAGCTTTTGCACAGCAAAGGAAACCATAAACAAGACCAAAAGACAACCCTCAGAATGGGAGAAAATATTTGCAAATGAAGCAACTGACAAAGGATTAATCTCCAAAATTTATAAGCAGCTCATGCAGCTCAATAACAAAAAAACAAACAACCCAATCAAAAAATGGGCAGAAGATCTAAATAGACATTTCTCCACAGAAGATATACAGACTGCCAACAAACACATGAAAGAATGCTCAACATCTTTAATCATTAGAGAAATGCATATCAAAACTACAATGAGATATCATCTCACACCAGTCAGAATGGCCATCATCAAAAAATCTAGAAACAATAAATGCTAGAGAGGGTGTGGAGAAAAGGGAACACTCTTGCACTGCTGGTGGGAATGTAAATTGGTACAGCCACTATGGAGAACAGTATGGAGGTTCCTTAAAAAACTACAAATAGAACTACCATATGACCCAGCAATCCCACTACTGGGCATATACCCTGAGAGAACCATAATTCAAAAAGAGTCATGTACCAAAATGTTCACTGCAGCCCTATTTACAATAGCCCGGAGATGGAAACAACCTAAGTGTCCATCATCGAATGAATGGATAAAGAAGATGTGGCACATATATACAATGGAATATTACTCAGCTGTAAAAAGAAATGAAATTGAGCTATTTGTAATGAGGTGGATAGACCTAGAGTCTGTCATACAGAGTGAAGTAAGTCAGAAAGAGAAAGACAAATACTGTATGCTAACACATATATATGGAATTTAAGAAGAAAAAAATGTCATGAAGAACGTAGGGGTAAGACAGGAATAAAGACACAGACCTACTTGAGAATGGACTTGAGGATATGGGGAGGGGGGAGGGTAAGCTGTGAGAAAGCGAAAGAGAGGCGTGGACATATATACTCTACCACACATAAGGTAGATAGCTAGTGGGAAGCAGCCGCATAGCACAGGGAGATCAGCTCGGTGCTTTGTGACCGCCTGGAGGGGTGGGATAGGGAGGGTGGGAAGGAGACGCAAGAGCGGATATGGGAACATATGTATATGTATAACTGATTCACTTTGTTATAAAGCAGAAACTAACACACGATTGTAAAGCAATTTTACTCCAATAAAGATGTAAAAAAAAAAAACAACTGAAACTATAAAATAAAAAAAAACCTCAGTAAAGTGGCAGGATATAAAATCAACATATAGAAATCAACAGTCTTCATATAATTAGAGACTAGAGGACATAATGGCAAAAAAAAAAACAAACCAAAAACACCTCCACTTACAACAGCAACAAAGAAGATAAAATATTTAGGAATAATTTTAGCAAAAAATACGTAAAACCTACATGAGAAAAAGTTTAACACACTCCTGAAAGACAACAAAATTAGATTTGAACAATGGAAAAAAAGCATCTCTTATTCTTAAACAGGATGACTCAACATCATAAAGACAATTTACAAATAATATAATCCCAATAAGAAAATACCAATAACCATTTTTATGAAGTTGGATAGTTGACAGATAAATTAACAGGCAAGAATAGCCAGGAAAATGCCAGAAGTGAGTATCTATAATGGGAGACTACCCAGATCAGACATTAAGACACACTATAAAGCCTCTATAATTAAAACTCTGAGGTTCTGGTATATGACTAAATAGACAAGTGGAACACAACAGAAAGTCCAGAAACAGATCCCAAGTACATACAGAATTTGAGTATATGACAAAGGTAGTATTTCAAACCACTGGGGCAAAGGTAGACTTTTAAATGCCTGGTGCTAGGACAAGTGGTTAGTCATCTGGAAAAAATACAATTAGATCTACACTTCATACCATAAAAGAGAATATCTCCAAGTGGACCAGGGATCTAAATATAAAAAAAGAAACCACATAAATGTACCAAAAGAAAACATGGGTAAATTTACGTTTAACAGGGATATAGGGAGAGGCTTTCCAAATGACTCAGAATCCAGATGCAAAAGACTGATGAATTTACTACATTTAAAAAATTTTACATGGCAAAAAAACGCACTATAAATTAGCTTCATAAACAAAGTCAAAAGACAACTGACAAACTAGGAGAAATTGTTTGCATCATATATCACATAGAGGCTAATATCACTAAAAGATAAAAGAATTCCTAATACCTAAGAGAAACAAAGACCAAAAAACCTGAAAGAGTGGGCAAACATGTTTGTTTTTTTTTTTAAATGAACCTTCAACATATAAATAAAAGGTTCAGGATGGATAAACAACAAGGTCCTATTGTAAGGCACAGGGAACTATATTCAATATCCTCTGATAAACCATAATGGCAAAGAACATGAAAAAGAATATATATGTATAACTGAGTCACGTTGCTGTACAGCAGAAATTAAATACAACATTGTAAATCAACTATACTTCAGTAAAAATTTTTAAAAATTAATAAAAGGTCCAACCTTCCTCATGGTAAGAGAAATGCAAATTACAACTATACTGGGATATCATTTCTCACCTACCAGTGGGCAAAACTTACCAAGCATGACAACACACTCTGTTGGCAAGGCTGTGGAAAAGCAGGCATTTTTATGCACTGCTGGTGGAAATGTAAATTGGCACAATCCTTGTAGAGGGGAGTTTGGCAATAGCTAACAAATTTATGTATACACTTACCTTTTGAACCAATAACTACACTTCAGGAACTTACTCTGAAGGTACACCTCCAAGAATACAAAAACACATATGCATTAAGTTATCTATTGCAGCACTGTTTGTAACCGTAGAATACCAGAAGCAATCTATATATCCAGATATAAATGAGTGGTTAAACCACAGTACATTCATACTATGGAGTTCTCTGTGGCTATAAAAAGAATAAGGACTATCTCTATGAACTGATGTGGAATGATTTCCAGGATACATTGTTAAGTGGGAGAAAAAACAAAGTAGGAAAGAATATCAATAGTATATTAGGGTTTTTTTTATAAGAAGGGGAAATAAAATCTAAATATATCATTTGTATAAAAAAGGAAGTAGAAAAGATAAAACAAAGACTAATACAACTGGTTAGCTACAGGGGTGGGTGGAGATGGGGTGGAAAGGACAGAAAATATGGAGTGAAGTAGGAAGGACTGTCACTCATCTAAGTATATCTTTTCGTACAGTTCTAACTTTGAGAACCATGTAACACATTCTCAACAAAAGAAAAAGAAAACTAACTAGAGAAAAAGCCTACAATGGAATATGAACAGAAGTCAATGAACCAAACCGTACTTCAAATGGATAATAACATAACCACACTGGAGGGCAGGAGGTGGTAGGGGAAATCTAGCCCAGGCAATACTGAATACAGTATTTAGATGAAAGGTCCTCAGGTTAAGACTAAGCAAGTATGGATTCTAAGTAGCAGGCTTCTTTGATTTAGAAGCATGGATTAGTAATTTTGAAACTATTTTCTGTGTATTATAGCACTAAACAAATAAGTTAACTAAGTACATATACTGTAGACAACAGGAGCTAGATACCTCACTGTCAGAGAAGTGATTACCAGTATGAAAAGGGAAGGAACAGAATGAACCCGGTGAAGCTGGATTAGGATTAAAGGTATCAGTATGAACTCATGTTTTTTAATAAATATAGGTAGATAAATATAAAAAGATATAATGTGCGTACCTGTATATACATCAGTACACATATACATATATTTATCTACTAAATCTATCTGCTAATAGGGCACGGCAGCCAACTGGCCTGAAGTTACAGACTAGATATTGATTTCTAATACCATTTTCCACTAAAAAGAAACAGGATTCCTTGAAGAAATGGATGATTTCAGGGTTGAGACAGGACACGTACAAGACAAATCTAGAATATCCTGTGCCAGAGCAGAAGCAAGTACTTAAAAAATGATGAGGACTTCACAAAAGGAGGCAGGAGCTAGTTTGAAGAGGCTCTCAATGGAAATTTGGAACAATTTGAGAATCAAAACAAATGATAGTAAAGGATGATAAACAACAGACTAACACAAGAATCCATGAGTCCACACTGGTACAAACAAATAAATAGGAGAGAAGGAAAAGCTCATTTTTTCAGTAGGGAAGAAAAACCTAATCAACATAAAAGGAATGATGACATAAGAAAACCACCGTTGACAATTATCATGATAACAACTGATTCAGAAAAGGATCATTAATGGATTCCAAAACTAGTGGGTGCAAGTTTAGTAACTAACAGAGTATTTACATCATTTCAAAGAGTCTCCCCACGATACGCATATTGATTGTGAAGGGAAACATAGCTACACTGTAGAAATCTGGGAGATAACACTTTCACCAATAGATCAAAGTTAACATCACCAGTAATAAGATAAATCAAAATTGTGAGCCTCCTGATCGGAAGTACTGAGAACAACACATCTGTGGCATTCCTGCAAAAGTCTGTAACCTGAATCTAATCATGAGGAAACATCAGACAATCCAAATTAAGAAATATCCTACAAAATAACTGGCCTATCTATTTCAAAAATGTCAACGTAACAAAACACAAGGAGTGACCAAGGAACTGTCCACTCCTTTCATCTCCAAAGTAATGGAGACTAAGAAGATATGACAACTGAATGCAATACAGAATCTGAGAATTTCTTTTGCTATAAAGGACATTATTTGTACAACTGGAGAAATTTGAGCAGCTCCTGTAGCTCAGCCCTACATCAATGTTAATTTCCTTAATTGTGATAACTGTTTTGTGGTCATGTAAAGAGAATGTCTTAGTTTTTAGGAAATAAACACAATATACAGGGGTAAAGGAACATCACGCTTGAAAGTACTCTCAGTTTAGAAAAAGAGTGTATGCTTGTGGGGGAAAGGGATAAGGCAAATGTGATAAAATGGTAGCATTTGGAAAATCTGGGTGAAATGTTTATGGAAATTATCCCATTTTTGCAACTTCTCTATTAAGTCTAAAATTATGTCAAAATAGGCAGTTCCCTGGTGGCCTAGTGGTCAGGATTCTGGGCTTTTACTGTCATGGCCCGGGTTCAATCTCTGGTCAGGGAACTGAGATCCCACAGGCCATCACGTGGCAAAAAAAAAAAAAAAATATTTATGTCAAAATAAATAGCTAAAAGGAAAAAGTTAATGTTTATTAAAAAGTTGCTGTTTTCAACAGTTTGCAATAAGGAGACCATGTAGTAAAAGATTAAGGAGTAATAGCTGGTATCTATTACTCTATAGCCTAGTGGTTGAGATTGTGGACTTTGCTATTAGCTAGACCTTAGTTCAAGTCCCAATTCTGCTTATATGACTTTGGGCAAGTTGCTTACCTTCTCTGATCTTCTATTTATCTGTTTTATGGGAATAATGTACAGGATTCTTGTAGGATTCAATGGTATCAAGTGTGTCAAGGGCTTACAGTAAAAGACACTAATTCTGGAGCCAGACCGCTTAGGTTTGATTCCCACTTAGCAATTTGCTAGCTATGTGACCTTGGGGAAGTTATTCAACATCTCTGTGCCTCAGTTCTCTCATTAGTAATAAATGGGGGTGATAAAAGTATCTATCTCAAGGGTTCTTGTGAGGACTAAATAGGTTAATTGATAAAAGTGATTTGAATAGTACCTGGCACATAGCAAGCACTGCATGCATGGTAGTTATTTTCACTATTAGCCTGAGCCTCTACAGAATAGGAATTCAAAAAATATTAGCAATCATTATCATCATTAAATACCTAATATTATCATCACTATAGCTTTTTTAAGAGGTTTGGTGGTAAAGAGAAAGAAAATTTATTTTTTCTCTTAAACTAGGAAGACCTAAGCATATTAGAGAGAAAGGGGACAAACAATACAGAAAGAAACTTTTCTGAAAACACAAGAGACATGGAATCATTTACCAGATGAAGCCCTGGGGACCTCAGTTTCCCTCTTTGTAAATGTCACCTCCAGATTTAAGAGACAACTTTAAAAGGTACTTTGATGAAGGTATAAGACAGAATGTACATCTTTAAATATAACTTTGAACACACAGACACATTTACATTTCTTCTACAGAATGCATTTTCCTTTAATAGCTATTAGGTTTTAAAATATTTAGCTTCTCTTTTAGAGATCCATCCACAATATCCCTCATCCCAAAAAAAGTTCATTTAAAATGGAAATTCTAAGCAAAATCTAGGAAGAAAATATATACAATAGAGTGGGAAAAGGTTACACATAAGCAAAGATTTTTCTTTTTAATATGGGTTTAAATTTCATTTTTGGACTAGTTATCAACAATATCCATCGGGGAAATGATGCTAGTAGATGTCTATGGACCAATATGAAAAGACGTCTAAATATTAAAAGAGAAAAAAACAAGTTGCAAAATAGTTTGGAGATATATATTTATATATGTACAGAAAAAGTTAAGATTAATAATGAATGATTTTACTTTAATTTTTATCTTTACAGAGCAACCACTATGTCTCAGACACCAGGGATTAAAGAATAATCAAAATGGGAAAGTAAAATTCAAGGCACAATGGAATTTTCTCATTCCAATACAATCTGCCTAAAAAAGGGACAGACCTAGAGAGCCAATCTTAACTCTATCATTAAACACATCCTGTTTGTCAGTGAAATGAGTACGACTACACTAATTTCACAAAGATTTCTGGACAGTCTAGCTATTTAGGAAGTTGTTATATAAAATCATAATAAACTCATATATTTAAATAATATTACACATGATCGCCCATTCCAAAAAAATAGAAAATAACTGTCCAAAAGTGCTTTATCAGTTAAAACACATTCTAATGAATTTATGATTTAAAAAGTGATTCCTTGAGAAACCATTCTTCCTTTCATTTTCTTTTCTTGATTATTCCATAATACCATCTCTCAGGGGAAGAAAAGTCCCTAAAATTAACACCTATAGAGAAAAAAAACAAAAATCTAAGCTTTATACCAAAATAGGAAACATTTTTATAGGAAAATGCAGCTCATTTGAACCTGCTTCTGTTCAGAAGGGACCCTGAGAAAAGACAATATAGGAAAAAGAGGATTCTCTCTTTTTTTTTTTTTTTTTTTTTTTTTGCGGTACGCGGGCCTCTCACTGCTGTGGCCTCTCCCGTTGCGGAGCACAGGCTCTGGACACGCAGGCTCAGCGGCCATGGCTCACGGGCCCAGCCGCTCCGCGGCATGTGGGATCTTCCCGGACCGGGGCACGAACCCGTGTCTCCTGCATCGGCAGGCGGACTCTCAACCACTGCGCCACCAGGGAAGCCCCATCACTGGAATCTTGATACCCACATGTATTTGTTGTTTCTATTCTGTAATTCCTGGCATATCTACTTTAACCAGAACAGTTATTCTTGAATGACCTTTATTTCTCTGCGATGTCAGGAAAGTTACTTTTCTACCACCAACCACAAACTGCTCCCCAAATGGAGGACCAGAGGATATATGGTAGGTGGTGATGGGGGAGGGGGAGGAGCAGAACTAAAGCCCAACAGGAACCATCATCACTCAGTCCCCTTGACCTTTCTACAGCTTTCCATTCACCTGTATGAAGAGAGAATAAGGAAAAACAAAACCAATGGAAATAAGGGAGAGCTGAGTAGTGGACACCTACTACACCCCAAGCACTGCAAAATATTATTTCATTTAATCTTCCTACAGTACTGATGATGACTGTGTAGTCTGGGCTGATGACTTGTAGAAAGAATTCTCAGCAAGTAAGTCCTGGAGCTGTGATGAGAACCCAGTGAGTGATTTAAAACCTGTGCTCAATTTTTTTCCCATGTCACTCTTCCTGCCTAGCAACATGACACTACTTATTGTCCAAATACATAATCCTATGGTTTTCCTTTTTAACAAAAAGCACTTTCAATATGGAAATTTTCAAAATTTCCGGCATGGACATATATACACTACCAAATGTAAGGTAGATAGCTAGTGGGAAGCAGCCGCATAGCACAGGGAGATCAGCTCGGTGCTTTGTGACCGCCTGGAGGGGTGGGATAGGGAGGGCGGGAGGGAGACGCAAAAGGGAGGGGATATGGGAACATATGTATATGTATAACTGATTAAATTTGTTAAATAAAAAAAAAAGAAGGCAAAATAAACGTGTTCAAGTGGAAAAAAAATAAAGTAGATTTCAGTCTCCCCTCCTAAAAAAAAAAAAAAAAAAAAAACTACATCAAAGTAGAGAGATGTACTCCCATGTGCCCATGGCTCAGCTTCACCCGTGTGCCATTCTGGTTTCACCTGCCCTCTTCCTACTATTTTTTCTCTGAAATATTTAAAAACAAATCAGGGACGTTTTGTTTGAACTTCAAAATGTCTCTAACAAATCAGATACTGAATACACAAATATAACATTACCACAGAATTTGAGATTCTGCTTTTCTCAAAAATGTCCTCTCTCAGTCAGTTAGTTTGAATCAAGACCTAAACAAGGTCACAAGGTCCACACACTACTTTTGGAAGATGTACCTCTAAATGAATGACAGTTCCCTTGACCTCCTCCCCTTTACATATAAGTGGCATTTTTTAAAAAAGGAGTCTTTATGGTTGATAAAGTGTGTTTCTCTAGCTCCTTTATTTCATGTAAACTGCTAGAGGCCTGATCAGATTGTGGTTCACTTTTTTTTCATTATTGTTTCAAGGCTGCTGAGGTGGTACCATTTACTCCCTACTGCATCTCCTCAGGAGGCACTTAATATGCAACTGTCTTCTATCAGTATTACAGTAATAGTGTTTTCTAGATCCTCAGGTGATTCGAGTTTCTAAAAGCTTATCCAACACCATATATTCGTGGCAATATGCACGTGGTGATCAAGCACCCAGGTTAATCAAGAGTTGATTGGGAGACAACAGAGGTTATCAATCAGCAGCCAGGGAAGCAGGCCAGGAATTGTTCCTCTCATAGATAAGAGGCCAAAAAGTGGAGAAGAGATGAAGGGTTTGACTAGAGACGGAGAGGAGGCCAGAAGATGAACACGATGCTTACAGAACAAGATAGTGGGCTCCAATTATAGCTCTGAAAGACATTTTACACACCTGTATCAATAAGTCTTTTCAAATAAACTTACAGAGAATTTTAGAGTTCTTTATGTTATAATGTGATTTCACCAAGACAGCCTTACAAATTTTGCTATGTTTCCTGCTTCAGAGAAAGGTGCTGATCTCTAAGCCAAAGGTTCTCAACTTGACCTCAAAGTATATTCTCCTGGGAAGCTTTAAAAATACAGAGGTATGGGTCCCACCGAATCAATTCTGATTCAACTGCTCTAGAATGGGGACAGGTATATAGTATTATTTAAAAGTCTTCCCAAGTGACTCTAATATGCAGCCATAATTGAGAACCAGCTGCTCTTAGCTAAGAATAAAGACAACAGCAGCTAATATTTACTAAGCATATATTATATGTCAGGTACAGTTCTAGGCACTTTACATGTACTAGTTCATGCCCTATTTTACAAGTGAGGAAACAGAGATCAGGTAACTTGCCCGAGGTCACACAGCAAGCTAATAGCAGAAGTATTTAATATCAGGAAGTTTGGATCCAAAACCCATGCTCTTAATTACCATGATATACTGACTCCTAAGCATGAATTATACTTACATTCTTTAACTGCAAGTAAAATGATCAAAGAAAAACAAAATGAACAAAAAAAGATAATTAACTTCCTCCTCCTCAGAAGCAGTACAGTGGCATCTTGTTGCAAATGTACCAACACAGGCTTAATAGAAAAGTGAATAAACAGATAAGAATCTTCTCTTCCCAAAAGAAGATTCAAATTTGAGATTTCCACACATTTCAATAATTTCCCACATATCCTATATAGCATAGTTATTCAATGTTAAGTATCAAACACTGCTTCAGTTTTAAAACTTGGGGCAATGATGTACTGAAAATTTCCTACCTATTTCGGTTCTGCTAACTCCAATTCCATTATAAATTCTCAAGTAATTAAAGTGACAAGACTCAGAATCTTCAATGTCAAAGTCACCAAATTTGATGCGCACTCGCTCTCCCATCTTTACACGGATCTCCCATTCGCAAACAGTGCTGTTAGGATAGGTCTGTGGGTAGTTTATTGACGTCAGGGTTCCACTTTCAGGGCCTAGTACAGTATGTCCACATCCATCACCTTAAAAAAAAAAGTTAAAAGGACAATAAATTATTCTTTACATCTTTAACTTACACTACAAATAATCAGGATTTTTTGTGAAGATTTTAAAATATGTATGACATCAGATATTTTGTACCACCAATACCTTCCTTACACAAGATAAAACAGATAACATAGTTCTTAGTAGGTCTACTCACAGGAGCCAGGAGAAGCCAGGTTAGGTCAAAATAATCAATGATTACCGTTATAATTTACGAGTTCAAAGAACTTTCCAATCAAAATAAATAGAAGTAAACATAACTTAGCAATAATTATATATATATATGTCATAATAAATCCAGTCTTTAAAAGAGTATCAATTCATAGTAATTGCTCAAAATAAATGTCAACTATAAAAATAAATGTATATGATCAGCTTCATCTATTTAGTTACAAATAGCACAAACCCCTTCAAAAATCCCTGTGAGAAGTCAAATGATTTCTAAAAACACTTAAACTATACTAAAGATTATGCAGATTTCTGACCATATTACACGATGCAAGGTATTCCTTCTTGAAGGCATTAAAGCAATATTTCATAGTTTAATTTTATGTTCTACTGAAATTTGACTTTTCAGTAGTCCCTCCCCAAAAGCCTCATTTTCCCCTATAGAATGATGACAAAAAAACAGTTTATTAGACTTATTAAAGATTAGTAAAATGACCTTCATATCTTGGTAGCAGCATTATTTGCTCCAGAAATTTCTTCAGCAACTGAATATGGAAACAGTTAACACATTGTTTGTAAAAATCAAATATCTGCATTCTTCCCTTTATCACAAAATTTGTTATTTTACTGAGCGCCTGGAAGGAGGCGTTAATACTGATTAACAAGTTTTAGCTGCTGCTCCAATTGCACCGCTTAGCGTTCCTAATGATGGGATTCCAATGAATGTCTTTTTAATAGGAAAATGAATACATCCTTTCAAAATAACAGTATTTTCTCTTTCAAAAGAGCTATTTATAATCACCTTTTGGGAGAGTTCAGAACTTAAAACAAAGAAAACTATATTAGAAGTGACACTTCTGAGTTTTAACCTCAATATGGATACAGATGGGTGTAACAGAATTTTATATTGATTTTTTATTTTTAAGAACAATGTAGTGCTGATATCATTTACTAGAACAGATGAACGCTTTAAAAGCCTATGAATAAGAATATAGTATCTACAAGTAGTAGTTGCAAAATAAATGTTTATTAATTGAATGAATAAGGAAACTGTACATTAACCTATGAAAAAGTTATCTCAAACTAGTCTCAAAACTAGCTTTAAGGAAGGAACAACTCTGTACCTAGATTCTGATGACAATACTTCATACCTTTTGCTGATAAAGAAATTTTATTGCCAAATCCACACTAGTACTGTTACTTAGTCTGCTTTCACAGGTCAACCAGCAATCTGGATTCTTAAACAAATCTCTCTCACATAAAGCTTAGCTTTTAACCAACATTAAACTTCAGCTATCTTCTACACTTGCCTTCACTCCACACACAAGAACTAGGCATAGCAGTTCAATAACATCATAATACATAAAGGCACCATTAAATAAACCTGTGAGTTTTTGTGTGACATAGCCACTGATCTTTTGCAAATATAAAACTTAGAATGTTACACAACTCAGAGGAGAAGAAAAATAACCACAAATCTCCCCGGAAATTACCATGAAAATACCTTGAATATCTCTATTGGATATTATCTAAATTAAAAACATAAGGATATAAAAACCTCCCTTGTGAAAATAAATGAACTGTAATATAAAAAACTTTTGAATAATCATTAACATTTTTCCTTAGAGAAAAAGACAACCATCCTAAGACAGATCTTCTAAAAATATGAAACTAGTCAAAAATGTTCTGTTACTACTGAAAAGATGAAAACGAGCTTTCTGGAATTGTTTCAATCTTTAAAAAGTAGCCCTGAATAAATGAAGTAACTCAAACTATAAATGTATTTTCTTTAGTAAGTATGAAACTAAGGCAGCTTCTTAAGTGATTAGAAGTGTTGATGGATTTCAGAAAGCCAAGAATTTTGCTATTAACAGCTGAAGTCAGGACTTAGCAATGGCAGACTGTCGCATTTAATGTATTCCCCACAGGCTATTATTTAACTTAAAGTTGTCATGTTAAAATGAATTTTACAAAAAGACTACAAGCAGAGAGTTAAATATCTTTATGCTCATATTTTTGTTTGATTCTCAATAAATGCACAAAATGTTTTCTGCCATTTCCTCCATACAGCATAGTTCCTACAAAAGTTAACAAAATAAATACTAACTGATGAAAAACAGGTCTTTTGCATGCATGGTGATGAAGAAAACAATTAAAATGGAGCTGTCTTTTTTCAGCATCTTGTGTAGGGGGAGGGCATGAACAGTCCACAAGTAACGTGCCAAGAATGTTCTAAAATATGTGATGGAGTTCAGAGCTTCCTCCTCTCGCAAACAAGACGATACGCACCAGAAACTAAAGTTAAAGAAAGTCTCAAATCTACTGCAATGCACAAATTTGAATGTTCCATATTTCCAAGACTATTTGATAAGTGTAACCTGACTAGATAAATAGCTTAGCTGGCCTGGCCAAATACCTACTGCTATGAAGTATATGTTTCGAATATTACAGTTGGAAAGGGACACTAGGCCAGCAGCTTTCAAATGTTTTTCTCTGTTATTCCAAAGTAAGAAATGCATTTTACACCTTGACTCAATAGTGTCTAAAATATATCTTCCTGACCCACTAAAGGGTCCCCACCTGTGCAATGAACAACACTGTACTAGGCATCCAAAGGTGACAATGTTGAATTCTCAAATCAGAAAAAGACCTTGTCCTCACTTTTACCCCCAAATTAGAACATGTGCTTCCAGTTTATTTTTACAGTTCTTAAAAGCGAAGCCTATTCTACACCAAACTACTTAAAATAGGACAAAATATTTAAAAGTAACACTAAAATCTAGAAAATATTATCAACAAATCACCTAATACACCGAAAGCAGGGGTTCTCAAATGTGGGTGGAGGACACTGGAACAATTCTGGGGTTGGGGGGTACCACAGGCATCTAGTGGGTAGAGGCCAGGAATGCTGCTAAAGTATCTTACAATGCACACGACAGCTCCCCAGAGTAAAGGGTGATGGATCCTAAAAGTCAAATAGTGTGGAGGTTGAGACGGGCTGACGTAGAGCAAAGGCTAGGACATCTCCAACAGAAGATCTGGGTTAGTTCTTTTTCCTTTGGCTCAAAGGGTAATGCTGTTCTACTTGCTGAGGGTACAACTCAGGGAACAGTTTTCCCCACAAGTTCAAAGAAGTAAACAGAATGCTTTATTTTTCTTTAAGTTAAAGAAAAAAAAAGGTCCTTCTTATTAGTCTACAGCCCTCAAGTATTTTTCTTGGTCAGGGACCCTCATTTAACATTGGGGTTTGAAAAAGGATGGTAATAGGGTCAGGAAGTAAGAGACTCCAGATTTTCTGCTAGGCTTTGTAACTGGAAAGAATAATAATCTGTGACCAGGCTAATACCACCTACTATTACTCATTTTTACAAGGCAGAATTGACAAAGAGAGTGTAACCACTACTGGAAAAATAATTTTCAAAATGGGTATTGTAGGACCAATCCATACACTCACTCTCACCAACACCACCACATCGACAACTCTTTCTCCTTCTCCAACTCCATCATCACCACCATCACTGTCAGCTTCTTCTTCTCCTCCCGCCCCACCCCCACAGATGGTCTCCACCAGACTATAACTGACCATAAGGGGTAGAAGCCTGTAAATGTAATTTTTGAATTTTAATTTTATTTCAGTGGAGAAAAAACACTGGAATTTGATCTCACTGTCCCGTTGTTTGGCTGCAGATTTATCTAGGGGATTACTCATAGAACATGTGTTCGCTTCCTCTGAAGACTGTCAGGTCAGATGTGTTAAGCCAGATACAAATTTTGATACTGTTCCAGGAAAATAGCTGAGTAATTTTTTTAAACTACTTTTCCCTAGAGAAAACACAAGGAACATTAATTTAAATAATAACGAATTAATATAACAAAGAACACATGCTTATTTTAGGCTGCTTTCTAAACTTCAAACCAAGTATGTTTTTTGGATAAATATGTGCTCATGATGCTGATTTTATGCGACTCTCCAGCTAACCCCATATTTTAGTCACATTGCTATTAAAAATAATATAAGTTATCTTATTTAATTTTATTAACATGAACACTGTATGACTTCTAAAAATACTTTCTTTAACAAGAAGACAAAAGCAGGAAGCTTGCACAAATATTCCAAAAATGTAGAGCAATGTAACTTTCATTACAATTCTTAGAAACTAGGAGGATGGGGAGGGTGGGAGGGAGGGAGACATAGGAGGGGAGGGATGTGGGAACAGATGTATATGTATGACTGATTCACTTTGTTATAAAGCAGAAACTAATAAAAAAATAATAAAAAAAAATTGGAAAGGTTTATACTTTTCCAATAAGCTTTCAAGGATTTTTGTCACTGTGAACAGGTGAGTTTGACTATATACTTCCTCTAAATCAGTGTCATTCTGTCACATCTTGTAACACATCTGTGAGATCTGATAATAAACTGAAAAAAAAGGCATTTAGAGAGTAGAAAAGTATTCAAAAGAATAACTTGCAAGCGTTAACAAGGATATCCTATTTCATTTGACTACAATGAAGATTTTTAATCTATTATTTAGCACTGCGAATTTTTAAACTAAAAAGTACTATACCAGTCCTGTTACTTTAAGATTTTAAAGTTGCATCACAACAATCTCGAAAAGATAATTCAAGGTCCTATTTTAATTTACTCATTTTTTTAATACTGCCCAAGATGGATATACACTGAGAGCCTAAAGAGGGTTACTGTGGCAATTTAAAGGAAAAGAAACAGCTCTCAGCTCAAGCTTTTTTAAGCCCACACTCATCTCTGCATGTGTGATAATTTACAAAACTGAACCACATGAAGGAATGTGAGATGTATAAATCCTCTTCAATCCCCACCAAGCACACACTCTATGTAGTACATAATGGTTAAGCAAATTGGTTCTGGAGTCACGTGATGAATTTAAATGCCCTACCTACCACTCACTGTGACCTTGAGAAGGTTGTTTACTGATGCTAAAGCTGAGTTTTGTAAAATGGGTATACTAACATCTCAAACCACAGAGGGTAAGAATTTAAAGAGATACTGTAAGAAAACACCTACTATCGAGGGCCTAACCCATACTAATGTGCTCAATAAACGTTTGAGGGTAATTATGGTCATAAAAGACCAGAAAGGCTTTTGCTCATCACATGTAGGTCCGGTGCGTTTGGCCACAACCTAGCTAAGGTATCAGAACAATGGCTCATTACTTTAGAAGATTTATATCAGCTTTAAAGCTTCACGTACAGTGTCCTGTGAAAAGTGTAAATCATGAGAAAGTAATTCTCACTAATCTTCTCCCCAATGACCTCTACTTCACTTCAGTAACTCATGAAACCACAACCTAGACTGTTTTTGCCATTATCGGAGATTACTCCCACCTGTGAAATCTCAACAACTTTAATATCTCACTCTTTCGGTCAGTCTCCTGACCCCTGTGCTCTCTTACACCCACCGCACACTTTCTGTGAACTTCTCTCTTTCCTCCCCATCTACTATCTTGCCCTAGCCTCCTTTCTTTCCCTACCCAGCCTAGACCTCATGTCCAGTGTGTGAACTACACTCTTCCTGGTACCTTCACTTTCTTGCCACTATGTCCTTCTTGAGGATCTGCCCGGCAAGCCCTCCACCCTGGATCATAATATGATCTCTCTTTGCCCAGGAGCTAAGCACTACTGGGAAAAAAAATCACACAATCCAGGGAATAGTTGTCATTAGAGTAATAGGTTCTGATCTCAGATGGGCACTGAAAGCCACTTGGTATTCTCTTACTCAGTGGTTCTCAAAATCTAGTCAACATTAGAACCACCTAAGGGCTATTTAACGTAAAGGTTCTCAGGCTCCATCTCTGTCTCCATAGATTCTAATAAATATGTCAGAAACATTACCTGAAACTTGGAAATAGGTTAAAAAAATAAAGGTGAGCAGCAGATCCTTTAAATGTCATAGAGGCCAAAAGCTGCCCAAGGATTATAGGGCAAAATACTTAATTGGATTTGTTGTTTATCATTGATTAAAGGTCCCAGTCTTGGCTACCCATAAACTTGTAGACTCTTGTCTTGTAGAGATGCATATAATTTCTGTATAGTTGAAAAAAATAACCCCACATGTTAGAGTTTATGGCCCTATTGGCCATTAAACAGTTTTAGCCATTCAACCTAGCAATCACAGCCTAAAGCTACCTATCTAAACACCTAGTTTTTCAAATATTCTTTGGACATGTTTCAACTTCTTACTGGTTCCTTCATTAATTAATGAGTTGAATAAAATCTTTGACATGTGTTAATTTTATATTTGCATGACAGGTATAATTTTGCCTTTTTTGAAAATTATACACTGAAAAGTAGCTCTGCAGTGGAGCCTAGGAAGGATCCGCACTTTAACAAATTTCAAAACACTAAGAGCAACAACAACCAAAAAAAAAACCACACAAAAAAATCTTTCTCCAGCCAGTGTTCCCCAACATCTACCACTTTCTTCCTCACTTTTTTCTTCTTTTACAGAGAGATTTTTTTCAGTTCTCTACATTCGATGTCTTACTTCTTTGCTTCCCGTTCTAGGCTCAAAATACTGCAATTCAGCTTCCAAACGGTTGTGGTTGGATTGTACTCTCCCCCCCGCCCATCTCCATCCCAACAACCAAATTATATGTTCCTAATTGCTGGTACCTGTGAATGTAACCTTCTTTGGAAAACAGGGTCTTAGCAGATGTGATCAATTTAAAATGAGGCCATACTGGATTAGGACAGACCCTAATCCAATGTCTGCTGTCCTTATAAAAAGAGGAAAATCTAGACATGGAGACAGACACAGGGAAAATACCACATAACTACAGAGGCAGAGACTGGAATGATGCAAAGGGATTCCAAAGACTGCAATTGTCAGAAGCTAGGAAGGGGTAAGGAAGGACCCTGGTCTAGAGCCTTCAGAGAGAGTGCATTGCCCTGCCAATACCCTACTTTCAGAATTTTAGCCTGCAGAACTATAAGACAATACATTTCTGTTGTCTGAAGCCATCTAAATTTGTGGCAATCTGTTACGGCGGCCCCAGGAAAGGCAGACCTACCTCTCCAATGTACTCTTCACTAAAGCGGTCTGTTTCTGAGCTGCCAAAAGTCAATATTTTCCCATCTTTATCATCTGTGACCTTTCTACAGCATGTGGCATCTCTGTCCCTTCCTTCCCTCCCATCTTCCTTCCTTCCTTATCTTTCCTCCCTCCTTTTTAAAACTCTCCTTCCCCATCTTAGTTCTTCTTTTGACTCTAATTGCAACTTCTCCAGCACCTTAGCTGACGTATCTTCCAACTACTGATTGCTGATGCTGCTGTTCTCCAGAGCTCCTTCCCCGCCCTCTGTGCTGCCCGGGCCATCTCCCTACCCTACAACCTCAGCTACCACCGAAAGGGAGAATGCTCCGTAGTCTCCAGCCTTTCCCCTAACCTTCAAACCTGTCTACTTCTGTACGGAGCTCCTCTGCTCAGAAATTCCTCAGCACTTCAAACTCAACATGTCCCAAGCACTCAGGGAACATCCTCCATGTGCCAAGCATTGAACCAGGTGCTAGGAACAAGAGAAATGACAGACAAGGCCCCTGTCCTTACAGAGTTTACAGAATAGTATGACAGACGTAGTAAATAATTTCAGGGACGATGAGTGTTGCAGGGAAGTAATGGATATGACAGGGTGTGTGTGCATGCGCGTACGTGCATGCGTGTGTGTGTGTGTGTGTGTGTGTGTAGGATAAATAACAGTTAACTAGGCAGGAATACTGGTGGAAGAGGGAGGTGGAAAGCAGGGAGAAGAGGATTCCAGAAAGGAAAAAACCCAGCATTTTTAAATGACCTTTCCTCTCTCAAATTTAACTGGTCATTAAGTTTTATACTTTGTTTCCTTAATATCTCTAAATTTCGTCCCTCTTAAGGAGTGCAGGCCCTTGTAATAGTTCTCTGACAGGTTTCCCCACTTCCTTTCTTTGCTCTAATCCACTGCCCACACTCCTGCCAGTTTCTTAGACACCAATTGGGTCACGTAGGTCCCTTATTTAAAAATCCTTCAACTGTTCTTCACCGGTGATACAATAAAACCTCAAACTCTTCAGCAAGGATACAAAGTCCATAATAATCTGCTGCCGGACTCCCCTTCCCGTCTCATCTCTGTGGACTCTTCCCACAACCTCTCTGCTCCAGCTCTGGAACTGGGGGTGACTCCCTCTATGCTCCACGCTCTCTCTCCTCCGCCGCTGCACATGCGACTCTGCTCTGCCAAGAATAAGGTTCTTCCTCCTCATATCCACCTGGCAAATACCTACTCAACGTTGTCTCTTTTGGGAAACCTTTCTGAAAGCCCTGGTCTTCCTCTCCCTTTCCATCATCAAAGTCTCTTTACTGTACTGAATATGCTTAATTATGCATACTTATGTCGGTTTGCCACACCAGCTGTAAAGCTCTGTCACAGACAGGCAATGCATTCTGTTTGCCTTGGTAGCCGTAGACAGAGAAATAGGGCATACCAGCCTCTTAACACATGCTGCTGAATTTAGAAAATAATAAACCCAAACAAGCCAGTGGTAGGCACTTGGTAGGTAAGTGATAACAGTAGAAAAGTACATAGGCTTGGGAATCAGACAGACTTTCCGATTTAAATTCTAGCTATGCCAACTTTTGAGATGATCCTGGCACTTAACCTCTATATCCTCAACTATACATGGGAATAATACCACCCATCTCCCAAGGTAATTGTGAGGGTTTGGTAATAACTTATCTAAAAAGCACTGGATTCTATAAATGTGAACACTCTCTTTGAAGATGATGCCTCTATGTATCTAGTACCCCCCTTTCCTTCTGGGAACTACTCTGCAGTTTGCAACAGTTTTCATATGACCTCATGCCCCCTGGTTAGTTGACTGGTTCAAGGGTGGGTACTGACTCACACTGGGCCAACGTGAGGCCAACTTACCCTGCCCTCTCATTTCTGGACCTTGTATGTTAGGGAAACCCCAGAATCTCTCCAGTGTTGAAGCTACAAGCCTTGAGGATTGCCAGCAGCCATGATTTGTTCCATGCAGAGAAAGCGAGACTGTAACAAGACAGAATTAAGCTGAGTCCTTGGTGTCTGAGGTCCCGCTGCAGCCCTGCTTTTCCTTGGGCTTAGGTTGGCTCAGTTCTTAGGAAGATTCCACAAGTTACCTCAGAATGGTCCCAATACTTTTCCCTTCTACTTTAAGCAGATTTAATTTTCTGTTCCCTATAACCTCACTAACCAAAACACTCTTCCTCCACCCATGCAACAGAATGTCTGTCTCATATCCAGACCTATAAAGTTAGCATCTAGGACAAAAAGAGTAACCAGAAACAGGGCAGGCCAAGAAGAAAGGGATAAACCATGAACCTGAAAACGATCTGAGGGTGGAGAGCAAAGAAAGCTAAAATCTATCAACAGGTAGGAAGTTGGAGAGAGAAAGGAGAGGTCAAAAGGGAGGGGACAAAACCAGTATTATGGTCTGGGTGGGTTGGAGGCCAGGTAAGGACGTATGTGAACAGTCACGCCCTGCTGTCACGCTCCTCCACTGCACGGTCTGACCCCTCTCACTAAGCTGGGGTGAACTTTCCTACACAGTAAGTGGGAAGGGGAGAAGGGGCAGAAGGATGGAGAAGCACTGGATCTCAGTGGAAAGCAAACACTTGAACATGGAAATGTTAACTGTAGACTAGGGAAAGAGAAACAAAAGTTTCATTCACACGTTGTTTCACTCATTGAACCAAAATTTATCAACTACCCAACAGATTTGATCGCAGCCCTCATACATTCTAGAGAGGTGAGTTATACATCTCAAAACATTGAGAGTGACATGCCTAGTATTTAAATCCAAGTATGTCTGACTCCAATATCTCCATACTTTCAAAGTCCACCCACGTAAAAAGTAGTGAAGACAAAGAAAACTCTCAGGTTTAAAAGAAAAAAAAAATCTCACAGTTTAACTGACAGTTTCATAAGAGCAGAAGCTAGACTGCAAGGGAATCGTCATTTAACAAATATCTTTTGTGCGCCAGACACTAAGAAAATGTACAGCACAGATGCAGTCTACTTGTCAGAAAGTTGGTCACTGAAAAAAGCAGAGATATAAGGTACCTGGAAAGCAACCAGTTGACAGATATATATACAAGCCAGTGGCATCCTGAGCATGTTTCCAGGTACAAGGTAAGAAGCACCACAGAAGTTTAAATTATACTAAAACACAACTTCTATTCCCTGATGAAGCAGTGTTTTGGATAAGGTGTAAGAGATGATTTCAGGAAGAAGAAAAGGCAAGGCAGGAGGCAAAGTTTTACTGTGCAGGGATGAGGAGTGGGACAGTCATGATGCTGCAGCTGAGCAGAAATCCCCAGGTCAGGTTTGATTAGTCGTCCTTATTGAGACAGATCTAGTCACAAAGGCCACATGCCCTTCTCCTGCAACCTTGAGCTGTCCAGAACCAGAGAAAGAGGACAGTGGGGACTGTCACGTGGGCCAGGTTTGGGATCTGTCAAGGACAAGGGGAAAAGCATCAATGAGATGACTGACCTGGGCTGAGACAAGTGAACCTAGAGATGGACTGGGTAGAAGCAGAGGTACCTAAGGATGATGTCATTGCTAACATCACAGGTACAAACTCTTCAGTCTGCCCCACAAGGAAAGTTCTCCACAATCTTGTCCCCAGTGACCTTTTCAGCCTGCTTCTCATTACTTTCCTGACACGAAATTGTTGTAGCTACCTGAGTGTTATCCAGGAATTTCAGCTGGCAAAGAAAAAGGAGGCAGGCAACTACTAGAACCAAAACTAGGGGGACTCTTATAAGGCTGGAGGTGGCTATTCAAGTCAGAATCTGAAAGAGAGGGCAAAGGAGTGCACCCCACTTGCTGACACTGATTTAGGCTAGCACAGCCCTTAAAGACCACCTATTTGACAGGGGAGCACAGCAGTGTTTTCTAAGTAGAAACCACGGCTCTGTTCAGAGTCCCAGTTGAAGGAGGACTCCTCTCATTACAAAAGCAAAGGGGTCTAGCTCCTGGGAAGAGGGAGGCTGGGAAAACACTGGGCAGAATGTTAGGCCCTGTGCAAGGAGGTTAAGGTTCAAGAAAGGGTTCTATTTTCATGGAACTGAGAAGCCCAGGCTCTGACGGCTAACTGACGGAATCAGACAGAGGACAACAGTGTGAGGGGCATGCAGGTGCCCAGAGACTAACACCAAATAACGTGCTTGGGGCAGCAGATTCACTGCAGAAATGAGTCTAAATTCTTTTTTTTTTGGCACCGCCGAATAGCTTGTGAGATGTTAGTTCCCGACCAGGGACTGAACCCAGGCCCTCAGTAGTGAAAATGCCAGGTTCTAACCACTGGACCATCAGGGATTTCCCCTAAATTCATATTTTTGAATGATGGACATCATGATAAGTATTAGAAATAAGAAAATGAATAAAACTCTCTGCCAGAAACAAATATTTAATATACATTGTGATTAATGACTGAACAGAAAAAACAGGAAATTACTATTGGAGATGAGCGTGTGTGGTGACAGAGAACTCTTCCCAGAGGGCATGATACCCAAGAAGGGTTTTGAAGGATGATAAGGAGGTTACCAAGCACACAAGGAAAGGGGCTCTTTCTCTTCAAGTGGAGAAAATGACACATGTAAAGAGATCAGTATCAGGAACAAGGCAAAACAGGATGAAATTATATATTAGAGGAATAAAAATCTCAGTCTTATACCTGAACTGTATACAAAGGGTGAGGGATGCTGGCATGAGATTAAGTCAGAGAGAAAGGGAGGGGCCAGACTCTGAAAAAATTACATATATAATATGCAAAGGAGTTTGGATTGTATCTTATAAAGGGGCTGCTGGCCACACTATGGAAGTATTAACATAGCTTCAAGAGGGCAGTACCCCAGTGCACAGAACCATGGCCCTCAGAAAGCAACCATATTTGCCCAAATATGGGGCAAGTGTGCAGGGTATGGGGCTCAAGGAGGAAGAAATGGGCCAGGACCAGAGGCTGAGGCATGCTACTCATTGCAGCAAGAATGGCTTTGACACTCACATGCTTTCCTGACTCCCTGCTGTTCTGATGCTGTGATCTTAACTCCTGAAATGTCTGCCATCCCTGTGAACTAGAAACCTATCAATCCTAAAAGCTTACCTGCTTAAAATCATTTTATCAGCAAGGTTTTTCCTACTTCCCAGGCATTGTGAGCTCTCCCTCCCTTACAAACTCACTGTGCAACTTCCCTTGGTTATTTATCCATATACTCCAACTTGAAGATAATTATTTCCCCAACTAGCCTGTAGGATCTCTGAAGACAATGACAATATTTTACTCTATCCTAACTGTCTCAGGACCCTGTTGACCTATGTGCACACATCCCTGGGAGCTTATAGTTGGTACTCTTCCATGCTGAGAGGTTTTTTTTTTTTTTTTTTTGGTACGCGGGCCTCTCACCGCTGCGGCCCCTCCCGCTGCGGAGCACAGGCTCCGGATGCGCAGGCCCAGCGGCCACGGCTCACGGGCCCAGCCGCTCCGCGGCATATGGGATCCTCCCGGACCGGGGCACGAACCCGTATCCCCCGCATCGGCAGGCGGACTCTCAACCACTGCGCCACCAGGGAGGCCCCATGCTGAGAGTTTTTAATGAGCGAATGATAAAGCGTACCAGCATTTTCTCTCTTATCTCAAGCAATTAAGTTTGCACACTTAAACTGCAAACTCACATGCACTGTACTCCACAAAAGAAAGGAACTCCTGGCCTACTCTCCTTAGAAAGCAGTTGAGGGAGCTTGCATCTTGTGGTCTTCCCCATGATTCAAGCAGCTAACCAAAGTTCTTCTTTCAACTACATATCCTTTAGAGTCCAGGTGGATCTAGTAGGTGATGTTCTGGCAACCTTTTCAGATCACCCTGTTACACGATCTGCTTCAGTGGACACTGGCATTCTTTAAATTCTAGTTTATTTGAGTATCTGTATTTTTTGTCCTCATGACAGTATACTGATTTAATCCACATAAGGACCTGGAAAATTAGCATTATGTGTTTCTAAACTAATACTTTGAACTGACATACTTTCTCAAAGATCCTATCCTGAATGAAGAATTTAATCAAATAAAGAAAATAATGTGGGGACTTCCCTGGTGGCGCAGCGGTTAAGAATTCGCCTGCCAATGCAGGGGACAGTTCGAGCCCTGGTCCGGGAAGATCCCGTATGCTGCAGAGCAACTAAGCCCACGCCACAACTACTGAGCCTGCACTCTAGAGCCCGCGAGCCACAACTACTGAAGCCCGTGCGCCTAGAGCCCGTGCTCCGCAATAAGAGAAGCCACCGCAATGAGAAGCCTGAGTGCAGCAACCCAATGCAGCCAAAAATAAAAATACATAAATAAAAAAAAGAAAATAATGTAATAGCAGTTCTAAACAATATAATAATTACTTCACAAATAATGAATGTCCTGTGAAAAATTTTTAGATTTTGAAATTTTTGTCTTGCTGTATTTTCAAAGTATGCTTCTGTGTGCTAAATCAGCCTACAAATTAATTTTAACATGATATGTCTACAGAACTTAACACCACACTATTAAAATTACAGCCACATAAGATTACATAGGTATGTGAATATGGACTAGAAAGGAAGATAAAAATTATAAATGGATAGATAAGGGGGTAGGACTGTGGATAATTATTAGTTAAGTTTTTGGTTTTGAGTAATTGTTATATAATTGTTATCTGTACAATATTTTTAAAATAAATAAAGTGCTAAGGCCATAAGGTTGTTATAAAGTAAACTGAATCCATGAGCAACACAAGAAAAACTGCCAAGTTGTCTCACTTCATATTTCAACAGTCACATTTAGCAAACATCACTATTTACATTTAGCAAATATCACTATCTCTACAAAGCTTTTCCCGATCCTTATAATTTTATGTCATCATTCCACATCCTTCCAACTAGTCAAGAAGTGGAAGTGGAAACTATTTGAATGCATTCAATTAATACCCAGTATTACCACCTGAGCTTTCACACCCCAGGTTCATTTTGTAAAGTATAGTCCTAAATTTAAAATCTAACTCTATGTAAATCTAGCCTTTCCTCATCATACTATCTGATTCTTTCTTTTTGGAAATTAATTAATTCATTTGTGTTTTAATTCTAGTACTGGTACTTTAACTCATACCCATTTCACTATTTTAAGTTTTTTTTTTTAATGTTGGTCTTCTAGAATGAAGCTTAGATGTTCAAATAGAACTATTAACTATTTCCAGAGGGAAATAAAGTTTTCTCTCTGCTGATAACATTGGGAAATCTACCTAAAAATCATTAACATGTAATTTTACAATTAATTTTTCATTTACAAGTTTTTAAAATGTGGATTTAAAATCTGATCATTAACACATATGGAATACGTGCTATATTTCTAACTTTCACTATGTAAAATTAATCAGAAATATAGCAGAAAAAGGATGCTCTGATTTTTGCCTCTGCACAGTAAGTACATATAAGTGCCCTAATGTTTTATCAGACCGAAAAAAGATAACGGAAAATTCTAAATTAACAATGTCAATATTACTAATAATCACAAATGTTCTTTGCAGAGGGACATGTTCTTCATTTCTGACAATTCACAAATAGTGTTCAAAAACTATTTCCCCACATCACAAGCAAATAAAGGCACTACTTGACAGACTGTATACTTTTTTCACACATTAGTTCAAATATCATTGTGAAACTGAATGATTCTTTTTAAGAAAGAAACTGATTTGATAGATAAATTAGCCAACAAAAATCACTACCTTCACAAACATTTCATGTTAATAGGCATAAAGTCAGTCTCAATGGATTTTTAAAATTAATCCCTCTGATATGTTACCACATTCAAATAATACTCTAACCCAGAAGGTAGGCAAACCCTCCATGACACAAATGAGGAAGCTGAACTCCTAAGACGAGGTGACACAAATTCCTACAGTCATAATGTAAACCAGAGACAAATTCATTCACAGTAGACCCTCAACTTCCTATTAAGTTAATTTATTACGGTAACAAATAGGCAATCAGCATAAGTTCCACAAATTTAAGTTTTTTAGAAAGACATACATTCTACCGGAAAAAATGCTTTCAATAAAAAAGAAAAAGACTTTGAAGGTAAATTTAATATCAAACTTAGAACTCAAAATACACAAATATAAGCCATGCCTAAAACACCATCATAGTTAAACAGATGTGAATAAACAGAATTTATACATATATTAATGAAATAAGATTGGTTAAAATACATCTCTGTTGTGAAAGTTTGACAAGTTTTCAGACCAATGATAAATTTTATTCTGGGCCAAATAAAAAGAAAAAAACACTTGGTCAGCAGAAAATCTGCTGAGAAATAGCTATGTATGTATGGCATTAATTGGAATGAGAGTAGTATCTTCTGCTACTTCAAAATGATGTGTGGAAGATTAAAAAAAAATCCTGAAGCACAGTTCCACCTCAGCATACACATTCAATGAATTTCTACCTAGGCTGGCTAAGGGAAAAAAAGAAATCTATATATCACAAAACATTCTTTCACAGCTTATTTTTTATTGTGACTATATGTAAATTGCAGAACATTTAGAAAAGCATAAAAAATTATCTACAACTCTACTATCAAAAGACAACTGTTATCTTTTTTTAAATTATTTCCTTCCAGACTTCTTACCAAGACTTCTTATAAAGGAGAGTAAAAACTCCAGCTTGTAACTTAACATTACAATATTGTAGACATTCCCATTATTAAAAATTCTATAGGCTTTTTAAAGCACTGCTTCTCATTTTGAAATTAGACTTCTTTTTAGGTTATGTGAAGAATCCCAGTGGACCCTAAAGCACATCTGTTAGACCAGTAACACTGACTGCAGTTCCACCACAGACAGCATCACGGTTCTTTGGGTAAGAAATATAATTTTTAAAAATTAGGGAATTCAAATCCCATACACTTCCTGAGTTTTCAGGCAATGTATACCTAAATGGCCCTTACTTTATCAATTTAGTAAGCTCAAGATTAACAATGATAGGGTCTTCCTCGGCGCAGTGATTAAGAATTCGCCTGCCAATGCAGGGGACACGGGTTCAAGCCCTGGTCCGGGAAGATCTGACATGCCGCGGAGCAACTAAGCCCGTGCACCACAACTACTGAGCCTGCACTGAAGAGCCCACGAGCCACAACTACTGAGCCGAGGTGTCACAACTACTGAAGCCCGCGCACCTAGGGCCCGTGCTCCACAACAAGAAAAGCCACCGCAATGAGAAGCCTGCGTACCACAACGAAGAGTAGTCCCCGCTCCCCGCAACTAGAGAAAGCCCGAGCGCAGCAACGAAGACCCAACGCAGCCAAAAATTTTTAAAAAAGATTAACAATGATAATCAGTTACAGCTATTTGTACTTTACCCTTTTCAAAACTCCTGTGTACTAGCCTTTCATTTTCATCAAGCTAGGAAATAGGTATGTATTCTCTTATCACTGATGTACAAAGAAATTAAATGATTTAAAAAAATTTACCCAATAAACAGGAAGACTAGAAATCAGGTCTTTTAAATTACCAGCATCATTTCTATTTGTGTTCATCTACATTGATGTTTATATAACATGACACTGTGAAAGAGAACCATGTTAAAACGCTTTGGTAAAAACTGAAATTAAACTTAAAAAAATAAGGTAATGTTGCATGTTTAATTAGACCAGGTTTAAGAAATTCTAAAAGCAAGGCAATTATCTCATTTGGAGGGGAGACATATAACTGGTTCTATACTGTTCAAAGATTTTTTTTTTAAACCTGATATAAACACTTTCAGATCTTGAAATAAGCAAAATGGTCAGAATATTCTGGTTATGTAGTTAGAGTTCTGTATCAAGGTACCTTATTTTTCGTGTGTCTTAGTTTCCTTATATTTGAAATGGAATAACAATACTTATCTCAGATGGCTGTGGTGAGGATTAAGTGAGTTAATAGACATAAATCACTTAGGGCTGTGTCTGCCACAAAGTAAGACCCAATCAACCAGTGTTAGCCATATATAAGCCTGTTTTGCTTTTTCTTTCTACTAGGAGAAAAACAGAAGCACAGGTTCTAAAACTTAAATGGAGGAAAGGATTTCACACTAATTTATTAAGTGCTGATGTTCAAGAATTCGTTTAAGGAGATGATCTAACTGAAACCTGAATGCTGCCTAGATCTGAAAGAGGCCAGTTTACCAAATACATTTTTCCCATTTACATTTTATTTCCACATGCCTGTCAAAGTTTCAGCATCTTCACAATGACAGGCTTATGGCCATGATTCCATACTTTACTGAAAACCATATGAGAGCACCATTAAGCTGGACTTAAATGTGGAGATCAACCAAAACCCCAAACCCAAAAACCAAAACCCTTCCCAGAGATAAGTAACAATCCAATCCTTATCCCTCTCACTGCAATAAAATGCAGTGAAATGCAATGGAAAAACGTGTTCAATAATTGATGCCAAACTTTCAAAAATTGCTTTTCGCTGCTGACAAAAGTACTTAAAAGGGGGAGGAAATCAGCCTGGCATTCTCCTTCTATTATTATTCAGTAAAGTTTTTTTTCAAGGATTGTTGACGGAAAAAAGTTTTGTCACTTTCTGTAAGGGCTTGCCCTTTTAACACGGAACGCTCCATTTGGGCAAGAGTACGCTGCCTTGGGTCTCAGACCCAGTGTCTGACCCAGGCAATCTAGACCACCATCCTGAATAGGCAGGGATTGCAAAGAGCATGTTCTAAATCCAACACTCAAAGATAACCAGAATAAACTTCATTCGATTTTGAACCTGAGCACATTGACAAAAGATGATAATTATCATCACTTGCCTTGACAAAAGACGATAATTATCATCACTTGCCTTCAATGGATTTAAGTGCTATTTAATTACCTTGCATTTCTACTCTATCCATCCATCCATTTAGCTTAACATTAGGGGTCGCATCTCCAAAACTTCTTTTCCTCTCCAAGACTTCCCCCAGTAGAAGAATCCAATACCCAAAAGGAGGCCTTCATAGCAAGGTCTCAATTCCCTCTTCTCAGAAAAATGAATGGGATTCCCCAAAAGTAAAGCCGCGCCAACTTGGGGGACAACAGACAGCCCATCTCAGCAACTCAACCCAGCGAGTGCGGGGCCCCGCACCGAAGCGTACCGCACCTACCCCGCGCGTCTGCAGATTCATTAACGGCCCGGACACCCGGCGCCCAGGAGGCTCCCTCGGCGCCCCCACGGCCCCCCCAACCGGGGCTCCGCGCGCCGCGCACTCCTCGGGAACCACTCACCTTGCTGAGCTCCGGCGTCCTCGAGCAGCAGGAGCAAGATAAGTAAGAGGAGGAGGAACAGAGGCATGGGGAAGGAGGAGGGGGAGGAGGAGTTGGAGCGGGGAGGGAGGGGGTAGGAGCGGGAGAGGGGGATCGCGGCCCGGGCGGGGGCGGCGGCCGCGGCCCGGACTAGAAAACGATGAGGGCTGTGCCCGGCTCTCACCACCGCCCGGCTCGCCATCGCGGCGGCCGGCAGTCCGCCTGCATAGTGCGGGCGCCCCGGGGCCGCGGCACCGGGCGAGGAGGCAAAGGCAGCGCCAGGAGAGTGAGAGGCAGCGCGCGCTTCGCCCAGCTCCGGGACCCCCTCCGCCCCTCACTCCGCGAAACCTCCTCCTCCTTCGTCCCTTCCCTCCGCTCCCCGCCCGGAGACCCCAGGCCGGAGCGCAAGGGAGGGGAGGGAAGGAAGTGGGGTGCTCGAGCCGCGGAGGGCAGCTGGGGGACGCGCCTCCCACGCCGCGTTCCTCAACCCGACCCCTGCCCGCCGCGCTCGCCCCGGACTCCGGCTAGCTGGCAGGGCGGTCGCCCGCTCCCTCGCGCTCCCTCTCGCGCGCGCTGGCCACGCCTTCACAGCCCGCCACGGCCAATCCGCGGTCGGCTCTGGTCCGTCTCCCTCTGCGTCACCCAATCAACACGCTCTCTCCTCGGTCGACCCGTTAGCTCCGCGGCCCACTCCTCGAGCTCCACCGCCCCTCATCTCTCTCCTCCAATCCCTGCGGCCTTGGGAAGCGTCCCACCCGCCCCCCCAATCCGGGTTCCGCCCCCAAACTCGGGCCCCCGGCAGCCCTCGCCCGGCCCGCGCTCCTGTTATTGTTGGGACCACAGCCCAAGCTGATCCGGCTGAGGCGGCTGCTTGCTCTGGTCAGTGACTTCCGGGACTTCCCCCAGCTCGCTCTTCCCTGCTCCTCGGGCCCAGCTTGCTCATTGCTCCTCCCCCGCCGCACATCAGACCACTGGAAGGGGTGGGAAACCGGGATCCTGGCTGGTTTCAGCTGGGAGCTGAGTCTAAGGGACTTTTTTTTTTTTTCAATAGCAGAGCGTGTTTTGTTTTTGTTTTTTTTTTTTATTAAAACTACAGCCAGTTGTTGCAGCAACTCCAGATACAGTGTTCAATTTAAAAAATATATGTATTTCCTGCTTCCTATGCCTTTTACTATATTTACTATGGGGGGGGACAAAAAAGTATATAACAAGATACATGCCCCTAAAGCAATTTAAACCTAACATCCTAACATGCATTGAGCCATTCTACCAAGACTTGTTGAACACCTGCTGTCTACCTGCAAACCCTTTGCTAAGAGTTGTGGGATTTGCAGTCATAATACAGAAGTCTTCCAGGATCTTGTATTGGGACAGAGATGGAAATACATCATGAAAGTCAGAATAAAATAAATACTAATCAGAGTCACAGGTAATCTGATGGAGACTGTAAGGGGATGGAGTGACAAAAAATAACTGGTTTGGGGAAAGGGGAATCCACAGGACTAGGTGGAGATTAATTTTAGGAGAAAGGTGCCATCTGGATGTTCTTAACATGGACCTCTAGGAGGAGGATGGTGTCATTAATAAACAGGAAACGTGGTTCAGATTGTGTGAGCAAGTGAGTTAATTTTGGACATACTGAAATGTATTTGAGATATCCACTAGCTTGTGTGTGAAGTTACATAACAGGCAGGTGGACATTTTAGTCTAAAGCTCAGGTTGAGAAGTACATCGAAGTCATGGGTGAGGGTCATAAGTAGATGTGATTTCAAAACTATGGAAGGGACTAATATCCTCAAATGAAAATCTGAGAATTTGAAAGGACTCTGAAGGTCATCTTTTTCAGTTCTCCTGCTGACCCCTCATACACTGAACCCTGCTACCAAATTTCTTAAATAAGCATTTATTGGATGCCTATTAAACCCTATTATGCTTAAGACCTAAAGCAGACAGTGGGCAAACAAAGTTCAATCAGAGGAGCCTACGTTCTGTGGGGGGAGGAGAACATATAAACAAATCTATTGCTATCAGTGCCACGCTGGAGGTGTGGACTGATGCCACAGTACCACAGTGGAAGGAGTTCAAGGGACCCATCACAGTGAGGATGAAACTCCAGCAGAGTCTTGAATGCGACAACAAAGTGAGGAAGGTGATCTCAGGCCAGAGGCAAGTAGGCTGGCTTACAGGCACTATGGTGAACGGTGTTGATGGAGCGGAATGGGGTGAACAACTGCTGACTTAATGGGAGTAACTGAAGACTAGTGTGTAAAAGTGGGTAGGGGCAAGATCTAAGACAGGCTATGAAGTCAGGATTTTATTTTGTAACATTAAGAAACAACTAAAGGGGGCTTCCCTGGTGGCGCACTGGTTGAGAGTCCGCCTGCAGATGAAGGGGACATGGGTTCGTGCCCCGGTCCGGGAAGATCCCACATGCCGCAGAGCGGCTGGGCCCGTGAGCCATGGCCGCTGAGCCTGCGCGTCCGGAGCTTGTGCTCCGCAACCGGAGAGGCCACAACAGTGAGGGGCCCGCGTACCGCCAAAAAAAAAAAAAAAGGAAACACTAAAGGGCTCTAAGAAAGAGTGACATTATCAAATTTTTATTTTAGGAAGCTCAACCAGACAGGTAGGTGAGGAACGGACTGGAGGAAGAGCAATTCTGGAGGCCAGGAAGAGCCAGTCTGGAGACTGGTCCAGTGATTTTGTACAGCTAAAGGGAGTGACGATGAGTCTGAACTGCAGTCGCAGTAGGCTTGGAAAGGGGAGACTTTCCAAGGAATATTTATGAATGTCTTACTAATTAGATGTGGGGAGTAAGCAGGAGTTGAGGAAGATGCTCAGGTTTCTAGGTAGAAGGCAGTGCCTATCATACAACAAGGGAATGTGAGAAGGCAAACTGGTTGGAGGAGGAAGTAGAAGACAAGATCATGAGTTCAGTACCGGGCCTGATGAACATGATGTCCTAATGTGGCAGGCCGTCAGTCATGTGCTAGGACTTCTGCGGGTAGATAGTCTCTCTGAGACAACCCATCTTGTTTGTTGGACAATTCCTTTCATCAGGCATTGAGTGATAACCTTGAGGTCACAGAGGTGGTAGACAGAACAAGATATTATGAATCTCAGTATGGCATTCTATTGACTACATAGAACTGCACCAGAGGGAGAGGATTCACCTGTGAGCTAACAGGTTCTAGAAGGCTTCCTGGACCTGGCAAAACTGGGCCATAGGCGCCTCTATTCCTTGTTAACAGAGGATGAAAAGATCCCGACTAGGTATACCTACCTATACCTAAAACAAGAGGTAGGAACACATATTTTTTCATCCCTTTTTTTCATTCCTGTTTTATTGACCCTTTGGTATCTTAAAAGGGTTATTAAAAGTTGAGAATAGGGCTTCCCTGGTGGCGCAGTGGTTGAGAGTCCGCCTGCCGATGCGGGGGACACGGGTTCGTGCCCCGGTCCGGGAAGATCCCACATGCCACGGAGTGGCTAGGCCCGTGAGCCATGGCCGCTGAGCCTGCGCATCCGGAGCCTGTGCTCCGCAAAGGGGAGAGGCCACAACAGTGAGAGGCCCGCGTACCGAAAAAAAAAAAAAAGTGGAGGATACATAGGTGAAGAGGTTCTAAATGAGGTCAGTGGGAGGAAGGGGATGAGAAAGAGACAAATTAGAGTTATACAGAGGTGAAATCAGACGTTCTTGGTGACTGATACCATTTGACAATTTCGATATGTATTCTTATGCTTCAGTTTCCTGGGTTTTGCTTTGGAAATACAGAGAACAGAACTCTGGCTAGAGAACATCTGTGGAGGCCCTATTGCTGTCTGTATGAGGGAATTATAGGTATAGCACAGATGTGGGAAAGCACTGGAACTCTTTCTGCCTCTATTCTCTCCCCACTTCTGGTCATTGTCATCCTACTAAGTTGCAAAAATGATGACAGAAGACTGCTCTGAGAAGACCAAAATCTTGTAAGACTTCACACCAGTGGAATATAACAGGCACTCATTTCTAGGATAATGCCTGGGTAGAGTGGAATTCTAGTTTATGTGAACTTTCTCACTGCCTACATGCTGCTCTGGCCAATTTTGTCACCTTCCTTGCCTCTGGGACTTGGTGTGTTTAGGGGCTGACATCTGCTGAAGCAGGGGGAGCAGTACTTGTCCAGGACCATTAACCCACATGACCCAGATGCCTGGGCCAGGTCAGAACAGAGGATTCTTATCAGGACCCAAAGTGGATAGGTCTGGAGGAGGTCATCATCATAGCAGCCAGAGACCCCCAGAAGCTAAAGTGCTTCCATAAAGGAGACCCAGGTCCCAGCTCCTTCCTTCAGAGTCTTAAAAAAATATGTGCTTTAGAGGTTTCCCTGGGGACAAGACCAACAAAGAAAACACAAACTGAGCAGTGTCTTCACTGCACAGGAGTTCATTGACTTGCACTATAACTTGTAGCAGTCATGGTGGACTCTATTCGTTGACTGGTAAATGAATTAATGCTTTGGATGAAGGCTCTGGGGAAGACTAAGGCTTTAGGAAAGCCTTAGTGGGGTAGTTATATACGAAATTCAAGAAAATTAAAATGTGTATTATTTTCATGTATTTGTTTAGTCCATGTTAAGAAATTTAAAAATAAGTATAGATTCTCAGCTTAAATTAATTCCCAGACTGTCCTCCCCTTTTTGTCCTCTCTCTCTTCCTCTTTCTCTCATTCTTTCTTTCTTCTCTCAATTGATAATGAGTGGTGGAATAGAGAAGATGGAATTGATCTGTAGAGAAAAGGAGAAATATGAAAAGAAAGGTTACATCCCACTGTTTCTGCTTCCAAATGAATCCCAGCTCTGCCACTGCTAAGGAAATAAGATGGAGGAAAAGAACCTGGGGGCTGGTGTCTTTGCTTCTGTCTGTACAGAAACATCTGGGTTTCAATGGTATGATACAGTAAGAATCATTGGCACCATCATTGCTATTAAATGTCTGTTATGCATTAATAAAACAGAAGAGGCTCATTTAATATGGCATTTATACTGGAAACCTTGGGATGATGGTATGTAATGAATCACTGATGGGCTTTATCAGTGAGTGTGTATTTTTGGCAGGCTAACAGAAAGAGGGAACAAAAGAGAATTTACTTTTGTGATCTTTTAGAGGAATAGGAGGAAGAAGAATGTGGCAGTTCTGGGGAAATATTTCAAACTTCAAAGACCAGAGCCCTAAGATCTGGTTACTGTTTTCACAGGAGCATTTTCTTTGTCCTGTTGACTGTTTGGATAAATGTTTACAACCAAGATTGTTACTAAATGTCTGAATTGTGCTGAGGAGACTTTCTTCTTTTCCCTGAAGGGAAGTGCTTTGGATACATTTTTCTATCTTGTAAGCTTCTTTCAGTAAGTCATGTCAGTCAAATGTAGCTCTCAGGTTTATTACTCCTATTTCCTTAATATTTATAAATTATTTCTTTAGGTATCTGTTATGGCAAATTTAAGACAGAAGTGTTAGAACCTAATTTATAGAAGATATTGAATTTCTACTAGTGGATAATGCTGTTAAATAGTTTTTCTTGGCATATTTCAGCAACGTGGCTGGCTGTGATCATTTTCCATTTGCCTCTTCCTCCATTACAAGCATTTCTCTCTCTTTCTACCTCTCCTTCCCCACCCCACCCTCCTTGGTTTTTCTAGGAACATAAGAAATTTAACAAGTTCACTTTCTTCTGGGTCAGAACAAGGAGGCTTCAGCTTGACATTTTATCTCTGATGGAAGCTGCAAAGGATTTAAGTGAAAAGTGCCCTCCGTAAGATCAACATCATGCCGAGAAATTAGAGGATTAATTACACGTGAATGGTTACCAGAGAACTGAAAATTGAAGAGTGAACATACCAGAGTATTTGCAATAATATGATTTAGGTGTGCAGTAGCTGCGTGCCTACCCTGCTGTATATGCCTGTATTCTTTCTTCTGGGACCTTTGCTGGCAGCACAGTCCAGAATTAAAGGTATAGAGATGAAATGCTGTTTGGCTTCTGAGAAATTGAGTTGTTTCATGAGCTCATGGAAACAGTTCTGGACCAGACAGTTGTATACAACTTGAAAGTGCTATATAACCTCCAGTAAGGCTCCTGACCTCTTTAGGTCTCAATTTCCTTGTCTGGAGCAGAAGATGTTTAGGTCTCGTTATATGCATAAAGGTTGACAATTCTTCCAAATTCTCATTGTCTGCTGCTCGCTTTCATCTCACAGCCAAATTCTAAGTCCTTAATCCTTAAATCACTTCCTATTATAGTGGGGAGAGGAAATTGATGACTACAGAATTCCTGTCTGGGACAGCATTGTCTGTGCTGAGCAGGAGTGTGGTTTAAAGGGTGTGCTTCACACCCACTTACCCTGCCCAGCAATGCCTTTATGAACTGGGGCTGCGTGAAGAACTCCAGTTCTGTTCTGTGAAAGGAGCTACTGGGACCTTGGAGGGGGAGGGTGATCTTACCAGGAAGGAGATGAGGGAGGCCAGAGGAGATAAAACTGGCCAGCGATTTGAACGGAAGCTGGAGCTGAGGAGAGGCGAGAAATAGTGCAAATTCCCCAGTGGTTGGAATGCAAAGATGCTTTGAAAGACAGAGATAGTTTGATAAATAATTCTAGTTGTTTGAGGCATATGCCACCCCCATGCCACCTTCCTCCCAAATTCTTCATTAAGTTTTCTATAGTCACAGCCTAGATTGGGTGGAACTTTGGGAAAAGGGGAATTGCACACAAGTTGGACAGGGCACAATCAGGTTGTAGCGCTTACTGATCCTATATGGAAAAGGGCTGCCTCCTCAGGAGGTGAAATGACAGCGGAGATAAAAAATTCAGAGAAAGAAGGAGACTCCTAGAACCAGTGATTTGGTGAAACCTAAACCGCAACGCCACTCCCCATTTCTTGACAAGAGACTAGGATTCCGTTCCTAGGTAAGTCAGGATATTCGAACAATTTTATTCAAGTATTAAAGGACCAGGTGATTGTAGCAAGCTAGAAGATTTGGAATCATCCAGGTACCTGACGTCTATTATACTAGGACAAGTGAATAATCATACAATAATTCTACTTTTTATTTTCTAGGATCCAAGAGAATAGAATTAGGGATTTTTTTTTCTATTTTTTTAACATCTTTATTGGAGTGTAATTGCTTTACAATGGTGTGTTAGTTTCTGCTTTATAACAAAGTGAATCTTCTATACATATACATATGTTCCCATATCTCCTCCCTCTTGCATCTCCCTCCCTCCCTCCCTATCCCACCCCTCTAGGTGGTCACAAAGCACTGAGCTGATCTCTCTGTGCTATGCGGCTATCTATCCACTAGCTATCTATTTCACACTTGGTAGTGTATATATTTCCATGCCGCTCTCTCACTTCGTCCCAGCTTACCCTTTCCCCTCCCCATGTCCTCAAGTCCATTCTCTACATCTGCATCTTTATTCCTATCCTGCCCCTAGGTTCTTCAGAACCCTTTTTTTTAGATTCCATATATATGTGTTAGCACACAGTATTTGTTTTTCTGTTTCTGACTTACTTAACTCTGTATGACAGACTCTAAGTCCATCCAGCTCACTACAAATAACTCAATTTCATTTCTTTTTATGGCTGAGTAATATTCCATTGTATATATGTGCCACATCTTTATTAGGGATTGTTTTTAATGTGCATATTACTTCTTTCAACGATTCCTTTTGGATCCTTTAATTAAATTCTAATTTAGATTCTTTAAATGCAATAAGTCAGTAAAATAGGAACTAGTATTTTAAATAATTGCAAGCCTTTGGAAATTTAGTGTTTAAAAGGAATACCTAAGTCTTTTAAAACAAGTATATCATCTCCTTCATATCCTATTCACAGACTAGCTAATGTTAGCCTGCCTTTCAACACAATAAGATATAAATGAGATGCAGAATATATTATACATTTTCATTTAAACAGATCTTTTTATTTGGGGCATTCTATTAACCATGGTTTGTGAAGTGAAAGATTGTGGACTAAAAGGAAATAATATGTTGTTCAGATTAACCTGATTTGCCATGAGCTTCTGCATTAATCATCAGGTTTTAATACCAGTAGAAGTAGTGCTTTACATTTGACTGACATACACTATCATTTTGCTCATAGTTAACATACTGCACAAAAGTGAAAATGTGAGGGATTTTTCTGAAGGATTGATTGCAGACCAAGATAACTCCTAGGAGAGAAACAAAGCAGAATATAATCTCCCTGACCTAGCTAATTTTTTTTTTTAATCTTGAAGGACAGTACGTGCCTAGTGCTCATACAATTTTGAATAAATAAAACTATTTTCTCACCATATATGGGCATTATTTACTGGTGATCCCTTTAAATCAAAGCTTAGTTCCCATTTGTAGATCTTAGAATATGTAGATTCATTTTGGATAAATATAATCATTGTATTTGCTACTACTGACTTGACTAAAATGGAGAGTGAGAGAAGGCCTTGGTAAAATATATAAATTATTAAGTTACAAAAAAGTCATAAGTAACAAAATATCATGGATATCCTATTTACCTAGATCTCATTTGGAAGATGCTCAGATATTAACAGCCCCATCTAATGATAAAGTTTAACTATTTGTTAGCTGTTTGATTTGAAACAGTAAAAGTGATTTTATTTCCCCCAAAGCAAATAGCAGACATAAGGTAATTCAGGATCCAATTTGGTCTTTTTGTCATGTACGATTATTCACATATATAAAAATAATATTAACAAAGTAATTCCTATCACAATATAAATATATCCACTCACTCTAGAAACTGTTAGATAGTCACATATGCATGGAATTAATTAAATCACCTACAAAATAATATCCCCAACAGAGAGCCATGCAATACTGTATATAATTAAATTGAAATTCTCTCCTAGTGAACAAACTCTTAACAGCCATTCATACATGGTTATGGCAGCTGTCCATTTAGAGAAATTAAACATGGCCCAGAATGAAATTTTTTAACACCATCTGTGTCCTAATGGAAAACAAAATGAAACAAACAAGACATGTTTAAAGATCCGTTAAAGTATTCCACTCAAATCCCATCTGTAATCACATATTCTCTCCTGAAAGTTACTTCCCAACATTTATGTCTATATATTCTGTGTGTAGGGAATTTAAGCCCTTCTTTACCTGTCAAGATTTTTTTCCTGGTCCTAGAATCATCTTCATAGTTGTGAATCTCATTCCATTCTATCATATGAAATAAATCCCACCTTTATTTTCCCAAACCAAATCAGTACAAGAGGCGGCTAACATTCATGAAAGGTAGAGTGAGTAACCTCTAAATATCTTTCTTTAAAAATTATCTTCATGGGGCTTCCCTGGTGGCGCAGTGGTTGAGAGTCCGCCTGCCGATGCAGGGGACCCGGGTTCGTGCCCCGGTCCAGGAAGATCCCACATGCCGCGGAGCGGCTGGGCCCGTGAGCCATGGCCGCTGAGCCTGTGCGTCCGGAGCCTGTGCTCCACAACGGGAGAGGCCACAACAGTGAGAGGCCCGCGTACCGCAAAAAAAAAAAAAAAAAAATTATCTTCACGGACTTGAGGTAGCTAATAAATAAGAAAACTGTATTTAGGAGAAGACAGTATGAATTGTCACTGATAATATCTTGAGAATGTAAAATATCCTTGAAAAAAATGTAAAAAAACTTGAATTCTACAGCTTACCAATGAATGTTAATTTTTTCTCCATCAGGTTTCCAAATTGATTTAAAAACAAACTGCATAAAAATTATGACACAATTTCCCGGACTGTGGAATAAATGAGCTACTCTACTGAGATGGTGAATTCCAACAGAATCACCTGATGGGGCTTCACAAGTTCTGAGAGCCCCCTTATGTAAGCCTGTGGACTCCTTTGAGTAGTGGTGGGGAAAATATTGAGAACCATTGCGCTAGAAGATTTAATTCTGACAACCAGGCAGTGTGAGTTCATTAGGGTCTTTGGCTTTTTCAGATTTATGTTGAAAAATCCTTATATGTCTGTTTCTGCCAAGCTTGTGTCCATTCTAAGCTGTATATCTTCCATCTTCTATCTGCTTTGCTGTAAGAGTCTAAAAGAAAACACTTTGATCCGTTAATGGAATGTAGTTGACCCAGTGCCCTCTCTGTCACAATGTTGATTCACAGCCGCCAGGAGCAATGGGCAGCAAGCCAGGCTGCAGACAGTGTCTAAACCCCGGCAACAGGTCAGATGCAGTGCTTGCTTAATGGGCCCCTCGGTCTCCAGCAAGCAGCTTGCCTGTCACAGTGGGTACAGCTTTCTCATGGTAGGAATTAGTTGCACACAATTTCCTGTCACCAGAATTCATCATAAGGCTGTTTGTGATCAGGATGATGTATTCTCCTACAGCAACTGAAGAATCATGTACTCTAATACTGGGTCACCTCCCATGATCAGGGACCCCAGCCAGAAGAGGAAGAGAATGGGACTCACATTTAGTGAGCATCTACCTCTACTAGGCATTTTACATGTTACTGATGTTTCATGGCATCTCAGTGAACTATAATTATTCACACATGGACACACTGGTTCAGTGATTAGGCCAGGACTCAGCTGGGTTGAGATTCCAAGCTTGCCTCATGTGAGAGATCGTGTTTTTTCCGCTTGACCACACTGCCTCCATATTATTCTGAGAATTTTGCTTATATCACTCAGTGACCTAGATATTTTCTAAAGCCTGCTACCAACAGGCCACAAGTACCTAATAAAAGTGCATTTTAATTTTTTTGTTACAAAATTGTCATTTGATACAGATGGTTATTTTGAAAACTGTGCTCGTAAATGTCCATTATTTCTTGTATTTTCTAAAAGTTCATAAAAAATTTGTCTTGAGTATTTTGAAAGGTGCACAAGCCCAGGTCCTGGAGTTGTATAGCACTGAATTTAGTGTTCAGAGAATGTACTGGCATTCCTTATCTTTGCCGAACGGAGTCCCACAAGGGATTAAAGATTCTGAGAGATTAATTTCCAGTTAAAAATGGTGGATTGGGCTTCCCTGGTGGCTCAGTGGTTGAGAGTCCGCCTGCCAATGCAGGGGACACGGGTTCATGCCCCGGTCTGGGAGGATCCCACATGCCGCCGAGCGGCTAGGCCCGTGAGCAATGGCCCCTGAGCCTGTGCGTCCGGAGCCTATGCTCCTCGACGGGAGAGGCCACAACAGTGAGAGGCCCGCGTACCGCAAAAAAAAAAATAAATAAATAAAATAAAATAAATGAAATGTTCTGAAACTTTCTGAGATTCTGGAACATTCTCCCATGCCAGTACTATGCTACTTAAATTTTGTCTTGGGCCTGATGAGGATCTCAGTGAAGCAGGCTTGGTCAGTGGATACTTTCATCCCATATCCCTGGAGTCCCAATGCTCTGTTTGCATTACAACAGCTACTTACTAGGTGGGTGAGAGCATGTACTGACTTGGTGCCAACCTAAGTGGCAGTCTCTTTTCCACTGAGTCAGTTTGACAACAAAACTGTGAAATTTTCTAATGAAACATATGAGAATTCTGTGATAAAATAAACTAGGTCCTGATGGCATTTCTTTTCAACTACCAGTAGATCTTAGAATAACCCTTCACTACCATAACCCCAAAAGGAACAATTTCTCTGTCAAAAGTCATGCTTGTGGCTCTCCTTTGCCCCACCTCCTTCCCTCCTCCATGCTTTCAGCTGCTTTGCTACATCCAACTGCGTGAAGTCCACCTACACCTCCCCACAGTGTGAATAAATGGCATGGCACAAACTATGAAAAGTTACTGGAAATCACAAATATCACTTTACACTGTTGGCTTCTCTTAGCCAACAGTTAAAGGCTCTAGGTTAAAGGCTTTCGGGAATCCCTTCTGGGAGCTTCATTTTTTTTCCTTAAACCTTACTGTGAAGTGATCCATAGACCATTGCTTTAAGATCACAGGGATCTTAAGATCCAGGCTTAACTGTGATTGTCATTCTACACACATGCTTACGTTCTAAGTTACTAAATTTTTGCTGCTAGAGATCATGGACTATTTTATACTAATTTTAGTGTCTCTTGCCAGTAGACAGCACCATAGTAGGTTTTCAATAAAAGTTTGGTGAATTAATAATGTATCAATGAAAGAATTGTGACTCTTTTGACTCAGAAAAATTGTCTTCTTTTTTAGATTCTAGGTACCACCCTTCTATTTCCAGGTTTTGCCACTAGTTTCTGTCCTAAAGCCCATGTTACAGGATAAAAATAAAAAATAAACTCCTATTTAGTAAAGTCTACATATTCAGGTTTCTGTTATTTGCAACCAAATGCAATCCTAACTGATGTGTATGTGTGTGGGGAGGGAAGCACCACAACCCTGCTGAAACGAAACATAAGGCAGGTCCACAGCGAACATATTCTAAGATGACTGTATTGAAAAGATTTTGTTGTAAATTGGCATAAGAGTTGCTTTCATGAATGCTGAATATAGAATTAAAGACTGCTATTCCCTATTTCCTAATCTGATTACACGAATATTAAGTAATTTATAATATGTTTAAGCATATTCCTCTCAATACTATAGTAAGATACAAATATGAATAAAGAATGGCTCTCTCATAAGTTTGGGAAGTTTATTAGAGATGACTGGACAGCCATACAAATATATGTGATACAAAGTGGAGTCCTGTGCATACCATGAAATAGGTGTAGATGTAGTGGTTGGAGACATTGCATTTTGTTGGAGGAATCTGAAAAGCTTCAGAGAAGAGGCCTTGAAGATTAACAGGATTTCAGTAGGTTGAAAGGTTAGGACATGATCACAGAAGAGAATGGTGTAGACAAAGGCATGAAGGTGGGAACATGCAAAGTATGATCTTAAGAGTTACTAGCTACCATACAAACTATACTGTTTTTTTTCCACCTCCTGACAATTGTCAAAATATCATTTTAGATCATTAAGATCCCTTACTTACATTTTAATTCAGCCACCCCTGACCCTTTTGTCAAAGAAAATTTTATTTCTCCATTTAGCTCTAGCAACAAAAGGAGGGGCTCGAAGACATTGTAATTTGTGGGTATTAATGTAAATGAATTCCTCATTTGTACCTGCTGTCTGTGAGAGAGTTTGGAATATACTAGTACTATATTTATTTTCCATGATGATTTGAAAGATGCCTGTTTTAATGATATCAGGATTATAATAAATGCAATCTCCTTGACTCTCCTTGCCCACCATATAACATGTGATGGTCTTTAATTGCACTCCTTGTCAAGCAAAAGAATATTATACAAAGGCAGTGATAGGGCCTGTGAACTGATAAGAATGCATTTTATGAATTTTCCCACAGTGTGGGAGAATCCCTAATGAATCTTTTTTCACCACTTTATTTGTTTTTGTATTTAATTTTTTTTTTAATTTAACTTTATTTCTGGCTGCGTTGCACATTCATTGCTGCACACGGGTTTCTCTAGTTGTGGTGAGTGAGGGCTACTCTTCACTGCAGTGCGCAGGCTTCTCATTGCAGTGGCTTCTCTTATTGCCGAGCACGGGCTCCAGGAGCACGGGTTTCAGTAGTTGCAGCACACAGGCTCAGTAGTTGTGGCTCTCAGGCTCTAGAGCACAGGCTCAGTAGTTGTGGTGCACGGGCTTAGATGCTCCGCGGCATGTGGGATCTTCCCAGACCAGGGATCGAACCTGTGTCCTCTGCATTGGCAGGCGGATTCTTAAACACTGCACCACCAGGGAAGCCCCTTCCTTATTTTTTAAATGCAGTCTATGATATACTTTCTTCCCTGATGGTGGGATGGAGAGATTACCTTTCTTCAAGGTTGCCAAGTAATGAATACCAGGGACTTCTTGGCACATAACCTGAATAAACCATATGAATGATTGAACAGACTGTAGGGATTTCAGAAAAGAAATATAACTAATTAAAAGTGTGCATATCAAAAATTATATTCTCTGTGGGCACAGAGAAGCTGGAATAATGATACTCTTGAGGCTGCCACATGTAGATTGTGTATTGTTCAACTCTAGAGAGTGGCGTTTGCATCGTAGTCTATGGGATGGCACCCTTGTCGCTGGGTGGTGCACAGCCTCCAAGGCCATACAAAGCAGCCCAAGCCATTCTTTGGGTTGTCTTTTGTTTTGCTTATTGTAGCTGAAGGAGTCTCTTGCCAAGTTTCCCTGTGTATTTTGCCTTTCCTCCAGCTCTTACTTCTCCTGGAGCTTTGGCAGTGGCATCTGTTGGCAGCCCTTTTATCCTTGGCTGTGTCCTTGAGTCCCTAGATTACCTTGAAAACTGACATTCATATACCCACAGTCTTTGCTGGGTGATTAGTAGGGATATTTTCTCTGTTACCATTTTTTTTCTCTGTTCAGATGCCAAGGTCTTCCCCTGCCTGTGACTTCTTGCTTCAAAGAGAACCATAATTTGTCTTTGTGTCCTGTTATTAGGGTGACTGTATCATATACTGTCCAGTAGAGGACACTTTAAAATATATCATATGGTCATCCTAATACAAGGACACAAAGACCAAACATGATTCTCTAAGAAGGAGCTATTGATAATGACACTGGAATAACAAGTACAAACTGGACTGTCCTGGGTACTCTCGGGTATCTGATCACCTACCTTTCTCTTTCTCCAGGCTGATGTATAGTAGGTTCATACCTTTGAGGGTAGAAGCTCTGTATGGGATATTTCTATTCAGTAAATAAGTAGCCAATGCACCCTCACTATTATGGCACTTCCCCCAGGACTCTCCAGACCACTCCCTACCCCTTCCACTCTCCAGCATCTAAATAGGATGGCCTTGGCATGGCTGGAGGCCCTCTAGGGCCAGTAGAGGCCTAAGGTTTGCATCTGCTCTGATAGGGGCCTGTACCATACCAGTTACTAAATAGTTTTGATATTACCACAGTCCTTTTACTATCTACCTACAAAGTCTCCTTTTGTCTTACATTGTCATTCTATCAGCCTAGTCTCAGGACTGTAAAGATACCCAAGCTTCAGTTTTCTCTTTTATCCTTACATGCATGTGTATCATATTCAATTTTGTAGCTGTTATTTATATACATCATAAATAGCAAGATATTTTTTTCTGACTCAAGGAGAGGAGGGTATTTGATTTGGTTATCAACATCACAGAACCGCAGTGTGATTATGGTTACTTCAGGCAAGGGGCTTTGAAAGGAAAGCTCTGTCTTTCTTCATAATCACAGCATTTTAGAAAGATTGTTTCTGTCTGTGAATCCACTCCCCTGACTGGAATGTGGAGAAGACGATTGGTCTCCATGAATAAGATTAGGAAAACTAAAGGAGAGTTTCAGAGAGTTAGGGCTAAAAAGAGGGAGGAAAACAACTGTGGTTTTTTTGCTCAAAAATCACATGCCAAATATTTCAGATTACTAGGTCAAACTAAGACCTTCTGAGAAGAAGTAGAGAAAAAGAAAAAATGGAAATTTTGTGATTGGTGAAAAAAAAGTCCCTTTTTTGAGAGCATCAGTTATGAAACTAGGATAAAATTCCCCACACAGCAGCTGTGAATTGAAGGATGAGCTCTGGATCAAGAACTGATATATTCATGGCTTTATATAAATAGGAGACCTGAAATATTTAACATGCTAAGAGGTATTTAGCAAAGACTTCTTTGGAAATTTGGTGTCTTTTTTGTCATGCCCAGAACTGAGGTTGAGACAGGCATAAAGGGAGCATAGAAAGTCTAGGAATGTGGCGATGCTGCAGAAAGAGCACATGACCTAGAGTCAAATGAAAATCTGGGTTCAAATCCCAGCTCTGCCCCTTGCTAACTAACCTCTCTGTACAGCGACTTCCTCACCTTAGAACAAAGCAAATAATACTTTTTCTATGAAGTTGTCAAGATTTTACAACTTAATGTACACAAAAATGCCTACTAGCATGCCTGCTCCACAGTAAGTGCTTAATAAATTTGTACTTTAGAATGTGTGATATTTTGATGCAGAATGTAGGTACTAAGGAAATAATTTTTAAGAAAGAATTTAAGGCAAAGAGAAAGGAAGGATAAATGTGATCTGAAAAGTGGATGGGCCTCCGTGGGTCTATGGAGTGTGTGGAGAGATGAAGAAAAGCACAGAATGAAGGAAGGAGAAAGAATGAAGCTGGCACTCCCGGAGGAGTTGATTTCATATATCACATTAAGACCAAAGAGCATCCTGGCATATACATGATGCCCTTGCTTCTCTGAAGATAAAAGGGAGAACTGTGGCAATTTCTGGCCCTAGAGAGAGAAGAAAGGCGTAATGTTAGAATGACTGAACCCCAGGTTCAGTGTTTAGTTGAGAAGTTTATAACCTTGAGGGCTATGGACCCTTAGAGGAGGTGTTAAGTGTGCTTCAGGAGCTCCTGCGAACCCCCTGAAATTGTGTGAAAACTTTGGTATATATTTGTGTTTTCTGGGAACAGGCTCCATTGTGATCCTCAGATTCAACAAGAGCAGTCCTGGTAGTTAACTCCCTCATTCTATGGCTCCCCACTGTGTAGCAGCGGTATAGTTTTGGGAAATAATATCTTCTCTAGGGAGGTGTGCTTCACCTAAGGATAACCCTGCACCTCTTTGCAATAACTGGTTTAAATTAGAGAGAATAGAAAAATAAATGATGTACCCATCGCTGAGCATTTTTCCTAACTCTTGAGAGAGAAAAACTGCTCTTCTACTAAAGCCATAGTCTGAGGAAGCATGTGGCCCGGCCTGGAAACCAGCCTACAACTATGAAAGGATGAGTCTGAGACTGTGGATTGAAGGGCAGAGAGATGCAAAGAACTGGCATCCTCATGACATTGTTGAGCCCCTGGTTCAACCATGCCCTGAAGCCTGACCTCCATCTGGACTTCCCCTCCTGTGACTGATAAATGTTATATAAATGAACTTGGATAGGGTTTTCTGTTACTTTTAAACAATCATATCTGAATGGATATAGTGACCCCCAAAGTTGAGAGCCAGTGGCTTATACCACATTAAAAGGAGAAGTATCATAGGGAATGTTTAAATGAACTGTTTCATGGTTAAAGCCATTTCAGTATAACTGGATAATGATGTATTTGTGTACTTTACCTCATCTACAGTGGTTAAATAATTTGTGCTTTTCACTTTAATACAAGGAATGCCCTTGAACCCTTTTATAGTGGTAATGGGATGAAAGAGCACTATCACATAAAAAGAGGTGGTGGTGGGAAACTCAGGGAGTGTGCATGGGGGGGTCTTTAATTATGCACTGTATGCATTTATGGTTTCACAATGGTTCAGAAAAACTCATGTATACAAGAAATGTAATCAGGCATGTCTATGAGGCAACTGCCTCAAGGCATCACTGGGCAGGGAGCTATCTGCTTTTAGGTCTTGATCTACAGTGCTCCTTACTAGCCTTTTGCTCTAGAGGTAACTCTTCTGATTTGATGCCGTTGGCAATTGGATGGTCCGTAGGCACCAACCCAGCTTGAGTTCTGCCCCTGCCTTTACAATCTACAAAGACACAGCTAAATCCTAATTTTAGTGGAGGACTATCCACCCTGTATCTTTCTGATATCCACCCCTCGTTCATACTGAAGAACGCTGGAAAGGCACATCATCTTGCTTTCTCTCTAGCGCACGCTCACCTAAACCCCACATTCTACTCAGAGCCCATGGAAACTTTCAACTGCTCTCTATACTAATTTAGGTCATGGAAGACTTGGGAGGTTGAGGAGGATTACTTTTGGCCCTTTCATGGATAAATCTGCTGTGCTGCTATCTCTATAGCCTTCTCCATAATTCTGTGAAACCGCCTCTTCCAACATTCTAGACAGAAAGCTAGGCAAATGTCCCCTCTACCCTTAGAACTCAAACTTAAAGGGAAATCTGAGGGGAATTCTGTGGGTCTGTCCTTACTGTTATCCTATTTGCATTTTTATCAATGACTTGGATTAATGAATAGAAATCACAGTATTCTAGTCTACAGATGATACAATGCTGGGAGAAACAGCTGAACATAAAATAATAGCTGCAAACCCTTGTCTAGTGCTTACTATATCCATTCTTCTACATACTTTACACACATTAGCCCATTTAATTCATATTTCATAGACGGAGAACTTCAAGTCACTTGCCCAAGGCCACTCGGCAAGGAAAGGATAGAGTTAAGGTTTGAATCCAAGTAGACTGGCTGTAAAGTACATGCTCTTAGTCATTCTGTTTTGATGCCCTCATCATGGTGTTATAGTTAAGCCAATAGAATTGATATTTTAGATTTGCTAAAACAAATGGCAGAATACAGTAGGTAAGGAAAGGACTGATTTTATAATAGTTTATATGAAAAAGGACAAGGGTTTTTAGTTGGTCATAAACTGGATTTGAATCGGAATAAGCTGCTTCTAAAAAGGTTATCACAACCCCAGACTTCTGGTAAAGAACAATATGATTCAGTAGAGAGGAGGTAAGTGTTCCACTCTATTCTAAGTACTCTGACCAGTAGATTATGCTGGAATATTTCATCTATCTGGTGTCAGAGTTCACGGGCAATATTATCAGACTCAAGATGTCTAGGATATTAGCGAAAATGATGTTTGATCCAGTGACCACTCGATATGAAATGAGACAGAAGCTTGTCAAAGAGGACATATAATAGCAGTTTTCATATATTCCAAGAATATTCACAAGGAAGAGGTATAGTGTATGGTATGGTTAATATCTCAGCTCAAGACCAAAAGGAATCATCTAAATATTCAAAGTCTTCTGCAATAGTCAGGGCTGCCTTATTAAGCAGTGGGCTCCTAGGCAGTAGAAGGTTCAAGAAGTGTCTGGATGACCATTTGTTGAACATCTCATTCGTGGGAAAATAATGTTAATTGGAATACTGTTCCCACAAAGCTGTTTTAGGAATCTGGCTTTTCAAACGTAGTTTTTAGTCAAAAACCAGCTTTCCACACAATTGTTAACTGTAAAACATCAAATTAGGAAAGCTTTTTAAAACTCATATTAAGCATATAATAATGAGCAATATTACCATTACATTTGAAAGCATAATACTTAAAATGAAACTCCTGAATTCCTTATCATATGTTCTGCAAAAATATATGGATGTTTTCCTGCCACTTCAGTGTTTTTAAGTGCTTTGTCTTTGAGAAAATGCTGCAATAAATAAAAGTAGTAAAGTTAAGTGGCTGAATACCCTGTCAAGATGCCCTGTACAGCGAGTGCACATGTGATAACTGAGGAAGGGAGAAAAGGTTAATGTAATTAGAGAAATGAAATCAGGATAACCCCAAAGAACATATCTGTGAGTCATCTATGTTCACATTTCTTTGAACTTTGTCTATCCCAAGGGAGATGAAGCAATTACACAGACATAATGTGTTACCCTTTCAGTACAATGCAACCTGCATTCCTCCATCCATTCATCATCATCAGTGGTATTTGTGTTCAGTGCTGTTATATAAGCTAGTTGCAAACAATTATTAAAAAGAAAACCGAAAGGTTATGCATTTAGGAGATAAAGCAAAACCAATTTTCACAATGTGCTATGAAGATGTCAATCCATCAAGCGGAAAAATCACTAAGGAACTCCTCAAAGATACTCTCACATCAAGAACTATCTCCAGAGACCTAAGAAGTAAATGAAGTGATTATCTGTCACTCACAATTTCTCTTCTCTGAAATGGAATCCACAGTGTCTGTGATGTAGCTGCATAGCAGTTTTCCCTCTCCATTTGCTATTTTATCTACATTCTCATTCATTAATTGTGAAAGTCTTTTTCTCTGGACTTGTCCTCATTACCTGCTTTTTTTTCTTCAAAAACAAACAAAAATACTCTGTATTTCATTACCAGAGACATTTCATGTAGAAAACATCCTGTCTGGCACAGTGTTAATACTATCCCCCCCAACTTCTTAGAAAAATAAAGGGAATATTTTAAATATATATATTTCTTCCTCTTAATCTCCTCTCCTCTCCTCTTCCTCCTCTCCCCTTCTCTTCTCTCCTTTTCTTTCTCTCTTCTCTTCCTCCTTTCTCTCCACTCCCTTCCTCTTACTTCTTCTCCTCCTCCCCCTTCCTCCTCCTCTTCGTTTCCCCTCTGCCTCTGGAATTCATCTTTCCCTTCAAAATGAATTTTCTGCTACCCCAATTAATTTCTCACACTACTAATAAAATGGCACTTATATAGTGCTTGCTATGTGCCAGGGAGTGTACTAAACACATTACATATATTGGCTCATTTAATCTCCTCAACAACCTGAGGAGGTATGCAGTATTGTTACATCATTCATAGAAAGAAAACCAAGGCATGGAGAGGTTGTATAATTTTCCAACAGTCACATGGTAATGAGATCTGAAAACAGGCACCATGGTTCAAAAGTTCATGCTTGAACCAGTGACATATACCACTTTTCTAGCTTTAGGGTTTTCCAGAGCATGACTTTCTTAGACACAGATGAAGAAGGGAACTCACATATGCTGGGCCCCTAATTTGTGCCAGGCACTCAACATATGTTATCTAGTTAGATCTCTGCAACAACACTACGAGTCAGGCATTATGATCCCTGCTTTATAGACAAGGTTAAAAACATGCAAACTTACCTAATGTCACACTGTAAGTTACAGAGACAGATTTCTATCTAGCTAATTCTGTACATTACCCTCTTTAGGACATACTAGATTGTCACCTGTAACTCAAAATGGAGCAAGTAGCCTTTACCTGAGACCTCATCTTTGGCACTGTCTTCTCATTCTGATACCTTGACCTCTTGGACACTCTAGAAAAAACCTGAGTTAGCCAATCAAGGCTTCACCTTTCTCTTTCAATTAGCTCTCAAGAATTTACTCTCTTATATGGGAGACTTGGGGGACCTATGACCTCAGCTGGTTCTGAGTCATGCTGCTGACTCTGATCTGCATCACACAGTTTTTTTTTCCTTTCTTTGTTATCCTGAATCCTGAAATGGGATATTGAGAGGCAATGATTAAAGAAGGACTGTATGCATCACATTATAAGAATTATTAGGTTGAACTACATGAAACGAAGTTTCATATTTTTTTCATATAAAAAAACTAATGTTTCTGTGGGGAAAATAAGTCAAATAGTGAAATTAATATAGGTCAACATCTTATGCATTTTATAATACCCATTTTTACTTTGATAATTTGTATACAAATAATTACAGAAAATAGACCAATTTTTGAGGAAAGCAAAATACTATTTTGAAAATATAATTGTCAGTATGTTTTATATAATTTTATTTCTTGTCTAAATCATTATTGGTGAACCAAGGAACCCTGGCAGCCTAGCATTTTCCATGCTGCTATATCTCAAAGAAATTTTTAAAATACATTGAGTTTCATGAAAATTAAAATACAGCATATGTAAATTTGTGAGATCTAGTTAAAGCAGTGCTGAGAGGAAATTTGTAGCACTGGATACCTTAGAAAAGAAGAAAAGTCTCAAATCAATAATATAACTTCCTATCTTAAGAAATTAGAAAAAGAATTGTAAGATAACCACAAAGCAAGCATAAGAAGAAAATAATAAATAAGGATACAAATAGATTGGTTCAAGATGGTGGAGTAGAAGGACATGTGTTCACTCCCTCTTGCGAGAGCACCAGAATCACAACTAACTGCTGAACAATCATCGACAGGAAGACACTGGAACTCACCAAAAAAGATACCCCACATCCAAAGACAAAGGAGAAGCCACAATGAGAAGTGGCGCAATCACAATAAAATCAAATTGCATAACTGCTGGGTGGGTGAGTCACAAACTAGAGAACACTTACACCATGGAAGTCTACCCACTTGAGTGACGGTTCTCAGCCCCACGTCAGGCTTCCCAACCTGGGGGTCTGGCAGTGGGAGAAGGAATTCTTAGAGGATCAGACTTTGAAGGCTAGTGGGATTTGATTGCAGGACTTCGACAGGACTGGGGGAAACAGAGACTCCACTCTTGGAGGGCACACACAAAGTAGTGTGTGCATTGGGACCCAGGGGAAGGAGCAGTGACCCCATAGGAGACTGAAACAGACCTACCTGCTAGTGTTGGAGGGTCTCTTGCAGAGGCAGGGGGTGGCTGTGGCTCACCATGAGAACAAGGACACTGGCAGCAGAAGTTCTGGGAAGTACTCCTTGGCGTGAGCCTTTCCAGAGTCCACCATTAGCCCCACCAAAGAGCAGAGTAGGCTCCAGTGTTGGGTCACCTCAGGCCAAACAAACAACAGGGAGGAAAATCAGATCCACCCATCAGCAGACAAAAGTTTCACTGATCTCTGCCCACCAGAGCAACAGCCAGCTTTACCCACCACCAGTCCCTCCCATCAGGAAACTTGCACAAGCCTCATAGATAGCCTCATCCACCAGAGGGCAGACAGCAGAAGCAGGAAGAACTACAATCCTGCAGCCTGTGGAACAAAAACCACATTCACAGAAAGATAGACAAGATGAAAAGGCAGAGGGCTATGTACCAGATGAAGGAACAAGATAAACCCCCAGAAAAACAACTATAAGAAGTGGAGATAGGGAACCTTCCAGAAAAAGAACTCAGAATAATGATAGTGAAAATGATCCAGGACCTCGGAAAAAGAATGGAGGCAAAGATAGAGAAGATGCAAGAAATGTTTAACAAAGACCTAGAAGAATTAAAGAAAAAACAACTAGAAGAGTTAAAGAACAAACAAACAGAGATGAACAATACAATAACTGAGAAGAAAAATACACTAGAAGGAATCAATAGCAGAATAACTGAGGCAGAAGAACTGATAAGTGACCTGGAAGACAGAAAGGTGGAATTCACTGCCATGGAACAGAATAAAGAAAAAAGAATGAAAAGAAATGAAGACAGCCTAAGACACCTCTGGGACAACATTAAAAACAACAACATTTGCATTATAGGGGTCCTAGAAGGGGAAGAGAGAAAGAATGGACCTGAGAGAATATTTGAAGAGATTATAGTCGAAAACTTCCCTAACGTGGGAAAGGAAATAGTCACCCAAGTCCAGAAAGTGCAGAGAATCCCAGGCAGGATAAACCCAAGGGGAAACACGCCAAGACACACAGTAATCAAACTGACAAAAATTAAAGACAAAAATTATTGAAAGCAACAAGGGAAAAACACCAAATAACATACAAGGGAACTCCCATAAGGTTAACAGCTGATTTCTCAGCAGAAACTCTATAAGCCAGAAGGGAATGGCATGATATATTTAAAGTGATGAAAGGGAAGAACGTACAACCAAGATTACTCTACCCGGCAAGGATCTCATTCAGATTTCATGGAGAAATCAAAAGCTTTACAGACAAGCAAAAGCTAAGTGTATTCAGCACCACCAAACCAGCTCTACAACAAATGCTAAAGAAACTTCTCTAAGTGGGAACACAAGAGAAGAAAAGGACCTACAAAAACAAACCCATAACAATTAAGAAAATGGTAATAGGAACATACATATTGATAATTACCTTAAACATGAATGGATTAAATGCTCCAACCAAAAGACAAATGCTTGCTGAATGGATACAAAAACAAGACCCACATATATACTGCCTACAAGAGACCATCTCAGACTTAGGGACACATACAGACTGAAAGTGAGGAGATGGGAAAAGATATGCCATGCAAATGGAAATAAAAAGAAAGCTAGAGTAGCAATACTCATATCAGATAAAATAGACTTTAAAATAAAGAATGTTACAAGAGACAAGGAGGGACACTATATAATGATCAAGGGATCAATCCAAGAATAAGATATAACAATTATAAATATATACGCACCCAACATAGGGGCACCTCAATATATAATACGACTGCTAACAGCTATAAAAGAGGAAGTCAACAATAACACAGAAATAGTGGGGGAGTTTAACACCTCACTTACACCAATGGACAGATCATCCAAACAGAAAATTAGTAAGGAACCACAGGCTTTAAATGACACAATAGAGCAGATAGATTTAATTGATATTTATAGAACATTCCATCCCAAAATAGCAGATTACACTTTCTTTTCAAGTGCACGTGGAACATTCTCCAGGATAGATCACATCTTGGTCACAAATCAAGCCTCAGTAAATTTAAGAAAACTGAAATCATATCAAGCATCTTTTCTGACCACAAGGCTATGAGATTAGAAATCAATTACAGGGAAAAAAACGTAAAAAACACAAACACATGGAGGCTAAACAATACGTTACTAAATAACCAAGAGATCACTGAAGAAATCAAAGGGGAAATCAAAAAATACCTAGAGACAAATGACAATGAAAACACGATGATCCAAAACCAATGGGATGAAGCAAAAGCAGTTCTAAGAGGGAAGTTTATAGCTATACAAGCCTACCTCAAGAAACAAGAAAAATCTCAAATGAATAATCTAATCTTACACCTAAAGGAACTAGAGAAAGAAGAACAAACAAAACCCAAAGTTAGTAGAAGGAAAGAAATCATAAAGATAAAAGCAGAAATAAATGAAAGAGAAACAAAGAAAACAATAGCAAAGATCAATAAAACTAAAAGCTGGTTCTTTGAGAAGATAAACAAGACTTAAAAACCATTAACCAGACTCATCAAGAAAAAGAGGGAGAGGACTCAAATCAATAAAATTAGAAATGAAAAAGGAGAAGTTACAACAGACACTGCAGAAATACAAAGCATACTAACAGACTACTACAAGCAACTCTATGTCAATAAAATGGACAACCTGGAAGAAATGGACAAATTTGTAGAAAGGTATAACCTTCCAAGACTGAACCAGGAAGAAATAGAAAATATGAACAGACCAATCACAAGTAATGAAATTGAAACTGTGATTAAAAATCTTCCAACAAACAAAAGTCCAGGACCAGATGGCTTCACAGGTGAATTCTATCAAACATTCAGAGAAGAGCTAACACCCTCCTTCTCAACCTCGTCCAAAAAATTGCAGAGGAAGAAACACTCCCAAACTCATTCTATGAGGCCACCACCACCCTGATAGCAAAACCAGACAAAGATACGAAAAAAAAAAGAAAATTACAGATCAATATCACTGATGAATATAGAGGCAAAAATCCTCAACAAAATAATAGAAAACAGAATCCAACAACACATTAAAAGGATCATACACCATGATCAAGGGGGATTTATCCCAGGGATGCAAAGATTCTTCAATATATGCAAATCAATCAATGTGATACACCATATTAACAAATTGAAGAAGAAAAACCATATGATCATCTCAGTAGATGCAGAAAAAGCTTTTAACAAAATTCAACACCCATATATCATAAAAACTTTCCAGAAAGTGGGCATAGAGGGAACCTACCTCAACATAAGAAAGGCCACATATGGCAAACCCACAGCAAACATTCTCAATGGTGAAAAACTGAAAGCATTTCCTCTAAGATCAGGAACAAAACAAGGATGTCCACTCTCACCACTTTTATTCAACATAGTTTTGGAAGTCGTAGCCACGACAATCAGAGAACAAAAAGAAATAAAAGGAACACAAATTGGAAAAGAAGAAAAACTGTCACTGTTTGCAGATGACATGATACTATACACAGAGAATCCTAAAGATGCCACCAGAAAACTACTAGAGCTAATCAATGAATTTGGTAAAGTAGCAGGATACAAAATTAATGCACAGAAATCTCTTGCATTCCTACAAACTAATGATGAAAAATCTGCAAGAGAAATTAAGGAAACACTCCCATTTACCATTGCAACAAAAAGAATAAAATACCTAGGAATAAACCTACCTAGGGAGACAAAAGAGCTGTATGCAGGAAACTATAAGACACTGATGAAAGAAATTAAAGATGATACCCACAGATGGAGAGACATACCATGTTCTTGGATTGGAAGAATCAATATTGTGAAAGTGACTATACTACTCAAAGCAATCTACAGATTCCATACAATCCCTATCAAATTACCAATGGCATTTTTTACAGAACTAGAACAAAAAATTGTAAAGTTTGTATGGAGACACAAAAGACCCAAATAGCCAAAGCAGTCTTGAGGGAAAAAAACGGAGCTGGAGGAATCAGACTCCCTGACTTCAGACTATACTTCAAAGCTACAGTAATTATGACAGTATGGTACTGGCACAAAACAGAAATATACATGAATGGAACAGGATAGAAAGCCCAGAGATAAACCCATGCACCTATGGTCAACTAATCTGTGACAAAGGAGTCAATGATATACAATGGAGAAAAGACAGCCTCTTCAATAAGTGGTGCTGGGGACTTCCCTAGTGGCACAGTGGTTAAGAATCCGCCTGCCAAAGCAGGGGACACGAGTTCGAGCCCTGGTCTGGGAAGATCCCACATGCCACGGAGCAACTAAGCCTGCGGGTCACAGCTACTGAGCCTGCGCACCTAGATCCCGTGCTCTGCAGCAAGAGAAGCCACAGCAGTGAGAGGCCCGCACACCGCAACGAAGAGTAGCCCCCACTCGCCGCAGCTAGTGAAAGCCCGGGCGCAGCAAGGAAGACACAATGCAGCCAAAAATAAATAAATAAATAAAATATAAATAAATAAATAAATAAATGCTGCTGGGAAAACTGGACAGCTACATGTAAAAGAATGAAATTAGAACACTCCCTAATACCATACACAAAAATAAACTCAAAATAGATTAGAGACCTCAATGTAAGACTGGATACTATAAAACTCTTAGAGGAAAACATAGGAAGAACACTCTATGACATAAATCACAGCAAGATCTTTTTTGATCCACCTCCTAGAGTAATGGAAATAAAAACAAAAATAAACAAATGGGACCTAATGAAACTTCAAAGCTTTTGCACAGCAAAGGAAACCATGAACAAGATGAAAAGACAGCCCTCAGAATGGGAGAAAATATTTGCAAATGAATCAACAGACAAAGGATTAATCTCCAAAATATATAAACAGTTCATGCAGCTCAATATTAAAAAAACAAACAACCCAATCCAAAAATGGGCTGAAGACCTAAATAGACATTTCTGCAAAGAAGACATACAGATGGCCAAGAAGCACATGAGAAGCTTCTCAACATCACTAATTATTAGAGAAATGCAAATCAAAACTACAATGAGGTATCACCTCACACCAGTCAGAATGGGCATCATGAGAAAATCTACAGACAACAAATTCTGGAGAGGGTGTGGAGAAAAGGGAACCCTCTTGCACTGTTGGTGGGAATGTAAATTGATACAGCCTCTGTGGAGGACAGTATGGAGGTTCCTTACTGGGTCATATGGTAATTCTAAAAATAGAATTACCATGTGACCCAGAAATCCCACTACTGGGCATATACCCAGAGAAAACCATAGTTCAAGAAGATACATGCATCCCGATGTTCACTGCAGCACTATTTACAATAGCCAGGTCATGGAAGCAACCTAAATGCCCATCGACAGACGAATGGATAAAGAAGATGTGGTACATATATACAATGGAATATTACTCAGCCATAAAAAGGAATGAAATTGGTTAATTTTAGAGACGTGGATGGATCTAGAGACTGTCAAACAGAGTGAAGTAAGTCAGAAAGAGGAAAACAAATATCGTATATTAATGCATATATGTGGAACCTAGAAAAATGGTACAGATGAACTGGTTTGCAGGGCAGAAATAGAGACACAGATGTAGAGAACAAATGTATGGACACCAAGGGGGGAAAGTGGCAGGGTGGTGGTGGTGTGATGAACTGGGAGATTGGGATTGACAGTTGTACACTAATATGTATAAAATGGAAAAGTAACAGAACCTGCTGTATGAAATAATAAATAAAATAAAATTCAAAACAGGACATGAATAAATGATCTTGAATACAGAAAAAGAGAAAAAATCAGTGAAACAACGGATTCTTTGAAAAGATTAATAAAATTAATAAACCTCTAATAAGATTAACAACAATAAAAAAATAAAAAGAAGACACAAGTTACATAAACCAGGAATGAATCAGGAGATATCACTACAGACCCTGCAGACATCAAAAGGATAACAAGGGAATACTGCAAAGAACTCTACACACATAAATTAGACAGCTTAGTTGAAATGGATCAACTCTTCATAAAGCACAAACTACCACAACTCACCCAATATGAAATAGATCAATTGAATAATCCTATAACTATTTAAGATATCAAATTCATAATTTAGACTATCCCCCCATCCCCAGGCCCAGATGTTTTCAGTGATGAATCCTTCCAAACATTTAAGGAAGAAAGATGATCAATTCTACACAATCTTTTCCAGAAAATAGAAGGTGAGCCTTTTCCAGTTCACTTTATGTGGTCAGCACTAACCTAATAGTAAAACGTGGCAAAGGCATTACAAGATTAACAATAATAACAATACTAGTACCATATGACTTCTATGCTTAGATCAGCTTCAGCTTCCTATGAGAATTCTTTTCATAAGTCGAGGTCATACGTAGAGGCTTAGTTTATGCAATTCTTTGTGAGTCTTTGTTATTGTTGTAGCAATGTATCTTCCCATCAATACGTAGTAAGAGCAAAAACTGTGCTCTTAAAATCAGTATGGTACGTGTCCATGTTCATAGCAGCATTATTCACAATAGCCAAAAGGGAGACATAACTCAAGTGCCCACTGATGGATAAAAGGATAAACAAAATGTGGCATATATATACAGTGGAGTATTATTTAGCCTTAAAAAGTAAAGGAAATTCTGGTACATGCTACAACATGCATGAACCATGAGTACCTTATGCTGAGTGAAATAAACAGATACAAAAGGACAAATATTGTATCTTTCCACTTACATGAGATAACTAGAGTAGTCAAATTCACAGAGACAGAAAGTAGAATGGTGGTTGCCAGCGACTGGGAGCAGAGTAGAGGGAAAGGGGAAGGAGGGAATGAGTAGTTGTTTAATGGGTATTGAGTTTTAGTTTTGCAAAATGAAAAGCATTCTGCAGATTGGTTGCACAACAGTGTGAAATTAGTTAACCCTAATGAACTGTACACTTAAGAATGATTAAGATAGTACATTTTATGTCTATTTTACCACAGCTAGGAAACAACACTATTTTAAGTATTATAGTAACATATCCTTTTTAAAATAAATTTAGGATAACTTCTTTAAAGTGTTGGGGTCATATTTTAAAGTGTTTGATGCATATTTCCAAAGTGTTCGTAGAAACATGGCACCAATTTATACTCTTATCAGCAATATTTTTTTTAAAAGCCTATTTCCCCACACTTTTGCCAGCACTGGATATTACCACTGGTGACAGAGTCTCAATAGCCATCTTCCTCAGTTTTTTTTTCCTTTTAGCTGGACACAAGACTGCTTAGAATAAAGATTTCTTCTTCCAGCATCTCTTGCAGCTAGATGTGGCAGTATAACTAAGGTCTAATGATGGGAGCTAAAAATAATGGTATGTATAAATAAAAATAATGGGACCTAGAAGTAATGGTATGTGCAGTTTCTGGAATGTTTTCTTTAAGTAAAGGGCATGTCTTCTTTCCCCTTTGTACCTGCTGCTCAGAATGTAGATATGGCTGATGGATCAGCCACCATTTTGGACACTGATTTCCACATGAAAGCCACACGTGGCACAGCAACAAGATAGAAAGGGTCTGAGTCCCTGACACCTGGGACTGCACCATGGGCTGTGGACTGCCTGCCTCCAGACGGTTACATTGGAGACAAATACATTTCTAAATTGTTTAATCTATTTGCAGCTGAATTTATCCTTCAGCTTTAGTCTTCATTCTTTTTAGTCTTTATCATATAGGTGAAAAAATAAGATCTTAGTTTTGTTATACATAGCTCTTTGTCCACTAAGAGATAAAATTCCTGGAGTTATTGTTACTTTTAGCTAAGTAAAGGAGAGAACACAGGGAGAGATTTTTCTTCCTTTCATATCTGTGATGGCATATTGCTAGGGTTCTTCTCAATATTAAAGAGTAAATTCATTATCATCACCTTTCTCTTTAATTCAGAGATTGTCTGGAAGATGATAAGATGATAAGAAGTTGATAAGATCAACAGATGTTTATTGAAATACTCTATTCATTTGATACTTGGAAAGAATGCTTAGATTTTAATAGTGATGCTTTAGAGGATTTTGATAAGGATAAAAAACCAAGGTGTCAGATCTTTCTGATTCTTTTAGTAAAATTGAACTCAAATTAGAAACTGGATCTAATATCTCTAGTCATTTTAAGCCTTATTACTCTGTGGGGTGGGTATGGGGAGGAAGCATGGTGAAACTATGAAATCTGTTGATGTTTTCAAACTTGAGTGTGTATTACAATCACATGGGGAGCTTTTTTAAAACACAGATTGCTAGGCCCCATGCCTCCAGGATTGGCTGGCTGCATTCATTTTGTACAGGAAGAACAGCAAAATGAACAATTCTGGTGTACAGCTGCCTCATTCCAGGCATGTTGCCACCATTTTATGGTAACTCTGCCAACTCAAGGGGCCAGGCAAAATATTTAGAAGGAAACAGGAATGGCAAGAAGCATAGTGCATTGTACTTATTCAAGGTCACTGCTTAGTTTTCTTCAGGACTTTGGACTGATTTTCATCAGACTGATTTCTGTCAGATTTAAACTTCTGCTTATTCCCACAGTAAAAGCATCATGTAAAACCCAATCTCTGCTTCAGTGCATCCAGAGAATGTTCTCCTTTTGGTAATAGAGAGTGGAGCCACATGTCCTCATCCAATCTCTTTATAGATTAAACGATGCAACTGAATTGATGTCACACTGTCCTGGAGAACACTCAACCACTATAGCAGATATTCTTGGCTATATTTCAGCAACATGAAAATTGCTTTAACTACTATTCCTGACTCCACCAATTTCTTCCTCTTTACTGTCTTTAGCATTAACTTTGAATTAGGATGTATGTGGTTGAAAATAAATTTCCAGCCACAGGATGAATTTATAGATAAGGTCTCTTAACAGTTGTTTCCTTTAAAGAGGGCATTGCACATTATCAATATTTAACTTGGTGCTTACCCACTCTGAGTATTTTATTTACAATTATCGAGTTATTATACTGGTTGTCATTTCTATCATAAATTTTTATCAAATAAAATACCTCCAAGTGGAAAGTTTTCATTCTCTCACCTCAAACTCTGCAGTCAGGGCAACAGCAGAAGGATAGATGAGACATAATTGAAATTTACTGATGTGATTTATTTTCTTATATGAATTGGAGATCTTATCCCATAAAAAAAATAGGGAAATAAATTTAGAAGGCAGTTTAAAAATTGTTCGATTTAGCGATTTTGTTGTACAGATTTAAAAAAAATCTGAGATTCAAAGAGTTTAGGTAATTTGCTCAAGATCAGATGACTAGACTGGTACTGACTCAGTACTAGAAATGGGCCTCCTAATGCTTTGTAAAATCAATATTAAGTGAAGTGAACTGAATCCTAGCATTTCAAAGGATGTACAAATCATTATAATTCTCTTAGGTCTATTTGATGAGAATTTTTTTTTAAAAACTGATAATTCAGATACACTTTGGAAAAATGCACCAGAGGATTTAGATACTGATGTCCTTCCAAACAGTTCACTAAAATGTTTGATTTAAAACAAGTAAAACCTATCATTAATGATGTATTCCTGCTGACTTATGAGGAACCATAAGTAAGTGATAGAGGGAGAACCTTGGAGAAGTGATGAAGATGAAGAGAAGCCATAGGGGAGATAAATGGCCCAGTTGGAATGGTTTGGAGTAAACCTTTTCCTTAATAACTTTCTCAACATTCAACATTCTTATATTTCAGCAACTACATTTATTGTTCAGACTTATTTTCTGTTCACTCCATATTGTTTCCATGGTTACTTAAGACACATATGGATAAATGCTAGCACTGATGACAATAATACATTTTCATGGCAAATTAGTATTCTTTTAACTGAATATAGTTAATAAAAATGATTGTGATTTCAAAAACACTAAATATTAAATTTTTATTAGTTAAGGAGTTATAAAGAATAATTGGGTTGCTAAAACAAGGGAAATTTTGAATGAAATTTGGCTTTAAATGACCAATTTTCATCTTGACAAGTTCTGTGGGCATACAACGATATGGCTGAATGAACTTAGGACAAAAGCAACCAATCAATCGTGCCAAATTCATTAACTTCAGCTAACCCACATGCCAGTTTAGTTAGATAAAACACAATCAAGTCAGATGACTGGAGTGAGAAATACTGATGTTTTATTTACTCAAAGCTTTAAGTGTAGGCTTGAACACATCACCGAAAGGGGAGCCTCCAAAAGAATGTCAGAAAACCATTTCTCTGCTTTCACCTTGTCTTTTTGGCCTTGCCCCCTTGTCTCTGCACTCTGAAACCATGTGGATGAAGTGAATTCATTTCCTTCCCTTTCTGTGTCTGAGGGAAGAATCAGGTTCATTATCATTAGTCTGCTTCAAAGTTGTGAATTAGGTCAGACTATGGAAAATATTGGTAGCAGCTGACTGTTCTAGAAAAAGAATTACGTCAAAATCTGTATGTTGTCTCCATGTTTGGCTCTTAGCCTACAGAGAAATGATTGATAAAAATAAGATCTAACATGTATTTTGTATTTACTATAATTATAATATATATAATTACTGCTTAATGCATATGTTATTTAGTCCTTAACACCACCTAATAAGGTAGATCCATTTATTATTAATATTTCCACTTTACAGATGAAGAAATAAAGGCAAAATAAGTTTAAGCTACTTGCTTAAAATATGCAACTCATTGTTGGTAGAGTTAGAATTTAAAGCCAGATATTTAAACCCAAATCTTAATCATTCTACTTTTCTTCCTCTTGATCAGAGCTCAGGTTAGAAGTATTTGAAAAGAAGACAATTTATGTGAATCAAATTACTCATGGAAATTAAAAACCCATGCAAAATGAGAAAAATAGCAGATGCATTGAGATAATAATCCATCTGGTTGTTTGGAAACATGAAATGTAATTATAACTTCTGTAAATAAAACCCTGAAAGTCTAGTATCTGAGAAATACAGGGATAGAAAACAGTTTATGAGATATTCTAACCCATTCTTTGTCTTAACCCAAGGATGACTAGACAACAATCTTGAAAGTCATTTGAATTTCTGGGTTCTTTATTCAACAAGTATTTACTTATTAGTATTATGAACAGTTTAAAGAATTTTAAGATACAGTTCTTATCTTCCTGGAACCTACTGTTAGGAAAACTGGTCATTCACATTACACATTAGATGACCATATGTAACAACATAGGGCAATTCTATTTAGTTAAGTATCACAATGAATACTACAGACAACATACCCTTGCAATCCCTTTGCTAGATGTATTCAAATAGGGGTAGAGGAATGTGGACCAGTTATGAGAAGTTTGTGAAGGAAGTGAGCTTGAGCTAGGACCTGAATGTTGGGTAAGATTAAGAGAGTGGTGAAGTGGGCATACTAAGTGGGAGGTAGGATCAGCTTGGTATGTTCTGGAGAGAGTGAGGAGACAGCTGTGGCTGGAACAAAGGAGTGTAGAAGGTACTCTTAGGTTTAGGAGTTTGGAGTAGACCTTAAAACAGCATGGAATCATGGAAGGCTTTAAGGAGATATTGAAGTGTTTTAGGATGATAATAGCAAAGATATGGAGAAAAGATTGGAAAGGGACAACCTCAAGTTAGGAGAATGGTTAAGGGGCTAGAGCACAAATTCTGGTATGGTGCAGGAGATGTGAAATAGGATGGATTGTTTCTGCCTCCTAAAGGTTTGTCAGTCAAGCCGACTGATGTCAGGGCTATTTCCTGGGAAGATAAGATGGAGCCACAACAAACTGTATCAGAAAAGATAAGATCCATAACTCAAAATTCAAGAGGGCAGATCTATTCTTCAGGTTATAGGGGCAAGCATGGGGCTGAGAACTAGAGATGAAGCCAAAAGGAGTTGGGTAAAGGCAAGATCTGACCAGGAGGTGAGGAGATAGTATGAGGCAAAGTGAGAAGGTTGTGAGAAGGTGAGAGTTTTCATGTAGGAAGTTGTCTAAAGCTCTTTGAAGGGGGTGCCAGTACCATGACCCCTAACAGTCATTCTAAGCAGAGAATGAACAGACAACCATCACCATAGCTTATGAAACATTAGTGTATTGCAGTTGACAATAGTCTTGTTGGACATCAACCAATCACAGTTTTAGGACCTTGTGAAACCTAAATCAGCTCTAGGAGCTTTCTCAGAGTTTTGTTTTTCTCTGAAATGACAGAATATTTTGGATGACCACAGATTTTGTATGATCCAAGTTCCGAACCTTAGAGAAGATTGCAAGATGGGAATGAATTCAAGAAACTTGCAAAACTGACTCAAAAATTTAAAAGATGGAGTAAAATCTAAAATTACAATCATATAATTTTAGATCAGAAAGAGACTTTAGAAATTTTTTATAGTTTCCCACCTAAGCTGGATTCTCAAAAATAACATTCACTATTGTCCTTTAAAAGTGTTTTTATATCATCAAGAATATTTCTGTATACTTTACAGAATTTAAATTTCTGCCTTTTATAACAATAGGTTCGACTCACAGACTAATGTTAACATTTGCACTATCACACACTTTATTATAAATCCTACTGCTGTGATCACATTCATTGAGATAAAATAAATAGGGAGATTTAGATGTAGATGATGTTTTTTTAAAAAACAATCTAAAATCTATTGCCTAAAAATACAAAAACTTGTTTTAAATGATGTCTTGGAGAATTCCAATAAGAAATTTCTAGCCTAGTTAGTAATAACATCTATAGTTGTACTCTACATATAAGTAGGCGTGAAATATTTAAAGTGTAAAATCTCATCTGTTACTGCCAAGGAGAAGAGCTGACAGGGTTATATGAAGTCATAAAGAGCCAGTGATGTCAGCCCCAGTTGGGAGACATTTTCAGGAGGCTTTGAAAAGAAATTTTTTACTTAGAATCTGAATACTGACCATGTGCAGAGAAGGACAGGGATATTCTGCTATTATATTTTCTGTCTAGTGTGAGAAAATGAACAACTATAAAAATTAGGATGATGAAAAAGAGTGATCCATGAAGAATCAGGATATATTTTCTACAGCGAAACCTGGCTAAGCTTTTTGTTGGATCTCTAGAGACGAAGTGACAATAACACCAGGTTCAAAGAAACCAACTGAATGAGTTCATATACATGTATTTATGTTTATAAATTAATAGAATTATAATCTTATTACTTTACTGTCACTTTAACTGAGAGAGGTAGCATTTTTTGCAGGTCTTTTTTTTCTGCTTTCTTCTTCTTTTGTTCTCCTCTCTTGTGGTTTGCTGACTATCTTTAGAGTTATGTGACAGAGGTAATATTATGAGCCAAAGACCTTGGATTTGTCTTTGTGACAGGTTTTTCTTCACCAAGTTGAGTACCTCCTGGCTGATTTGCCTCATTACTTTTTCTTACTAGTTTGGGCATGAGGAATATTCTTAAAACCATATTACAGAAGCAATCATAGAGATATATTCTGAAATAAAATCATATTTTTCTCTTCATAGAAAAAGACCACAGCAATTATCAACACATCCTAAACAATCTGTTTTCTCTGGAGAATAAATTTTCTGCTCACAAAATAGCTGTACATCCCATCTTGTTCTAATTATAGTTTAAGTCATATAATGAACTGTGAAAAGAATGTTCCATGCCAGTGTACCCTGTCCCCATACTAAACAGCTTTGCAGTAAAGGTTAGTTTATCATTCCTTCCTTAAAATGTGATTCCCATGGTTCCCTTGGAGGTAGCCAACTACAACCTCAATGTTACTAAGTCATTCTTTGCTTCCTCTTTCAGCTACTGTGGGTGACTTCAAATGTGTGTACCACTTTCCAATATAAGTGGCATTCTTTGATTTTTTATAATAAAAATATGGAAGTAAATTTATGAATTGTCTGCTCAATGTACAAAGCAGCATGATACATTTCAATTATGCTGACATCAGTGACTAACTTGCTAGTAAGGTGCAAAGCTGATGTAAGAAATTTTCTAAAAAAAACCTAGAGACAAATGACAATGAAAACACGACGATCCAAAACTGATGGGATGCAGCAAAAGCAGTTCTAAGAGGGATGTTTATAGCTATACAAGCCTACCTCAAGAAACAAGAAAAATCTCAAGTAAAGAATCTAACCTTACACCTAAAGGAACTAGAGAAAGAAGAACAAACAAAGCCCAAAGTTAGCAGAAGGAAAGAAATCATAAAGATCAGAGCACAAATAAATGAAATAGAAACAAAGAAAACAATAGCAAAGATCAATAAAACTAAAAGCTGGTTCTTTGAGAAGATAAACAAAATTGATAAACCATTAGCCAGACTCATCAAGAAAAAGAAGGAGAGGACTCAAATCAACAAAATTAGAAATGAAAAAGGAGAAGTTACAAGACACCACAGAAATACAAAGCATCTTAAGAGACTACTACAAGCAATTCTATGCCAGTAACATGGACAACCTGGGAGAAAAGGACAAATTCTTAGCAAGGTATAACCTTCCAAGGCTGAACCAGGAAGAAATAGAAAATATGAACAGACTAAACACAAGTAATGAAATTGAAACTGTGATTAAAAATCTTCCAACAAACAAAAGTCCAGGACCAGATGGCTTCACAGGTGAATTCTATCAAATATTTAGAGAAGAGCTAAAACCCATCCTTCTCAACCTCTTCCAAAAAATTGCGGAAGAAGGAACACTCCCAAACTCATTCTATGAGGCCACCACCACCCTGATAGCAAAACCAGACAAAGATACGAAAAAAAAAGAAAATTACAGATCAATATCACTGATGAATATAGAGGCAAAAATCCTCAACAAAATACTAGCAAACAGAATTCAACAACACATTAAAAGGATCATACACCATGATCAAGGGGAATTTATCCCAGGGATGCAAGGATTCTTCAATATATGCAAATCAATCAATGTGATACACCATATTAACAAATTGAAGAAGAAAAACCATATGATCATCTCAGTAGATGAAGAAAAAGCTTTTGACAAAATTCAACACCCATGTATGATAAAAACTTTCCAGAAAGTGGGCATAGAGGGAACCTACCTCAACATAAGAAAGGCCACATATGGCAAACCCACAGCAAACATCATTCTCAATGGTGAAAAACTGAAAGCATTTCCTCTAAGATCAGGAACAAAACAAGGATGTCCACTCTCACCACTTTTATTCAACATAGTTTTGGAAGTCCTAGCCACGGCAATCAGAGAAGAAAAAGAAATAAAAGGAATACAAAGTGGAAAAGAAGAAGTAAAACTGTCACTGTTTGCAGGTGACATGATACTATACATAGAGAATTCTAAAAATGCCACCAGAAAACTACTAGAGCTTATCAATGAATTTGGCAAAGTTGCAGGATACAAAATTAATGCACAGAAATCTCTTGCATTCCTATAAACTAATGATGAAAAATCTGCAAGAGAAATTAAGGAAACACTCTCATTTACCATTGCAACAAAAAGAATAAAATACCTAGGAATAAACCTACCTAGGGAGACAAAAGAGCTGTATGCAGGAAACTATAAGACACTGATGAAAGAAATTAAAGATGAAACCCACAGATGGAGAGATATACCATGTTCTTGGATTGGAAGAGCCAATATTGTGAAAATGAATATACAACCTAAAGTGATCTACAGATTTAATGCAATCTCTATCAAATTAGCAATGGCATTTTTACAGAACTAGAACAAAAAATCTTAAAATTTGTATGGAAACACAAAAGACTCCGAATAGCCAAAGCAGTCTTGAGGGAAAAAACGGAGCTGGAGGAATCAGACTCCCTGACTTCAGACTATACTACAAAGCTACATTAATCAAGACAGTATGGTACTGGCACAAAAACAGAAACATAGGTCAATGGAACAAGATAGAAAGCCCAGAGATAAACCCACGCACCTATGGTCAACTAATCTATGACAAAGGAGGCAAGGATATACAGTGGAGAAAAGACAGTCTTCAGTAAGTGGTGCTGGGAAATCTGTACAGCTACATGTAAAAGAATGAAATCAGAACACTCCCTAACACCATACACAAAAGTAAACTCCAAATGGATTAGAGACCTAAATGTAAGACTGGACACTATAAAATTCTTAGAGGAAAACATAGGAAGAACACTCTGACATAAATCACAGCAAGATCTTTTTTGATCCACCTCCTGGAGTAATGGAAATAAAAACAAAAATAAACAAATGGGACCTAATGAAACTTCAAAGCTTTTGCACAGCAAAGGAAACCATGAACAAGACGAAAAGACAACCCTCAGAATGGAAGAAAATATTTGCAAATGAATCAACAGACAAAGGATTAATCTCCAAAATATATAAACAGCTCATGAAGCTCAATATTTAAAAAAACAAACAACTCAATCCAAAAATGGGCAGAAGACCTAAACAGACATTTCTGCAAAGAAGACATACAGATGGCCAAGAAGCACATGAAAATCTTCTCAACATCACTAATTATTAGAGAAATGCAAATCAAAACTACAATGAGGTATCACCTCACACCAGTCAGAATGGGCATCATGAGAAAACCTACAAACAACAAATTCTGGAGAGGGTGTGGAGAAAAGGGAACCCTCTTGCACTGTTGGTGGGAATGTAAATTGATACATCTACTATGGAGAACAGTACGGAGCTTCCTTAAAAAACTAAAAATAGAATTACCATATGACCCAGCAATCCCACTCCTGGGCATATACCCAGAGAAAACCATAATTCAAAAAGACACATGCACCCCAATGTTCATTGCAGCACTATTTACAATAGCCAGGTCATGGAAGCAACCTAAATGCCCATCGACAGACGAATGGATAAAGAAGATGTGGTACATATATACAATGGAATATTACTGAGCCATAAAAAGGAACGAAATTGGGTCATTTGTTGAGACGTGGATGGATCTAGAGACTGTTATACAGAGTGAAGTAAGTCAGAAAGAGAAAAACAAATATCGTATATTAGCGCATATATGTGGAACCTAGAAAAATGGTACAGATGAACCGGTTTGCAGGGCAGAAATTGAGACACTGATATAGAGAACAAACCTATGGACACCATGGTGGGAAAGCAGTGGGGTGGTGGTGGTGGTGGTGTGAGGAATTGGGCGATTGGGATTGACATGTATACACTGATGTGTATATAATTGATGAGTAGTAAGAACCTGCTGTGTAAAAAAATAAAATTCAAAAATTGAAAAAAAAAATCTGGATCTGGACATGTCTGTATTTATGAATTAGCTAATTTAGGGAAATGGCTCCAAGAAAGTCAGGTGAGTAACATGCATGCCCAAGATAACAGAAGTATGTGAATCATTTCTATAAAAGTGGAGCCTTTCCCTCTAGTCTTGCACATATCCAAGGCTGATTTTGCATGGGATGAAAGACAACATTTGTGCTTCGCTGTTTCAAAGTAAGAGCTGCAGATTGCAATGGCGGGCTTGCTACTACAAGGTTTCCTCATTAGAAATTCTCACTTACTGAAAAATTTAGCTACACACCCAGGCTTGAATTCGACTCCTGGGGGCTGAATCACAGGCAATAATTACTCAAGATGAACTCTTATAGGAAATGTCTATGGACCTTTCGGATTTGTAGGAATGAGAAAAGATGACCCAGGCTAAAAATTAGTTGTGAATAAGGGATATGCAAAGGAAGGTGTCTTTGGTGAATGAGAGGCATGCAGGGGATATCTGGTCTTCTTGCCTCTGTACTTCATTAAAATTGGTCATTCCACCAATATATGTCAAACCTCTATGAAGAAAATATATGAAGCCTGAAAATCAATCATTCCACATCTCCAGCAAGGTGGAATGAACTAATTGACATTGATGGTGCTCACACTTGTCCAGTTGTGAACCCTTGAATTTGTGTGTATACATCTATTATAATGACTGAGATGAGAAAAACCGTTGCCTGAAACACAAACACCAGCAAATGCATAGAAAAAGAGGAAAGGGCAATTTGAAATATTTCTGTACAATCAGAAAGAATGACACTTTATGCGGTGATTATTTTTTTTCTAAAACCTTCTTGATTACAGATGTAAATGTTCTGAAATCCCACACTACATTGACCATCTTTCTTTGATGTCTAGGAATGCAAAAGTTTGGAGTTTATGAGAATTCTGTTTTTGATTTAATGTCATATGGATATTGCTCATAAGAAAATATGATTTTGTATATTTTAAAAATAAAAAAGTTAATAAATCCTTTGAAAACCAATCAGTGACCAGCAGGTAAATCTAGAAGAGAAGAGTGAGTCATCCTTTGGTGAATCTATACAGCATCATATAAAAATAATTTATCCTTCAGTGGAAATATCCATTAAAATCCCATATGAAGCTATGGTTCAGTAAAAAAAATCCCATATGAAGCTATGGTTTCATTAGTGGAATTCCACCCCCCACCCGAAGAAGATGAAGATTAGAAAGTAATGGCCTCCTGGGGAAATCCACGTGTGGCAGATAGTTTTTTATTAACTTAAGATATTTTAATAATAGACATCACTAATGGAGTGTTTTCTATGTGCCAGACACAGTGCTAAGTGTTTAACATGCTGTGTACCAGGCTCTGTGCTAAATGCATCTCATTTAATGATCAGAGTAACACTATGGTGTCAGTGCAGTTATTATTATGTCTATTTTGTAGGTGAAGAAAGTGAGACCATAAATGTGAAATTAACTTGCCTAAGGTCACATAGCAATGATTTGTATCTACATTTGCCTAGCTCCAAAGCATGTGCATACATCAACATTATAGAAATTAGGGCAATAAGACCCCTTATTTATTAAAAGCAAACAAATTTCTTCAGTAGAATTATTTAAAGGTAGCAAAGTTTGATTCCAGTTCAATACTGCTACATCACTGAACAACATCACTATTCCTGGGAATCACATTCAACCCAGAGTATAGTTACTTATAAATAAGAATTATAAAGTTATTTGTTGTTCCCCCAATTTCTCCTCCTTTCTCTCCTCCTCACACTCATGTCATTATCCTCATCAACATTATACATTCTTGGCTTTAAGAATCACGTAGTTCAACACTTTCCAGAAGTTTCAATTCTCCTTTCAACCTCCCCACCTAGTGCTTGAATACCTCCCATAAGGAAAAACTTGTTTCTACTGGTGCTGTTGATTCTATTTGTGGACTGCTCTGACAATGAAAACGTTTCTCTTAAAGTTAAAATTATCTTTCTGTGAGTCTCACCCACTATCCCCAGTGTAACCCCATGGCGTCATAGAATAAGTCATTCTCAAAATGCGTTTGCTAAGTAGACCAGGGATCATTCATTTATAGAGTAAGGTGCTTGTTAAATAAATATGGTAAAAATCTCCTAATTTTATACCATTGGCAAATGGGTAGAGGATCAGAGGGGTGGAGAGGAAAGCAAAGGAGAAAGAGTTTAAAAGGTTTTGATATAGACTCTTTTGAAATGAACATAATGCTATTCTTTTATGAAGATTCAGCAAACAGGTGGCTAACAATAGAACCCACAAAATTCCTCAGACACATCAATAAGTCCAAAGTCTTCAACTAGTAGTTTTTTTGCAAATGATCCTACTATGTGCTTGCTTACAGACAACTTTCTCAAGAGGCTGCTGCTTTTCTTGGATTTTTGTTAACATTAATTTGCTTGGCAAACCTTTTTTTTCATAGATGTTACACATAGAATATTGGTCAATTTTAGGATTGAATATTTCCAAATTCAGAGTTAATGGGATCTGATATTTCACAGAAAAGTTAAAAATATTCTTAATAAAGTTAAAAAAGTTAAAAACATGCTGTTATTATTCTTTCTAAGGTATATTAATTGTCTACACAATCTAGCTTCAGTTATATTGTCTCAGTTTTTAAAACATGGTATTAATAATGCTCACATTACAGTAACAGTACCTAAGAGTTAAGTATATATTAAATATTCACTAATAATTGTTGCATGCAATTAAGTTGAATTAAATCAGGTAATAGATTAATTTTTACTTGGATTAGTTGACCTTATAGGGTTGAAGAAAAATGTTTCAAAGTCTGAATTATATTTTAATTTTAGCTAGGCACCATACAAGGATCTAAAAGGAACACAGAAGATTGGAATAGTTCAGTGAATACCACCACTTCAGCAACAAACAAGTCATGTAAAAAGGTAATATGGAAATAGCATTAACTTTTGAACACTGGAAACAATGACAGGAGTTGAGCTGCTAAAAGTCAAACAGGTATTAAGTAACTTAACTTCTCTGAGCCTCCAATTTTTTCATCTATAAAATCATGATGAAAATATTTTAACCCAATGATTCGTGGGCTACTTAATTATGGAAAATTACCAAACAGTATGTGTACCACCATATTATTTTGTGGAATAAATTAAAATAAAATTAAAATAAGAACATAGAAACAGTTGTGGAAGGACCCACAAGACTCCAGAGTAGGTAACAGTGGAGGCCTTTGGTCAGGTGTGTATTTAGATTATTCCAACATTAAACAAACACTTATTGCATGTATATGATATGGCTCTTTGGACACTAATGTTCCAACTTTCCACTACTAAAAACAGTTTAAAGCAGGAATAATTTTCTGAAAGTCAATTAGAAATTATAAAACAAAAAAGTGAGAACCCCACTACTTCCCACTCCTGCTGGATTCTGAAAAGCAGACAAAAATGAGTAAAGGAGGGCAAATTCACCATAATTTACAATAAACAAGATGCCAAACACAGAAGATATCCATTTATTTTTTAAAAGTCATTGCTAAGAGTAAATTATAATGTTGACCAACTTGCTTGTACTCAAAATGTTTAAGAAAAAAAACTATTTCTGGTCAAATTATCTAGGGCTCTTTTCAAAAGTTGTCTAGTGTTTATATGTGTAAGACTTTTTGGCCTAAAAGTTTAGAAATCATAAAAGCTCTTGGTTAGAGTCTGGAAAAGATGGTCATTGTAATTGCAGGGAATGTAAGAGTCTCCTTAGGGTTGATAACAGACCTTTGAGTCAGAGGCAGCATAGTGCAGAAATAGGCAGAAGCATTTAACACTGCCCACAGGAGATTCTGGGAAGTCTCTTTCCCTGGTAAAAATTGTGGCATGCAGAATCTTCTCTTTCCACAGGCAGAAAGATCAGTGCTTGGGTAGATGATACTGTGTAGTGTGATGTAGACATAGTCCTTTGGGAAACGTTGGCCCGAGGACTGTTTTATGATCTCACATAACAATGATGTCAAATGTGGGGAGTTTTTGCAGTCATGTTAGCTTGCTGGTTAATTTTACTTTATTAGAAATTTATTTTTATTTTTGCTTGAAATTTCCAATTTGATCATTTACATTAACAAGATTAACAGTGCTTATAGAGGGATGGTTTGTTAATGCAGTAGATGTAACAAAGGGGCATTTGATAAACTAGTAGGTATTATTGGGAATAGTCAGATGATATCAAGGAAAAACAAAGAAAGATTTTGTTGAGAAAAGGCAGTATTTATCAGAAGGATCGACTGACAGCAGGACCCCACAATGAAGGGAGAGAGAACATGAAGTTGGTAAAGAGAGCAGTGGGGTGTCAGAAATCCTGAGACTGAGGCTAGGCTGTCCCTTACTAGTGCTGTGACCTCAAATGAGTTATTTAATTTCCTTGACCTCAGGTTTTCTTATTTCTTAAGTATGATGAATAATAACAGCTGTTTCTCCTACCCATAGTAGGACTGGATCTAATAAGATAGGGTTCTCTCAGGATATAAATGTCACTCATTCTGAGACCGGAAATTAGATGGGTATTGGAACACAAAAGAGGGAATTTCTCCACTTTCAGAGTTAGGTTATTGAGGTGGAGAAAGGTGGTGCTGGGCCTTTATAGTGGAGACCTCTTTGGAGTATAGATTAGCAGTAAGGAAGATATCTGTGAGTATTAGTTAAAAGAGCTTTGGGAACTAAATTGTTGAAACATTGAGAGTCACAACCTATAGTAGCATTAGTTTTTTTCCATAATACTCAAGAGAGACTTCTTTTACACCAAACATGGAGAATCTATTTCTAAATCACCTGTGTTCCAACAGCAATGGTGGAAAACAGCAAAACTCGTCAGTTATCTGATAATAATTTCTGATTTCTCTCCTTTAGATGATAGTAACCAAGTTGCTTGACTTCTTAAATTGCAAAATAATCCATCCCTTGGTGCTATCACAAGAAGGAAGACCCTAAGAAGAGAAAAGGGACATTCTTGCAAGAAGTGAGATGGGAGCTCAGAATAATTTTATTTGAATATTAAAGTGAGTGGGCTCCATTTTGAAGTTATGAATATATATGTGTCTGAGTGTGTGTGTGCATTTTGTGTGTGTGCACAGATGTATTGTGCTTTGGAAACACTGAAGCACATGAAAACCCTTTACACAGTCCTTTGACTATATTATTCCAACAGGTGAACAACTTGGAAGTTGGGAGTAACATATAGAGGATATAAATGATGAAAATGGTGTTGAAGCGTAAGCCAGGAGGAGCGCCTGAAATAGAGGGATTTCATTTCTTTCAAGAAAGAATATTTGTTTGTTATAAAGCAGAAACTAACACACCATTGTAAAGTAATTATACTCCAATAAAGATGTTAAAAAAAAAAGAATATTTGGTAGAAGGAAGCTCTTATGAACTGAATTGTGTTCTTCCCCTTGCCAAATTCATATGTTGAAGCCTTAACCCCTCATGTGACTATATTTGGAAATAGGGACTCTAAGGAGGTAATTAAGGAAAAACAAGATCATAAGAGTGGGGCCCTAATTCGATACGACTGGAGCCCTAATCCTATATGAGAAAGAGATATCAGAGCTCTCTTTCTCTCTGTGCCAGCACAAAAGAAAGGCCATCACAAGAAGGCAGCCATCTACAAGCCAGAAAGAGAGCCCTCATCAGAAACCAACCCTAATGGTCCCTTGATCTTGGACTTCTAGCTTCCAGACTGGGAGAAAATAAATTTCTGTTGTTTAAGCCACTCAGTCTGTGGTATTTTGTTAGGGCAGCCCAAATGGACTAATACAGAGGCCTTCTTGTTTGGGTGGCATTAAGACCAACTTATGATAATCATGGCCAAAGGGGAAGCAGCACACCTGAGGGGAAGCAGCACACCTGAGAGTCCTTGATTAAGTACCATTGGAGTGATGTATTGACTTGAAGAAGCAGAGCGTGGTAATTCATGGATACAGTGAATTATGGAGGCAGTCATAGCAGCAGAAAAAGTATCACTAGAGTAGAGAGGCTGTCCAGCAGTGTGGGTAGATGTGTGGTGTCTGATGCTAGGTGGTCTGGTTTTCAAAGCCTACCTCTGACACTTGCTCGTTGTACGACCTTGGGCAAGTTACCTGAAGAAACTTTGTTTCTTTGTCTATAAGATGGGATAACTATAATGTACCTACTATGAAGGTTTATTGAAAGGATTAACTTTTAACATATGTAAAGTGCTTAAATTAATGCCTGAGTATTATCAGCATTTTTATTAAGAATGAAATATTATAATGGACAGCATTTATCACAGCTAGGTGTTTGTCTCTTCTCTTTCAGAGACCAACCATGAGAGTTAGAAAGCACTTAGTCCCTAAATCATGTAACTTTCACTTTTATATAATAAACTGGAAATCCTACAACTAGATTTTTATACACAAGACACTTTTCACTTTTTTTCAAATTAAAACCATTAAATATATATAAACCCATTGTCCTTTTCATAAGAACACAAAATAGAAGATTATCTCCCTAGATGATCAACAAAAGAACTCCAGTGAAAAATGATGTAATGATTTTTATGTTCCCTGTAAATTAACATTCAGTCTTATTATTTGCATTCTCAAGGATGGATTATTCCCAATATTGCAATCGCTTTTGTCTTAGTGACATAAAACCTGTGTCCTATCTCCAATATTACAATTCTTTTTGTCTCAGTGACATAAAACCTTGTGGCCTTGCCAAACAATAATTTGGATAAATCAATGTCAGGGAAAGAACATTATATGACAACCCCAAACTGGGGTGGGCATAGAAAGGAAATGGTCAGGAGACATGAATCCCATACCAAGGAGTCGATTCATGCCTTTTCTCTGGGACTTATTCAGTTCAGTCTCACTAAAATCCTTGGTGCTATAATTCCTGAAAAGATTAATCTAATGGGTATATGTATATGGAGAATGGTGGAATTTGTACACCAATATGTACAGTGTAGGCTTCCAGAAAAATTCAAAGCCACAGTATTATAATTAGGTTAGAAAGTAGGGCCAAGTGATGGAGAAAGGTTTGCCTCTCTTCATTCAGAAAACTTTTCACGTTAGCACTTGAATTGTTAAGCTTGGTTAGCTTGGTCCCATCTGCTAAACTGTATTCTCCTTTGAGATGAATTTCCTAGTAAAATTGTTCATGTTGATCATTACAGAGTGAAGATGGTTTTTGTACCATCCTAATATACTTATAAAGAAACCCCTCTCTGACAACTTGCTGTTGCCAGGCTAATGGAACTGCCTGAGTTTATGGTTACAAACGACCCATGGTTAGCCCCCTTGGTTTTGACATGTAAAATCCTCCTGTTAAAAACCCTCTTACTTTTCCTAAGTCTCACTCAGTGGGTTTGGCAAAGATTTGGTTCATGATTCTATCCTAAAACACCTATCCTGTGCCTGGCACTTAGAGGTGTCCAGTGAATAATAATAATAATAATTTAAACAAATAAATAATATTTAAATAAACTATGTATTATTTAAAATATTAGTAATAAAATAAATAATAATTTTATTTAAAATAATTTATAGGTTATTTATAATGTAGTCTTACTGTGGGAAAGTGTGATTTTTTTTTTTCTTTAGTGGGGAAAAAGACATCTTCTCCACTTGGGCAGTATACCAGAAACATCATTTTGAATATTAGGAAAGGAAATTAACAACGATTTTCTAGAACTTCATTTACACATTAGAATAATACAAAGTGAAAACTTTGACAAACAACCATCGACTTTACATTTTTTATTTCTTAAGCTTTGCTCCCTAATATATTTTCAACTACTTATTGTGTTGTTCCATCTGGTTATTCAATATGTCTAAGTAAAACTCAGTGCCCCATGTGCTGAATCTGAATTATCTGCAGTTTTCAGTGAACTGTCATCCTCCTGGTCAGTTATATTTGAAGACTTAGCAATATCTTTGACCAATTTCTCAAGTTTTGTTCAAATTTTCCAAAAATTCAGTGATGTCGACATTCATACTTTGAATTAACATGTCTAAACATTACGTCCATTCCTGCCTTTCCTTTGCTATATCACAACCCTGGGCCAAGCTGCTCACACTTCACATCTGTCTAAGCCTCTTCTGCTCCCTGCCACCAACCCCCACTCATCTTAAACTGTCACTTTCAGATGCATTTTCCTTAACTCATTTATTATATTATTTTTTCCTCAGTCGCCTTCAGTGGTACATCCTCTAGACTGCAAGCAAGCCTCTTGAACTGAGGAATTACTGTATTTCCATGAGCTTAAGGGCTCATTATTTAATAATATTTGTTTAGGGAAAAAAGATATACCTGAAAAGTTAAAATAAATTCTAATTTCAGAACTATTAAAATTTTGGGGAAAACATGCATCTAAGGGCCAAGGAAATATGGTACTTCCTTTACCACTGTAACTATAGAAACTAGCTCAGCACCTATTATATAGTAAATATCACTATTTGTTTCATTATAACTTTTTGATTGTTACTACTATTACAAGTACTAAGTAAATATTAATTGATGAAAAATAAAACATGATTATTTCAAATTGATATGCAAATTTGTTTCTCAGCTTTATTCTGCCCCATCTTTAAACCCATTATGCCTTTAGTTTCTTTTCTTTCCTGATCATGTAAATTTCCTCCTCCAAGCCTTTTTTTCCCCTCATTTTTTAGGCGATCTCTGCTTTCCAAACTGGAATAATGTCCCACCTATCCTTCTGGCCTCTCAGTTCTGAAATCTCACATTTGATTATCAGTAGTTTGGCACTTGGTTCTGCTTATGAAGATGTAACCAGATAAAAAACAATTATCCTAACAGCTGGTGCCGGAACTTCACTTAGTGAAGGTAGGTAACTGTATGTGTTTAAGAAAATATCCTAATGAATGTGAAAAGAGGGCTCCTGAGAAGAGTCTGGAAGAAATGACAAAATAAGAAGAAGGTGGGAATTTCTTGCTTTTTTTTTTTTTTTTGGCTTTGAGAAAGGAGTAAAAGTAGAGAAAGGTAGAGCAAATAAGCAAGAAACTGAAGGGAAGGCAAGAGGTTGGAGACTGAAGCAAAGTTGATAGAAACAGCCAAGGGATTTTTAAAACGCTGGTGTATCTAATATTCAATTATTTTCTTTTAGCACCGCTGTCACCTTAACCCATTAATATATTTGGCAATGTGCACAAAGACATTATGTGTTGGGGTATTTTGTGAAAATCACATAGATATGATGTCTGGATTATCTGGTGTGGAATAGAGACAACATATGTAAAACCCCAAGATGGTCCATAAGTTGAAATAGTAGAAAAAGGAGCTTGAAGCAAATGTGACCAGGAGAGCCATCTCACATGTATGCCCCATGCTACCATGGATATGAGTTACATCTGTCTCCTTTGTGCCCCTGTAAAAGCCTTATTAGCAGACGTCTTGACTTTGTTCATTTTTTACTTCCTGCTTTGCCCATAGAGTATGAAACTCATAATACATATTCAAAAAAACCCATTGATTTAAACAATTTGGCCATTTTCATTGTTGCAGAAAGACAATTCCAATACACAGAGTGTCTGTGGTTCAGTTTGATTTTCGTATCTGTCCTAACCTCTATCACTAGAGCTTTATTTCTCAGGTACCTGATTTCCTAATGTGTAATGAAAACTTTGTTCACAATTAATATTTCCTGCCACTTTTCATGGAAATGAATAGATAGCTGTGAGAATTTGAATAAGAATATAGTTGAGAGAATAGAGTGAGTAATGATCTTGGTGACTTATGTGGCAGGAAAAAACATTGACCTTGAGAAAAATCCAGATGGGTGTTTTTGCTTAACACTCATTCATGTTGTGTTTAACATAGCTCAATATCATTTGTCACTAGTTTGATACCATCTAACCTCTAGTTACTTTTTTATTTTTGAAGGGATCATGTGTTGTTTCCCTGAGTTTCTCCAATGAGTGGTTTATAAGAAAAGCTATAAGATTAATGAATATGAACTTCCTCCAGTGATGTGAATAGATAGGGACTGTGGGAAACAGATATATAAAGAATGCAGTGCTGGTTAATTTATGCCCAGACTCTCCCAATGCTTACAGCGAGAATTCAAGTGACACTTAATATAAATCTATTGGAGCAATTTAGGCTAGAGTTCCATAAATTCACTCAATAAATAATATTGATCATCTGCTATATGGAAAGCATGGTATTGGGCACTGAGTAGAAAGCAAATATGAACAAAACATGATCCTGTATTTAAGAATTTTATAATTTAAAATTAAAATCTATTTTATAATCTAGGCATTGAATTAACAATATTACAAGGTGGCCTAAGAGCAGCTGAAATAATGAGTTACCAGGGTTCAAAGGAGGACATGTCATTTTGTTTGGTTTGACATGGGGATATGAGTTTTGAGCTGAACCTTGAAGATGGGTTGGATTTAATAGGTGAGCACAGGGAAGAAAAGTTGGAGTGAATGACATCTGTTTATCTCCAAAATTCTCTCTTCAGTTTGTCTCTAAACATCACTGCCACTGTACTCATCAGTACTCTCGTTATGTCTCGCTTGCTCGATGGCAATTTCCTCCTTGATAGGTCTTCCTGTCTCTAGTCTCGCCTCTTCCAATTTATCCTTTGAGATACATTACCACATATGTTACTCTACTACTAAAAAACATTAAATGGTTCTTATTGCATACTTAGAAAATAAGTCCACATAGAAGGCCCTTTATAATCTGGCCCAATTCTACCAGTCATGATTTTGCACCCTCTATGGGACATTTAACAATGTGTGGAGACATTTTTGGTTATCACAATTCAAGGGAGGATGCTCCTGGCATCTGCTGGGAGAGGTCTGGGATGCTGCTAAATATCCTACAAAGCACAGGATAGTCTTCTACCACAAAGAATTATCTGGCCCCAAATGTGAATAGTTCGAGGTTGAAAATCCCTGGTTTACATAACACTTAATTGAATTGTGTGATTATAATGACAAGTACAACAGATTTGGGAAAGGGGGCCACTGACTCTTAATAAGTGTTAAACTCAACAAGCAGCTATAGAATTCTATGGGTGAATAGGAGAGTATAATATTAACTTGTAATCATTTAGCCTGTCCTATGCATCAGCCAGTGTTTACACAGGCAAATCAGTGCATTGTTTAATCTCCAGTGTTGTTTTAGTGAACATAAATTAAGGAAGCTTCTACTAAGCTTGTATTTTCTTGAACAAGCTGCCTATCTTCCTATTTGTTAGACCTTTGCATACGTTCTTCTCTGTGCCTGGAATTCTCTTTCTTATTCTTCCACCTGGCAAACTTACACCTATCTTTCAAGTCCCAGATTAAGTATCATATTCAAGGGGAAACTTTCCCTAATTCTCCATACAGTTGGTTGGACTAGCAATATCCTCATACCTACGACATGCTTCACAGAGAATTATAATAATTTATAATGTATGTTTCTTCTACAGTTAGAGTCCTTTGAAGGCAGGGTTCATGTTTCATTCATCTTTGCATCCCTGGTAGTTATTGTACAGTACCTGGCACATAAGAAAGCAACCAATATATGTTGGTTTCAAAAATGAACGAGGAAGGATGAAAAAAATTATATGTACACTAGAAATAGGGAATATAGCCTATTTTGTATGGAAAGAAGGCATGAATAAAAAACTAGTAAAAGGTCAGACTGCAAAGATATTTAGGGCTTAGATTATAGAGTGCTTTGAAGGCCTGGAATTTGTGGTTTATATGGGAAGATTTAGAGAGACTAGAATTTGTTTTTGTTTTTTTTTTAATGAGGGGTGACACAAAGTGGCACTGTAGAAACATTAATCTGGTGGAGGTATTAGAAAGTATTTGGTAATTAGAAAGCATTTAATCATTTAATCATAATGTATGTAAGTCTTATGTAAATATTGTGGTTTTTAGTGCTGAAGAGAGCATGTGAACTTAATCTGGGGTCACTCCCAAGCCTGGAAGAGTAATGAGAAGGAGGCAGAACGTCACTATAATCATAGAACATGTCCCAGGAGATCTGTGTATTCTACTGAAGAGTGGGAGTGAATCACAGTGGGGAAATTGACAGGGAGACTGGGTGACCACTAGAACTGACCAAAGTCAGACATGCTCTGAATGGAAGTGTCCATGACTCTCTGTGTAGGTATGCTTTCTCGGTATATACCATGGTGGGCATTGCTATTGGTATCTAAGTTATCTTAGAGGAATCTGGTAGCTCTTGTTTCTGCCCACTCATCTTTTCCATCTTCCTTTTTATAGCTACAGCATTTCCTTTCTTTGGGGGAATTCCTCTCCTCTTTACACGGTCCTGGTACACCAACAGATCATGGCGCTCCTATCCTCTACCTTTGCAGGCATGATTGAGCACATGACTCAGGCTGAGCCAATCATAGTACCACATCCACCTGAACAGTTATTTACAAGGTCTGTATATTATTCAAATCAGGTCAGTCAGAATTCTTCACCAGAAACTTATAGTTGGAGGGGAATCACTTTCTTCCTCTTAGTAAACTGTAGGGATATGAACCTGGACTGTCAGTGGCTATCCTCTCCAGTGTGTGGAGAGACCTTGCATGGAGTAAAAAATAAAGAAGCCAACATGCAAAGAGAAGCAGAGCACAACAGAAATAATAACTGGATGGAGACAAACTTTGTGGTGGACCTGAGGCCCTGATCCAGTCTCTGAATGACTGGTTTCTGGGGCTTCTCTTCCAAGTTCATGACCTATCTCGTTATGCTTCCCAGAGCATAACTTCCTTTTCTCTGAAGTTAATTTTTGTTGGGTTGTGGTCATTCGTAACCAAAGGAATCTTAACTAATAGAGGTTTCCCTTACCTAATTCGTGCCTGTATGATTACTACTGGCAGGCTGGGATCCAAAATATCAGCTCTTATTGTTCTACAAAATTTCTCTTATCCTTGATCAGAGAAACAAAATAGGGATATTCCACCTTGGTTCTCTACCATATCTAAATTCAATCTAACAAAATTATTAAAACTCAAAACACAAATGTTTTAAATTCTAGTAGTGTAAGAGCTCAAAACATTTAAAATGCGAAGAAGAACTTGGCTCTTTCTGTTATCACCTCAGCAGTCATTGAGTGAATGTCATCACAGTGAAGTCTACCGTCAGGTCCAGATGTCGCTCCTCTGGTTTGGAGACTTAAGAACTACAAAGACTGGTTTTCTCCCTCTCTCCCTACTCTCTAATAGATAACAATGGGAGAAAAAGGACACACTGATTTGGAGAGGGGGAAATGGAGATAGCCAGCAGTCACTGGGCTGTGGAAGTTCTGAAATCCCACTGAGTGGACACTGTGAGTATCTGGGGTGAGAGAGCTTCCTTAATTCATTGGGCTGTGATTCTGGTCTCTAGAGGAATCTCTTTGTCTATAGGTCTTCACAGGATGTGTCCTTTTCTTTTTATTCTTTAGTGGCTCTGAAGTGAGCTTTGGGAGTGGATTCCCTTCTTGGGGGCTGAAAAGCTTTCTCAGCACATTCTCATCAAGGAAGTTTGGAGGTTTTAAGTCAAATGCTTTTTTGGTCAAAGTTCTTGCTTCTTTGGCAATTTATTCCCTTCAGAGGAGGCTTCTAATCTATTTCATGTACCAGTAACCTCACTCTTTTGAAACCTAGTCTTCCGATCTGCTTTATTTCAGTGCTCCCTCATCCTCACACCTTGTATTATCTAGACTACTATTGAGTTTAAATGGGAAGATTACACCTTTAATCTGACTTTGCCTAGAAGCACATTGATCAACTAGGAACTTTTATTGGGTATTTGTAACTCAAAACTTCTTTAGTCCTGTTTCTTACTTCTGAGGTGTAGAAGTACTTGACTTTCTAAACTGGAAGGACCTGAATTTCTGGTCTTTCCCTACAATGCTCTTCTAGCCTACTTTCAAATGGTCACTTCTTTCTGAGTCCGTTTCTTTTTGGCAATGCCTTGCTAAAGGGAACAAAAAGTCACTAGTATATAGTACTGAAGATCTATTTTCCATCATTTTACTCTGAAACTTCTGGCTGAATACTCAGGTGAGCTGACTTCCAAGTCACTGCATATGATAGTTATATCAAATATTTTACCACTGCAAAGCACGTACCATTATCTTTTCAGCCTTTGGTATCAGTTTCCTTGCTGTTCATTACCCACTAAGCAAATTCACATGTTTTAGGTTTTGTTACTCCAACACCCCACATTCAGGTATTAGTTTCTTCATTGGGATAATTAATGCTAGCTGCCACAATAAATATGTTGAAATCTCAGTGCTTATACAACCAAGGGTTCATCTTATTTGCATTATATGTCCAGAAAGAGTTGGTAGACAGGGGATGAGGGAAGTTTTTCTCTACATAGTCACTCAGGAAACCAGGCTGATGGAGCCTCCAGTATCTTGTAGCTACATTACAAGGAACACTTGGCTTTTGAGGTTTCCCTGGCACAGGAAAAGAAGGATGGAGTGACACACCAATTCTTAACTTCTCAGGCCCAGAAGTCATAAATATCACTTCCACTCAATGGCGTTTGCCTTAACTCATCACCCAGCTCTAACCTAATTGCAAGGGAGGCTGGGAAACATAAGGATGCACGTGGAATATTTGGTGAGCCCTGACTGTCTCTGTCCCTGGAAGGTACTGTGGGAGTCTGCATATGTGAGAAGAAGACTAGGCATTAGACAGCAAGGTCCTGGCAGGAAAGTGTCTGGTAGTCATTAGTTCTGTTCAACAAATATTTCCAGTTCTTTTTCTCAGCAGATTTGTACTTCTCTATTGCCCTGGAGTTAGAGAGGTCACGTGCTTTGGTCGTTCGTTGTTTTGGGGAATGAAATGTGAAGAGAAGGATATGTGTTTCTTTCAGATAGACTCTTTAAGAGCAGTGTGCAATTTGTTGTGTACTCTCTTTTCATCTGCTGTGATGACCAGCAGTGTTCCAGACTGAGGTTGCTTCACTGGCTTGGGTCCCAGGGTGAGGATGACTTGAAGCAGAGACCCAGCCAAATCACAATAGACATGCAGTGAGAGCACAAAATAAATCCTCGTTTTGAGTGGGAAGTGGGTGGTTTTTCATCCCTGCAATATATTTCATTCCATTCTGATTGATATCATACTTTCTCATCTTTGTTTCTTTAGTGCCAGGGATTCAACAAATGCCTGATGACTCTTCTTCTTGTGTTGCTACTGTTTCTCCCAGTACATCTCTCTCTCTTATTAGCAATGATGTTCCCAAGCAGTAGAACCGAATTTTCTGATAGTTACCTGAATAGTATTCCAGCCAGTAGCCATTCATGGGCTGGAGCTATGGCAAAGAATATGAAGAAAGATCACCAGTGGCTCTTAGCCTTGCTTTCAAAGCAGCACTTTCTCTCTGCAAGTGAATTTTAGCAGAATGTCCTTCAAATACAAACCTATACATCCCTTCCCTTTCTTTCTCATTCTCTCTCTCTCTCTCCCTCCTTGCTTCAATTTAATTGGAGGAAAATTCTTTCTTCATTATGGTAACAGTACAGTGAATCTTAAAGTGTTCATAGAAAATAGGTGAAGTGACTTGACTGTACTTCTGGGTTTAATTTTAGGTAGACTTATATAATGGGACTGTACTTCTGGGTTTAATTTTAGGTAGACTTATATAATGGGAAAGTCACTAGATTTGGATTCAGAAAATTTGGATTTGAATCCTGTCTCTGCTACTTACTATCTATAGAGATTTTAGTTTATATCTTCATATAAATTGGAGCTAATATAGGCTGGGTCTTCCACAGTGTTGCTATGAAAATAAAAATATAATAAAGATATATAATGAGTAAAGGCTCTTTATAAAGGCCAAAGATACTACTATCATAAAACAATTTTTTTTCTCTAACTTCTATGTATTTGCATTAAATGCTTTTTAAACGTGAGGAAACCTATGAGACAGACTTACCTGATTGCAAACTGTTCTGGTTCTCTACACCTGTCTGTGCTGTAAAGCATGTTTGACACAATTAGCCAGGAAGGAATCTTATTAAGGCTTCATTTTTGAGAATAGCCCTTTACCTGCCAATTTGGTGTTGAAAAAAAAAAAAACCCAAAACAACTATTGACTGCAATTTAAAGATGAGATTTACTCAATTCAGATTTATATACCTGGAGAGGTTTTGACTTTTGAACTTCATACAGCGACAAAAAGATTAAATGGAAAGGACTGAATCTACACAAAGTTATGAGAACTCTATGCAGTTTACCAAACAGATAATTTAAGCAAAATTGTGTCTCCAATTTTTGATATTTGCTTTCAATTCTCTTCACTGGGGAACTGGTAAAACTTGTGGGCAGTTATGCTTAAAGGAAATGTGGCTAATAGTTCCTTCCTGTTGCTTTCCAGATTCTCTTCTCTTTCAACTGTACTTCTTTGTACAGTGTTGAATCATCTAATGATTTTTGTGTCCCTTGCTGTGGATGACCCACCTAATTATATTGGAATGGTTGTTTTACTTGCAGTTTCAAAGAATTTTCAATCTCTCTTTCTGAAATTTTATCAACGATTTTAAACAGCGCCCTTATTGATAGGTATTTCTACAGAGCTTAAATATTGGTGGTCTTAATTTCATATATTTAAGGTAGGCAGGTCAGATGTTTTCCATTGACCCCCATCAGACTGACCCTCAATTATTCTGTACCTTGTCTTCTGCCCAGACAGGGTGACTCATATAGATCACACCAGTGGGTTCCCAAGGGGTTTCTGGTTGAGTTTCGCCAATGGACAGTGCTGACTATAGATTGGAGTGAGGCTATGGCTCCCTTCCTGCAAGGTCTCCTCTATCTATCTGTGTCTCTCCAGCAATCATGGATTCTCTCAAGGCAGCAGGCATGACTCTTTCTCTGGGTTCCTGTACTACTCCTTCCGCTCTTAATTGCTTAGGCATTAGACTATTACTAAGTCTTCGATGTATGGTTACCCTAGTCCACATCATTGCAAATGTCTCTTTGTAAATAAACCCTCATTAAAGTACTCTATGTTGACACACCATCTGTTTCCTCTTGGCTCACTAAGTAATTCAGTGGACGTCTCTATTTGAATCTAGCCCCCATAGTCCTACTTTCTCTTTCATTGCTGTTGTTGTTGGCACTTTACCTGTGTATGATGTCTGCTATGCATTCCCTTTCTGTGTATTTCTATTTAGTATTGTGTGTCTCTGAATTGCCTTTATATTCTCTGCCAAATGAGGGCTATAATTTTCAGATCTGTGGTACATTTCTTTTTTTTCCCCCTTTCGTTTGAAAAATTAAAAACCTACGAAAAGCAGCAAGAATAATTTGAAGAGGTTTTTCATTCTGAACCATTTGAGCAAGTGGTTGATAAGATGCCTTATAATCTTCAAATACTTTAGTGTGTATTTTTTACAAATAAGTACACTCTTCTGCATAACCATAGTAACACCACTGAAGTTAGGAAATTAACGTTGATACATTGCTACCACCTATATCACAGATATCATTCAAGTTTTGCTATTTGTCCCCAAATGTCTCCTATAGTAAAAAGAATTTAATCCAGTATCACGTGTTGCGCTTATTTTATCTCTGTAGTCCCCTTTTGATCAGGAACAATTCCTCAGTCTTTTTTTTTTTTACTTTCATGACTTTGACAATTTTTCTGAGTTCATTTATAAACTATCTTTAAGTTTAAGTTAATCTAATGTTTCCCTAGGGTTAGACTCAAGTTGTGCTTCCTCTAGGGCTGGAATACCATAGTAATGATTTTGCGTTCTTATTGCATCCAGTTACATGGTACATGTTTTCAATTTATCCCCTTACTGATGACATTAATTTTAATAATTTGTTTAGGTGGTGTCTGCCAAATTTCTCCAGTGAAAACTCATTCTTTTCTTCATTGCAATTAATAAGCATTTTGTGGATAGTTGAGACTATGTAAACATTTCATTCTTCATCAAACTTATACTCACTAATTTTAGCATCTATTGATGTTTCATGGCTGAATTATTACTATGATGGTTGCCAAATAGTTATTTTCTAATTAGACCATTTCTCCTGTATTTATTAGTTGACATTCTACTGTAAGGAATTTTTTCTTCCAATTTATTTTTTCACTTATTTATTTGTATTAGTATGAACTTGTCAGTTCCTTAGAGAGGCCAGTGGGTGCCCTTTCAAGATGGCTTCTACAATTATTTGACCATTTCCTTGCTAATAAAATATTCAGACTCACCTTTAATTTTTCCTTGCTTTAGCCCTGAAGTCAGCCATTTCTCCAAGGACCCCTGGTTTCTTTTAGTGGAGAACTGCATTTAGAAACTGAGATTTGGGCATTTGGTACGCTCATAGGTTTCAAAGTGTCATTGCACCCAGACCTTAGCAATGGATAGAGCTAGGGAATATATATAAGTATGTGCTCTGTATATGTATATTTTATCTGTTGCTACATAACAAACTTAGTACCTTAAAACAATGGATATTTATTACTTCACACTTTAGTCAGAATTCAGAAGTGGTTTAGCTGCGTGATTGTTGGCTCAGCCCCTCTCATGAGGTTGCGGTCAAGATGTTGGCCAGGACTGTAGTCGCCTTAAGGCGTGACTGGGACTGGGGAATATGCTTTCAGGGTGGCTCACTCACATGTCTGGCAAGCTGAGACTGGTTGTTGGCAGGAGGCCTCTTTTCCTCATGTCACAGATTTCTCCACAGTGCTGCGTGAGTGTCACCACAGTGCGTGGCTGGATATTCCCCCAGAGTGAGGAAGCTAGATGTCTTTTAGGACCTAACCTCAAAAGTCTCACTCTTTCATTTTTATAACATCTTACTGTTTACACAAGTGAACCCTATTCAGGATAGGAGGGGACTTCACGAAGGTATGAATACTTGGATTCAAGAAAACCGGAGGCTATTTTAGAGTCTGGCTACCACAACATTATCTATCTACCTACCTACTCACCTACCTGTCTAACATCTATCTACTGGAATCTATGTGTTTATACCAATACTTCCAAGTTCAATCTGACACCTCAGGATTCATCCTAGCTTGTCCTTTCAGTGGCAGTGAGAAGGCTGATCCCCACTGTTCTCACAAAGTTCCAACATATCTACTTACTTGATGAACACCCATATATGTAATCAACAGCCTGGCCCTATGCCCAGCAACTATAACACCATGTATAGATACCATCCTCACTGAGCATTTGGGCTCTTCCTCCTTGCCAGGCCACTGCGGCCCCTTGCTCCTACCCACCCCACGGGAGCTACTGGCTCGACAAGACCCCACCGCGGGCCTCTCACTGTTGTGGCCTCTCCCATTGCGAAGCACAGGCTCCGGATGCACAGGCTCAGCGGCCATGGCTCACGGGCCCAGCCGCTCCGCGGCATGTGGGATCCTCCCGGACCGGGGCACGAACCCGCGTCCCCTGCATCGGCAGGCGGACTCTCAACCACTGCACCACCAGGGAAGCCCCACCTTATGTTCTTTGAACTGAGCTATTCAGGAAGTTATTCCTTGCTATTCAGGAAGGAAGATAAGTAGGTGTGACTATATATATATATATATTTTTTGTTGTTGTGAATTGTAATGTAACAGTGGAAAGAATGTCTAATACTTAGACTTGACCTAGAGAAATAAATCTCTGGCTCCCACTTCTCTAAAGAGGTCCAAGAACTGTGTCACCATTCCCATGTATATGGGTCAGGCATTCCCTCCCTCTGTGAACAGTTGCTTGTTTAATCTGTCAAGAACCCTTTTATGTAGGCTACGTTTATAGTCTTTTATCTCCTCCTTTTTTTCCTTTCCCTTTCACTTCTTTTCCTTTCCTTTCATTCTCTTTTCTTCATTTCCCTTCCCTTCTCTTTCTTCTTCAATTCCCACAGGCTTCATCCTTGCCCCCTTTTTTCTCTTAAATTCCTTTGCTTCAAGTTTGTCACTGACATCTCAATGGCACAAAGACATTGTTTTTCACATAGCAGCCCTAAAGGTATTAGGGCTTTACCTAATTAATCGTGTGGTACAAAAAAGCAAACCTCTACTGATACTTTATTTTTTAAAAATGAATATATTAGAATGACTTTTTACATTTTAACCTTCCATTTCATATAAGAATGCTTATTTTGAGATCATGGTAATAGAATTTTCAAAGTCACCATTATTCCTATGCTCCTGCTAAAGAGCTTACTAGTGGCTTGAGGACTTCCATTTCTGAATAAGAAATACGAAGAGGCAAGGCAGGATTTCCAACATGCAATTAATGGTTATTCTAACAATTTACTTTCTCTAAATTACATGCTGAAGAATCACACAGAACATCATTCCGATTCTGGTCTTTTCATCTCCCCAGAAAGTTAGGATTTACTAGATGAGACGTTTCCTGAGGGTTGTAAGACAGAGGTTCCAGACACGTGGAAGGGAAGAAATTGACGCTGAGCAAGCTGTTGAACTATTATGCTCTTTAACAAAAAGAGGGCTAATGGACCTTTTCTTCCCCCGCCCAAGATCTGGAATTGGAGGTTGGGCTCGGTTAAATCACCCACAGAATTGCATGAGGTTTGGGGAATTTGGATGTGAGTTTTTTACTCTATTCATAGAAACATATCAGCATATTTGTTCCGCCCTGCCTGTGGAAAGATGCCTGGTAGGGGAGATAACACACACAACAGAGCCGGGGACTGACACCCCTGAACTCAACAATTCTTACACCTCACTTGAAAATAAGATGTGTACATGTTGGAATGCAGGCTCATTAGGGAGCCAGGGAAATGCAAGCAGTTTAGTGCATTTCATGGGCTCCAATGTTATCACTACACAAAGCTAATATGTCATGTCGGTTTCGTGTTGCAAAGAATTCACTATGGCTTGTAAAATGTCCTACATTTTTAAAAAATAAGGTCAATGCCAAATTTAATCTAAAGTAACTCTTTAGAAATATCATTCCAGTGACTTAGAAAAGGATGAGGTAAACAACTGTAGAAGATAAACATTCTAAAATGTGACGATTGACACTTTAGAGGAGCACAGAAAAATTCCTAGATAAGACAGTATGACAACATTAACCACATTATAGAATATAGGGAGTTTCCAAATACCACTTTTATCTTCTGCTTCTGTTTAACTATACCAAGATTTCATGGAAAGAAAGTAAAACTGGCTTTTGAGCGCTGTTGCTTTTGATTTTAAGAAGATAAAATAGCAACATTTCTCTTACACGAATTTTGACACTAAAGTTTCTCTGTTTATTCATTCTAATTCCAGTTTTTCTGGATGTATTTAATGTGTTCATCTGAGTAGAAAGAGGGCATTAATGTAAAGAAAATGTATGGCACAGAATGAGCTGTGATCTCACTCTGGGGCGGGAAGGTTGGAAAGGACTATAAATCTCAGTGATTCTTTTCTAGGAGTCATCACGGTAAGATTAAAAAACAAAACAAAACAAAAAACTTTCAACAGGTTAGTTGGACTCTTCATGCTTTGCTTGAGTTTATCTTTAGTCTTTATAAGAGAACTAAAAGGAACAAGGTTAATGGAGTTTCCAAATAAAACTTGCAAATGGTTAACAAAATTAAAAAGTGAAAACAAATATTAAAAAGTTTCTGTTTATGAAAGGCATCTTTCTTCTCAGCAGGGGGAGAATGCCATAGGAACAAAATCTTTCAAGTTTCTTAACCTCGGCATAAGAGTTTGTCATTATTTAAAAATACGTAAACAATGGGAATTCCCAAGCGGTCCAGTGGTTAGGACTTCGCACTTTCACTGCCAGGACCCGGATTCCATCCCTGGTCAGGGAACTAAGATCCTGCAAGCTGCACAGCACAGCCAAAAAATACTTAAACAAGTTTTTTATTTCCCAACACAAATTTTGTGGCACAAAAACATTATTGGTTATTATGGTAGAGATTTATTGTCTTGTCTCTATAGCGTTGGTTACCCCTTCTTCTCATAAACACACCTTCATTTTCCTTAAGTATAAGCCTTCTCCCACCCCCCATTCACATGGTATGGGTGAGGCCAATCAGCACATTCAGTCCATTGGCTACAATGCACAGTGATTGGTTCTAGGATCATCATGTGACCCAATTCAGGCCAATGAGAGTCAGTTCTGGACTTGGTTGAACATATTGGTAATAAGAATCTTTTTCACTGGGATTTTGAGCCTCAGGATGATAAGGGAGACCTGTGGGTACTGGGAACAACCACACAGACAGAACCAACCTGAGAATAGAGGCAAACAGGGAAAAAAGTGCTGGTGAGAGGAGGAAAAGGACTGAGTGCTGATGACCATATTTAAGTTCCTTTACAGAGGTTTTTTTTTAAAGATGAAGTTGGCATTTTAAATCAAATTTCTGGTTAAAAAATTAGCAGAGGGCAATAGGGGCTATAAAAAGCATCGATTGCTAAGCTGTTGCTTAACATGTAGCTAATTATAGCCAATTCATACTAAAGTTTAAATACTTTTTGCCTTAACCTATTCAGATTTTTTTTTTTTTTTTTTTTTTTTTTTTTTTTTTTGCGGTATGCGGGCCTCTCACTGTTGTGGCCTCCCCCGTTGCGGAGCACAGGCTCCGGATGCGCAGGCCCAGCGGCCATGGCTCACGGGCCCAGCCGCTCCGCGGCATATGGGATCCTCCCAGACCGGGGCACGAACCCGTATCCCCTGCATCGGCAGGCGGACTCTCAACCACTGCGCCACCAGGGAGGCCCACCTATTCAGATTTTTAAAATCTATTTAACTAAGACACTTTAGTGCTTATTATGTGCTAGTCCCTGTCTTAACCATTTTACCAATAACAACTCACTTAATTCTCATAACAAACCCATGGTGTAGGAATTACTGACATCTTCGTTTTACCATGGAGGAAGAAGAGGCACAGAGAGGTCACATAACTTGCCTAAAGTCACACAGATAGCAAGGGGTGAACCAGACCTGAGAACTGAACCCCTTCCGTCTGATTTCAGATCAACTCTAACGCTACTCTGCCTTTTTGGAATAGTGCTCCACCTTGTCCAAGCTCATAAACAAACACAAATAATGTATTACTGTGCATTTTATGAAAAAAAATTGAGGCAGATGGATACTGTCATACAGCTTGTCAGTAAAAAAAAAAAAAAGTGAGACTAAGAGGCAATGTGGTGTTATTAAAAGTGTAGGCTCTGCATTCAAACAGTCTGGGTTTGAATTCCAGCTAGTTACCAGCTGTGTTGGTAAATTACTTTACCTCTGCATGTCTTTATTTCCTCATTTGTAAAATGGAGCCAATATCTATCTCTCCAGCTTGTCATGAGGGTTAAAAGTGATAGTGCTTGTATAGCATTTAGCAGAGATGACTAATTAACTATTGCTAGTGTTAATAAATCTCACCCTTTTTTGTTATACCATTCTTATGCATAATGGTTTTTTTTCTCCTTTCCATTTATATTCTTCAATACACATGGCTATTCTACTCTCATTGGACCAGTGCTTCTATTATTTTCTCACAAGTCCATTCTTTTAATTAATTTCAGTCTTTTAATCATCTCTGAATTTGTCCTAATTATTTTTTCCAGTTCTAACAGGATTTTCTTTTGGAACAATGAGGGAAAGGGTGGGATACAGAAAAAGTCAAGTCCCCGACTCTACCTTTTTGCCTCTGTCTTTAGAGAACCAACAGGGTGCTCAGTCATTTCCTGTTCCTGTATAAATTGAGAGATTTGGTGGTATTTGTTTGTTCAGCCCTTCAAATCATTTTCTTTGGAGAGGAACTATCAACTACTTGTTAGGGAGTTGCCTCTGAGCCCCATGATTCCATACAGGAAGCCAGGGTGCATGTTTTCAAGGGTGAAGGCCAAGGATCAATCAGTAGGTGAATTTCAAAATTTTGCTACTCTGAATGACCAGTATGAAAGTATTTAAAGATACATGATAATACTATTAGAAAATCTGTACAAAGCATCATCAGTTGTGGTTTCATTCCTGTGCTTTGTGTGTCATGGGTAGCCACAGTTAAGTGCTTCATAATATTCCCTCAACCCAGCACAGTGAAGAACACTTTGCACTCTCAGAAAAAGGGCAAAAGAGGCTATTTCCTCCTCCACATCTGAGGAAAAGGTATGATCTACTACACATGGAAGCATTATGGCAATTAAAGCAGTCAAATGACTGTTGCACTACCTCCATCTTTCGCCTCATGACTTTCTATATTAATCAGCCATGGAGATAAATTTAAATGTAATTATCATATTTTAACATAATTGCATGAGAACTCAATACATAGTTTACTTCCCCTGGACTTTAAATCAAGGTAATGGCAAATCTGACCTAACTAAAATGACCCAGTTCTAATGCTTTGTGACCCACTTAGATCCGGAAGTTGAAGGTAAGGAGAAAATTGTTCTAACATCACTTTATCCTTAAATGTTAAATTTAATCTCCTTTATTTACTCATGTGGTGAAGCAACGTTAGAAGAATATTTTTTAGCTTGAGTGTTTCATCGCACTCTTCACAAAAAATATTGTGTCCTGGGCTTCCCTGGTGGTGCAGTGGTTGAGAGTCCGCCTGCCGTTGCAGGGGACATGGGTTCGTGCCCTGGCCCGGGAAGATCCCACATGCCGTGGAGCGGCTGGGCCCGTGAGCCATGGCTGCTGAGCCTGCGCGTCCGGAGCCTGTGCTCCGCAACGGGAGAGGCCACAGCAGTGAGAGGCCCGCGTACCGCAAAAAAAAAAAAAAAAAAAAAAAAAAAAATATTGTGTCCTTTCCTCTGAGGACTTCTGTTCTTGGCCATTGCTGGCCTCAGGATGTGGCGTGAGATGGATAAACATGACCTTGTGATCCTTCTGGTAATGTAGACCTTTGAAGAAGATTAAGCAGATTTTCCAAACAACTGGTTTGGGTTTAAGAGCGTTGAGGTAGATAAAGTGGAAGCATTGCTGTGCCTCAACCTTGGCACTAACTTGTCTTTGAAACCATGAGTCATCTTCCTCTTAGCAAGTGAAAGTGCTTTTAAAACAATTCATTACTCAATGACTCAGACAGAATTTTGAAAAACTGATGACAATGTTGTCCATTATTTTGTGAAGGTAACAAATTTCTCTGATTTTCCTCAAGTTCTAGGGGACTTTTCTAATTATTCATTGTAGTGTTTGTAGGCAGTGAGCGGGCAGAGGTTGTTTTTTTGGTTGGGATGTTTTCTTAGAGGTAAGTTTCTAGTATCAAGGCCAAGACACTTGAGTCTACAGATTCCTTAATGAATTGAGCCATTTGTGAATTTAAAAAAAAAGGAACTCCCTGAACTCTGATTTGTTTTAGTCCATTAGGTTGTTTGACTTTATGAAAAATAGGAGGAAGCAAGAGCTTAAGATTGAAACTGTCAATATGAGGAAATGTGTTGACTGACATGTTATTTAAGCTGGAAAGAAATATAAAGGGTAGAGACAGTTCAACTCACTCAAACAAAAACCATACACACACACACACAGGCACACACAAACAAGTTTAGTAAGGAAAATGAGGAGCTTTGAGGTGACTTAATTGTTCTGTTTGGATAAATAAGATTTATTTTGCCTATCTCTTTTTTGCATTTGACAGATTATTTCATGGAACCCTGATATAATTCAGATAGTCAGAGGTTTTAGAGGCAAATGGAATGGGCTGTGGTAAAATGTAAATCATTTTATTTTTATAAAAGAAGGTGATTTTGCTTATCAATTATTGTGTGAAATTGATAAGCAAAAGACATCTGGCAGTACACATTACACTCATCAAAGCCATAGCCTGGGCAAAGATACCCCTCAGGAGATTCTATGCAGGCGGATACAGTCTCCTGGCAAGTCACAAAGTCAGAGTGATGGTGGAGTCAGGGAGAGATGACATTTGGCGATCCAAGAAGCTAATCAAACTGTAACACTGCCCAAAATTTGCAGTAGGATGCTCAAAGGTAGGAATTAAGGTCTGTGTGTGAATTTCCAGGAGTGAGAAAAGGAGGGCCCTGAGTCCTAGAAGAGCTACAGTACTAGAAAGGTAACCAACAGGGATCAGAACAGAGACTGAGTCCCCAAACTGGTGCTGACTGGGTTTCACCAACAAGGCAGAAACTCAGTCCAATGAATCAGACAGTAAGCAAACACTGAATGACTATTGTGTGCCATGAGTATACTAGGTTCTGAGGGTACAAAGGAAAACAAGACTCAGTTGCTGTCCTCTAATTCCTCACAATGAGAGACTGGAATGCAGGTTTATGACCTAACTAGGAGCAAGTATCACAGGATGAATGCCAGAATAGAGAGCTGGCATTATTTATGTCTTTTCTGCCAACTGTCAGGATTGGTCTCTTAGGTTGGGGGTAAGGAGTCTTCAGGTGGGGATCAAGTAATTCTATCTATGCGGAAAAGAAGGCTGTAGAGGTCAGGATGAGTCAGGGCCTGCCTCTGATGAAACACTGTATGCAGGAGCAGAAAGATGGCATTTTTAAAGTCTTGCTCTAGATACTGTCACAGCTCAAAAAGAGCAGACGAAGCGCTGTGAATGGAGTTAGAGTTCTCCTTTACTCTCAGCAAATAGTGGGCTTCACACATTTTAGTTAATCTGAATATCAAAGAGTTTCAAGGAGGAAAATATGTAGGAAGTAAAATAGTTCGTTTAAGGTTGAGGGGAGGCCATCCAAAGAAAGACAGGCATGGTAACTCATGTTTTCCCTCTGTTTGCTCATTTCTCTAGAAAGGGAAATCTTGATGATTTATTTCATCACCTAAGTCAGGGGTCCTCAAGCTCCAGGCTGTGGACTGGTTGGTACCGGTCATCAGCCTGTTAGGAACCGGGCCACACAGCAGGAGGTGAGCTGCGGGGCGGGTGGGTGCGCGAGCGAGCGAAGCTTCATCTGCCGCCCGCTATTGCCCCCCATCGCTCACATTACTGCCTGAAACATCCCCCCACCCCCACCCCGTCTGTGGCAAAATTGTCTTCCATGGAACCGGTCCCTGGTGCCAAAAAGGTTGGGGAGCGCTGACCTAAGTGATTCTTTAATAATTATATCCACGTGTGATTTCTTTGTATATTTCTTCATACTGTCTGTTGACATCTATTGTTTATACTAACCCTAAAGACGCAACCAAAACAAATTTGTCATTTCACATGCTACAGCACCGTAACAGATATAAGCAAATTTCTCTATTCCAGTCTGCCAAATATTGAGCTTATTAGTCCATTGGCAAGACATCTGTTAGGCCACATGGGAGGGTGGGAATCAACCCTGGCCTAGGAGTCAGGAAATTGAGTGTCTACCCTGCCTTCCCCTTTCTTGCAAGGTGGCCTTACCTACTTCTCTAAAATGCTTAGGCCATACGTATGTTACAAGTTTTAAATGAAATGATAATGGCATAAATACAAGTACTTCAGCTTGCGATCTACAGCCTCCTCCAAGCCACATTCCTGCAACATCCCTCTGTGTACCCTCACCTTCAGCAAAATGAAGGTTTAACCTGGAATTTATCTCTTATATTTCAGAAGGTATCTCTTCTCTTTTCATTCAGAAACACTTAGGTTGTCCCCCACTATCTAGAAAACAATGGATGAGGATACAGAGCGACTCTTCTTGTTTCCTTGATGAGTGTGGTTTAAGCTAGTCCAGCTGGTTGCCTATTTCTGGCATGTTTAGCTTTAGCCAAAATTCAACAGTATGTGAGATTTTTGTGTTGGGTTGTTTTTTTTCTTAGTAGTTTGGACTTATCAGAGAAAGGTGTTTCTCTCGTAGGGTACCTTACTTTAGAGTCAGTTACGTATTTGGGGGACTTCTATGCTGAAATTAGTGCTTCTGTCAGATACAGCTAAAAACAAATTTTAAAAGTCTACAATGATTTCAGTTTATTACAAGAATCTGAGGGACTAATGAGCTATTCGCTATCAATGTTCCTCAGGGGCACACTGCTCTGATCAGATAAATTGATTATTCTCTTTTTCTGTGTGCTTTTGAAGTAGCAGTGATTTTTGCTGGAATATGACTTTATTATGTTTAGTTGTTAATAAATATATGTTGCTAACAGCAAAGGCAAATAACATGTATTAAGAATTGCAATGATCTGCCAGGGATTTTAAATGTCATCAATCTTATTAGCTCCACTGTAGGTAAGTAATCAAAGCTCAGAAAGGTTACGTAAATTAACCAGGGCAAACCATTAATATTTTTTCCTGTCAGGATTCAAGCCCAGATCTGCCTGACTCTGAAATGCAACCTCTGATGAGAAGATTAAATACTGAAAATAAAAGAAAGAACAAAAACTAAATAAATTTTAAAAACATAATAAAATAAGATAAAATGCAACCTCCCTCTATTATGCCTTGAGGCAAACTCCAGGTTATAACTTCAAGATACTACTTGCCAGAGTGAGTCGAATTTTGCTTGTTTTAAACTTTCATGTTTAAACGCAGAGGCATTTTTGTCTCCTAGGTTTAGCACATACTTGGCGCTTGATAAATATAGAATAAATGAAGGAACGGGTCACAGTTGCACTAGGAAAGAGCTTTGTGTGTACATTTCAGGAAGACACTGGAGAGCCCTTTGGGAGCATGTGTGCAGCCGCGGCAGCGCCAGAGCTGACCTCGTGACTCCTCTGTGGGAGAGGGAGGTGGCTTCCTGTAGGAAGAGGGTTGGGTAATAAAGCCACAGAGGTTTGCTGATACATTTGCTAGGCATGTCTTAAACTCATTTAGGAAGTTATTTTGTGGTTCTATTACTAAGGTGTTTCCCAGTGTGTCACAGCTGCCCAGCGGGGTCAATGGCTTCCTGGTCTGTGGCAAGGGCAATTATTCCCTCACTGCCAACCCTGAGTCTGCATCACTTGACTCCAGTAATAAACAGAGGAAATAAGCAATACCTGGAAATCAGTTTTTGCAAGGTGTGGGATTCTGAAATGTTGGGGATGTGTAAGTTTATGGAGCATTCTCAGGAATAACTGTCACTACTGTTTGCAGGATTAACAGACGGATGAAAGCTAAAGTATTCTCTTTGCATAGGAGTAGTATATTTTCTTTTCTCTTTTATGAATAGTTTGTTATTTTCTAATTATAAGATAATATATGGGTATTAGTGAATATTATATTATAAAGAAGAGTTGAAAGAAGAGAAAAACGTCATCTACAATTCCACCATAATAAATAAGACAACTATTGCTAACATTTTGTTGGATTTCCTTCTAGTCTTGGCCTTTTTAGTCTTGGCAGCTGAGATTATACTAAACATATAATTAGTACCCCTTTTCTTGCCCCTTCACTTAATATTATTTGAACCCTTTCCTAAGTTATTAAAAATGCAAAAAACCTTCTAAAGGATTTTTAACTTAATATTATCATTATTTTCAATGTTATTATAAAGCCTCCTAAATGTATGAAATAACTGTTATATAATATTTTCTCCTATAATTCAGCCATAATTTTCTGAGGTCACATACCTGGTTATTCATAGAAGTAGGACTAGAAACAATTTTCTCTTATTCATCTAAGAGCATAATCCAAGTTTTTTTTTTCCTCAACATTCTGAGATAAAGGATAATATTCAAAGTAGAACTGGGATTTTGATTGAACTTAAACTTGATTCACTCTTAAGAAAATGTTTCACATCCTGTATATTCAGTCATGTTTTTCATGTTTCCCAGAAGAACATTTGGTTTTGAAGGAGTTAAAAGAATGCAGGGAAAGAGCAATGATAGTAGTGCACTCTAATAGGATTTATTCTGCTGGTTAAACGATACGTCACCTTTGTGTCTGTACCAGATGGAATATAAGCAGATGTGAAGTGACAAATGATATAATATAATGGCATCTTCTATAGGTTTGTGGGATTGGGTTATGTTGTGGGTTTAATTATAACAATTTGATCTATAGTTTGAGTATGAACATTGAGATTCTTCCCCCCCTCCATCAAACTTTCCTTGACATTTTTTATACATGAAGAAATAGGAATGTGGAAGTATAATCATTTGTCTGAGGTCACAGAGGGAGATGATTGCACAGCTGGAATGTAAGCCTTGTATTTGACTAAAACCTTGGCTTTGTCCATGGGCCCAACTAGACACATAAAGCTTTTCTCTTCCCCAGCAGTGACTTTGAGTACCAGCTTTCAGAGACTGACATTGAATCTAAGCTTTGTGATCAGTATTTAGCAGGAGAAGAAGGGGAGGAATTACTTATCTTTTTGCATACATTAGCATGCAAATAAATCCTTTCTCTGCATCATGGAAGAGTCTGAAATGATCACATATACAATATATCTTTTATCAGTGGCCCTGAATACAAATGTTGCTTTGAAGAATCCACATTTAGAGGCCTTCTCCAAACATTTACAGTGCTTCTTAGGATTAGAACTTCTATCTACTGTCACTTTTAACAAAAGGAGAATTATGAATTAGTTAATTTATTCATTATTTACACCCTCCAGTCTCCCCCACATGTTTTATATATATGTATACAATAAAGCTTTAGATTTAAACAGAAAATTATAATTACTGAAAGAGAATAACTGCATCTATTTGATAGACCTGGAACAATTATTGTCTGATGCTAAGGTTTCTACTACAGATGCAAGGAAAAAGTGTTCTAGCACTTTCTGTTTGATTGTGGCAGCCGAGATTAAGTGGAGGAATAAAGGGAGAAAAACATGGTAATACAGGGAAAACATGAAGAGAGTTTTTGTAACTCAGAAATGGCCTTACAAACAGTGACGAGCCTATTTTACTGTAAAGAAGAGCCCCAGGTTTGGTTTTAAAAAACAAACAAACAAAAAACCCACAAAAATAATATTATAACCCTCACACATCCTATTCACACGGGTATATGATTGATCTTTTCTTTTAGTCTGGGTTTTTTGCAGTCCAGGCTAAATCAGGAAGGACCACTTGAATCTCATTTGATTAATGGAAACATAAGATCATTTCAAGTGTGATAATTTTTCTGTGTTGACATTTAGGAGAAATTTATTCCAAGTGACGTTACATAAAGGGCATTAGCATTGTCTAAAGACTATGGCTACTGTTGTTTGAAGTCTAGGGAAAGATTTGAAGCTATCGGATGCTTCTTGGCTGAGAAATTATCCTCTAATACCCCTGGCTGATATGCTGTATACTGTAGGCAATAAGATTTGAGAATGTTTGCTAACACGTTAAACAGTGAAGAGGACCACTGATTATAAATTTCAAAACTCCTTACCAGTGGTAAGCTGACTTGGAATTCTTAAAATTATTATTGGTTTTAGGTTTCCCTCTCTAGCTGTACACTTTTAACTGATTTGCAAAAAGCTCTTTGTATGTTAAGGGTATCAACCTCCTCTGTTATTAAGCAAATAATTTTTCTAAATTCATTGTTTGCTTATATATAACTTCTGAATTTGTATCAAACACGACAGCAAATCTAATGTAGTGATTCTCAGTCAGGGGTGATCTTGTACCCCAAAGGACGTTTGGCAATCTCTGGGGAGATTTTTGGTTGTCACAACTGGGGAAAGGGTGCAACAGGCATTTAGTGGTTAGAGGACAGGAATGCTGTTAAACACCTTATAATGCACAGGGTTCCCCACAACAAAGAAATGTCCACCCCCAAATGTCAATAATGCTAAAGTTGAGGAATCCTGGTCTAAACAATCATCCTAGTACATTGTTTTTTCCAGTAGTTTCCCTATGTTTAAAAGAGAACGCGAATACGTCCCCAGACGTATTTCCAGGATCGTGGTATCTGGTTACCTCCTGATCCTTTAAGACTTACTTGCTAAATAACCATACATTGGTTGAGGAAAGCCACATGAAATCATCCATATTTATTTTACTCTGATGAACTAAGATCACTGTTAGGATTTTAGAGGCATCGCATAGAAAACGTGTCAAAACTTAAGACTTGACCTCACATTAAATTTCCTATGCTGGGAATTCTTCCTTAGAAGACTTCCCTATTGAACTATCCTTGACCTGTGTGCTAATCCACAGGCAACCTCCCCAGGCAAGGTGTCCCCTCCCACTGGCAAGCCTATCATTTGGCTGAGTTATCCTTTTGCTCTTTTCGGGTTTTAGTGTCAGAGAGCTGATTGCAAGTCCTTGTTCCTTCATGACCTAGCCCTTGTCTTTTTCATGCCTAATTTCATTTAAAAAATGTCGCAACTTTATTGAGGCATAATTAACGTGCAATAAACTGCACGTCCTTAAAGTATACAACTTGGTAAGCTTTGACATGTGTAGAAACGTGTAAGCCTTCGCCACAATCGAGATAATGAGCATACTCTGCGCCCCCAGGAGCTTCTTTTGCTCTTTTGTAACCCCTCCCTCACCTCCCTCCTCCCCTCATCCTCAGGCAACCTCTGATCTGCTTTGTGTCCCTACAGATTAGTTTGCATTTTCTAAGAATTTCATATAACTGGCAGAGTCATACAGAATGTATTACGTTTTTTGGTCTGGTTTCTTTTTTTTAAATTTAATTTAATTTATTTTTTTATACAGCAGGTTCTTATTAGTTATCCATTTTATACATATTAGTGTATATATGTCAATCCCAACCTCCCAGTTCATCCCCCCCCCCCACCACTTTCCTCCCTGGTCTGGTTTCTTTTTCTCAGCATACTTTTTCTGAGATATGTTCATGTTGTTGAGTGTATCAATAGTTTAGCTCTTTTTATGCTGAGTAGTATTCTAATGTATGGATAAACCACAATTTATATCCATTCGCTTCATCCAGTTATAAATCCAATAAACTTTACAGAGTGGAAAAAAGAGACAATAAGGTACAATACCTTTTTGAACTTCTCTTTCTGTAATAAGTTTTACACTATCTCTGTGTGTTTACTTCTGTAAGTATTTGAAAATGAATTTATAATATGCAAATTAAAAGTGTCTATTGGACCCAGATGGTACATTGTAGTGACTTTTTTTTGTGGCGTACTGAGGGATAACCAAGGAAAACTCTGAAATTCGAATCTCTACTTACCAAAAATATTGCTGGAATATAAGAACTTTTTTGAAATTTGACATCTCACTTTCAACAGGATTTTAGCAAATAGAAATATATCAGACAAGCATTAAAATGACCCCAGCTAGCACCACAAAAAAATAATAATGAAGGGAATAATTACAACACTAACCATTTAAATGATCAGATGTTTTTGACTTGAGAAATCCTGGTCTAAACAATCATCCTGCTGTATTGTTTTTCCCATTAGTTTCCCTCTTCTTAAAAGAGAACGTGAGGATTTCCCCAGAATTTTCACCTAAATCATCAGGTGTTTTTCTCACACCTTTTAAAGTAATTGTTCTTCTCATTCTCAGCTTGAGGGCATGAGTTTCATTTCACTTGGAGAGTGGGAAGCAGTAGGTAAGATAAAAATCACTCAGGAAACTTAAAGGACTTGACCTGTTGGTTAGGTAACTGCCCAGCTTAAAATTAGGATAGTGAACTGACTTCTTTACCTGGATGAAATATTTCTCATGTTTCAGATTTCAGCACTCTTTTGGAAGGCTTCCATCTCTCCAATTAGGTGCAAGTGAAACACAAAGTCTGCTTCCCACAGGCTGTTTGATTTAGAAGATACTGATTAACAATCATCCAGGAGATGGGAACAATCTTTTTTGATCTTACAAGTTCACCCTTCTTTTAAACTGACTTTCAGAGTTCCCAGTCATGGTGCAGATGAGTGCTACATTGAAGGATACATGTCAAAAGTCCTAAAATATTAAACAATTTATGGTTATTAAGGAGTTTTTGAACAGAAGGAAATCGGTAACATTGGAGGCTTTTCTGTCCGTGAGTTATTCAGTGGAATTAGGCAGGACAGGGAAAGAATAGACAACTTCCCTCAGTGAACTTCCACACATTACTGGACATATGTGTCTAACCCTAAGCCCTTATTATGGAATCTTCACTATCACGGCAACAGTTAAAAAATTTAGCTGAAGAGCATGTCTTACAATTTTTTAAAAACTAGGCAGTTAACCTATCCACCGGTAGACCAAATTGGTTTGATTAGGTCTAAGATATTCTCATGGAAGCTGATTACAATAAGAATTTAAATTCTACCAACTCTTTATGGAAAATTCATACAAGCACAATTTTTTAAAAGGCTCATTTCTTATCTTTTACCTTTGGAAAATGAAAAATATATTTTTCTAATATTTCCAAGAAACGCCAAAGGACCCACCCAACTCCCAGGCTACTCACTGTTTTTCTCATAATTGCTTTTACATCATGTCCAAGTCTGAGTGTTTGCACTTAACACTTGCCTGATAAACTCTGCCAGGCTGAAGGATGCTTGCCTGTTTTACATTCCTTGGCCTGTGAAGCATTTTTTTTCTGCTTCACATGCCTAAGGGGGCAAAGGTCAAACCTCCTCAGCTGCAGATGAGGTCATACTTGCTGATGGTCTGCAGCTGATCACAATAAAAACAGGGTCTCCCCTGTGACCAGTTCTCCCCATTTAGGAGCAGTGATGTCATCTCTGGTGAGACAGGATGAGACATACAACTTGGTTTAAATTGAACGACATAAATTTTTCTTCACTGCACTCTTTTATTTATTTTAGCAGAAGGACTAGTTTAATCATGGTTTCAAACTAAAAAAAATAAATGAAGTAAAGGAAGTTTGTATTTTACAAGTAGTCCTTCACATCTATTAGGTAGAGCCAGATGAAAATGCTGTTTCTCTACATCAAAATGAATGAATATTGGCAATCTCATATGGCTCATCCTAATACTTCCAAAGCATCTATCTCCGAGCGTAGTAAATGTTCTTTCATTGGTTCCAGAGTCAGACAGACCTTAGTTTGAATTCCACCTCTGCCATTTACTATCTGGGTGACTTTAAAACCTTTAGGGTAAATTTCTAAGTCTTACTTTACTCAGTTGTTTAAAATGAAGAAAGTTGGGCCTCCCTGGTGGCGCAGTGGTTGAGAGTCCGCCTGCCGATGCAGGGGATACGGGTTCGTGCCCCAGTCTGGGAGGATCCCATATGCCGCGGAGCGGCTGGGCCCGTGAGCCGTGGCCACTGAGCCTGCGCGTCCGGAGCCTGTGCTCCGCAATGGGAGAGGCCACAACAGTGAGAGGCCCGCGTACCGCAAAAAAAAATAAAAAAAAAAATAAATAAATAAATAAAATAAAATGAAGAAAGTTGTTTAAAATGAATATGTACCTCCCAAGGTTATATTTAACATGAGAAAGTGCTTAGAAGATCACCTGCTTATAGGAGGCATTCAATCCATGTTGTTAGGAATAATAGTAGTCATACTGGTAGCACAGCAGCTCGGGTCCCTTAGGGTCAGGTGCGTCTTATAATTCATAATTTTTCAGATTTCAGAAAGATGCTTCAGTGCTTATACTCAGGGCCAGCTACATAATTTGCAGGGCCCTGTGCAAACTGAAAGCTGCAAGACCTCTTGTTCGAAAATTATTAAAGATTTCAAGATAGTGAGAGCAGAGCTTTAAGCCAAGTGCAGCCCTTTTCTAAGTGTGGGACCTCATGTGACGGCCCTGCTTACACAGTATATCAATATACACCCACAGCAAGGGGATGAGAACAGTAATGAAACACATTAGTATTTCTCTGGTGCAATGTATGAGTATCCACACCAAGTGGGAAAAATAAAGGCAGTAGATATCCATCCTCATGTCAGTTCAGGTCAGATTTCCTACCAAATGAATTTACTGTAGACTTAAAAAAACTGATGGTTTTCAGAGGTTTTGGATTTTGGAATTCCAGATTAGGGACTGAGGTGCTATTCGCGTTGTATTCTCCAGGCCAGCTACACCCTGGGCATTTCTGTGATGAGCTGAAAGGTCAGTCAGAGAACACTGAAGCCAAGGGGAACTGAGTCTGGATCTTGTTTTGACACATATTAGTTGTGAGACTTTAGGCAGACACATTGGAGGCAGAGGTATATGTAGGGTGCTTCTCACTTCTGGGGAAGGAGCCTGGACTGTGGGAAAGAAGGGATGAGAGGGAAACCAAAGCCTTGGTAGCCGGGTGGGCAGCAAGCTTCTAAAATCAACAGCAAAACAACAATGACAACAAAAACACCACAATTGGACTTCCTCTTCTACTTAGCTGGAGTCCTGCTTTCACACATTTTCCTCTAATGCCTTTTTATCGCGGTGTTAACAACTGCTAGACTAATGTATTTTCTTTACAAATGTTCTCAGATAGAGTAGCTGCGTCTCCTGTCCGAGCACCCACCCTAGCCCTGTCTTTGGCTAGAGATTGAGTCTGTGGAATAATAATGGATACCATTTATTGAAATTTACCATTTTGGTAAACAAAGGGCAGTTGAATCCATGAATAGTAGGGTCTTGGATTTGGGCTTCCTATTAGTGTCTGTGCTTTATTTATCAGGGCTATATATACATGTAATATTCACTAATTACACCGAAGAACGACCCCTGAGGTAAGCGGTTTTAACGAAACAAAATTAAATATATTTTTATACTTTCCTCACAATGCGGAAAGAAATCAGATTATTTTAATACGTATAATGTACATTAGTTTATTAATATATAATCTCATTAGGATATAAAATAAATGGGGAAAATTTTTAAAAACTTAAGAGGTAGGAATTTTAGTAGAAAATTGAAAAATAGAAATGAACAAAAATAGATGTACCACATGCACCAGAAAAAAATAATACTGGTTTTTAATATCCTTACAGAATAAGGAATAAGACAGTTGATGGAATTGTCCTAGTGGAACACAGGACTATGCAATCATTTCAAGCATGTTGGATTGAGAAAATTAAGGGCAAGACCTATATTCCACTCATTTGCTTCCTAGAAAATGAGGCTGTCTAAGAAAGAAAGCATGACAAGCTCCAATTATTTTTCACAAGCAGCGTGTGCAATTGTGTTATCATCCAATAGAAGTTCAAAGTAGAAAAGTATCTTATTATAGTTGGGGACATACCAAGAAATTTCCAATTGAAACAAGTGGATTGTTAGAGTGAATAGAAATATTTAGAAATGAGTATGTTTACCTTAAAATATCTAAATGCTAGATGCAAAATGTTTGGACATAAGTCCCTCATTTAGTAAGCAGAAATGAACACAAATAATCTGGTCACTGGGATCAAGAAAGAGGTGGATTTATTTGAGAAGAACTGCAGATGACTATTTTTCCTGTGTGAGAGAAGTTCAGATGAATGGCAAATTCTAAACCCAAAATATAACCCCCAGTAAGAAGCCTCATAAATTGTATTAACAATAAAAGGTGGGTTTTAAAAACATACCTAAGAGGTCTGACAAAATAATAACTTTTTTTTTTTTTTTTTTGCGGTACACAGGCCTCTCACTGTTGTGGCCTCTCCCGTTGCGGAGCACAGGCTCCTGACGCGCAGGCTCAGCGGCCATGGCTCACAGGCCCAGCCGCTCTGCGGCATGTGGGATCTTCCCGGACCGGGGCACGAACCCGTGTCCCCTGCATCGGCAGGCGGACTCTCAACCACTGCGCCACCAGGGAAGCCAAAAATAATATTTTATCACAAAATGCCCACAATCCAGGACCACAGGAGACTTTGCCTCTACTAGATGCCTATTAAATTTCACCCTTTACTCCTCAGGCTGGAGAGGTTCAGGTTGGCCATTTCCTATGACTGTCCCCTCCTGGCCTCAGGCTGCACACAGTCACCTATTCTGACAGCTTTCTTTCATTTCTCCTTAGTATAAGGTTAGAGGTTTTCGAAAGCCGTTAGGAGCCAAGAAAGTAAAATCAACCAACCAACCAACTCCCACTCGTATAAAGAATCTGCATTGTAAAGTTTCTTATCCAAACTTGACTGCATCCCATTCCATTCTAGCGGGTGCCTTCTCCAGTAGGTACCTGCTAGCCATGTCTGCTCTGACCTCTCTGAGAGAATAACAGAATCCTCCTATCTGCTGATGTGCTGTCTTAATTTGTTGCGAGCTGCGGTATAATGTGACTTCCATCAAAATTCTGTACTAACCTCTTATGGGAGGAGCCTCATGCTTCATGATGTCTAAGAGATATGGAATCTCTAAATCAGTTTTCATTTTTGTGACAGTCTTCCTCTTTCCAGCTTAAGATAGTTTTGGTTTCACCCTTCAAAATCCTTCTCAAGTTTGTCTACTACTTCTGCCGTACAAAGTTAATCCTAAGAACAGCCACACTTGCATAACACAGACCCTGATTTCAACCCCAGCAGTCTGTTTCCAGAAACCGCATCTTCACCATTCCCACAGTGCTCTCACCTTACCAGACTTTCCCTCTATTGATTATTTTTCCTTGTGCCTTTAGTCCTGGATCATTTTATCCCCTCATGTTTAGAAAATCTTCCATTTTTATAAGAAACAGAAATAAACGCTAAAAATATTTTGAAGCCCTTTTAACTTTCCTAGATATTTTCTATCCCTATCACGATGGACTTGGCTTTCCCTGAACCCCACTAGCCTCTCTTATGTGCAATATAGGGATTTTAATAACTGCATCACAGGGTTTTTATGACATTAGATATTATGAAAGCACGATAGAGCTCCCTCATCTAGATGGCTGTGGCGGGAGTTCTTACTTGGCACTCTAGACTCCAGAATCTTAATTTTAATGATCAGTTAGGATCCATCCAGTCCCAGAGTCTACTTAATCAATACCTGGAGGGGTTCTTGATTTGAGAACTTTAGGAATACAAATTGTTTTTTTTTTTTTTTTTTTTTGCAAACCATTACACCCATATTTGGTATTTGATCACATACAACTTCTTATTCACATGTACCACTTATCAATTTATTGCCTCTCAGCTCCAACTTTACTCGCCAATATCTGCTCTGTGTTAAAAGATGGAACTCCAAGGAACATCTCTCCTTTACAGCAAGGAGGATGTTGGGCTTTCTCAGCAGAGGGTGCTAGAAGGACACAGCAGGCTGAAGGGGATCTCCTGTTCTCAGAGATTGCAAACTCAGTCCCGGGTGTGTGTGTGAAAACATTGGGTTGTGCTCTGCCCCAGCCAAGAACCCAGCACGTATGACCCCTCCACACCCTCGCAGCTCCAGCCCACCTAGGTGATCGCTTTCCTGCATCCTTCTCGACATAGATGCTGTGCACTCCAGGTCTCCTGCCCGCATAGGCACCTTTACTCCCTCAGCATACTGGTGTCCCTGGCTGCTAGCTGAAGCTCACCTGTACTCTGCCTGTGCCTGGAGGGCTATCTCTGCATGTCAGTGTGCCAACTGGGGCAAGCCTGCACCCCCCGAAGGTTGCTTCCTTGTTGGCCCAGTGACAGCAGACCAGATCCGGTCCAGGCACACCAGCAAACTTCTCTGCTATGTCGTGGACTGCAACCGCACCTTCTCCAGTGAGGTCTGAACTCAGCCTTGGGGAGGAGGTCTTCCTTCCAAACTTGGCCTTCCTTTGGAACTCTCTGTCCCAGCCCTAGGGTAACATATATAGTTTTTAAAATACTGTGAGCTACTCTTTGGCCATAGTTTCATAATCCTTTAATGTTAAACTTTCTTTGTTTAAATCACTGTGTGTAAATCTACACCATACACAAAAATAAACTCAAAACGGCTTAAAGACTTAAATATAAGACACGACAATATAAAGCTCCTAGAAGAGAAATAGGAAAAACATTCCCTGACATAAATCATAGCAATGGATTCTTAGGTCTGTCTCCCAGGGCAATAGAAATAAAGGCAAAAATAAACAAATGGGACCTAATCAAATTTATAAGCTTTTGCACAGCAAAGGAAACCATAAACAAAACGAAAAGACAACTTACAGAATGGGAGAAAATATTCGCAAATGATGCGACTGACAAGGGGTTAATTTCCAAAATATACAAATAGCTCATACAGCTCAATATAAAAAAAAATCCAATCCAATCAGAAAATGGGCAGAAGACCTAAACAGACATTTCTCCAAGAAAGATATACAGAGGGCCAACAGGCACATGAAAAAATACTCAACATCACTAATTATTAGAGAAATGCAAATCAAAACTACAATGAGGTATCACCTCACACTGGTCAGAATGGCCATCATCATGAAGTCTACAAATAATAAACACTGAACAGGGTGTGGAGAAAAGGGAACCCTCCTACACTGTTGGTGGGAATGTAAATTGGCACAGCCGTTATGTAGAATAGTATGGATGTTCCTTAAAAAACTAAAAATAGAGTTACCATATGATCCAGCAATCTCACTCCTGGCCATATATCCGGAAAAGATGAAAGCTCTAATTTGAAAAGATACATGTACCCCAATGTTCATAACGGCACTATTTACAATAGCCAAGACATGGAAGCAACCTAAGTGTCCATTGACAGATGAATGGGGGATAAAGAAGATGTAGAATATATATAACGGAATATTACTCAGCCATAAAAGAGAATGAAATAATGCCATTTGCAGCAACATGGATGGACCTAGAGATTGTCATACTAAGTGAAGTAAATCAGACAGAGAAAGACAAATATCATATATCACTTAGATGTGGAATCTAAAAAAATGATACAAATGAACTTATTTACAGAACAGAAACTGACTCACAGACTTAGAAAACAAACTTATGGAAACTTGTGTTTACCAAAGGGGAAGGTGGGGAGGGATAAATTAGGAGTTTGGGATTAACAGATACACACTACTATATACATAACAGATAAATAACAAGGACCTACTGTATAGCACAGGGAACTATATTCAATATCTTGTAATAACCTATAATGGAAAAGAATCTGAAAAAGAATATATATATTCTGAATCACTTTGCTGTACACCTGAAACTAACACAACATTGTAAATCAATTATACTTCAATTAAAAAAAAATCACTGTGTGGTTTCTGTCTCTTAATTGGACCTGAACTGCTAGATGATATTTATATGCAACAACACATAAAGAATATGCAATGGGTTCTGGTGTCAGACCACTTCCTCCTCTCTCAGAGTTTCCAACCTGATAGCTTTCTGTTTTTTTTTTTTCTCTTCCATTTCTTTCTTTCCCTCCCTTCCTCCCTTCCTCCTTCCCACCCTCTCTCTTTCTCTCTCTCTTTCAGCTCAGAAGATGGCTGGATAACGTGAGACTTCAGCATCTCTAACTTGAGGGTGCCATCCTGGTGTTCTGCTGAAGAAACTCCACTTTCTTTTCCCAACACTAACATGGCCTCTGCTGGCTCTGACTATGGGAAGGGCTTTAAAGCTGGTTTGGCAGGGAGCTTTTTCAGTCCTAGTATCTCACAAGGAAATGGACCCTCCCATTTATTCAGCACTGTGACATTTCCTATATAATTCCACTGCAGGATACAGCTTCCCTTCATGAAATCAATTTCTTAATGCTTTGCAGTGTTAGAAATGCCGGAAAAGAAAGCCTTATGTAAGGCGTGGTGATATTAAGTGGAGAACAGCAAGACATTTAAAAGTCCATAGCTCCTGAAGGACAAATTATAAATGCCCATCCCTTTGAGGCTACTATTGGTTGACAATGGCTAATAGTCTCCCATAGGGAAGAGCCAATGAGAAACCATGGAGATTCTAGAATAAGCTTTGCACTGGGGCATTTGAGGAAGGAGTACCTATGTAAGGCAAGCTCCTCATTCCTTCGGACTTGGAGCTGTTCTGTAACTCAGCCTCACAGGTCTCCTAACCCTGACAGCTTCCAGGATGACTCTTCTCTGGTCTCTCAGCTTCCCACATTCTCCTTTCTGCTCCTACAAAACAATTATGCTCTAGGCACAGGAGAATAAAATCCCTGTGGTTAAACATTCTATAAATGAGAAAAACAAGGTAGAAACTTTCGTCTCTTGCTTATACCATGGAAGAATTATGGTGAAAAAAAATGAGCGTGAAGAGACTCTGTATTTTTTCCTAGGACAGTATTCCCCTCTACTGGTGAAAGCCTGTAACTTTTCTCCCCCAACCAAAGCAGCTTTAAAAAAAAAAGTAATCAACTAGGGTTGTTGTTTCTGTATTCTAGGGCAACATTTGGTGTTTTCTTGCACATACCACATTGTTTTCAGAGCCTGAAGAAATCTCCAAGGAAATCATCTTTTATTTTCTCACATATTAAATTCTGAAATTTTCTTCCCCAAACAGTGCCCTGGTGTCTGGGGAGAGACTGCATTTATTTACCAAATGAGTATTTCTCTCCCAGCGTGTGTTTTATTTTCCACAGAGTCCAACTAATTATACTTTAGAATCCTTCTAAAGTATAATTTTGTTTGTTTGTTTGTTTAAAAGTGTTTATTTAGATAGGGAACAGAAAGGGGTTTAAGCTTCATCACCTTGCAGTTAATCTACCTCTAGCAGAACCATAGTAAGGCCTGACCACCCCTCCTGGGCCAGGCCCTCATCAGTTCCCCACCCCTGCCCCCCGTTCCTGCCACTCTAGGGACCCACGCACAGCTGGCTAAGGGGAGGTGCTGGACACAGGAGGCTCCAAGGCTACAAATCTGATGAGAGGCAATCCATAAACGTTTTTAAAGCAGAGTGATCATTCGAGAGAGCCCCCCACTCCTGTCCCTGAGCTCCAGCTCTATGTCAGCGGCCTTGAGCCCTCTCTCCCAAAACGGAAGTCTGGCCCTCAGGCCACCTAGCCTCTTTCCCCAAGGTGGGATATAAAGTATAACATACTCTTTCAGTGTTTATCCCCGGAGACCCTCCTCCTCTTAGTTTCCCCCGAGAATGAATGGTGCAGATGTATTGCAGAGTTGAGAAATGATAGGTATCTGGTATCAAATTCAGTTGACTTAATAAGATCCTTGGGACCTAAACTTGAGACTATGCCATTGACTTCTGTTTTCTGAGGAATGTTAAGTCAGAAAGTCCTGGAGGAAGTGGGCTGTTCTAATGACTCACCTGAGAGTCATTAGCCCAGAGGAGGTGCCTTATTAGACTCTAAGAGGATAACTGAGCCCTATAACATCTACACATATTAACACTGGTGTGATTTTTGCATTGATATTTAACATGAGGAGGAAGTAGGAAACACATGTAAACAGGGGAGAAAAAGGAAATTGATGTTTGGATTAGATTCCTCTCATTATTCATCTGGACATTCTGATGGAGGCAGTGAGGTAAATAATCAAAACAATGTATTTACAGGCAGTTTTCAGAGTATTACTTGAATACCGTTGCTATCCTAGTGGGCTTGCTTCATGTATTATGTGCATAAATGTTTAAACACATCCTTACAGCACAATAATAATTATTCCAAACTCAACTCCCAATTAATTTTGAAAGCTTGGTGTCCTTGTTCCACCGTTTTTTTCCCCCTCCACTGTTTTGAATTGCATATTCACTTTCTCCTAAAACTAATACTATTGTGGAGAGTGTTAAAACCTAATTTTCAAAAAAGGTTAAAATCATGACTCTCAAAGAGATAAAAATGAATAGGTGTTAAAGATTTTATTCTACTCATTAACCAATGATGTTACCCAAAAGCTGGACTTGCCTCTTGGTGGGTGTCGAGCCAATAGACACCACTAAGTCGAAGATTGGGAGAAGGAAGGATTTATTATTACTTGCAGCAAGTAAGGAGAACACCAGGGATCATTCCCAAAGAAGTGTCTCTCTGAACAGCAAAATTGGGAAAGTTTTAAGCTAAGGGTACGTGAATATTAATGAAGGGGTTTGAGCAGAGGAGAATTCTGCATAGAATTGGGGCAAAGGTCTACAGTGTCCAAGCTTTAGTTGATTGAAGTCGGGAGGGTCAACATCAGGGGGCCTTAGTTCCTGCAGAACTCAAAGACCTGTATCAGATTGTTATGTATATCCCTTGAGGAGGAAGCAGGACTCTTTTTTTGTTTTTGTTTTTTTGCTGAATTGTTGTTTCTTGACTGCTTTTCCTGGGTTCCTGCATTCCTTTACTTCCCCTAAGAACACATTACTGAGACCTGTTCAAGGGCAAGCATTGTGTCCAGACTTAGATCACAAAACAGCTTAGGCCAAAATGGCTTCTTATGTCATGAAAGCCATTCCTGGTTCTCTTTCTCCAGGGACCTCCTACCTTATCTGCTTACAATCATGGTACCAGGCAGATGTTATAACTGGATCAAGAAAATTGGTTTTCCCACAGGAGGGGAAGGGAAATCAATTGCACTTCTACTGGACAGGATATTTGTATGTCAATAGACAAGAATTAATTTTGCATTGTTACTACTTATCTTCAATTTACAGAGTTGCAAAAGAGCTCAAGGACAATAACAGACTAGAATCAGATAATCCTGAGAGTGTTCCCTAGAGCCCAGACAATGCAGAGTTTTCCAGTGAAGCACAAAATTTTTCTATAAGAGAAAATAATTTTATGCTTGATGCTCTTTCCTTTATTAGTTTTCTTAGAAAACAGGCAGATCCAAGGCTCACTCTGCAACCTCTGGGTTTCTGTATCAGATGCTTCTTGTTATTTCTCCTACACAGGATACAGTGAACCTGGGTAAGAATTTGCATAGTACACATGTGAGGCAGTCTATGGTTAGAAGTTTTTCCCCCAATGAAGTTTTATTTAACTACGTGAAATACCCAGTTTTCTCTTGTTCCTTAGCATTCATTCTATCCATTTAGCAAATATTTACCAGTCACCTATTTATCTGGTATTAGGTCTAAGAAAACAGAACTAGATCAGACAAGGTCTCTGTTCTCAAGGATCTTGAATACAGAGATAGGAATTTTATTTCAGCCACTCAGAGGCATAAGAAATATCAACATAATTTATTTTCTTTAAATCAAAGGTATTCTGAAACTGAAACCCAGACACTTGTTTGGCAAATCATTTGATCTTAGTCATCATCCAGCTTCCGTGGGGTCATCTGAAGGTCCCAATGGTAATAAAAAAAGCAAAATATTTGTGGGGCTTGTCTGTGGTCTTTGGTCCCAAAGGAGAAAATTGTGCAAAGCTTAATAATGTAGTAGGCATTCCGGCAAGCTCATTCATGTGCATTGTCTCTGCTTTTGGTTGTCTTTGACTAGGTTATCTTACAATTCCATTGAGATAGAAGTTAACTTGTAGCACTAATAATAATGCAAATGTTTCCTGTGCACAGCTAAGCAAATGATTCCTGTTCATGGCAGTGAAGATGAGTTTTGTCAGATAGAGAATATAAATCTCTGGAAGTCCAATTTCCACTTGAACTGGTTTTTATATAGCTTACTGGTTCTCTCATTAATTATTGAGTTAAATAAAATCCTTGATGTGTTCATTTTGTATTTGTGTGAGAGTCATGATTTTACCCTCTTTTAAAATGTATACACTCTGTTAACCAAAAAAATTATACAGGAGGCTGCAAATAAGAGTTTATTTGGGGTCTTAAGAATTCCAATTCAGGAGACACAGACTTAGGTAAACCCGAAAGAGTGCTCTGAGGAAGAGAAAAAGTCAGGGGCTTATAAAGACAAAAAGCCACGATGTTGTTAATTAAAAGTTGCCTGGTGAGAACTGCAATTGACTCTGACGCCAGCCAGAAAATATTTGTCCATAAGGAATCACAAGTTGTTTTAGGGTAGGGGTCCAATAAGTAGACTGGGATGAGTTATTTTAGGTAAGGGTCCGGTAAATATCTTGAGTTTCTGGCAGGTGTTCTGGACGACTTCATCAGGTAAGAAGGTCAGATTCCATCCAGGCTGAGAGGTGCATAAGTCACACTTCCTCAATGGCCTCCCAGCTCCATTTTAGAGAGCTCTTAGCAATACCGACTCCATTTTGATTTTCCTTTGACAAGTCTCATGAATATGATCCTACTGAAGCTCACATGTCATTTGAAGTGGTTTCCAGCCTCAGTAGGGTTGATATACTTGCCAGGGATCTGTAGTTTTAGGGCTGCTGCCTGGTTGTGCAGGTTTTATACTCAACTCTAGGAGGTACCATTCACACAGACCAGCAGTAAAATTTTTCAGATAGTAAATATGTCCTAGGCCATAGGTTTCTGTCATAACTACTCAGTTCTGTAGTTGCAACTGTAATTGCAGCTATAGGCAATACTTTAATGCATAGACATGGCTGTATCCCCTGCAAATTTTATTTACAAAAACAGGCACCAGCCCATGGGCTGTAGTTTGCCAACTCCTGACATGTACCATGGTAGCTTAGCAGTGGCCCCCTTGGAAAGCTGTAAGAGGATGAGAAGTAGGACCTATCATGCATCTCTTTCTTTCCCCTGTTCTACTCACTCCTCAAAAGGTGCTTGGTTTTTTCCTCATTATGCTCTAGCATAGTTTTCTCAAAAAGTCTGGTCTTTTGAAAATGAAAGACAGGAGGCAAATTGTCAGGAAATTTCACTTTGGTCCCATAATGTCCCTAAATCAAAGGACCAGAAGACTGGGGCTACCTTGATGGAAACAAAGAGGAGAAAAATACATGATCGAAACACAAATTGAGGTCTCAGTAAGCTATCCTGTCACAGAGATAAGACCTATTTTTTTCTGTAATCATTATTTTAAAATTTTTCTTACTTTTGTGCAATACTTTATGGTTTTTCAAAACACTTTTCACATGTACACAGACATAGAAAGCAAAGCAGGAAGAGCTAAATCAGTGGTGTCCTAGTCAATGTTTGACAACTAGCAAAAGACTTAAACTAGGTCAGAAAAAGCCATACGGCTTTTGTCTACTGTTTCTGGGATGCTTGCTTGGGAAGCAACCAGTTATCTGATAGGAAATCTGACTCCCTTGAGTCTACCTTGCTGGAGAGGACACATGTAGGTGCTTTGAAGATGGCCACCATCAACTGCCAGCTATGTGAGTGAGCTGTCTTGAATGTGCAGGCCAGCTAACCCTTCAGACAACTGTGGCATCGACTGAGGTCTGATTGTAACTATGTAAGGAACCCCAAGTGAGAACCACCTAGCTAAGCTATTCATGAATTTCTTACCCCTGTAATTGTGAGCAAAATAAAATGGTTGTTGTTTTATACCACCAATTTTAGATTAGTTTGCTGTACAGCAGAAGGAACTGCAATAGGAAGAAAACAACAGTGTTTAAAGAATCACTGTATCCAGAGAGTGAAGGAGACAGAGGAATCAAAGAAGATTCTAGAGATTGAATCTTTCAGAAAATAATTTCAGCATCTTGATCAACAGGAAAATGAATTGAAGAATTAAAATGAAGGAGAGAAGATGATGCTGATGATCTCGAGTATATTAAATTTGGAATGTGTCTTAGTTCAGGCTGCTATCACAGAATACCATAGACTAGGTGGCTTAAACAACAAAAATGTATTTCTCATAAGTTCTGGAGGCTGGACAATTTAAGATGAAGATTCTGGGAGATCCAGTGTCTGATGAGGGGCCACTTCCTGTTTGCAGTTGGCCATTTTCTCTTGGTATCCTCACATGTCAGAGAGCAGAGAGCCAGCTGTGTCTCTTCTTTTAAGAGCACTGTGATATATGAGTTATAATAAGATGTAAACTGATACAGCCACTATGGAAGACAGTATGGAGGTTCCTTAAAAAACTAATAATAGAACTACCATATGACCCAGCAATCCTACTACTGGGCATATACCCAGAGAAAACCATAATTCAAAAAGTACATGCACCCCAATGTTCATAGCACCACTATTTACAGTAGCCAGGACATGGAAGCAACTTAAACGTCCATCGACAGGAATGGATAAAGAAGATATGGTATATATATACAATGGAATATTACTCAGCCATAAAAAGGAATGGAGTTGGGTTATTTGTGGAGATGTAGATGGACCTAGAGAGTGTCATACAGAGTGAAGTAAGTCAGAAAGAGAAAAGCATATATCGTACAATAACGCATATATGTGAAGTCTAGAAAAATGGTATAGGTGATCTTATTGGCAAAGCAGAAATAGAGACAGACATAGAGAACAAATGTATGGATACCAAGGGGGAAAGGGGTGGGGTGGGAGGAACTGGGAGATTGGGATTGACACGTATACATTATTGATACTATGTATAAAATAGACAACTGATGGGAACATACTGTATGGCACAGGGAACTCTACCTAATGCGCTGTGGTAACCTAAATGGGAAGGAAGTCCAAAAGGGAGGGGATATCTGTATGTGTATAGCTGATTCATTTTGTTGTGCAGTAGGGGCTAACACAACATTGTAAAGCAACCATACTCCAATAAAAATTAATTAAAAAAATGTATTTGGTCTTCTTCCCTGTTCCTGGCAAAGAGCTCCCACAGTCCTTGTAACGTCCTAAGTGACACAGCAATGAAGGTGTCTTTTGTTAGTCAAAACAAGCCCCTTTCAACCACACCTGAAATTTTGTTAAGGAGGTGGGTTTTGGAAAGCCCCTAAGTTTGGGGGCTGGTTCCCAGGGAAGGCAATCATGTGATTAGAAGGTTGAAACTTTCAGCCCCACCCCATAACCTCCTGGGAGGGGAGAGGGGCTAGAGGTTGAATTACTCCCCAACGGCCAATGATTTAATCAACCATGCCTACATAATGAAGCCTCCATAAACATCCCTGAAGTACAGAGTTCGGAGAGCATCCTGGTTGGTGAACACGTGGAGGCTCTGGAAAGGTGGGTTCCCAGGGAGGGCTTGGAAGCTTTGCTCCCCTGCCCACGTACCTTGCCCTATGCGTCTCTTCCATTTGGCTGTTCCTGCACTATATCCTTCTATAATAAACCAGTAATCTAGTATGTAAAATATTTTTCTGAGTTCTGTGAGCCATTCTAGTAAATTAATTGCACCTGAGGAGGGGGTCATGGGAACCTCTGATTTATAGCTGGTCAGTCAGAAGCACAGGTGACAACCTGGGATTTGTGTTTGCATCTGAAGTGGGGCCACTCTCCTGGGACTGAGCCCTTAACCTGTGAGATCTGATGCTATTCCCAGGTAGTTAGTGTCAGATGTAGTTAAATTGTAGGACGCCCAGTGGATATCCTTCAGAGAACTGGAGAATTGCTTGGTGTGGGAAAAACTGCACACATCTGGTCACAGAAGTGCTCAGTGTGAGTAGTAGAAACAGAAGAAATGTAAGAGTGTTTTTCCTCTTTCAGGCAATAATTCCATTCATGAGGGCTCTACCCTTATGACCTAATCAACTCCCAAAGGCCTTGGCCCCCTAATACCATCACTTGGAGGTTAGAATTTTAACATATGAATTGTAGGGAAACAGAAGTATTCAGTTTATAACAGGATGTGTCAAAAACACTGCATACATTCACAAAAGGATTTGTATAATAATATTCATAGTACTTTAATTGGGTTATTCCCAAACTAAAGATGACCTACATGCTTCTTAATAGGAACCTAAATATTCATATTATTGAAGGAAATAATTTTCTTTGATAATAAAATGAACACTTTTGATGTAATATCCTTTCCTTATTTAATATTAATTTTCTTTTTTTAGAAAAGAGAATACATGAATAAAAAAATAGAACAATTGGAAGTCAACAGGCTTTTTAAAAAAATTAAAAGTCACAATGTATTTGTATTGCACTGCTTTTCAAAAAGAAGAGATTGTCCGTGAGGAACACAGAGCCTGTTAGATGAGGAAATGACATGCAAGAGATGATCTTTCACTTAAATGGGTAGATTTCTGATTGGCACCCAGTGGACCAGGTTTTATTTTAAAACCTTTGATTATTTGAATGTATATTCTGACCTACTGTTTTATTTGAGACATGGATACTCTAGTCACATGTAACCATTACAAAATCACTAGACTTCTCACATTTTCTTTTAAAAATTTCAACAACAAAGGCATTTTTTAAAATTTAAGAAGTACTACATATAAATGATAAAAAAATCAAATAGTTCAAAAGAGTATACTATGACAAAAGTAAGTTGTCCTCATAGCTCAGACCCTTTTTCTCCCTTACCATAAGCATCCACTGTGAAGTTTCTTGTGGCTTTTTCCATAAATATTCTATGTTAATGCAAGTGTATGTAGGTGTATGTATAGACATAAATACATCCAACTTTTACCCAAATATATTCTTTATCTTGATGTACCTGAGAGAGACTGTTCCTTTTAGATCTACTCTGGTCCTTTCATGGTGGCATAGCTTTCTAACATATGACTGTGCCAATATGTTACACTATATCTCAAATATGTATTATACTATATATATGAATATATATTTAACATGTTTCTTATTAATGAGCATTCAGTTTGCTTCCAAAGTTTTTAAAAACTACAACTGCAATTGGCATATGTGTGTATATGTTTTTCATATATACATAAAATCATATATGTCAATGTATGTATATGAGAGTTTATAGCATAAACTTCTGAAAATGGAAGGGCTAGGTCAATGGGCATATTAATTTTATATTTTAAAAGATAATACCAAATACCAAATCTCTTTGCCCCCCAAGGAGATTTAACCAGCTTCACTCCCACTGCCTATTTTCTCACATCTTTACCAATGTATGTTATCACTGAATACTTTTTTTCTGCATTATTATTGGTGAAATAAATACTATATCATTGCTTTAATTTGCATTTTAAAAATTATTAGTTTTAGTGCTTTTAATATATTTTTGGCTAGTTATATTTCCCTTTCCCTGAATTTGCCAGTTTTCTTATTTTTAATAGACTTTCAAGGCCTTTGTATATTAGGTACTATTAACTACGAGCTATTCAGTTGTAAATAAGTGTATTGCCCAGGAGAGGAGTGTCAGCCTCTGGAAGGCACATTCTGGCCATCTCACCACATGTGACAAATGAATGAAGCAGGGTGACCATAAAGTCAGAGGTCTTTTCCCAATAAATTCTGAAAGGATCAGGACATCTGTTTTATGGGCTTTCTCGTTCTGAAATGAGCCTATCTTGGAATATAATTATTAAAAACATACCCTGCTGCATGAATAATAATTAAATGGCATAACTTCACTTAAAGGACAGTGGAACAATGACACAGCATTCTTAAATTTACAATAAAACATTAAACATGGCTCCTAAAGTAGTGAGTTAGCGGGGCTCTGTGGCATAAGACTCATCTTAGCCTTAGAGATTTGCTTCTTTTACTCCATTTCTAAAATAGATTAGCAGAGATGGAATGTTTAAAGATTTAGGCACATTTTGGAGCTTAAAATCAAATTGTATGTTTATTTCTGTTACAGCCTTTGCTCCATCAGGAAGACTATCTCCCCAGGTTGGGATCATCATATCCAGGTCTGCAGAGAACCCCAGAGACCAAAGATTTGATTTTCTCTTAATAGGGATGTTAAAAGTGGAGTTTGGTGGTTTTTGCTCAAATAAAGACAAAGGGCTGAGAAGTTGAGCTACTAATAACCCTTACAGAAGTCAGCAAGTATACATGTGCTGCCCAAGGAACACAATGAAGTTATGAATTGAATTCACCTCTCGTCACAAGTGGCCAGGGCCCAGCAGGCCCTGTGGTCCAGTAAGGAAAGACATATTTCTTTTCTCTGTGATGGCAGCTGCCACCGTCATTTTGCAATGACCTCATGTGGCTGAGTTTCCTACAAAGCCTCTGTGCAGGACCAAGCATGACCAAGGTGCAGGTTATGCTCTCAGTTTTCAAGTGTTATCTAATTTCTCCTTACTTCAGAGGCTTAGAAGAAATTATAATTTATAGGCCACTTGAGTTCAGAGACTGAAATGTCAGCCAGTAACTGAGTCACAGGCCATTGGGTGCCAGATGCTTATAATCCACCATCCAATGGAGGCTTTGTACTTAACAGAGCCCTGATAGTTTAAAAGATATGAGATTAGTGTCCACATAAAATTGTCCACTGATATTCATGTTGCTATCTGTTTTTATCCAAATATTGAAGAAGTGGGAAGTGCTTTAATTAAAAATTGTGCAGCATATCTAAAACTGCAAAAGTGATCAGCAAATAGATTGTATGAGGTGATGGGTCAGAGAGGTCCTTATGACAGGAAGGGGTGAGTGGTACAATGAGAAGAATTATCCAGTGCTATGTACTGAGTATAGGGTATCTGCTGACGTAGGAGGAGACGTCTGAGATTTTTGCTGCATTTCGCTATCAGCAAAAATTCAAGTTGACATGATGCATATGGTAGCACCTCTAGGAATAGATCCAGGTTATGCATCTCTAGCAGGAATGTCACAGACGATGTAGTCTTCTCATAAACCCTATTACATAGTACACATTTTCAACTTATTGAGTTAGTGATGATGTTTACTTTGATCACTTGACTAAAGTTGTATCTGCCATGCTTCTCCACTGTAACATTACACTCTTCCCCCTTTGTAATTAAAAAAATATATATTTTTTTATTTTTTAAGGGAAGGTACTTTAAATCTATATAAATATCTCTTTCCTCATCACTTTCAGTGTACTCAACTAAACAGGAAAACTAAACAGGATATAAATAAATACATATTGTATTTAGTTTTCCTGTTTAGTTTAATGGTAATAACCTGTTATTACCATCATGTATTTTGGTACTCAAATTCTCCCAGAGTTGCCCAGTGGGAGTCTCTTTAAGCTAGCTTCTTCATCTTTTTGACAAGACCCATTGTTCTTTGAATACTTCTTGAGTTTCTATCACAAGATATTCTAGGTTCATTTTGTATTTTCTCTTCCTTCTCCAACCTGAGGTCAGACATTTTGCCAAGGTGCCTTTTAATGAAGAACAGATAAAACCAACTTACCATGATAGAAATCAAATCAATGTCTGCCTGTGGTAGGGTTAGGAGTAATTGACTGCAAAGGAGCACAGAGGAGCTTTCTGGCATGATGAAAATGTACCATATCTTGATTGGAGAGGTCATTACAAGGTTAGGTACATTTGGAAAAACTTATTTTATTGAGTTATGAGTTCTTTTACATTGTGGATACAAGTTCTTTGTCAGATATACGTACTTAAAATTTCTCTAGTCTCAAGTGTCTTATCTTTTAATTTTCTTTTTATTTTTTAATTAATTAATTTATTTTTAAATTTTTTAAACTTTTATTTATTTATTTATTTATTTATTTATTTATTTATTTATTTATTTTTGCAGTACGCGGGCCTCTCACTGTTGTGGCCTCTCCCGGTGTGGAGCACAGGCTCCAGACGTGCAGGCTCAGTGGCCATGGCTCACAGGCCTAGCTGCTCCGCAGCATGTGGGATCTTCCCGGACCAGGGCACGAACCCGTGTCCCCTGCATCGGCAGGCGGACTCTCAACCACTGCGCCACCAGGGAAGCCCTATTTTTTAAAATTTTATTATTTTATTATTTTTTAACATCTTCACTGGAGTATAATTGCTTTACAATGGTGTGTTAATTGCTGCTGTATAACAAACTGAATCAGCTAAACATATATACATATTTCCCCATATCTGCCCCCTCTTGCGTCTCCCTCCCACCATCCCTATCCCACCCCTCCAGGTGGTCACAAAGCACCGAGCTGATCTCCCTGTACTATGCAGCTGCTTCCCACTAGCTATCTATTTTACATTTGGTAGTGTATATATAAGTCCATGCCACTCTCTCGCTTCGTCCCAGCTTACCCTTCCCCCTCCCTGTGTCCTCAAGTCCATTCTCTATGTCTGTGTCTTTATTCCAGTCCTGCCCCTAGGTTCTTCAGAAACTTTTTTTTTTAATTCCATATGTTAGCATACAGTATTTATTTTTCTCTTTCTGACTTACTTCAATCTGTATGACAGTCTCTAGGTCCATCCACCTCACTACAAATAAATCAATTATGTTTCTTTTTATGGCTGAGTAATATGCCATTGTATATAAGTGCCACATCTTCTTTATCCATTCATCTGTCGATGGACCTGTAGGTTGCTTCCATGTCCTGGCTATTGTAAATAGAGCTGCAATGAACATTGTGATACATGACTCTTTTTGAATTATGGTTTTCTCAGGGTATATACCCAGTAGTGAGACTGATGGGTCATATAGTAGTTCTGTGTTTAGTTTTTAAGGAAGCTTCATACTGTTCTCCATAGTGGCTGTATCAATTTACATTCCCACCAACAGTGCAAGAGGGTTCCCTTTTCTCCACATCCTCTCCAGCATTTATTGTTTGTATATTTTTTGATGATGGACATTCTGACTGGTGCGAGGTGACATAGCATTGTAGTCCTGATTTGCATTTCTGTAACGATTATGATGTTGAGCATCCTTTCATGTGTCTGTTGGCAATCTGTGTATCTTCTTTGGAGAAATGTCTATTTATGTCTTCTGCCCATTTATTGACTGGGTTGTTGTTTTTCTGATATTGAGCTGGATGAGCTGCTTGTATATTTTGGAGATTACTCTTTGTCAGTTGTTTCATTTGTGAATATTTTCTCCCATTCTGAGGGTTGTCTTTTCGTCCTGTTTATGATTTCCTTTGCTGTGCAAAAGCTTTTAAGTTTCATTAGGTCCCATTTGTTTATTTTTGTTTTTATTTCCATTTCTCTAGGAGGTGGGTCAAAAAGGATCTTGCTGTGATTTATGTCATAGAGTGTTCTGCTGATGTTTTCCCCTAAGAGTTTTATAGTGTCTGGCCTTACATTTAGGTCTTTAATCCATTTAGAGTTTATTTTTGTGTACGGTGTTAGGGAGTGTTCTAATGTCATTCTTTTACATGTAGCTGTCCAGTTTTCCCAGCACCACTTATTGAGGAGGTTGTCTTTTCTCCATTATATATTCTTGCTTCCTTTATCAAAAATAAGGTGACCATATGTGTGTGGGTTTATCTCTGTGCTTTCTATCTTGCTCCATTGATCTATATTTCTGTTTTTGTGCCAGTAACATACTGTCTTGATTACTGTAGCTTTGTAGTATAGTCTGAAGTCCAGGAGCCTGATTCCTCCAGCTCCATTTTTCTTTCTCAAGATTGCTTTGGCTATTCAGGGTCTTTTGTGTTTCCATACAAATTGTGAAATTTTTTGTTCTAGTTCTGTGAAAGATGCCAGTGGTAGTTTAATAGAGATTGCATTGAATCTGTAGATTGCTTTGTGTAGTATAGTCATTTTCACAATATTGATTCTTCCAATCCAGGAGCATGGCATATCTCTCCATCTGTTTATGTTATCTTTGATGTTTTTCATCAGTGTTTTATAGTTTTCTGTGTACAGGTGTTTTGTCTCCTTAAGTAGGTTTTCCTAGGTATTTTACTCTTTTTCTTGCAATGGTAAATGGGATTGTTTCCTTAATTTCTCTTTGGATCTTTCTTTGTTACTGTATAGGAATGCAAGGGATTTCTGTGCATTAATTTTGTATCCTGCAACCTTACCAAATTCATTGATTAGTTCTAGGAGTTTTCTGATGGCATCTTTAGGATTCTCTATGTACAGTATCATGTCATTGGCAAACAGTGACAGTTTTACTCCTTCTTTTCCAATTTGTATTGTTTTTATTTTTTTTTCTTCTCTGATTGCTGTGGCTAGGACTTCCAGTACTATGTTGACTAATGGTGGGGAGAGTGGACATCCTTGTCGTTTTCCTGACCTTAGAGGAAAGGCTTTCAGTTTTTCACCACTGAGAATGATGTTTGTTGTGTGTTTGTCATATATGGCTTTTATTATTTGAGGTAGGTTCCCTCTAATGCCCACTTTCTGGAGAGTTTTTATCATAAATGCATGTTGAAGTTTGTCAAATCTTTTTTGCATCTGTTGAGATGAGCATATGGTTTTTATTCTTTAATTTGTTAATATGTTGTATCACATTGATTGATTTGTGTATATTATAGAATCCTTGCATCCCTGGGATAAATCCCACTTGATCATGGTGTGTGATCCTTTTAATGTGTTGTTGGATTCTGTTTGCTGGTATTTGGTTGAGGATTTTTGCTTCTATGTTCATCAGTGATATTGGTCCATAATTTTCTTTTTTCTGACGTCCTTGTCTGGTTTTGGTATCGGGGTGATGGTAGCCTCATAGACGAGTTTGGGAGTGTTCCTCCCTCCACAATTTTTTTGAGAAGGATAGGTGTTAACTCTTTTGTAATTGTTTGATAGAATTCACCTGTGAAGCCATCTGGTCCTGGACTTTTGTTTGTTGGAAGATTTTTAATTACAGTTTCAATTTCATTAACTGTGATTGGCCTGTTTATATATTTTAATTCTTCCTGGTTCAATCTTGGAAGGGTCTACTTTTCCAAGAATTTGTCCATTTCTTTAAGGTTGTTCATTTTTTTTGGCATATAGTTGCTTGTAGTAATCTCTTATGATCTTTTGTATTTTTGCGGTGTTAGTTGTGATCTCTCCTTTTCTTATCTAATTTTATTGATTTGCGTCCTCTCCCTTTTTTTCTTGATGAGTCTAGCTAAAGGTTTATTAATATTGTTTATCTTCTCAAAGAACCAGCTTTTAGTTTTATTGATCTTTGTTATTGTTTTCTTTGTTTCTATTTCATTTATTTCTGCTCTGATCTTTATGTTTTCTTTCCTTCTACTAATTTTGGGTTTTCTTTGTTCCTCTTTTTCTAATTGCTTTAGGTGTTACGTTAGATTGTTTATTTGAGATTTTTCTTGTTTCTTGAGGTGAGCTTGAATTGCTATGAATTTCCCTCTTAGAACTGCCTTTGTTGTGTCCCACAGGTTTTGGATCATCGTGTTTTGATTGTCATTTGTTTGTAGGTATTTTTTGATTTCCTCTTTGATTTTTTCAGTGATCTCTTGGTTATTTAGCAGCACACTGTGTAGCCTCCATATATTTGTGGTTTTTACTGTTTTTTTTCCTGTAATTGATTTCTAAATTCATAGCCTGTTGGTTGGAAAAGATGCTTGGTATGATTTCAATTTTCTTAAATTTTTCAAGGTTTTATTTGTGACCCAAAATGTGATCTATTCTGGAGAATGTTCTGTGTGCACTTGAGAAGAAAGTGTATTCTTCTGTTTTTGGGTAGAATGTCCTAAAAATATCAATTAAGTCTATCTGGTCTATTGTGTCCTTTAAAGCTTGTGCTTTCTTATTTATTTTCTGTCTGGAAGATCTGTGTATTGGTGTAAGTGGGGTGTTAAAGTCCCCCACTATTATTGTGTTACTGTCAATTTCTCCTTTTATGGCTGGTTAGCATTTGCCTTATGTATTGAGGTGCTCCTTGTTTTGGGTGCATAAATATTTACAATTGTTCTGTTTTCTTCTTGGATCAATCACTTGATCACTATGTAGTGTCCTTCCTTATCTCTTGTAACAGTCTTTATTTTAAGGTCTATTTTGTGTGATATGAGCATTGCTAATCCAACTTTCTTGTCATTTGTATTTGCATGGAATATCTTTTTCCATACCCTCAGCCTCAGTCTGTATATGTCCCTGTGTCTGAAGTGGGTCTCCTGTAGACACCATATTGTTTTTTGTATTCATTCAGCCAGTCTGTGCCTTTTGGTTGGAGCATTTAATCCATTTACATTCAAGGTGATTATCAATATGTATGTTCCTATTACCATTTTCTTAATTGATTTGGGTTTGTTTCTGTGTTTCTCACTTAGAGAATTTCCTTTAGCATTTGTTTTGAAACTGGTTTGGTAGTGCTGAATTCTCATAGCTTTTGCTTGTCTGTAAAGCTTCTGATTTCTCCATCGAATCTGAATGAGATCCTTGCTGGCTAAAGTAATCTTGGTTGTAGGTTTTTCCCTTTATCACTTTAAATATGTCCTGCCACTCCCTTCTGGCTTGCAGAGTTTCTGCTGAAAGGTCAGCTGTTAACCTTATGGGGATTTCCTTGTATGTTATTTGTTGTTTTTCCCTTGCTGCTTTTAATATTTTTTCTTTGTATTTAATTTTTGATAGTTTGAATAATACGTGTCTCAGCATATTTCTCTTTGGGTTTATCTTATATTTCTCTTTGGATTTATCCTGTATGGGACTCTGTGCTTCCTGGACTTGATTGACTATTTCCTTTCCCACATTAGGGAAATTTTCGACTATAATCTCTTCAAATATTTTCTCAGACCGTTTCTTTTTCTCTTCTTCTTCTGGGTCCCCTATAATTGGAATGTTGGTGCATTTAATGTTGTCCCAGAGGTCTCTGAGACTATCCTCAATTCTTTTCATTCTGTTTTCTTTATTCTGCTACAAGGGAATTATTTCCACCATTTTATCTTCCAGCTCACTTATCTGTTCTTTTGTCTCAGTTATTCTGGTATTGATTCCTTCTAGCGCATTTTTCATTTCAGTTATTGTGTTGTTCATCTCTGCTTGTTTGTTCTTTAGTTATTCTAGATCATTGTTGAATGTTTCTTGTATTTTCTCCATTCTGTTTCTGAGATTTTGGATCATCTTTACTGTCATTACTCTGAATTCTTTGTCAGGTAGGTTGCCTATTTCACCTTCATTTATTTGGTCTTGTAGGTTTTTACCTTGCTCCTTCTACTGTAACATAATTTTTGTCATTTCATTTTTTTTTTTTTGATGGGTGGGTCTGTATTCCTGTCATACTCGTTTGGCCTGAGATGTCCAGCACTGGATTTTGCAGGCAGTTGGATAGAGCCAGGTCTTGGTGCTGAGATGAGGACCTCTAGGAGGCCTCACTGTGATTAATATTTCTTGGGGCCTGAGGTTCTCTGTTAGCCCAGAGGTTTGGACTTGGGGCTCCCACCACAGGAGCTCAGGCCCAACCTCCAGCCCGGATGCTGGGGGTTCCTCCCATCCCCTTAGGTGTCCATGGTCCCCCACCAGTGCCTCATAGGTGGCCTTATTGTGCAGAGACATGAATTCCACGTCCTCCTAGTCTGTCATCTTGACTCTGCCCCAGGAGAGACCCTTTTTAAATCAAGATTCATTGTCTTTCTCCCCAGGCTAGTCCTCCCTCCTGTTTCTATAGGTGGTGATATTCTCCTAATCAGCAGGAAGTTCTTTGGTAAAAACAGAAAATTTTGGTCAGTGACCATCTGCTTATCACTGGTTAGAAAATAATTTTTGTGAATTTTCCCCCGAGCCATGGGGGTTTCTTCATTACCTTAAGCACCCTGAAACCTCTTTTCTTTTTCTTTCTTCTTCTTCTTTTTTTTAGCTATAAAGGTTTAGGATCATATAATGAAACAGAAGGACTTACTAATAAATAGCATAAGAATGCCAACTTCTCCATGGTCTTTGGCCCTGGGGTGGGTAAACTACCTTTCATGTTGGACAGGGATTATATCCTGGCATGAAAAATTTGTTTAAACCTTGAAAATCAAATGTACTGATTCCTTTTCCAAGAACTGTCATTAATTCATTTTTTCATTAGACAAGTCCTGGAGTTTGGTTTCTCTTTTGGTAAAGTGAGTACAGCATTTCCCATTGGCCAAAAAAAGCAGAGGTAAGTGCAATAAAAAAAAAACTTAAAACCAAGACATGCTGCACTTCTCAGGTGAAAACTTTTATGTAAGAAAAAAGTATTGATTTATTTCTAAAATATCATTATCTTTTAAAGAAATGCTTTAGAGGGCAAAATATTTTCATTGCTTTGGAAATTAAATAAAAGTACCAGCAAATATTGGCTTAAAGATGTAACAAATGGGGTCATTTTAAAGACAATCATGCATGTCATTGACATTTGAAATGAAATAATCATGCAAAAAATGAATGTTTTGGTTATTTGTGATGGGAAAGTACAGATGTTGGCCCCTTGATCATGGAGTTTAATAAAGTTAATGGGAATTTGTGGATGCTTGGAGAAAGACGGTTTGACCCAACTGTCCTGTAATACTGATGCTTAATATTTTTTTCCATGTCTATTTTATTCTCTCTTTCATCAAATAAAATATCGTGGTCTTTAAACTTTAATTTTATGACCTGTAACTTTTATTATAAACTGGTTCTGACCTAAGAAGTCACTTGGCCAAGTTCTCTCTGTATTTTATTGACTGGAATGACTTTAGCTGAACTACATTCAGATAAAGTTATCAATTGTTATAGTTGGCCTGGAAGGCCAAATGATGGAGTGGAAAGCTTACTGGACAAGGATTTCTGAGAACTGAGTTCTTGCTCCAGGTCTGTTGGATTGTAGCTAAGCTATTTTCCTCTTTGGGCCTCAGTTTCATCTGTCAAATAGGGGATGAATATATTGCATGTAACTACCTCAGGTGGCTTTGTGTGACACTAAATAAGTGTGAAAGCAATTTAAAAAATTCTATCAGAATGTAAATTGGTACAACCACTATGGAGAACAGTATGGAGGTTCCTTAAAAAACTAAGAATAGAACTATCATATGATCCAGCAATTCCACTCCTGGGCATATATCTGGAGAAAACCATAATTTGAAAAGATACATGCACCTCAATTCATTGTAGTGCTATTTACAATAGCTAAGGCATGGAAGCAACCTAAATGTCCATCAACAGATGAATGGATAAAGAAGATGTGGTATATATATACAATGGAATATTACTCAGCCATGAAAAAGAACAAAATAATGCCATTTGCAGTAATATGGATGGGCCTAGAGATGATCATACTAAGTGAAGTAAGTCAGACAAAGACAAATATCATATGATATCACTCATATGCGGAATTTAAAAAAAAGATACAAATGAACTTAGTTAAAAAACAGAAACAGACTTACAGATATTGTAAACAAACTTATCGTTACCAAAGTGGAAACGTGGCATGGGGGAGAGATAAATCAGGAGCTTGGAATGAACATACACACACTACTATATATAAGATAGATGACCAACAAGGACCTACTGTATAGCACAGGGAACTCTACTCAGTATTCTGTGATAAACCATATGAGAAAAGAATCTAAAAAATAATGAATATATGTATATGTATAACTGAATCAGTTTCCTGTACACCTGAAACTAACATAACATTGCAAATCAAATATACTTTAATAAAATTAAAATATAAACAATTTAAAAAATTAAAAAAATTCTATAACACTGTACTTTAGAAGACTCTAATTTACATTTCATTGCCTCTATGGTGATCTACATTTGTCAAGTGAATTTATCTTCATGTCCACATTTACTCCCTTTTCCAATTACTCCTTTTCTGACATCAGTGGCATCCCCATTCCTCTAATCACAGAGGCTGGAGATTTTGTAGACCCATTCTGTTTTTCTGTGACCTTTTACTGCTGTCTTCAGTTTTTCATCCAGCCTCATTATTTCTTCCTCTGTGTTACAGCTCAGTTTCCCTCTTTCACTCTGTTGTCATTGCTATCAATCTCTGTTCAACCTTCTCTTCTTTAGTAATAAGTCAGGAGATATTGTAGCAAGAACCATGTTCAGCTTTATTCCTACTTGGGGGTCTTACCTCACAAAAGACCTTCTAACAAGTGACATTTTAGCTAAAACTCTCCAATAGAAAGCAGAGGATAGGGGCTTCCCTGGTGGCGCAGTGGTTGAGAATCCGCCTGCCAATGCAGGGGACATGGGTTCGAGCTCTGGTCTGGGAAGATCCCACATGCCGCGGAGCAACTGGGCCTGTTAGCCACAACTACTGAGCCTGCGTGTCTGGAGCCTGTGCTCCGCAACGAGAGGCTGCGATAGTGAGGGGCCCGCGCACCGCGATGAAGAGTGATCCCTGCTCGCCGCAACTAGAGAAAGCCCTTGAACAGAAACAAAGACCCAATACAGCCCAAAATAAATAAATAAATTTATCAAAAAAAAAAAAAAAGAAAGAAAGAAAGCAGAGGATGGTTTTTATGCATTATACACTGAATCCTATTTTGGGGCAGGCATTTTGGGGACACCTGAACTTGCATAAAAGGAGAACATGATATCCAGAGCTTATGGCTACAGACAGTGTACAGAAGACATACAGGGAAAGAGTTGATACTTATGGCTAAGGGAGAGGTTCTCCAAAGAATTGAGATTGGTTCTTCTTTTTAGAAGTGGGTTAGAGAAGTGGGTGCTATTTGAAAATCCAGAGAGGGAAAGAGAACCTAGGAAATCTGTTAGCAGGGAGCAGAGGCTCAGGCAGTGAGCAGGAGTCTATATCTTGGGAGGGGGGCTGTTAAGAGCTAGTAATGTCTCCAGCCAAGGATAAGGAACTGAGTGTACAAGAGTGTACCAGGTACTAAGCACCAAATAGATTAGAGGTGGGGATCAGTTTGTTGAATCAAAACAAAGCCAGGTTATCAGAATGGGGGAGGATAATCTAGCACCTTCTTTAATTCAAGTGAATGACTCTGTGTTCTACAAGTTTGAGTGAAAGCTCATTAAATCCTTTTTACTTAAAATCAAGTTTGTCCTAGGGATTGCAGTATCACTGAGGCTAATTCAGCTATGGAGAAAGGAGTTCTCTGCAGTCTGAGAATGAGGTGAGGTTGGCTGACAGGAGCACTGTTGGGGAAAGAAACTTGGGTTTGAAATCAAGATACCTGTATTCTGGCCCAGTCCCATACTACCTTGTGACAGTGAGTAAGTTATTGACTTTTCTGAGAATCAGTTTCCTCATCTGTAAGGCAGGGATAAGATGGTCTATGTAGTAAGGGTACTTTCAGGCTTAAGTAAAATGATATATAGTTCTGGGAACTATACTGGGCTATATATTCATTGATATTTTCACTGACTTTAAAAATAGTGTTTCTACCACTTTCGTGTGTGAGAAAAGCAGACCTTTAGAAAATTTTTCGAAATTATGTGCAAGGCTTGCTTGTTTTTTGGTTGAACTAAATTTACTACCTTTGGGAGTCACTTTCTTGAACAAAACTAGGGTTTTTTTTTGTTTTGTTTTGAGCAAATGCTAAAAAGTCATCCTTTCATTCAACCAATATTTACTGAGCATCTACTATATGCAAAGCACTGTTCTAAGGGCTTGGGATATTTAATAAGCAAATCAAACACAAATCTCATAATGAAGCTTACATTCTGGTGGGAAGAGATAGATTGTAAACAATGAACATAATACATATAATATATTAGAATGTGCTAAGTGCTATGGAAAAGGACAAAGCAGGAGAAATAGAGAGGTGAACTTTTAAATGGAGTAGTTAGGGTAGGGGGTCTCATTGAACAGATGATATTTGAACAAAGACTTGTGAAAATGCACGAGTAAGCTGTGTGGATCTTTGGAGGAAGAGTGTGCTCCTGGCAGAGGGAAGAGCAAGGGCAAAGGCCTTGAAGTGGGTGCTTCCCTGCCATGTTCTAGGGCAGGTATTGGAAAATTTAGCCCATGGACCAAACCTGGCCCGCAAACTGTTTTGGTACATAAAGTTATGGGCACACAGCCATGCACACTGTTTACATATTATGCATGGTTTCATTTGTATGACAGCACCAGAGTTGAGCAGTTGCAATAGAAACATTATGGCCTTCAAAAACGTAACTATTTACTCTTTGAAAAACTTTACAAAACAAGTTTGCCAACCCCTGCTCAAGAGGCCGGTGCTGGAGTGGAGTGAACAAATTACAAAGTTTTACTTTTTCTTTTTTTGTGAGGGAAGGGATTAAAAAATTTATTTATTCACCATTTTTCTTTATGGATGTCCCTTTTTAGCTTAGTTAGACTATATCTAGAGAAAACACATTATTAATATATAGATCCATTTTTTTCAACAGACCAAATAAGGGAGTCTACTGCCTTTTGTTGTGTTTGTTTCCCCTAACAGTGGCAACCAGGCTTTTATCTATTCTTTAAGTTTTGTTCATGAAAGAAAAACACCCAGCTTTTTTTGCAGAGAACATTCAAAAACAAATGGCAAATAGAAGTGCGATACTAGAATAAGTCCAACAGGTGGCTGTATTTCTCAAAGTTTCAAACTCAGCCTGAAGGTCTGTTGCATGCAAATTTACATCTCAGTTTGCAGTTACCTCACGTTAATTCTGTGATTCCAGGGTCATTAATTTTATGATAAAGGGCTAAGAGGTGGAGAAAAAAAGAGAGGTCATCACATAATCAGAGATTATTTCATTGACCTTATCCTGACCAGTGCTTCTATTGTTCATTCAACAGATTCACAACCAATATTTTTTATTCATATCCTTGGTCTGGTTGGGCACTCTGTGGTACCCTCTCAAAAGGGTAAAAAATTAAAAGATTTTGAGTTCATTCTTATTCTCTTAGCACTGGTATCTGGACATCTGAAACCATGTCATTCCCAATATTTCCCCCAGGTTTTTTTTCTGAATATTCCTATGCTTGTGTTTGTCTCCTACAATGCCATTGTCCAAAATGAAACGTGGTTTTACTTCAAAGTACTATTTTAACACCTTTTGTTCATGTTAGCATGATTTTTGTCAGACATGGTCTTTCTAGTCCTTATAAAATAATACTATCCCTGGGCGATTATTTTCATAAGTCAATGTGCAGAAAATGAAATTCAGCAATTTATAAACTATGTACAAGACATTGTGCTAAAAGTTTTAGTTTATAAAGTTCTACCCCAGGGAAGGTAACATCTGAATGTGAAATATAGTAAGAGGAGACAATTCTCTATGCTACAAGTCAGAGTAATCTTTTTTTTCCCCTACTCACTTCATTAGTAGATATCAACTTCCTATATTGCTCTCTACAGAAAAATTAAAGAGCAGTTGTGTACATGAAAAATGTTGGCAGGCTCTCTATCTATCAGATATATGCCTTTACTCCAGATTAGCCATGTCAAGTCACCCTACAGCCCTCGTGTTCCTCTATACCCCTTGACCCTATGGATTCATCCTGAAACAGAATTCTGTTATCTATTCTATTGGGAAGAGACTTCTACATTTTTTTAGTCTTTGGAATACTGTAGCCTGTTCTGATCATTTTACCCAACACAGAATTTGAAAAAGTACAAAGAGTGAAAAAACCAAGAGCGTATTGATTAGAGAAGGTCAGTGAAAAAGATTATAATTTCTTCTCAGTGTTAAAAGATACTGAGTTGGAATATAAATTTCTACATTCACTGTAAATGCTAAGAGAAAATGGGAGCTTATTTATTCACTAAAGGTTTATTCATTAAAACTTAGAGGAGTTTTACTCATGTACTAATTCAACAAACATTTATTTATGCTTTTTATGTGTCAGGCACTGTGGCAGACGATGGGGATATGATGATAACCAAGACAGACATAATCTCTGTCCTTATGGAGTGTAACAGTTTTCTATAACTGTTCTAACAAATTAACACAATCTTGCAGCTTAAAACAAACAAATTTAGTATTTTACGGTACTATAGGTCAGAAGTCCAACATGGATCTCACTGGGCTAAAATCAAGGTGTTGGAAAGGCTGTATTTATTTCTGGACTCCTTAGGGCAGAATCCCTTCTCCTGCCTTTTCCAAGGTCCAAAGGCTGGGCTCGTGGCCCCCTTCCTCTATCTTCAAAGCCAGCAATGTGGTATCTCTCTGTCTCTTTGCCCTTCATCACCTTTTTCTAATGACTACAGCTGTGAGAGGTTATCCACTTTTAAGAACTTGTGTGATTAGACTGGGGTCACCTGGAAAATCCAAAGTACTCTCCCCAACTCAAGGTCTGTACCCTTAATGACATTTGCTAAGTCTCTTTTGCCTTGTAAATTAATATAGTCACAGGTTCTGGGGATTAGGATGTGGATATCTTGGGGGTCATCATTCTGTCTTTTACATAGAGCTTATGATCCAATGAATAAGTAGCAAACCCAAATGCCAATAGGGCAGGCAGGTGACTGAAATGAGTGGGATCGGCGGGTGAAGGCAGTGGTGAACTGGAGCAATCACACTGACTGTTAGCACATGAGGATCCTGGCTCCATGTTGCCAGATATTTCCACATTTCAAGAAAAGCTAGAACTGGTTTATGTGAAATCTACTAATTCTTAAAATGTGAGCAAATGTCTTGGATTGCTGTCTCAGAAGCAAACCCTGAGTTGAAAATTAGTATATAAGTAATTTATTTAGGAAGTCTTCCAGGGAAACTGGGAAGGGAGTGGGAGAGTAAGGGCCAAGAAGGGGAAGAAACCCAGCAAGGGTGCAGTCTCAGGCAAAGTTCTGTAGCTTGATTGCACAGAGCAACTGTGGAGCATAAGGCATATCTCATAGCTACAACAAGGGAGCTGGGGCTGTCACCATAATGCAGTGCCCAGCCATTGATTAAGAGACACCGAGAGGCATACTAACTTCCTGATATTACTTGGATGATCATAAATAACAGTGCCCATGTTACTTTCTTACTTGGTCTAATCTTTATGTGCCCCAGACATCAGAGTAACAGCATTTATTAAAAGTATCTGTGATGCTAGCTGATAATCCTTATTCTAAATGCCCTTCTACATCTAGGGAAGTCTGCATGGGAGATTTTAATAGTGTCTTATAAGTCAGTAAAAGGCTTTATAGTTTAGCCAGTTGAGTTCCCATGTTATTGTAGAGAAGGCATGAGAAGGAGAGCGGGCCAATGTTGGTAAGAAAAATTCATTTCAATCTCTTTGAACTTTTCTTGGAAACCACCGTCCATTGCCTGAGACTATAACACTTGATTTTGCTACTGAAAACAGTGCTATCAGTACCTTTCCTACAGTTTCATAAAGTATTCTGGCTTCTTTTGAAATGATAGGTTTTCTGTGTCTTTTGGGGGTCACAACAAAGATTCTAGTTTCTATTTCTATATCTTAGAAAGCAATAGAAGAACCAGATGCATAAAATAATTGTCATAGGTTAATTAAGACCCCGAGGTAAATTGGCCACTTCTTCAGAACTCAAAGAAAATAAGTTGATTGATTAAAAAAATATTTAAGAAGATTTGTGACCCTTTTTTCACTCCTTTCTGCACAATTTTGGAGGAATTTTGACAATGAACAAATTTGTTGAACACCTTTAGTTGTTAGTTAATCTGATTATTTCTGGATGCCTTGAAGGGGATTGAAATGGCATTATAAAGTAATAATAAGGCAGCTGAAAATTTGGGAGGCCAATATTTAAATTTTATTGTTTAGAGAGCTGAATGATTTTGGAGAAAGAGAGCAGTCTGGGGATAATCTCATGAATCTTATTAAAGAAAGATTACATGACTGTGCATTGAAGGTCTGGCTCAATTTGGATTGTCTATACTTAACCCAGTCATAATTATATTCTCACAATGTTGTACATGTTGCAAGCGTATCAGTTGCTCCACTAAACAATAAAATCCATACGGCTGCATTTGTCTTGGGGGGTTCACATTACAATTTTTCATGTTAAGAAATATTTTTAATTGGTTTTCAGCACCAACACCATGTACTGAAGGCCACTAGTGCACTAATGTGAAGACTAGCTCATAAAAAAGAGTCAGAGGAGGTGCCTTCAAGATGGTGGAGGAGTAAGACATGGAGATCACCTTCCTCCCCACAAATACATCAAAACTACATCTACATGTGGAACAACTCCTACAGAACACCTACTGAATGCTGGAAGAAGACCTCAGACTTCCCAAAAGACACTCTCAGGTGACCAACATGCAGAGGCACGGCCTACAAATCTGAACCCCAGGAGCTCAGTGAACAAAGAAGAGAAAGGGAGACTTCTCCCAGCAGCCTCAGGAGCAGTGGATTAAATCTCCACAGTCAACTTGATGTACCCTGCATCTCTGGAATACCTGAATAGACGAAGAATCATCCCAAAATTGAGGTGGTGGACTTTGGGAGCAACTGTAGACTTGGGGTTTGCTTTCTGCATCTAATTTGTTTCTGGTTTTATGTTTATCTTAGTTTAGTATTTAGAGCTTATTATCACTGATAGATTTCTTTATTGATTTGGCTGTTCTCTTACTTTATATATATATATATATATATATATATATATATATATATATATATATACACACATATATATATATATATATTTCCTTTTTCTCTTCTGGTGAGTGTGTATATGTATGCTTCTTTGTGTGATTTTGTCTGTATGGCTTTGCTTTTGCCATTTGTCCTAGGGTTCTGTCTGTCTGGTTTTTTGTCTGTTTGTTTGGATAGTTTTTAGTCCTTGTTATCATTGGTGCATTTGTTTTTTGGTTTGGTTGCTCTCTTTCTTTCTTTTTTTAAAATTATGTTTTAATTTTTAAATAATATTTTTATTTTAATAAATTTATTTTATTATTTTTTCTTTCTTTCTTTTTCATCTCCCTTTTCTTCTGAGCTGCGTGGCTGACAGGGTCATGGTGCTCTGGCCAGGTGTCAGGACTGAGCCTCTGAGGTGGGAGAGCTGAGTTCAGGACACTGGTCCACCAGAGACCTCCCAGCCCCATGTAATACAAACAGCAAAAGCTCTCCCAGAGATCTCCATCTCAACACTAAGACCCAGCTCCACTCAACGACCAGCAATCTACAGTGTCAAATAATTAACAAGACAGGAACACAATACCACCCATTAGCACAGAAGCAGCCTAAGATCATAATCATTTCACAGACACCCCAAAACACACCACCAGACGTGGTCCTGCCCATCAGAAAGACAAGATCCAGCCTCATCTACCAGAACATAGGAACTAGTCCCCTCCACCAGGAAGCCTATACAACCCACTGAACCAACCTTACTCACTGGAAGAAGACACCAAAAGCAATGGGAACTACGAACCTGCAGCCTGTGAAAAGGAGACCCCAAACACAGTAAGTTAAGCAAAATGAGAAGACAGAGAAACACACAGCAGATGAAGGAGCAACATAAAAATCCACCAGATGAAACATATGAAGAGGAAATAGGCAGTCTACCTGAAAAAGAATTCAGAGGAATGATAGTAAAGATGATCCAAAATCTTGGAAACAGAATGGAGAAAATACAACAAACGTTTAACAAGGACATAGAAGAACTAAAGGGCAAACAAACAATGATGAACAACACAATAAATGAAATTAAAAACTCTCTAGAAGGAATCAATAGCAGAATAACTGAGGAAGAAGAACGGATAAGTGACCTGGAAGATAAAATAGTGGAAACAATTACTGCAGAGCAGAATAAAGAAAAAGGAATGAAAAGAATTGAGGACAGTCTCAGAGACCTCTGGGACAAATTAAACACACCAACATATGAATTATAGGGATCCCAGAAGAAGAAGAGAAAAAAAAGGACTGAGAAAATATTTGAAGAGATTATAGATGAAAACTTCCCTAATACGGGAAAGAAAATAGTAAATCAAGTCCAGGAAGCCTAGAGAGTCCCATACAGGAAAAATCCATGGACACATATTAATCAAACTATCAAAAATTAAATACAAAGAAAAAATATTAAAAGCAGCAAGGGAAAAACAAGAAATAACATACAAGGGAATCTCCATAAGGTTAACAGCTGATCTTTCAGCAGAAACTCTACAAGCCAGCAGGAAGTGGCAGGACATATTTAAAGTGATGAAAGGGAAAAACCTACAACCAACATTACTTAATCCAGCAAGGATCTCATTCAGATTTGACGGAGAAATTAAAACTTTTAGATACAAGCAAAAGCTAAGAGAATTCGGCACGACCAACCCAGCTTTACAACACATGCTAAAGGAATTTCTTTAGGCTGGAAAAACAAGAGAAGGAAAAGATCTATAATAACAAACCCAAAACAATTAAGAAAATGATAACAGGAACATACATATCGATAACTACCTTAAATGTAAATGGATTAAATGCTCCAACCAAAAGACACAGACAAGCTGAATGGATAAAAAAACAAGACCCATATATATGCTGTCTATAGGAGACCCACTTCAGACGTAGGGACACTTACAGACTGAAAGTGAGGGGATGAAAAGATATTCCATGCAAATGGAAATCAAAAGAAAGCTGGAGTAGCAATACTCATACCAGACAAAATAGACTTTAAAATAAAGACTATTACAAGAGACAAAGAAGGACACCACATGATGATCAAGTGATCAAACCAAGAAAAAGATATAACCATTGTAAATATTTATGCACCCAACATAGGAGCACCACAATACATAAGGTAAATACTAACAGCCATAAAAGGGGAAATTGACAGTAACACAATCATAGTAGGGGACTTTAACACCCCACTTTCACCAATGGACAGATCATACAAAATGAAAATAAATAAGGAAACACAAGCTTTAAATGATACATTAAACAAGACGGACTTAACTGATATTTATAGGACATTCCATCCAAAAACAACAGAATACACATTCTTCTCAAGTGCTCATGGAACATTCTCCAGGATAGATCATATCTTGGGTCACAAATCAAGGCTTGGTAAATTTAAGAAACTTGAAATCATATCAAATATATTTTCCGAACACAATGCTATGAGACTAGGTATCAATTACAGGAAAAAAATCTGTAAAAAATACAAACACGTGGAGGCTAAACAATACACTACTTAATAACCAAGAGATCACTGAAAACATCAAAGAGGAAATCAAAAAATACCTAGAAACAAATGACAATGAAATCATGACGATTCAAGACCTATGGGATGCAGCAAAAGTAGTTTTAAGAGCGAAGTTTATAGCAATACAATTCTACCTCAAGAAACAAGAAACATCTCAAATAGACAATGTAACCTTACACCTAAAGCAATTAGAGAAAGAACAACAACAACAACAAAAATCCCCCAAGTTAGCAGAAGGAAAGAAATCATAAAGATCAGATCAGGAATAAATGAAAAAGAAATGAAGGAAACGATAGCAAAGATCAATAAAACTAAAAGCTGGTTCCTTGAAAAGATAAACAAACTTGATAAACCATTAACCAGACACAACAAGAAAAAAAGGGAGAAGACTCAAATCAACAGAATTATGAATGAAAAAGGAGAAGTAACAACTGACACTTCAGAAATACAAAGGATCATGAGAGATTACTACAAACAACTCTATGCCAATAAAATGGACAACCTGGAAGAAATGGACAAATTCTTAGAAAATCACAAACTTCCGAGATGGAACCAGGAAGAAATAGAAACTATAAACAGAAAAATCACAAGCACTGGAATTGAAACTGTGATTAAAAATATTGCAAGAAACAAAAACCCAGGACGAGATGTTTTCACAGATGATTTCTACAAAATATTTAGAGAAGAGCTAACACCTATCCTTCTCAAATTCCTCCAAAATATGGCAGAGGGAGGAACACTCCCAAACTCATTCTACGAGGCCACCATCACCCTGATACCAAAACCAGACAAAGATGTCACAAAAAAAGAAAACTACAGGCCAATAAAACTGATGAATATAGATGCAAAAATCCTCAACAAAATACTAGCAAACAGAATCCAACAGCACATTAAAAGGATCATACACCATGATCAAGTGCGGTTTATCCCAGGAATGCAAGGATTCTTCAATGTATGCAAATCAGTCAATGTGATACACTATATTAACCAACTGAAGGAAAAAAAGCATATGATCATCTCAATAGATGCAGAAAAAGATTTTGACAAATCTTTTTGTCAAAAAAATGTAGGCACAGAGCAAACCTACCTCAACAAAATAAAGGCCATATGTGACAAACCCACAGCAACGTCATCCTCAATGGTGAAAAACTGAAACCATTTCCACCAAGATCAGGAACAAGACAAGGTTGTCCACCCTCACCACTATTATTCAACATAGGCTTGGAAGTTTCAGCCACAGCAATCAGAGAAGAAAAAGAAATAAAAGGAATCCAAATCTAAAAGAAGTAAAGCTGTCACTGTTTGCAGATGACATGATACTATACCTAGAGAATACTAAAGATGCTACCCGAAAACTACTAGAGCTAATCAATGAATTTGGTAAAGTAGCAGGATAAAAATTAATGCACAGAAATCTCTTGCATTTCTATATACTAATGATGAAAAATCTGAAAGAGAAATTAAGGAAACACTCCCATTTACCACTGCAACAAAAAGGATAAATTATCTAGGAATAAACCTACCTAAGGAGGCAAAAGACCTGTGTGCAGAAAACTATAAGACACTGATGAAAGAAATTAAAGATGATAGAAACAGATGGAGAGATATACTTTGTTCTTGGATTGGAAGAATCAACATTGTGAAAATGACTCTACTACCCAAAGCAATCTACAGATTTAATGTAATCCCTATCAAACTACCAATGGTATTTTTCACATAACTAGAACAAAAAATTTCACAATTTGTATGGAAACACAAAAGGCCCTAAAGAGCCAAAGCAATCTTGTGAAAGAAAAACGGAGCTGGGGGAATCAGGCTCCCTGACTCAGACTATACTACAAAGCTACAGTAATCAAGACAGTATGGTACTGGCACAAAAACAGAAATATAGATCAATGGAACAGGATAGAAAGCACAGAGATAAACCCACGCACATATGGTCACCTTATCTTTGATAAAGGAGGCAAGAATATACAATGGAGAAAACACAGCCTTCTCAAAAAGTGGTGCTGGGAAAACTGGACAGCTACATGTAGAAGAGTGACATTAGAACACTTCCTAACACCATACACAAAACTAAACTCAAAATGGATTAGAGACCTAAATATAAGGCCAGACACTATAAAGCTCTTAGAGGAAAACATAGGCAGAACACTCTATGACATAAATCACAGCAAGATCCTTTTTTTTTTTTTTTTTTTTGCGGTACACGGGCCTCTCACTGTTGTGGCCTCTCCCTTTGTGGAGCACAGGCTCCGGACGCGCAGGCTCAGCGGCCATGGCTCACGGGCCCAGCCGCTCCACAGCATGTGGGATCTTCCCAGACCGGGGCACGAGCCCGTGTCCCCTGCATCGGCAGGCGGACTCTCAACCACTGCACCACCAGGGAAGCCCACAGCAAGATCCTTTTTGACCCACCTCCTAGAGAAATGGAAATAAAAACAAAAATAAACAGACAGGACCTAATGAAACTTAAAAGCTTTTGCATAGCAAAGGAAACCATAAACAGGACGAAAAGCCAACCCTCAGAATGGGAGAAAATATTTGCAAATGAAGCAACTTACAGAGGATTAATCTCCAAAATATACAAGCAACTCATGGAGCTCAATATCAAAAAAACAAACAACCCAATCCAAAAACGGGCAGAAGACCTAAATAGACATTTCTCCAAAGAAGATATACAGATTGCCAACAAACACATGAAAGGATGCTCAACATTGTAATCATTAGAGGAATGCATGTCAGGACTACAATGTGATGTCACCTCGCACAGGTCAGAATGTCCATCATCAAAAAATATAAAAACAATAAATGCTGGAGAGGGTGTGGAGAAAAGGGAACCTTCTTGCACTGTTGATGAGAATATATATTGATACAGCCACTATGGAGAACAGTATGGAGGCTCCTTAAAAAATGAAAAATAGAACTACCACACAACCCAGCAATCCCACTACTGGGCATATAGCCTGAGAAAACCGTAATTCAAAAAGAGTCATGTTCCACAATGTTCACTGCAGCTCTATTTACAATAGTCAGGATATGGAAGCAATCTAAGTGTCCATCAACAGATGAATGGATAAAGAAGACGTGGCACACATATATAATAGAATATTACTCAGCCATAAAAAGAAAGGAAATTGAGTTATTTGTAGTGAGGTGCATGGACCTAGAGTCTGTCATACAGAGTGAAGTAAGTCAGAAAGAGAAAAACAAATACTGTATGCTAACACATATATATGGAATCTAAAAAAAAAAAAAAAAAAAGAAAAGGTTCTGAAGAACCTAGGGGCAAGACAGGAAGAAAGACGCAGACATAGAGAATGGAGTTGAGGACACAGGGAGGGGGCAGGGTAAGCTGGAATGAAGTTAGAGAATGGCATGGACATATATATATACAGTACCAAATGTAAAATAGATAGCTAGTGGGAAGCAGCTGCATAGCACAGGGAGATCAGCTTGGTGCTTTGTGACCACCTAGAGGAGTGGGATAGGGAGGGTGGGAGGGAGATGCAAGAGCGAGGAGATATGGGGATATATGTATATATATAGCTGATTCACTTTGTTGTACAGTGGAAACTAACACACCAGTGTAAAGCAATTATACTCCAATAAAGATGTTATAAATAAAGATGTTAAAAAATGTCAGAAATATTTGTATGCTACATTCTTAGATGTTTTCTATGAGGTCAATAACTTGGATTGTTTTTATAAAATGTTGTTGAGTAAATTGCATATATAATTTGCTAATATCTTTTACCTGATATTTCATCTTTACACTGTTCTGTGTTTGATCCCAAATATTGTCAAAGCTACAAAAACAACCATGGTGAAGATAGGGGAGCTGGCGTAGTCAAGTGCACATGGAGTGTAGGTATATGTTCAAAAATGGTAATGGGGTCAAGAGGATACTAGTGTGGAAGTGGGGAGGCTTGCTTACGATTTTTCCTAGCATGTGACAACACGAGTGTCTTAGCCTTAGAGATCTATTTCCTCATCTCCAAAATAGGGAGTGTAGATTCAGACAAATTTGCAGTCTTTTCCAGCTCTGACATTCTGCCTCATTCTTTGTTCTTCCCTTCAGACAGGCTAGAGACAGGTCAGGATGACTTCAGTGTCTCCTCTCTTGCTCAGCCGATTTTATCTCACACTTGTCTGGCCTTTTCCTTCTAAGCTGGAAATCCTGGTGTTCTGGGGTTTCTGGACTCTGTAAAGGGAGGCACTGCATTGTCTCCTAGTCAGTCAACCCATCTGTTCTCTCCACTAACACCATGAAAATCATCTTTCTGTTTCTATTCCTTTTCCTTTGACTCCCAGGAAGTGAAGAAAATTGCTCCCAAGATACGAAACAGGTTTCTTTTCTCTGGCCACTTTCACCTGGTGATCCTGGGAGGTAACAGGAAGGAAGTGACAAGCTGGTCTCTGGAGGAAGGGGGCTGTATGTTTTCTCCTACCTGCAGTATCCAGAACCTGCTGGACAGACCCTGGTGAAGGCTCTCGACTGGGATCAGGGGTTAGGGCCCACTCTTGCCTTTGGAAATAGGGACATTCTTTTTTTCTGAGTGAGCAGAACTGTTTAAAACAGTTCCAAACTGTGTTCCTAGTAATTACATGTTCTATTTGTTTTTCCCCTTGTTTCTTTGGTTCTGTGTTTTCGCTAGAACAATCTGTAAGTTCTTTTAGAGCCTGATATTCCTCTTTATGAAAGGAATTGTGTGGTCTGTAGATGAAAGAATGAGAAGGGAGAGGAGAGGAGAGGAGAGGAGAGGAGAGGAGAGGAGAGAAAATGAGCCACTTCCACTTCCTTCCCAGGCTCTTTTCCTATTTTGGAGATTTATATTATGAATGACATGGGGGTAACGCATGGAAAGAGATGCCTATTCTCCTCTTAAAACCTTGAAAACATATTTTTTTTCAAAGAGTCACATATAGTCAGAGGGGACTGAGAGTGTGTTTTAGAGAATTCTGGATTTTACAGCCTTTCTTCTAGACATGCTTCCCTTAGGGCCCGATGTATAAAGTTGTATGAGACTGTCAATCCCAAGAGCCTGACACAGTTGCTCAGTGTCTATTTCCTGTCCAGTACCACATTCCAAGTACTCGCCAGACTCAAAAACCAGTCAACTGAAATAAAAATCATTCTCAACTTTAAGGCTGTGCGATGGGGACACCCACCCCTACGTGTTATGGAGATGTAGCAGGGAGTTAGAGGGGGATGTCTTCCATATCTCAGGGTTTCTCAACCTTAGCACTATTGGCATTTTGTGCTAGATAATTTTTTGATGATGGGTGGGGGGATAGCAGGAGTGCCCTGTGCGTTGTAGGATGTTGAGCAGTATCCTGAACCTTTGCCTGCTGGATGCCAATAGCCCTTTCCCCACAGCTTTAAAAGTTGGGACAACAGAAATATCTCCAGACATTGTCAAATGTCCATGAGGGAACATTACCTTCCTTGGCTGAGACAACTGCTCCATCTTAAGTAAATCTTGGTTCAACACTATTCTATCACATCTCAGAACGGTCTCTGCTATATGAAGCAAGTTGATCGACCCCAAATCAATTTGATACAAGCCAATTTCACCAAATGCCCATTTGCTAAAGGATCAAATGTCAAATGAGTAATTCACCATATTTGCCAATTTTACTCAATTCATAAAAAATTCTTTTAAGAAATATTCTTCCTGAACATATTGTGTGAATTTTCAAGAATATATATATTCCTAAGAAATGTATATTCAAATTATTTGAATTTTTTTTTTTTTTTTTTTTTTTTGCGGTTCGCGGGCCTCTCACTGTTGTGGCCTCTCCCGTTGTGGAGCACAGGCTCCAGACACGCAGGCTCAGCGGCCATGGCTCACGGGCCCAGCCGCTCCGCGGCATGTGGGATCTTCCCGGACCAGGTCATGAACACGTGTCCCCTGCATCGGCAGGCGGACTCTCAACCACTGAGCCACCAGGGAAGCCCTTGAATATGTTTTAAAATAATATCCTTAAACATGTTTTTGGCAAATAAACAAAGCTGGCAAGCATAACAAAGTGTTTTTCAGTGAATTGATTTTCAGAGAAGAGATGTCAGGGAACTAAATTAGAATCCTACCATATCTGTTCCCATGGCAGCCAGAGTGGTACCTGTCCTTGGAAAGGACCCTAGTGACCATGAAGGTAGCTCAGGAGATATGTTAAGAATATGTGTTGAGAAGAATAAAACAACAGGTATGTTAGTGTCATTTCTGTTCATGGAAAAGAAAATCAAAAGTATCTCATCTTGGGTTCATGTTTTATACAAGGGTTCACAAAGCAAGCATATGTATCAGAGACAGTTTTTAGTTAATATTATGTTCCTGTGCCTACATCAAGATAGTAACTTGGCCTTTAAGCTGAGGTAACAGATAGTACCTACCAGATGGGACTCTCCTTGCTTGCCCTCTTTAATTGACATAATCTTTATAACTTGCCCATATTAGTCACAGGAACAGCATGTGTTTAGAATTGGGCGAGGGAAGCATTGTTTTGATACACCTGTTACATTCCAGTTAATGTACTGAGATTTTATTTGGGAACTTTATGGGGATGGGAGTATAGTTTAAAAGGTGTAGGGGAGGAAAAGAAAAATATTCTAAGTCTCTTCTTGCCTTGAATTACCCCTAAGGCTCCATTATCAGATTAACTCCTTTGGGTTAAGTAGTAAGATTGGGAGAAGCAGATGGGGGAAAGCAATGTCTCTCAAAAGGCAGACATTATTTAAAAGGGGGGAGAGTTCTGGGGATGGCACAAGATTTAAGTATTCTTTAAATTTAAGTAAGTCTTAAGGAGATCAATTTACCTAGCATTCATCTTAGAGAACACTTTCAGAGGAGTGACACAGCTATAGGAAATACCCACTTGAATGCAGAATGGCAGGAAACCCTAGGAGCATAATCCCCAGTCGAAAAAATCTCTAGTTGGGTTACTGGAAGTTAGAGATGTCAGCCAGTAGGCATGGGTGATGGAGGTGGGAAGGGAGAGAACATTTCAAGAGAAAGTATTATAAATGGGTCAAATCCTTCTTCATGATATTTATATTTTATTTTTTAAAGTAGGGTTATCCTGGTGGGGAAAACTAAGACAAGATGCTTTTGGATGTTTGTTGATTTCATTACACACCAGCGTGTTATATGTTTAGAACTGCCATAGGATCTATGCTGTTGATTTCCCATGCACATCAGATATGACTGATATGATAATTTTTCCTGATTAGCTTAGACTCATCTTTCTCATCATATTAATTTTAGCAGCCACTACCAATAATCAGAGTCGGCACATGAGTTTAAAGCTCACTCATCATCTCTGATGCTTGGGGTCAAGATGTACACCTATTATTACTATACTATTATTACTAAGTTATCCTCTAAGAAATCTCTATTTTACAATACAAAATTTCTGTCAAACCCAGATCCTTGTCTTTGTTAGTGCCATATTTTGGCATATCCTTTGGCTGGAGGTTAAGTAGCTTGGAAGCTTTCCCCTGATATAGCACATTGTCTCATTCTTCCACAAAACTTTGAAAATATCAAGTCTTTTATTTGAAGGCAGGGAACTTTAAGCACTCAATAAGTACTTACTCATTTGATTTGCTCCAAATTCTCACACCATCACCACTGGTAATTGATATTCAAAAAGTACAGTGCCATACAATGAAATCCTTATTTTAATGAGAGATTCTACTGTTTTTCCCTTGGAGGAGGGTCAGGAAGCCCACCTTCAGTGGAAAGATTGTTATTCTTATGCAGTTTTGGAGTAGCTCTACCATGCTAAATCGCTTCATTATGTTTGGCTTTACGAAAGTCAGGTTTTTAGGAATTGGAAAAATAGCCTTTATCAGCTTCAGTTACACTGAAATCTCTCTGAGAATAAAATTTATAACTTTGGCCAAAATAGATAACACTGGTGCCTTGCTCTTTCTTACCTACTACATTTCTTCAACTGTCAGAAATTATTCCTGAAGCATGACAACTGTACTTGCCTACTTTTTGCAAGCTTTTCCAAAGAAGGTCAATACCTTCTTTATTTTATGCACTTATTTGTCATATATACCCATATATGAAATCTTTAAACATTTACAACTTCTGTGAGATAGGTTAACGGTGTTCTCAGTAGGTTTAGGTCTGCTGCTGTATCACCATCTGTCCATTTACTTATTTATTCAAGCAACAAGTATTGAACATGTACTGGGAGCCAGGAACTGTAATAGAAAAGATGATACTGGGAGACTGTGGCATTTTTCCTTTGCTGGTAGATGTAGAACCAACATCAGTGCTCTTCCGTTAGAAAAACAACAGACTAATCCTCATCTCTTAACTTAGGGACCATCAAATTAGTTTTTTGTCTTCTACAGGGAAAAAAATAATTCTATTAGGATAGGTTTAGATTCCATTATCTAGGTCATGTTATTCATCTATATTAGTATGAAGCTCATTATCAACTAAAACCTTTTATGTTCTCACAAGTGCTGCTGTCAAACCACATTCCTTCTTTCATAAAACTTCAGGTCAATATTAGTTGTATTTTCAAGCCCAGAGAGAATGTTTTGAATTTTGGTTCTGTTGATGTGGATCTCCACAATATTGGTTTTCTAAAGATGATATAATCATGTTTTTGCCTTCATATGATTCACTGATAAACACATGGACTAGAATAAGGCCAAACACAAGCTCTGAAACACAGGGTCTCTTCAGTCAGGCACAATCCCTCTCACTTTGCCAAAACCTAGCTTACATTTCTTCACCTTGTCTATAAGCTTCTTTTGAAAGAGTTTGTCAAATGTTTTAAGACATTCTCCCTTACCTACAAGTTTTGTTCCTACAAATTGTAAGTGAAATTACCTTGAAATACCTTCAGCTTAGACCTGGGAATAGGCCATTTCCAGTTGTTAAGATGAGGAAAAATGTGGGAAGTATTTCTCTAAAAAAGATAAATCAGTCTGTGCATCTGAGGCTGGACTGGAAATGGAAAGACAAGAAAAAGAACACGAGAGGAAGCCATTGACACAATCAAAGCAATAGGTGCAAAAGGTAATAAAAGATCCAACTAAGGTGTGAAGAGTAAACATGGAAAGGATGGGAGAAATCTGATGCATTTTGGAAGGAATAGAGCCCCTTGACTTTGAAGGGGATTCAAGGATGACTCTAAGCATCCCAAATGAGGCACTTTGGAAGGACATGTAATATGCACAGGTTGTGTAAAAAAGATATCTGAGTAGTTTTCATTATATCTTTCATAACATATTTTACATAGCATTTGGTATAGAACATGAGACATCAATTATCAATGTCAATTACATTTGAAGTGACAAGTATAAAGACGTAGACTATTTCACTCATGACACATCACTTCATACCACTCCTCTTAGGGTCCCCCCCTCTCCCCGCATCCCCAGATCTTCAGATGTCTAAAACAAGTGAGTCTATAATTCAAATGTACAGTAATTGAAGGCTGGGCAAGAGGTAGAGGTTAGGGATGGAGAGGATGTTGGAAATCATACAGGAAGAGAAACAGAGGCCTGAAGATCTTCCTTTCAGTGAAGGAAATAGAGGAAGAAGAGGACTGAAACAAAGATTAATTGGTTAGTGAGGTAGAAGAAACAAAACAGGAAGGAAAGCCAAGACAATGGCTTCTGGTAGAAGAGAAGAGTCAAATATCTAAAATGTGACTCAACTGAGATGTTTGGATTTGTTTAGAGTGATATTATTGCTGACTTTATAGATTGATCACAATAGATATGAGGGGTTTATAACAGATTACAAGGAATGGCTGGTTAAAAAAAAGAAGTGGATTAGGGAGATGGGTGGGTTGACAGGAGGAACAGCTGCATTGAACTGCTTACATTTTTAGATGGGAGAGATTTGAGAGTGTTTGAAATCAGGAGAAATGAGGATGGTTTAGAGAGGGAGGCTGCTAAAGAGTTTTCCCAAAGTGTTAACTGCAGGAAAGAGGCATGTGTAGAGATGAGAAGAGTTGGGATTGAAGGGACAAGAGGAAATCTTATCTCTAAGACAGAGAGAGACCTCTCTGAGACTGCATGAGAAGGAAAAATATGAAAAGGGCAGCTGAGCCAGATAATGTCAGAGAACTCAGAGTCCTCACTTTTCAGAACTTCTCAAGAGCAGTTCCACTGATTTGAAGTTTGACTTTCCAACATTCAACATTCACTTGCTCATCTCCTTGTTATCTTCATTTAGGACTTTGCTAGTTTATCCTCTGTGTAATGATCAGTACCCATAAAGGTAATGGTATCCTCTGTGTAATGATTAATACCCATAAAGGCTCCTTCTCCAAGTTTTCTGAAAACCCCGTGACAGAAAACTATGAATAGGGAACAGAGGCAGGGACCCATCTACTTGGACTCTTACTTTAGGGTCCTAGATATGGGGTGATTTAAGGGACATTCAAGGGGCTTCCTGGTCCTAAATAATTGTTCTACCAATGAAGGAGAGAACCTGAAATCTTATCTTTAATAGTTTTTCTTTTGTTTTCCTGCATGTCTTTTAAAATTACAAAAATTCAAAAATTCCCTCAGATTTTGACCTTTTAAGGTTGTCACAAGTCGTTTTTATCTTAATAAATATTTATTTAGGATTGTATTTCTCTTAGAACCTTTTCTTTCTGTTTCTTCCTCCCTTAGATTCTTTTCTTCCATCCTCCCTTCCTTTCTTCCTACTTTTCTTCCTTCCTCCTACAAATAATGAGCCCTTTTGATATTCCAAGTACTATGTGAGACTAGGTAATATAAGCCCTCAAATACCTCATATTCTAAAGAGGCACATGGATATCAATCCAATGACAGCAAAGTGAAGTAAGTGGTACCATGGAGGTGTGCTGGGGTCAATGCACTCAAGCTCAGGAGTATTACTGGAGGGAAAGAGAGAACAGTGGTGTCATTGGGAACATGCAACACTACTCAACGAGGGGTGGCTGGGGAGGAAGACCCTAGCAGGTAACAATGGCAGCCAGAGGATAGCTGTCATGAGGTAGGAGAACACTGGAGCCACGGAATATGCCTGGGTCTGTCCTGAACACAGGAATGGGTAGACATGCCATAAACCACAACACCTAATTCTTAAGCTTCAATGTATTTGTTGCCTACAAATGAGCAATTAGCACATGTGAATCGAACCCAGGGTTAGAATTAAGTGTTTCAATAAATTATGTGTCTCTTCTCAAACAATAGTATCATAAATTTTCCAAGCTGCTTTTGGAAGCAGAAGAGCTCACATAAATCAGTTTTAACTGGGAAAGTTTAGATCTAATCTCAACTGATAATGAACTTCAAATGGGATGTTGTCTTTCCTCCAGCCATTACCCAAATAAATATAGATCATAGATCATTTATATTTTGACTTATCCCCATGGCTCTCATTGTTAGGACACTGGTGTTACTGTCAGTGGCAAAACACAAAAGGAAAAAGAGAAGAAGGGGACTGGGAAAATGAATTTGAGTCCAACTTCTTCTTATTAAATACTTCTGTTCAATTTTATTATTATTTTCACAGAGCTATTAAATGTCTGTTTGGGGTAAATGTTGTTAAAAAATCTAGGGGCAAATTAGAAAAATAACATCTGAATTTAATAAGAAAATATCTGCTTAGAACTATACAAGCTGATGGAAAGAGAATTCTCTGTGCCCCCGCCCCCTCCCAACATGCTCTCAACTCACCCCACCCCCACCCCTTCCTCTCCGAAAGGACATCTAGTGACAATGCACTTAACCAATGAAAGATAACTGTCTCACTGGCGTAGAATTTTACTAGCTGCTCTAGTTATGAAGAAAGAACATTTTATTCTTCCAAAAATGTTCTCCTTAGGACATGATGCAAACCATCCCCCAAACTGGTGATTTGAGAAACTGCACTTGATATTTAGCAGTTGCATTCTTTCTAAATGTCAGCAATGTGCCAGCCAATACTCAGATTATAGAATTAGAACACTCTAATTTTAGAGGCTTTTTAAGGGGAAAATTTTTGTTCCAAGCTTACATTTACCAATGGTGAGAAATGATCAAGAGATTACTGCAATGTTTGGATGTCCTGCGTAATGGTAAAAATCAGATCGCCACACTGTTGATGGCTCTTAGGAAATATTGATCTGTTGATGGCTTTTTGGAAATATTCATCTGATTGTGCTGCATATTGTCATGGGTTTAGAAATGTCTAAGATACTTGTTTTCTGGGTTTTTTTTTTAACTTTTGAATTGAATTTTATTTTTTTATACAGCAGGTTCTTATTAGTCATCAATTTTATACACATCAGTGTATACATATCAATCCCAATCACCCAATTCATCACACCACCCCCCTCACCCACCTGCCGCTTTCCCCCCTTGGTGTCCATAAGTTTGTCCTCTACATCTGTGTCTCAATTTCTGCCCTGCAAACCGGTTCATCTGTACCATTTTTCTAGGTTCCACATATATGAATTAATATACGATATTTGTTTTTCTCTTTCTGACTCACTTCACTCTGTATGACAGTCTCTAGATCCATCCATGTCTCAACAAATGACCCAAATTCGTTCATTTTTATGGCTGAGTAGTATTCCATTGTATATATGTACCACATCTTCTTTATCCAGTGGTCTGTCGATGGGCATTTAGGTTGCTTCCAGGACCTGGCTATTGTAAATAGTGCTGCAATGAACATTGGGGTGTATGTGTCTCTTTGAATTATGGTTTTCTCTGGGGTATATGCCCAGTAGTGGGATTGCTGGATCATATGGTAATTCTATTTTTAGTTTTTTAAGGAACCTCCATGCTGTTCTCCATAGTGGCTGTATCAATTTACATTCCCATCAACAGTGCAAGAGGGTTCCCTTTTCTCCACACTCTCTCCAGCATTTGTTGTTTGTAGATTTCCTGATGATGCCCATTCTAACTGGTGCGAGGTGATACCTCATTGTAGTTTTGATTTGCATTTCTCTAATAATTAGTGATGTTGAGCAGCTTTTCATGTGCTTCTTGGCCATCTGTATGTCTTCTTTGGAGAAATGTCCATTTAGGTCTTGTGCCCATTTTTGGATTGGGTTGTTTGGTTTTTTATTAAAAAAATTTTTTTAATTTAATTTTATTTATTTTTTTATACATCAGGTTCTTATTAGTCATCAATTTTATACACATCAATGTATACCTGTCAATCCCAATTGCCCAATTCATCACACCACCCCCCTCACCCACCTGCCGCTTTCCCCCCGTGGTGTCCATATGTTTGTTCTCTACAACTGTGTCTTAATTTCTGCCCTGCAAACTGGTTAATCTGTACCATTTTTCTAGGTTCCACATATACGCATTAATATACAATATTTGTTTTTCTGTTTCTGACTTACTTCACTCTGTATGACAGTCTCTAGATCCATCTATGTCTCAACAAATGACCCAATTTCGTTCCTTTTTCTGGCTGAGTAATATTCCATTGTATATATGTACCACATCTTCTTTATCCATTGGTCTGTCAATGGGCATTTAGGTTGCTTCCATGACCTGGCTATTGTAAATAGTGCTGCAATGAACATTGGGGTGCATGTGTCTTTTTGAATTATGGTTTTCTCTGGGTATATGCCCAGGAGTGGGATTGCTGGGTCATATGGTAATTCTATTTTTAGTTTTTTAAGGAAGCTCCATACTGTTCTCCATAGTAGATGTATCAATTTACATTCCCACCAACAGTGCAAGAGGGTTCCCTTTTCTTTTTTTTTTTTTTTTTTTTTTTTTTTTTTAATTTATTTTATTTTATTTTTTTGCTTTATAACAAATTTAATCAGTTATACATATACATATGTTTCCATATCCCCTCCCTTTTGCGTCTCCCTCCCACCCTCCCTATCCCACCCCTCCAGGCGGTCACAAGGCACCGAGCTGATCTCCCTGTGCTATGCGGCTGCTTCCCACTAGCTATCTACCTCACGTTTGGTAGTGTATATATGTCCATGCCGCTCTTTCACTTTGTCACAGCTTACCCTTCCCCCTCCCCATATCCTCAAGTCCATTCTCTAGTAGGTCTGTGTCTTTATTCCTGTCTTACCCCTATGTTCTTCATGACATTTTTTTTTTCTTAAATTCCATATATATGTGTTAGCATACAGTATTTGTCTTTCTCTTTCTGACTTACTTCACTCTGTATGACAGACTCTAGGTCTATCCACCTCATTACAAATAGCTCAATTTCATTTCTTTTTATGGCTGAGTAATATTCCATTGTATATATGTGCCACATCTTCTTTATCCATTCATCCGATGATGGGCACTTAGGTTGTTTCCATCTCCGGGCTATTGTAAATAGGGCTGCTATGAACATTTTGGTACATGTCTCTTTTTGAATTATGGTTTTCTCAGGGTATATGCCCAGTAGTGGGATTGCTGGGTCATATGGTAGTTCTATTTGTAGTTTTTTAAGGAACCTCCATACCGTTCTCCATAGCGGCTGTACCAATTCACATTCCCACCAGCAGTGCAAGAGTGTTCCCTTTTTTCCACACCCTCTCCAGCATTTATTGTTTCTAGATTTTTTGATGATGGCCATTCTGACTGGTGTGAGATGATATCTCATTGTAGTTTTGATTTGCATTTCTCTAATGAGTAAAGATGTTGAGCATCCTTTCATGTGTTTGTTGGCAGTCTGTATATCTTCTGTGGAGAAATGTCTATTTAGGTCTTCTGCCCATTTTTGGATTGGGTTCTTTGTTTTTTTGTTATTGAGCCACATGAGCTGCTTGTAAATTTTGGAGATTAATCCTTTGTCAGTTGCTTCATTTGCAAATATTTTCTCCCATTCTGAGGGTTGTCTTTTGGTCTTATTTATGGTTTCCTTTGCTGTGCAAAAGCTTTTAAGTTTCATTAGGTCCCATGTGTTTATTTTTGTCTTTATTTCCATTTCTCTAGGAGGTGGGTCAAAAAGGATCTTGCTGTGATTTATGTCATAGAGTGTTCTGCCTATGTTTTCCTCTAAGAGTTTGATAGTGTCTGGCCTTACATTTAGGTCTTTAATCCATTTTGAGCTTATTTTTGTGTATGGTGTTAGGGAGTGATCTAATCTCATACTTTTACATGTCCCTATCCAGTTTTCCCAGCACCACTTATTGAAGAGACTGTCCTTTCTCCACTGTACATTCCTGCCTCCTTTATCAAAGATAAGGTGACCATATGTCCGTGGGTTTAACTCTGGGCTTTCTATCCTGTTCCATTGATCTATCTTTCTGTTTTTGTGCCAGTACCATACTGTCTTGATTACTGTAGCTTTGTAGTATAGTCTGAAGTCAGGGAGCCTGATTCCTCCAGCTCCATTTTTCGTTCTCAAGATTGCTTTGGCTATTCGGGGTCTTTTGTGTTTCCATACAAATTGTGAAATTTTTTGTTCTAGTTCTGTGAAAAATGCCAGTGGTAGTTTGATAGGGATTGCATTGAACCTGTAGATTGCTTTGGGTAGTAGAGTCATTTTCACAATGTTGATTCTTCCAATCCAAGAACATGGTACATCTCTCCATCTATTTGTATCATCTTTAATTTCTTTCATCAGTGTCTTATAATTTTCTGCATACAGGTCTTTTGTCTCCTTAGGTAGGTTTATTCCTAGATATTTTATTCTTTTTGTTGCAATGGTAAATGGGAGTGTTTCCTTGATTTCACTTTCAGATTTTTCATCATCAGTATATAGGAATGCCAGAGATTTCTGTGCATTAATTTTGTATCCTGCAACTTTACCAAATTCATTGATTAACTCTAGTAGTTTTCTGGTAGCATCTTTAGGATTCTCTATGTATAGTATCATGTCATCTGCAAACAGTGACAGCTTTACTTCTTCTTTTCCAATTTGGATTCCTTTTATTTCCTTTTCTTCTCTGATTGCTGTGGCTAAAACTTCCAAAACTAGGTTGAATAAGAGTGGTGAAAGTGGGCAACCTTGTCTAGTTCCTGATCTTAGTGGAAATGGTTTCAGTTTTTCACCATTGAGGACGATGCTGGCTGTGGGTTTGTCATATATGGCCTTTATTATGTTGAGGAAAGTTCCCTCTATGCCTACTTTCTGCAGGGTTTTTATCATAAATGGGTGTTGAATTTTGTCGAAAGCTTTCTCTGCATCTATTGAGATGATCATATGGTTTTTCTCCTTCAATTTGTTAATATGGTGTATCACGTTGATTGATTTGCGTATATTGAAGAATCCTTGCATTCCTGGAATAAACCCCACTTGATCATGGTGTATGATCCTTTTAATGTGCTGTTGGATTCTGTTTGCTAGTATTTTGTTGAGGATTTTTGCATCTATGTTCATCAGTGATATTGGCCTGTAGTTTTCTTTCTTTGTGACATCCTTGCCTGGTTTTGGTATCAAGGTGATAGTGGCCTCGTAGAATGAGTTTGGGAGTGTTCCTCCCTCTGCTATATTTTGGAAGAGTTTCAGAAGGATAGGTGTTAGCTCTTCTCTAAATGCTTGATAGAATTCGCCTGTGAAGCCATCTGGTCCTGGGCTTTTGTTTGTTGGAAGACTTTTTATCACAGTTTCAATTTCAGTGCTTGTGATTGGTCTGTTCATATTTTCTATTTCTTCCTGATTCAGTCTTGGCAGGTTGTGCATTTCTAAGAATTTGTCCATTTCTTCCAGGTTGTCCATTTTATTGGCATAGAGTTGCTTATAGTAATCTCTCATGATCTTTTGTATTTCTGTAGTGTCAGTTGTTACTTCTCCTTTTTCATTTCTAATTCTATTGATTTGAGTCTTCTCCCTTTTTTTCTTGATGAGTCTGGCTAATGGTTTATCAATTTTGTTTATCTTCTCAAAGAACCAGCTTTTAGTTTTATTGATCCTTGCTATCGTTTCCTTCATCTCTTTTTCATTTATTTCTGATCTGATTTTTATGATTTCTTTCCTTCTGCTAACTTTGGGATGTTTTTGTTCTTCTTTCTCTAATTGCTTTAGGTGCAAGGTTAGGTTGTTTATTCGAGATGTTTCCTGTTTCTTAAGGTGGGATTGTATTGCTATAAACTTCCCTCTTAGAACTGCTTTTGCTGCATCCCATAGGTTTTGGGTCGTCGTGTCTCCATTGTCATTTGTTTCTAGGTATTTTTTAATTTCCTCTTTGATTTCTTCAGTGATCACTTCGTTATTAAGTAGTGTATTGTTTAGCCTCCATGTGTTTGTATTTTTTACAGCTCTTTTCCTGTAATTGATATCTAGTCTCATAGCATTGTGGTCGGAAAAGATACTTGATACAATTTCAATTTTCTTAAATTTACCAAGGCTTGATTTGTGACCCAAGATATGATCTATCCTGGAGAATGTTCCATGAGCACTTGAGAAAAATGTGTATTCTGTTGTTTTTGGATGGAATGTCCTATAAATATCAATTAAGTCCATCTTGTTTAATGTATCATTTAAAGCTTGTGTTTCCTTATTTATTTTCATTTTGGATGATCTGTCCATTGGTGAAAGTGGGGTGTTAAAGTCCCCTACTATGAGTGTGTTACTGTCGATTTCTCCTTTTATGGCTGTTAGTATTTGCCTTATGTATTGAGGTGCTCCTATGTTTGGTGCATAAATATTTACAATTGTTATATCTTCTTCTTGGATCGATCCCTTGATCATTATGTAGTGTCCTTCTTTGTCTCTTCTAGTAGTCCTTATTTTAAAGTCTATTTTGTCTGATATGAGAATTGCTACTCCAGCTTTCTTTTGGTTTCCATTTGCATGGAATATCTTTTTCCATCCCCTTACTTTCAGTCTGTATGTGTCTCTAGGTCTGAAGTGGGTCTCTTGTAGACAGCATATAGATGGGTCTTGTTTTTGTATCCATTCAGCCACTCTGTGTCTTTTGGTGGGAGCATTTAGTCCATTTACATTTAAGGTAATTATCGATATGTATGTTCCTATTCCCATTTTCTTAATTGTTTTGGGTTCATTATTGTAGGTCTTTTACTTCTGTTGTGTTTCTTGCCTAGAGAAGTTCCTTTAGCATTTGTTGTAAAGCTGGTTTGGTGGTGCTGAACTCTCTCAGCTTTTGCTTGTCTGTAAACGTTTTAATTTCTCCATCAAATCTGAATGAGATCCTTGCTGGGTAGAGTAATCTTGGTTGCAGGTTTTTCTCCTTCATCACTTTAAGTATGTCCTGCCACTCCCTTCTGGCTTGTAGAGTTTCTGCTGAGAGATCAGCTGTTATCCTGATGGGGATTCCCTTGTGTGTTATTTGTTGTTTTTGCCTTGCTGCTTTTAATATGATTTCTTTGTGTTTAATTTTTGACAGTTTGATTAATATGTGTCTTGGCGTATTTCTCCTTGGATTTATTCTGTATGGGACTCTCTGTGCCTCCTGGACTTGATTAACTATTTCCTTTCCCATATTAGGGAAGTTTTCAACTATAATCTCTTCAAATATTTTCTCAGTCCCTTTCTTTTTCTCTTCTTCTTCTGGAACCCCTATAATTCGAATGTTGGTGCGTTTAATGTTGTCCCAGAGGTCTCTGAGACTGTCCTCTGTTCTTTTCATTCTTTTTTCTTTATTTTGCTCTGCAGCAGTTATTTCCACTATTTTATCTTCCACCTCACTTATCCGTTCTTCTGCCTCAGTTATTCTGCTATTGATCCCATCTAGAGTATTTTTTATTTCATGTATTGTGTTTTTAATCGATGCTTGATTCATCTTTAGTTCTTCTAGGTCCTTGTTAACTGTTTCTTGCATTTTGTCTATTCTATTTCCAAGATTTTGGATCTGGGAAATAGAATCTTGGATCATCTTTACCATCATTATTCTGAATTCTTTTTCAGGTAGACTGCCTATTACCTCTTCGTTTGTTAGGTCTGGTGGGTTTTTATCTTGCTCCTTCTCCTGCTGTGTGTTTTTCTGTCTTCTCATTTTGCTTATGTTACTGTGTTTGGGGTCTCCTTTTTGCAGGCTGCAGGTTCGTAGTTCCTGTTGTTTTTGGTGTCTGTCCCCAGTGGCTAAGGTTGGTTTAGTGGGTTGTGTAGGCTTCCTGGTGGAGGGGACTAGTGCCTGTGTTCTGGTGGATGAGGCTGGATCTTGTCTTTCTGGTGGGCAGGTCCACGTCTGGTGGTGTGTTTTGGGGTGTCTGTGGACTTTTTATGATTTTAGGCCACCTCTCTGCTAATGGGTGGCGTTGTGTTCCTGTCTTGCTAGTTGTTTGGCTCAGGGTGTCCAGCACTGTAGCCTGCTGGTCGTTGAGTGAAGCTGGGTGCTGGTGTTGAGATGGAGATCTCTGGAAGATTTTCGCCGTTTGATATTATGTGGAGCTGGGAGGTCTCTTGTGGACCAGTGTCCTGAAGTTGGCTCTCCCACCTCAGAGGCACAGCACTGACTCCGGGCTCCTCAATTTGGGATGATGTGTTGTCTATTCATGTATTCCGCAGATGCAGGGTACATCAAGTTGATTGTGGAGCTTTAATCCGCTGCTTCTGAGGCTGCTGGGAGAGGTTTCCCTTTCTCTTCTTTGTTCTCACAGCTCCTGGGTCTCAGCTTTGGATTTGGCCGAGGGTTCCCTTTTCTATACACCCTCTCTGGCATTTGTTGTTTGTAGATTTCTTGATGATGCCCATTCTAACTGGTGTGAGGTGATACCTCATTGTAGGTTTGATCTCCATTTCTCTAATAATTAGTGATGTTGAGCAGCATTTCATGTGCTTCTTGGCCATCTGTATGTCTTCTTTGGAGAAATGTCTGTTTAGGTCTTCGGTCCATTTGTGGATTGGGTTGTTTGTTTTTTTAATATTGAGCTGCATGAGCTGTTTATATATTTTGGAGATTAATCCTTTCTCTGCTGATTCGTTTGCAAATATTTTCTCCCATTCTGAGGGTTGTCTTTTTGTCTTGTTTATGGTTTCCTTTGCTGTGCAAAAGCTTTGATGTTTCACTAGGTCCCATTTGTTTGTTTTTGTTTTTATTTCCCTTACTCTAGGAGGTGGATCAAAAAAGATCTTGCTGTGATTTCTGTCAGAGTGTTCTTCCTATGTTTTCCTCTAAGGGTTCTATAGTGTCCGGTCTTACATTTTGGTCTCTAATCCATTTTGAGTTTATTTGTGTATGGTGTTAGGGAGTGTTCTAATTTCATTCTTTTACATGTAGCTGTCCAGTTTTCCCAGCACCACTTACTGAAGAGACTGTCTTTTCTCCATTGTATATCCTTGCCTCCTTTGTCACAGATTAGCTGACCATAGGTGTGTGCGTTTATCTCTGGGCTTTCTATCTAGTTCCATTGATCTACATTTCTGTTTTTGTGCCAGTACCATATTGTCTTGATTACTGTAGCTTTGTAGTATAGTTTGAAGTCAGGGAGTCTGATTCCTCCAGCTCTGTTTTTTTCCCCTCAAGACTGCTTTGGCTATTTGGGGTCTTTTTGTGCCTCCATATAAATTTTAAGATTTTTTGTTCTAGTTCCGTAAAAAATGCCATTGCTAATTTGATAGGGATTGCATTGAATCTGTAGATTGCTTTAGGTAGTATAGTCATTTTCACAATATTGATTCTTCCAATCCAAGAACAAGGTATATGTCTCCATCTGTTGGTATCATCTTTAATTTCTTTCATCAGTGTCTTATAGTTTTCTGCATACAGGTCTTTTGTCTCCCTAGGTAGGTTTATTCCTAGGTATTTTATTCTTTTTGTTGCAGTGGTAAATGGGAGTGTTTCCTTAATTTCTCTTTCAGACTTTTCATCATTAGTATATAGGAATGCAAGAGATTTCTGTGCATTAATTTTGTATCCTACAACTTTACCAAATTCATTGATTAGCTCTAGTAGTTTTCTGGTGGCATCTTTAGAATTCTCTGTGTATAGTATCATGTCATCTGCAAACAGCCAAGTTTTACTTTTTCTTTTCCAATTTGTATTCCTTTTATTTCTCTTTCTCCTCTGATTGCCGTGGCTAGGACTTCCAAAACTATGTTGAATAATAGTGGTGAGAGTAGACATCCTTGTCTTGTTCCTTATCTTAAAGGAAATGCTTTCAGTTTTTCACCATTGAGAATGTTTGCAGTGGGTTTGTCCTATGTGGCCTTTATTATGTTTAGGTAGGTTTCCTCTATGCCCACTTTCTGGAGAGGTTTTATTATAAATGGGTGTTGAATTTTGTCAAAAGCTTTTTCTGCATCTATTGAGATGATGATATGTTTTTCTTCTTGAATTTGTTAATATGGTGTATCACATTGATTGATTTGTGTATATTGAAGAATTCTTGTATCCCTGGGATAAAACCCACTTGATCATGGTGTATGATCCTTTTAATGTGTTGTTGGATTCTGTTTGCTAGTATTTTGTTGAGGATTTTTGCCTCTATATTCATCAGTGATATTGGTCTGTCATTTTCTTCTTTTGTAGTATCTTTGTCTGGTTTTGGTATCAGGGTGATCGTGGCCTCATAGAGTGAGTTTGGAAGTGTTCCTTCCTCTGCAATTTTTTGGAAGAGTTTGAGAAGAATCTGTGTTAGCTCTTCTCTAAATGTTTGATAGAATTCACCTGTGAAGACATCTGGTCCTGGACTTTTGTTTGTGGGAAGATTTTTAATCCCAGTTTCAATTTCATTACTTGTGATTGGTCTGTTCATATTTTCTATTTCTTCCTGGTTCAGTCTTGGAAGGTTATACATTTCTAAGAATTTGTCCATTTCTTCCAGGTTGTCCATGTTATTGGCATAGAGTTGCTTGTAGTACTTTCTTAGGATGCTTTATAATTCTATGGTATGTGTTGTAACTTCTCCTTTTTCATTTCTAATTTTGTTGATTTGAATCCTCTCCCTCTGTTTCTTGATGAGTCTAGCCAATGGTTTATCAATTTTGCTTATCCTCTCAAAGAACCAGCTTTTAGTTTTATTGATCTTAGCTATTGTTTTGTTTCTATTTCATTTATTTCTGCTCTGCTCTTTATGATTTCTTTCCTTCTGCTAACTTTGGGTTTTGTTTGTTCTTCTTTCTCTAGTTCCTTTAGGTGTATGCTTAGATTGTTTATTTGAAATTTTTCATGTTTCTTAAGGTAGGCTTGTATAGCTATAAACTTCCCTCTTAGGAACTGCTTTTGCTGCATCCCATCGGTTTTGGATCATCGTGTTTTCATTGTCATTTGTCTCTAGGTATTTTTTGATTTCCTCTTTGATTTCTTCACTGATCTCTTGGTTATTTAGCAACGTATTGTTTAGCCTCCATGTCTTTGTGTTTTTTACGTTTTTTTCCATGTAATTCATTTCTAATGTCATAGCGCTGTGGTCAGAAAAGATGCTTGATATGATTTCAATTTTCTTAAATATACTGAGGTTTGATATGTGATGCAAGATGTGATCTATCCTGGAGAATGTTCCTTGCACACTTGAGAAGAAAGTGTAATCTGCTGTTTTTGGATGGAATGTCCTATAAATATCCATTAAGTCCATCTTGTTTAATGTAGCATTTAAACTTTGTGTTTCCTTATTTATTTTCATTTTGGATGATCTGTCCATTGGTGAAAGTGGGGTGTTAAAGTCCCCTACTATGAGTGTGTTACTGTCGATTTCCCCTGTTATGGCTGTTAGCATTTGCCTTATGTATTGAGGTGCTCCTATGTTGGGTCCATAAATACTTATGATTTTTATATCTTCTTCTTGGACTGATCCCTTGATCATTATGTACTGTCTTGCTTTGTCTCTTGTAACAGTCTTTGTTTTAAAGTCTATTTTGTCTGATATGAGAATTGCTACTCCAGCTTTCTTTTGATTTCCATTTGCATGGAGTATCTTTTTCCATCCCCTCACTTTCAGTCTGTATGTGTCCCTAGGTCTGAAGTGGTCTCTTGTAGACAGCATATATATGGGTCTTATTTTTCTATCCATTGAGCAAGCCTGTGTCTTTTGGTTGGAGCATTTAATCCATTCACATTTAAGGTTTGTTTTTGTAGGTCCTTTTCTTCTCTTGTGTTTCCCACTTAGAGAACTTCCTTTACCATTTGTTGTAGAGCTGGTTTGGTGGTGCTGAATTTGCTTAGCTTTTGCTTGTCTGTAAAGCTTTTCATTTCTCCCTTGAATCTGAATGAGATCCTTGCCGGTTAGAGTAATCTTGATTGTAGGTTCTTCCCTTTCATCACTTTAAGTATATCATGTCACTCCCTTCTGGCTTGTAGAGTTTCTGCTGAAAGAGCAGCTGTTAACCTTACGGGAGTTCCCTTGATTGTTATTTGTCGTTTTCCCCTTGTTGCTTTCAATAATTTTTCTTTGTCTTTAATTTTTGCCAATTTGATTATTATGTGTCTCAGCATGTTTCTCCTTGGGTTTATCCTGTATGGGAATCTCTGCACTTCCTGGAGTTGGGTGGTTTTTCCTTTCCCATGTTAGGGAAGTTTTTGAGTTTAATCTCTTCAAATATTTTCTCGGGTCCTTTCTCTCTCTCTTCTCCTTCTGTGACCCCTATAATGTGAGTGTTGTTGCGTTTAATGTTGTCCCAGAGGTCTCTTAGGCTGTCTTCATTTCTTTTCATTCTTTTTTCTTTATTCTGTTCCACAGCAGTGAATTCCACCATTCTGTCTTCCAGGTCACTTATCCGTTCTTTGGCCTCAGTTATTGTGCTATTGATTCCTTCTAGTGTAGTTTTCATTTCAGTTATTATATTGTTCATCTCTGTCTGTTCTTTAATTCTTCTAGGTCTTTGTTAAACATTTCTTCCCTCTTCTCGATCTTTGCCTCCATTCTTTTTCCGAGGTCCTGGATCATTTTCACTATCATTATTCTGAATTTTTTTCCTGGAAGGTTGCCTATCTCCACTTCATTTAGTTGTTTTTCTGGGGTTTTATCTTGTTCCTTCATCTGGTACATAGTTCTCTGCCTTTTCATCTTGTCTATCTTTCTGTGAATTTGGCTTTTGTTCTACAGACGGCAGGATTGTAGTTCTTCTTGCTTCTGCTGTCTGCTCTCTGGTGGATGAGGCTATCTAAGAGGCTTGTGCAAGTTTCCTGATGGGAGGGACTGGTGGTGGGTAGAGCTGGCTGTTGCTTTGGTGGGCAGAGCTCATTAAAACTTTAATCTGCTTGATAGCTGATGGGTGGGCCTGGGTTCCCTCCCTGTTAGTTGTTTTGCCTGAGGCAACCCAACACTGGAGCCTACCCGGGCTCTTTAGTGGGGCTAATGGTGGACTCTGGGAGGGCTCACGCCAAGGTGTACTTCCCAGAACTTCTGCTGCCAGTGTCCTTGTCCTCATGGTGAGACACAGCCACCCCCTTCCTCTGCAGGAGACCCTCCAACACTAACAGGTAGGTCTGGTTCAGTCTCCTATGGGGTCACTGCTCCTTCCCCTGGGTCCTGAGGCACACACTATTCTGTGTGTGCCCTCCAAGAGTGGAGTCTCTGTTTCCTCCAGTCCTCTCAGAGTCCTGCAATCAAATTCCGCTAGGCTTCAAAGTCTGATTCTCTAGGAATTTCTCCTCCCGTTGCCAGACCCCCAGTTTTGGAAGCCTGATGTGAGGCTCAGAACCTTCACTCCAGTGGGTGGACTTCTGTGGTATAAGTGTTCTCCAGTTTGTGAGTCACCCAGGCAGCAGTTATGCAATTTGATTTTATTGTGATTGCACCCCTTCTACCATCTCATTGTGGCTTCTCCTTTGTCTTTGTATGTGGGTTATCTTTTTTGGTGAGTTCCAGTGTCTTCCTGTCGATGATTGTTCAGCAATTAGTTATGATTCTGGTGTTCTCTCCAGAAGGAGAGCACGTCCTTCTACTGTGCCATCTTGGTTCAGGCTCCTCTAAAGACTTTTTATTTTTATTTATTTATTTTATTTATTTATTTTTTTCCGTATGCGGGCCTCTCACTGTTGTGGCCTCTCCCGTTGCGGAGCACAGGCTCCGGATGCGCAGGCTCAGCGGCCATGGCTCACGGGCCCAGCCGCTCCGCGGCATATGGGATCCTCCCAGACCGGGGCACGAACCCGTATCCCCTGCATCGGCAGGCGGACTCTCAACCACTGCGCCACCAGGGAGGCCCTAAAGACTTTTTAAATGCAAACAAAAACTAGTGCACAGAATCTCAATTGACAAATACCAAGGGAAGGTTTAGGCCAATAGAAAGACTTTGGTCTTTCTGCACATGAGGGAGACCAGCAAAAATTTCCATACAATGGGAGTAAAAACTTTGAGCCTCGTGGATCATAACCAGAGGGGGAACCTCCAGATGACGAGAGGTCCATCAGCTCCCAGCCCAACCTCCTTGTTTTCTGTTGATCATAGCTTGATCTACAAATCCATTTTAATAATGATTCTACCTAATTATTTTAATTCCTTCTTCATATCAAAGATTATCATAAACTGTTGGAGTAGTGAGGAAAAGGGACAAATATTCATTCAATACTTTGTCTTTCTAGAGATTTAAAAAATAACTTATATCTTAATATATTCACTTCAGCCTTTTTGATAATAATATAGTTTATTGAGCACCTACTATGTGACAGATTCTTTACTGAGAGCATTCAATATATTGTCTCTAACTTCTCAAAAGCCTTGTGTACTAGGTGTCATTAATTCTCTTTTAGAGGTGAAGTAGCTGAAAATATGGCAGAGATAGAATTTGAGTTCAGATCTAGTGAATCCAAGACCTGTGCTTTAACTACATCAAGATGTATCTCCTATGCAAGAAATGATATCACTTAGTCTTCTGTTCACATGTGCAACACTTCCTTCAGTAACATCTCCCATTAGACTACAGGAAATGTAATTTACTACAGTAAATGTCATTTAAAACACAGAAGCAAATTAGAAAAACAGCATCTGAGTTTAATAGGGAAATTTCTGTTTAGAATTGTACAAACTGGTCGAAGGAGAATTCTCTGTATCACCACCACATACTGCCACAGACATCTAGTGATAATACACTTATCCACTGGAAGACTCCTGTCTCACTGGCCCCATGAGTGAGAGGGCATGTGTATAGCTTGAAACGTCCCTCACACCAGCAGCGTCTCACATAGCTGAGAAACACTGCTATCTAGATATCTTCACAGCCTTGTGATTCTCTAATTAATCATGGACTTATATAAAAAGGGTCACCTGAAAGGCACTTGTGTATCGTATTTATGTTTTGCCTTGAGCCTTGGCTCTCAGAAAACTCAGATTTATATTTGATGTTAAATATAATTCTTATAAGTGCTGCTTAAAGATAAGCAGCACTTATCTTTACCTTAGATTGTTTGCAAAAATGATCTATCTTTTGATTGTTCACATTATTTGATATTTAATCCTTTGTTCTTAACTTAATGTTCTATTTTTTTTTAATGGAAATGCATTTCTTTTATTTTACTTTTGGCTGTGTTGGGTCTTCGTTTCTGTGCGAGGGCTTTCTCTAGTTGTGGCAAGTGGGGGCCACTCTTCATTGCGGTGTGCGGGCCTCTCACTATCGCGGCATCTCTTGTTGCGGAGCACAGGCTCCAGACACGCAGGCTCAGTAGTTGTGGCTCACGGGCCTAGTTGCTCTGCAGCATGTGGGATCCTCCCAGACCAGGGCTCAAACCCGTGTCCCCTGCATTAGCAGGCAGATTCTCAACCACTGTGCCACCAGGGAAGCCCTAATGTTCTATTTTACATGTCTTTGATTTAAACTATCTCAAATAACTTTTACATAAATGGACCATAAATAATACAATTAAAAAGAAAACAGTTTCTGCTTGTTCCATTTCAGATTGCCCAAGTCTCTGTTTCTTTTTTTTTTCTGATGTTTTGCTTTCAATTATCACTCACATCTAATCATTCATCTATTCTTTTGATTCTTTCTTAAAAGATTCTTTCCTTCTGCTTACTTTCACCATTTCCACCTGTAGAATTCTAATCCAAACTTTCCTCATTATTGAATTACTAAATGTTCCCCAACTGATCTTCCTCTCCCAGTCTCTTTTCTTGCCAATTCTTCTCTTTGTTCTGTCCCTAATGGTCATTGGTCAACACTGTGTTCCAGTTGCTGTGTACTTTGTGATTTAATGATGAATGAGATAGATACCAAAGGCAGATACTAAATGACTAATACTATAAATACTGCAACTAAAGAGTATGGGGGCTACTCTGATCTCATGCAGTATCTCTCAAACTTGACACTATTGACATTTGTGCTGGATAATTCTTTGTTGTGGGGACTGTACTGTGTGCATTGTAGGATGTTTAGCAGTTTCCCTGGCTTCTACCCACTACATGCCAATAGCACCTCCCCAGATGTGAGAAGCAAAAGGTCTCCAGACATTGCCAAATGTCCTCTGGGGGCAAAATTTCCTTCTAGTTGAGAATCATTGCTCAACTGTAGTCTGTGTGGGTTGGGAGATGAGTTTAATGTGGAAATGTTTACCTGTGGATAGGCCATTTGGATTGAGAGCTGAAGGATGAGTAGGAATTAGTAGGAATTAGGGTTGTGGAAGGAAGGAGGTAGGAGGCTTTGGGAGATGGGAAAGCCTCAGTGTTCTAGGAAGGAAGCCAATACGTGCAAAGACCTTGAAGTGGAAATGAACCTGCAGTGTTCCAGGAACTGAAAGAAGGCCAGTATGGACTAGTACAGAGTGTGCTTAGAGGGTGGCTACTGCCAAGGTTGAGAAATGCACTCATTTAGCCAGTGTGTGTAGATCATGCTCAGATCTAGGAGCAGTGAGAAACCCTGAATGATTTGTAGTAGGAAAATGACAAGATATTGAAGTCAATCAGGATAATGGCAGGAGTGAAATGAAGGGAAAGATTGAGTCTACACCAGCATCTTCCATGAATGAAGCTGGGGCTGGGCAGGTGTGTTGATAACAGCAAGGACAAGTGGACAGGGGTGTGGCTAACTGGTAGTGGCATAAGGCTCAGGAGGAAGGTGTGCACGTATATTTGTATGCATGTATGTGTGTATGATCTTTTTATTTATTTTAACAGGAGGGTCACTTTTGAAAGAGTCTTGGAAGGCCTTTGTAGGATGATACCAGCTACTCTTCACAACCTTCTAACACTTGGGTAGGGGAGGTAGGCATGGTGCAGAAGATGCAACTTCCACTGGAAAGGGGCACAGAGGAAGCAGTCTTACGGGAGACAAGGAAAGAGAGGGAACGTTAATGAAGAGGTTGAGGATACAAGGCCGTTTTTTCCTTGAAAAACTCCCGAGAATACTGTTGAAGACAGGGGAAGGGAGGTGGGGTCTGGGTTTAGAGGGAAAAGAGGTACAGACTTTTCTAGGGATGACAGCCTGGCACAGCTTAGATGTCTGGGGCTTCTGTCCCATTGCGCAGTGAACAGAGAAGGCTGGGATGTGGCACATGGTAGATTATTTCTGGGTATCTCAAGGGGCAGAGTGGGCACTTGGATCTAATAGGGAGACCTGGAGATTTTGGTATCATGAAACAAATCTTCCCCAAAGCCCATTTTTATAATGGTAGCTCTAACCCCTCCCTCTCTGACCCTTCCAGAAACATGACAAACGAGTAGGACTTTTACAGCCTAGCTTCCAAAACTTGGGTTACACTTTTGCTCCATATGAGCTGTGCTCTTCCTGAGCTGGTCTTCTTGTTCTTACAATATGCCTTGTTCTCTTCGCTGCCCTGTGCCCTGAATCTGGTTTTGCCTCTTCACATCCTATTCGTTTTTAAAGCCCTAGCTCATATCCTGCCTCCTTCATGGCACCTTCCCAGATCACTGGGCCCCCAAAAGTTGCCTGCTCTTCTTAACTGGCACTTCATTAAAAACTACCTTGGGGCTTATTTTTTGTACTGGTATATATTGTTAACTTTTCATGGGTATGACATTGTTGTTTCTAAAATTAGATTGCAAAATTCTTGAAGCCAGGATTACGTCCTATGCCTCTTAATATACTCCAAGAGACTGAATACAGGACTCAACATCCAAAAGCCACTCAATGATTTGTTTAATTAATGCATTGGTTAAAATATGTATCACTTTCCTGGGACAGATGTAAAGGAGTACTGGAGTCAGTGTTATGTGGAGTGTAGACTCAAGGTGTGAATGTGCTTGGGCATTCATTTTTTTCTCCTCTGCACAAAAGTTCTGGGAAGTTTCTGACTCACTACTTTGCTCGTCTTATAGGGAACCCATTGTCCTTTTCAGATGACTCCATGATAGACACAAGTTGACACACTCAAGTCTTCAGCTTTAGTAACAAGGAGGTGAGAGCAACTCTGGGCATGGATGGAGTGGTCAGGGATGCAGGGAAAGAACCGACCCAGCCAGACCACACAAGGGAATTTGTAAGTACACTGGGGCCACGGGGAAGAACAAGAGGGTGAGGGATGTCAAAAGAAAGTGACTATTACTCAACAGTGTGCCTCAGGCTTGTCATCTAAAGTTTAAATTGTGAACATTTCAGAGACAGTGAGCTAACTTTCAGTTATCAATGAACAGACTTTTACTTCTATAAAAGTCACAGTTGGAAATACATCTTCCTCCCAAATTTACATTTCCAGAACCCTAGCTGAAAGCAATAGGTGTGAGGAAAAGAGAGTCTGGTCTTAGCAAAGAGAAGAGTGGTGGTGTGTGCATGTTTGTCTGACCACTTTGAACAGTATCAAAAAACAAATGTGGCTTTAACTCTGGTTTATAAAGTGACAATATTTTTGCCAACTCTTCTCCCCATTAGTACAGATGATGGTAGATCCATTTTCCCAGCCTGTCTTTGGTTGCTGTTTGTCAACTGATGGATTTTCCATCTCCCTCTGGGTTGGGGGTGGGGGCAGTAGAAATCTAAACTAGGCATAAGCAATACTCTAACAGAGGTCTGACTAATGCCAAGCATGGTGGGAGGGTTACTGCAGTGTCTTTCCATATTACCTCTCTATTATTCCAGGTCAGGTTCACTCTTACCTTTAAAAGTAACACCAACGTGTGGTGAGTCCTTCAGCAAGCCTGAAACTGTGAACTTGCTTGTTTTTAGACTTGGAGTTAGTTTTGCAGGTCTCACTGCCCCACTTGGGTAGGTTTAGTTCCATATCTAACCCTATGACCAGTCCAGAAATCCCTACCAATTTGGAATAGACTAACATAGTGTATTAATCCTTTATTTATTTTCAGATGCTTTGACACCTTGGGGCCTTGCTGACCAAAAGGACTGCTCTTCTTAAGGTTAGAAGGAGGCATAACCCTCCCAGATTTCAGAAAATACTGCAAAGCTACAGTAACCAAAAAATGTGGTATTGATACAAAAACAGAAATATGGATCAATGGAACAGAATAGAGAGCCCAGAAATAAACCCACACACCTATCATCAATTAATCTTCGACAAAGGAGGGAAGAATATAAAATGGGAAAAAATCTCTTTAGTGAGTGGTGCTGGGAATGCTGGAGAGCTGTATGTAAATCAATGAAGTTAGAATACACCCACACAACATACACAGAAATAAACTCAAAATGGCTTAAAGACTTAAACATAAGACATGACATGGTAAAACTCCTATAAGAGAACATAGGCAAAACATTCCCTGACATAAATTGTACCAATGTTTTCTTAGGTCAGTCACCCAAGGCAATAGGACTAAAAGCAAAAATAAACAAGTGGGACTTAATCAAATTTCCTTTTGCACAGCAAAGGAAACTATAAACAAAATGAAAACACAACCTACGAAATGGGAGAAAATATTTGCAAATGATGCGACCTTCAAGAGCTCAATTCCTAAAATATACAAACAGCTCATACAACCCAACAACAACAACCAAAAACAACCCAATCAAAAAATGGGCAGAAGAACTAAACAGACATTTCTCCAAAGAAGACATACAGATAGCCAATAAGCACATGAAAAATGCTCGTCGTTAATAATTAGAGAAATGCAAATCAAAACTACAATGAGGTACCACCTCATGCCAGTCTGAATAGTTGTCATTAAAAAGTCTACAAATAGTAAATGGTGGAGAGGGTATAGAGACAAAGGAACCCTCCTACACTGTTGGTGGGAATATAAGTTGGTGCAGCCACTATGGAAAGTAGTATGTAAATTCCTCAAAAAATTAAAAATGGATTTACCATATGATCCTGCAATCACACTCCTGGGCATATATCCAGACAAAACTATAATTCAAAAATATACATGCACCCCTATGTTCATAGCAGCACTATTCACAATAGCCAAGACATGGAAACAACCTAAATGTCCATTGACAGAAGAATGGATAAAGAAGATGTGTTACATATATGCAATGGAATACTACTCAGCCATAAAAAAGAACAAAATAATGCCATTTGCAGCAACATGGATGGAACCAGAGACTATCATACTAAATGAAGTAAGTCAGACAGAGAAAGACAAATATCATATGATATCACTTATATATGGAATCTAAAATATGACACAAATGAACCTATCTATGAAACAGAAACAGACTCACACAGACGTAGAGAACAGACTTGTGGTTGCCAAGGGGGAGGGGGGAGGGGAGGAATGGATTGGGGGTTTGGGTTAGCAGATGCAAACTATTATATATAGAATGGATAAACAAGATCCTACTGTATAGCACTGGGAACTATATTCAGTATCCTGTGATAAACCATAATGGAAAAGAATATAAAAAAGAATGTTATATATAACTGAATCACTTTGCTATATAGCAGAAATTAAAACAACATTGTAAATCAACTATACTTCAATTAAAAAAAATTGAAAAAACCTCAAATTCCTAAGTAACTTGCACCCTAAGACAATTATTTTCCTTTTGCGTTCCTCTTACATTATTTCTTATGCAATAAATGAGGTCAGACAGATAAAAGATATATGAGGAAGTGCACTAGGTAGAAGGAAATATACATGAGAAAATAATCTTATCTCATTTATTATCTTGAAGTTGGTTTATATAAAATCCATCACCATGATCCACATAAGTCTTTCAGGTTTGATATATACCTTCTCATTAAGTAAATTTGATGCATTTAGTTTGTTTTAGAGTTCATTTAGTTCCAGGCAAGATCAATTAAATTTATCTAAATTTTAATGCAAAAAGACATGGTGGTCTCTGTAGATTAATGCTATTGTAAATTAATTTCATACCTATTTTTATATCTACCAGAAAGATTATGGTATTCATACCTGTGGTAAGATATAAAGCTTAACCTAAAACATTCAGGCAATGTGTAATAATTAAAACTAAGCCTGATGGAACAGTCTAGTTCTTCTAGAAAATATTTCTAGAAGTGACCTAATACAAAGATTATAACTATTTTTAGTTTTTTAAGGAACCTCCATAGTGTTCTCCATAGTGGCTGTACCAATTTACATTCCCACCAACCGTGTAGGAGGGTTCCTTTGTCTCTGTACCCTCTCCAGCATTTACTATTTGTAGACTTTCTGATGATGGCCATTCTGACTGGTGTCAGGTGATACCTCATTATAGTTTTTATTTATTTATTTTTTTTTTTCTTTTTGCGGTATGCGGGCCTCTCACTGCTGCGGCCCCTCCCGTTGCGGAGCACAGGCTCCGGACGCGCAGGCCCAGCGGCCACGGCTCACGGGCCCAGCCGCTCCGCGGCATATGGGATCCTCCCAGACCGGGGCACGAACCCGTATCCCCTGCATCGGCAGGCGGACTCTCAACCACCGCGCCACCAGGGAGGCCCCTCATTATAGTTTTGATTTGCATTTCTCTAATAATTAGCGATGCTGAACATCTTTTCATGTGCCTTTTGGCCATCTGTGTGTCTTCTTTGGAGAAATGTCTATTTATATCTTCTGCCCAATTTTTTGATTGGGTTTTTTTTTGATATTGAGTTATATAAGCTCTTTGTATATTTTAGAGATTAATCCCTTGTCAGTTGCATCCTTTGCAAATATTTTCTCCCATTCTATAGGTTGTCTTTTCATTTTGTTTATGGTTTCCTTTGCTGTGCAAAAGCTTTTAAGTTTAATTAGGTTCCATTTGTTTATTTTTGTTTTTATTTCCATTACCCTAGGAGGCAAATCCAAAAAGATATTCCTGTGATTTATGTGAAAGAGTGTTCCTCTAGGAGTTTTATGGTATCCAGTCTTACAGAGAACTACTATATATCTTACAATCCCACTCTTGGGCATATATCCAGAGAAAACTATAATTTGCACCCCAAATAGTATTCATTGCAGCACTATTTACAATAGCCAAGACATGGAAGCAACCTAAATGTCCATTGACAGATGAATGGATAAAGAAGATGTGGTACATGTATACAGTGGAATACTAATCAGCCATAAAAAAGAATGAGATAATGCCATTTGCAGCAACATGGATGCACCTAGAGATGATCATATTAAGTGAAGTAAGCCAGACAAAGAAAGATAAATATCATATGATATCACTTATATGTGGATTCTAAAAAAAATGTACAAATGAACTTATATACAAAACAGAAATAGACCCACAGACATGGAAAACAAACTTATGGTTACCAAAGGGGAAAGAGGGGGAGGGATAAATTAGGAGTTTGGGATTAACATATACAGATTACTATATATAAACTAGATAAGCAACAAGGACCTACTCTATAGCATTGGGAACTATACTCAACATTTTGTAATAACCTATATGGAAAAGAATGAAAAAAAAGTATGTATAATGTAATCACTTTGCTGTACACATGAAACTAACACTACATTGTAAATCAACTACACTTCAATAAAAAAAGATTATAACTAGTAGATTTTGAAGGTCTAATTAAAATAAAACAGTTGTAGAAGTTATGTGAAAATTTGGTATGGATTGGTTTATAAAGCATTTTAATATCCTGGCTAAGAGACAGTATACATTTGAAAAACTAGTGAAAAAAGGAGAAACTTGACAGTACTTGCAGTGATATACTTCTTTGGAAAAAGGAAAAAAACCCTAACTGAAGCAAGTAATGCCAAACGTTGACATCTATTTTGTCTTGCTGGTGCCTACATAGCTGTCTATTTTATTTTTTCTATTTGTTTAAAATATTTTGTTGTTAAAAATTTTAAAGATGGGATTGTTGTCACCATCACTTTTTTTTTTTAACTTTTAGAGATACATACTGAAATATATTGGGATGAAACGGCATATCTGGGATTCTTTAAAATACTTAAGCATTAATAAAATAAGAAGCGGGTTTCCCTGGTGGCGCAGTGGTTGAGAGTCCGCCTGCCGATGCAGGGGACACGGGTTCGTGCCCCAGTCCAGGAAGATCCCACATGCCACAGAGCGGCTGGGCCCGTGAGCCCTGGCCGCTGAGCCTGCGCGTCTGGAGCCTGTGCTCCGCAACGGGAGAGGCCACGGCAGTGAGAGGCCCGCGCACCGCAAAAATACAACAAACAAACAAACAAACAAAACAAAATAAGAAGCGTTAAAAGTATAAAAAGAACAAGGGTGGCATGATCTTGAAAGCACTGTGTGAACATAAAGGAAAACCTCATTTAAAATGGAGTCCAGAAGCTCTGAAGGGGGAGCGCTCATGCATATACCTTCTGCTGCAACTTACTTTGCATTCCTGGGCATGAAGAAGCAGGAGGAGGGAAGATTTTTGCTTACTCAGAAACAGCCCAACCAATGAGAAACCATCACCACCCTGAAATTCTGTTTTTCTACCATGGACTTTTGTTCAAAGCAGCCCCTCCCAACTTCCTCCTTTTTCTCTTATAAAGTAACCTTTCCTCTCCTTTGTTCACTGGACTTGCCTATGGTTTGCTATAGTTTGCATGTCTTGAATTTGCTATTCCTCTGCCATTACCAAATAAACTCTTTTCTTTTTTTTTGCTGGTAAAATAACTGGCCGTTTTATTTTTAAGTTTGAAAGTTAAATCCAGGTGATAAGTGTACATGCACATAAATACTTTAAAATGAGGAACAGTATATTATCTTAAAGCTGTTGGGACAAGAATGCTTAGATGGACACAAAAAGGAATTAATGATAGATTAATTAAGGAGATTAGTTAATGTGTATTCTTTTACACCAGTTCTGTGTTTCTAAAAGTTTCAATTATTTTGCTTATATCAATTGTACAAAATTTTGGCTGGCTTATATATATTATTTTTATGAGCACAGAGTAAGAGTTATCAACAAGTTAGATAGCTGGGAAATTCTAGCTCTTTGCTTGGGTAATCCCTATTGGTTTGCTCTATTGTTCCTAAACAATGCTTAACTTATCCCCCAACTCTGTTTTACCCACTTGCTCCCTCCAAATGAAGACTCTGACTGTGAGGGTCACTTTAAAGCCAAATTATAGGGGGAAAAATGAGTAGGAGAAGGAGTTAATAGGAATTAAGTGAGGAATGTTCTGAGAAGTACACTTGAAATTGAAAGGATATGGGGACATTCTCAGCAGGATAGAGTCTTGGAACTGGTGAATATTTGCCACATCAACATCTATAACTAACAAGTAGTTCAAATTTACTTATCAGAGCTCATCTAAATAACCATTCTTTTTCAATTATGTGCCATTTCCTTGTTTCCTCCTGTAAACACACTTCACATAAGAAGTCACAGTAATGTGAAGTTAGTTTGGTTCTTGGAATTTTTGTTAAGAAAATATTTGCACATAAAATGAAAAGACCCTGTTATTAGGAAATTAGCACACATCTTTTATCCTGCCCCAAAGGCAGGATAAATCCTTTATTGTGTTTCCTTCACTTTCCTATGTCCTGTATATTTTGGACTCGAAAGCATTGCGTTGTATCCTGTGTTGGTGTTTCTGTTTTGGTTAACCAGACTAAGTTCGGGATTCAGGACTTCTAGCGTCCATCCCAACGCATGTTAAACCAATTATGGAGGCACAGGGTAGAAATGAAAGCATTTCTACCCAAAAGGCCCTGCTAAAACTGTTAGATTCAATTAGGTACAAATTCTGTCTTTAGGATTAGAGTTTTATATTCCAAGCCAAAACTCAATCCCCTTTGTTGGTTTCTATACCTACACATACATTTTACTACTGAGGGTATGTATCCCCACCATAGTGTCTGGTCCTGAAAAGACACAGTGATTCACAGCTCTCCTTCTGAGAAGTTGATTACACCCATCAGTTGGGTTTGGAAAAATTCTGAAGGCTTCTTTTTGCAGGGAGAAACGGGAGAGGGCATTTTTTGCTGGTTACTACAGGAGAGATTTGGGTTTTAGGTTTTATTTTCATACCAGGGTTGGGTTGCTAAGACGGAAATCAAATTAAAACTGGCATGTCTCTGTGGCTTCATTTGCTTTTCTTCCTGCCATGGGACAAGCTGGCACCAAAGCCTTGTTTTGAAACCCTGAAATTCAAGTCTTAGATAGTCAGTGCCAGTAGTGTGAGTTGAAATTGCTCGGTTTGACTTTCCATAGGACTGTGGGGACTCAAATAGAAAGACTGAATGGGAGTTTGTCTCAGCAGCTAGTAGAATATCTTCTTTGGGAAGGCTTATTAAGAGATACAGGCACTGTCTTACAAAATGTTTAAAAATTAAACTTACACCAGCCCTTCCTCTACTGTATATAGGTAGTATCCTATTTATGGGAGAAAATGTGTCAAGGCCAAAAGGAGGAAGTGAGGTTTGCTGTGTTCTGAAGGAGGGTTTTCAGGGATCTTGTAAAAGGAACAGAGGAAATTTGGGCAATGGAATTTGTTCAATGTGTGGCATGGAGAGAAAAATGGATGAAGAAGATTTTAGAGACATTTTGCTGTATATTATGAGTGGAATTCTCTTTGGAAACATTTTGAGAAACTTAAAAATTTTAATTGCTTGTAAATGCCTCCCCTACCTTTTTTTTTTTTTTTTTTTTTAAAGGTTGGAGTCCTCTAAAAATGGAGTGCTTAAGCACTTATATAGATCAAACAGTGACAACAGTCTGGACTTGTTCTCTTAGTAGGCTGCACAGTTCACCTAATAACTTTATATTCAGGAAGAGTTTTAAATATCTCTTTTCATTAGTTTTTGTTCAATATTAGATTTTGAATTTGGAAATATCTCTAATCCAAGTCAATGTAATAGGAGATTTAATTATTTCTCTTCATTATTTTTTTATGCAGTATTAGATTTTGTAATTGGAACTATTTCCAACTTCAGGCAATATAATGTTATTGATTAATAGAGGGATCAGAACATGTAATGTTCATTGTAACTGCAGTCTAGTAGACTACTTACATGCAAAATGAAGATCAAGTAAAGAGATAATGTAAAGACACTTGCAACTATGAGGTTCCTTATACTCGTCTTTTCTTTTTTTCCCCTCAGCGATACTATATATTAGAAATATCTTAAAAATAGGGACTACACAATGTAGAAGGGAGAAATATAGAGAGGAGAATGTTTCTGCATCTGTTATGTGGAAATGATAATTGACTAGGTTGTTCAAAATGCCTTGAGTCAAGTTCAACTGGAAGAATGAAATGGGAATGCTGTTAATGTGCTTTTAAAGATTCCTTTCCAGACAGATTGCCTCTGGGTTCAACATTTACAGTTTGGTCCAGGTATGAATTTGAGAGGAGAAAAATGGATTTGGTATTTTCTATGGAATAATTTTGTTTTTATTTTTGTCATTGTTTTTGGCCTCGGACAGACTTATCTAGCCTACACAGAAGCACAGATGTTGCAATTTAGAAGTGTGGCAAAGACCAATTTTTTTTTCCTCAAAACAAAACAAAAAACCTCTCAGTTTGTCTACTGGACAATAAAATTGGATGGAAAAGCTTCTCATGAAAGGTATTCTTGGGGTGAAATATGAAGCTTCTGTTTAGTGCCCCTCAGACTGTATACCCTGTATCATTATTTCTTATGAGGTATATTTGATGACACATAGGCCAAAAGAGACAACTGACAGGAGTGTGAGACTTGGACCAATTATACCTCACATGAGTTAACAAGGAGTGGTGATAGCAAAACCTCACAAGTCTGGGAAGACAAAAGATACATACCATATTGTGCCACATTTGAGAAATATGAATGTTTGTAATTCCACATCTGTACTTAATTTCATTATACTTCCCTGGTTATTCAAATCTGACTCAGTGTACATTCACGTTCTACTGCCATGCAAAGCACAGAGTTGTTGGTTTACTCTAGCTGGATATTTAGTTAGTAGTTTTTACAAGAAAAGAGTTTAACCAGGCATTGGGGAATTAGATTATTTTATTTGGGAAAAATTTAAAGACATTAAGTATGATTAAAATATGTTTTTAAACCATACGTTATGAAAACTATGATGCTTAAAAGTGGAATGAAGGGAGAAAGTTTCTGTTTATTTAGGCATCAATGTAGTCTTGCTTTCCACATCAGTCCTCAGAGAAGAAGTGGGAAAGGAGTGAGAGTCACATTAATCATGCTTAGAGCGAGTCTCAGGCTAGGCCCAATTTAATTTCTGCACGTGATAGATAATATCATGGCTAAACTAATCAGCTTTTAGGAGAATTCAGACTTTAATGAATTTCAGAATCAGAAGATTTCTGAGAAGTATTAAGGCTGAAAATAAAAACTGTCCTAGTGAGCTGAAGAAAATAAAGCCAAAGAATCCGAACTTCCAGGAACTGAAGGAACCTCACCCCCAATTCCAGAAAAGACTGCCTCAACTCTTACCCACAGATGAGTATCTACCCAACTCTCAAAAAGCTCCTCTTTTTAGAGGAAAGCATTCTATTTCGTTCTTTAATGAATACAAATTATAAGGACTTTTCCTTTCAAAACCTGAATCCCTCCTACTTTAGCAGAGGTCATGGTTAGGTGGTCATCCATCCTGGTATGATTCTGAGACAGAACACAAATAAGAATATAGACTCTCCTGTCATTATTATAAATGTACCCACAAAATTGAATTGAGAGGAACATTTTTCAGTTTTTGAACTCTTTTTCCCTCCCAAGTGATATGTTATTTTGCTTGAAAGGGTGTCAGAAATATAAGAACCAACCCATTGATTAGTCTCTGCCATCATGCTTCTGAAATAGCTGAGGATCAAAGGAGCCATTAGATGAAAAAGTGCTTGAGTTCTCAAAGTTGTACTCATAGTGTGAGAGATTATTTCAATGGCTCTGACCCTGTATTATGTTAGGCCATCAATTAAACCTCAGTAGGTCTCAGTAGCTTCGTGAGAAAATGAGGAGGTTGGAATAATTGATATTTAAGATCTGGTTCTAACATTCTATGATTTCAAGATGTTTGATATTCAGTTAATTCAAGTCTGTTAAAAAAGATGGTCATCCCAAAAATATCCCTGAAATTAGGTCTTAAATTAAGCCATGGGTTTGGAAATATTTGTTCAGTAGGTATTTATTTCTTTTTTAAAAGAATTCCTGTTCTCTTATAACCTGGATTATTTAGGGTAGACCTCTGGAGTTTTGTACACCCTCCTACTTCAGAAGAGGGCCAAACTTTCCTGGTGAAGAAGTTCCAATTATACACCAAACATAATCAGAAGGATGTGGCAGGATATATTGCCCGCAGTGTCCAGAATTTTCACATCTTATGCTGGTTTGGGAGATTGGTTTTTGTCAAGTATTTTCCATCATCTCATTGCTCTTAATTGAACCCTGAAGGCTTTTCTTGGCAACTGATATCAGCCTTCACTAAGTCTGAGAAGGTCACTCAATGTGGGCAGAGGCAGCGTGCTGTTAGAATCCTTGATTTCTCTCTCAAGGTTTTGCTTAGGCAAACAGAGACCATCTCCTGCTGCTTTATTGATGCCCAGGCAAGATTTTCCAAGATAGAGACTGCTGGTGCATAAGGTTTAAAACAAACCCCCAATGGCTGCAAGGGAATGTGGTTTTGAGACCTGAGGTTATATATTCATATCTCCCTATTCCTCTTGGAGTCGCTACCTCTGTTCTTCAGAGGGTAAAAGGAGTTGGCTAACAAAATTGAGCAAATGAGTGATTGATGGTATTTTCCCTCTTTTGAAATTCATCAGTATTTCTTAAGTTCTGCAAGTCGATGGCCTGAAAGCTCTTGAAAAGTCTGAATGGTGACAAAGTTTAGCTTCTGCTATCCTTGTGCTTTTCTCTCATGAGGCCAGAAGTAGCTTTTTATTTTTTTTTAATTTTTAAAATTTCTTATGCAGTTTTTAAAGGTTACTTTCCATTTACAGTTATAAAATATCAGCTCTATTCCCCGTATCTTATAATACATCCTTGAGCCTACCTTACACCCAATAGTTTGTACTTCCCACTCCCTCACCCCTGTATTGCCCCTCCCTGTTTCCCCAGTGGTAACCACTAGCTTCTTCTCTATATCTGTGAGCCTGCAGAAGTGACTTTTTAAAAGTAAAAACAAATTTACAGGAAGAAGAACAAGTGTTGCTTTGTATATTTGCTTACATCAAAGCAAGGTGTGGCACTAATGAATTTGGATTGTATTCTTGGCTAAAAGTCGAGACATAGTCTAGATTACACTGAAGGAAAGAATGACCCCAGTACTTTTTACTGTAATGAAGGATATGTGATGTCTGGTGAGATGATTTTGGATTCCATCAGTAGGAACCTTATCACTAACAAATAATAAAGTGTCCTAGGATGAGAGAAGAGGATTAGAAGTGATCTCTGGGTTCTCTATTGCAATTAAGTTAGTCTGCATACAAGCAGCTGACATGTTTGTGTCCACAGTTTACTAGGCAAGGCTTCTAGTATGTGCAGCTCATGGCTAAGGCCAAGGCCAAGGCCTGTCTGTTCTCTCTTACCCAGTGCTGGCTGCAATCTAAAGTAGCTTACACATTTGGAAGAAAGAAATTCCCAAATATATATAGGTGATCAAAAATTTATTTTATTTTTAGTTTTTATAAAAATAACACATTTATAGGCTTCCCTGGTGGCGCAGTGGTTGAGAGTCCGTCTGCCGATGCAGGGGACACGGGTTCATGCCCCGGTCTGGGAAGATCCCACATGCCGCAGAGCGGCTGGGCCCGTGAGCCATAGGCCGCTGAGCCTCCACGTCCGGAGCCTGTGCTCCGCAACGGGAGAGGCCACAACAGTGAGAGGCCCGTGTACCACACACACACACACAAAACAAACAAAAAAAACACATTCATAGAAAACCAGAAATTAGAATAGCAGAAAGAAAAACATGCATATTGCTCCCACCCATTGACAACGGACAGTAGCAGCTAGTCTATTTCTAGCCAATCTTTTTTCCTAAGCATTTTCAATCATGATTATGATGACGTTGTATATAAAACTTTATATTTGCCTTTTCTCATTTAGTATTTATTCCCCCCAGCTTTATTGAGGTATAATTGACATAGAACACTGTGTAACAGTGTACAATGTGATGATGTGACATACGTATATATTGTCATTTATTTTTTTTTCATTTTATTATGTTCCTTTGTAGAACTTGACAATAGAGATACAAAGCTGATCACAGAATAGATACTATTTTGTATCCTCTTTAATATAACAATGCCTCAAAATTTCCTAATATTCTGATCTTCATAATTATCATTTTAATGGGCATCATATTCCATCAATTTGTTGTACCATAGTTGAACCATTCCTTTACCATCCAAAGTCCCAGGTGTTCCCTGGTTTTCCATTTCTTTGCCACTATAAATAATAGTGGTATGAATATCTTAGTGCATATATATTTTTTTATTCTCTTGAATTATTTCCTTAGGATAAATTCCCAAAGGTGACAAACGTCCATGGGCAGTTTTTTGATTCCTGATACACAGTCAGACCACTTTCCAAAAATCAGCAATGGAAGGTTGCAAACTTGCAAATTATCACATTTCACCACAATTTCACAAGGACTGGATATTATAACTTTTTTTTTAAGCATTTATTGAGTATTTATTTTGCTCTACATGGTACACAGTGTGTGAATTACCTCTTATAATTTTAGCACGTGTCATTTATTTTTATTCAAGCATTTGTCCATGTTACATATCACCTCTTCATTTCCATAACTGAAATTTTAAATAATGGCTACATAACAGTGTGTAATATGGATATACTGTAGATTATTCAACATTTATTTATTGATATTTTAGTTGTTTTCAAATTCTCACTGTTACAAATTACAAAAACATCTTTGTAGCATAAACGTATCTTCTAAAAATTTCTCATTATTTTTCCATTATGAGAGATACACAGCATGTCACTCCTTCTTCAAGTTATCATTGAGCAATAGAACTTCAAAGAACTCAGAAATTATCTCAACTAGCCTGCTCACTTTATAAGTGAAATATGTAAATGACAGTGTGCTATGAAAGACTTTCTTCTTTTCTTTCTTGCTTAATTTCTCTTTAAGATGATTGTATCTGTGCCTTAAAGGAAGCAGAGGTAGGAAGTTAGATACTCCTTGCAGTCATAAAGGACACCTCTCAGGTGACAGTCTTTGGCTACCCACTCCACGATGAAAATCACGTGGGCGACTGCTGATGTACCTAGTAAGCATTGTTCTGAGCCAGTTTGGCTTTGAGAATCCTTACACACTATTCCCTACACTATTGTTTCTTTCCCATGGGGCATGCTCTTTCTTCATATGCTTTCCACCTCCCTCTCTCCTGTGTGATGAGCTACTGAGTCACAGAGCAGGAACAAAAACCTGGTGTCCTTATTCCTAATTCAATGATGAAACATTATGGGCAAATTGGGAATATTACTCTGGTGCTGATTTATCTGCTGGCAAAACTCATTTTTGAAAGTTTAAATCAGACTTTTGTTGTTGTTTGTTTTCAATTTTAAAGTGACTTTCTTCTGCCTTTAGCTTTCATTATCTTACTGATTACAAAAAGAAGTCTCCAAATAGAGAATTTTGGCAAATCTTGGGTTGTCTTTCTCCATTGGCTCTTCCTTTTTTGCTTTCTTTTATGTCAGCATTTCCTTGATTTCACATTTGTTCTTCCTCTCTGAAGCATTCTTTTGACATAATCAGTTATTGATTATAGGGTAGAAAAGTGCTGCTTCACTTTTTTTTTTCTTCTGATTTTGGGGTAATAGGAAAAAAATGGGAAAATTCTCATTTAAATTGTAGTCAGATGCCTTGTCTTTGAATCTAGTCACATAATAAATGTTTGTCGTTATTTATTGAATCAGAATAAGATTGGGAGTTTGAGATTGACATATACACACTGCTATATTAAAAATAGATAACTAGCAAGGACCTGCTGTATAGCACAGGGAACACTATTCAATATTCTGTAATAACTTAAACAGGAAAAATATTTGAAAAAGAATAGATACATGTATATATATAAATGAATCACTTTGCTGTACACCTGAAACTAACATAACATTTTAAATCAACTATGATCCAATATAAAATTAAAATTAAAAAAAAGAATAAGAAACTAATTTGGCTATAGACTCCAATTTTAAAGTGCGAGTATACCCTGAAAATTTTAAGCTGGCCAGTCTTTCTTATTTAGGTTTCAGTTGAAGTTTTTAAACAATGTATTTGAATTTTTAAAAACATTTTTATATGCCAGCTGTGGAGCTAAGGACCTTCCTTGCAGCATCTCATCTAATCCTCAAAACAACCTTACTATATGGATAAATTATCCGTAGTGCGTGGATGAGGAAAATAATCTTACAGAGGTTACACACCTTGTTCAAGGTCATCTAGGGAATGCCAGAGTGGGATTTCTAACAAGTTTGGGCTACACCTCTTCTCAAAAATTAGCCTATAGTACTTATATCAGAGGAAAAGTAATTTAGAGTTAAAAGTCAGAAATCATAGAAAATGAAATTCTGAATACCTTGGATTTCTAAGAGTTGAGAGAAAGGTGCTTAAAATGGCAAGAACAAAATACCCACGTTACAGGTGTGACAAAGTAACTAATGTTATGTACGTGCTGTGTGGCATCAAAGTCATATTTCCCATGGTGAGTTGTCATAGAGTGGTGGTGTGGGGATCATGTTTAATGTTGCTGGATGGTCTAAAAGGACAGACAATACTAAATAACAGGGAATAATAACTTAACTTGAAATTAAAAAAATATTGTAGACACAGGCATTATGCAAAAACATAATTTTCCTAGTAATCCTCAAGTAAGGTTTATTCTTTAAGAAAGACTAGCATTTCCTCCACAGTTAAACTGCACAATTTCTGGTTTTAAGAGGTCTCATTTTTAAGCACTTGATCTGTGATTCTTCTATCTTAGCTCTGCAAAATTGACAACTAGGTATATTCTCTAGAAACTGGGGAAAATAGTTCCTAATATTGCATTGTCTCCTTCTTATGGATAAGAGCTTGCAAAATTTGTCTGTGGCCCTCTTGTGCCTTTTTCCCACAGTCCTGTTCCTTGCCTTCTGTACATCTCCCTCATCCTCTGAATAAGGGACACTGGTAAAGATAGGTTGGCAGCTGTGTCAGAATTTAGTGGTCTTTAGGCCAAAACATTGCTTAACCCATATTTTTTTTTTTTACTGTTGTATCAAATGAGCTGAGAGGAAGTCCTAAAAATGATCCAAGGAGTTTCCATGGCCATGGAGACTACATGTCCAATTTCAAGGTAAGAATTAATGTTAAACTGATATATTGCTTGAGGGTTTAAATTTTTTTCTCCCCCCAAAATTGGACTGGGCCATTGGTTCTTAATTTTTTTTTTTTTTTTTTTTTTTTTTTTGCGGTATGCGGGCCTCTCACTGTTGTGGCCTCTCCCGTTGCGGAGCACAGGCTCCGGATGCGCAGGCCCAGCGGCCATGGCTCACGGGCCCAGCCGCTCCGCGGCATATGGGATCCTCCCAGACCGGGGCACGAACCCGTATCCCCTGCATCGGCAGGCGGACTCTCAACCACTGCGCCACCAGGGAGGCCCTATTGGTTCTTAATTTAAAGGCCTTTGACTCCCTCCCTCCCAGATGTCCATGAAGAATAAGGAATGTATGTTACTGACAGTGTGATTTTTAAAAAAATTCAAAAATAATATATCCACCAAAGGCTAATTAAAAATTCAAGTCTCTTTGTTTTTTTGTTAAGTTATCAGCAATTGTGTTAGCATTGGTTCCTAATCAGTGGCTCTGACTAGAAATCGTTTTGTATGTTAAAGGTGCAAAACTAATTATGAATTCATGATGTTTGTTTCATGGATTCAACTATCACCTATACTCTTATGACCACAAACCCTTATTTTCAAGGTTAATCTCTCTCTCTAAGCTTCAAAATCAGATATTCAACTACCTGACACATATTAACTGCTAGATGTTGTACTGTTGCTTAAAACTGAACTCATCTCCGTCATACTCCCTGCCTCTTCTTCTGACTTCCCTAATTTCATGAACCCATCACCCTCTTCACAATTCCTAAGAAAGGCATTAGAGAATCACTCTTACTTTCTTCATCTCTTTCTTTCTCCAAATGCAGCCATTTAATTCCATCATTTCATTTTATTTCAGACATATCACTCACTCACAGTTGGTAGTATTATAAAAATGTCCTACATTGTCTCCTTTCCTCTCCTCTGTAAAGTACATTCAATCCATGCCACCACAGATCTGATCACAGTATTTCTGTTTTTAAAGTCTGTTCCATATTACCCAGAGAGCATTCCAAATCCCAAGCAAGCATACAAGGCCTTTTAACATATGGCCTCAGTCGAACACACTGACTCATTTCCTGGTATTTCTGATCCATAGTTTGTATTTCAACCACTCACGGAAACACCCACACACACTCTCAGGTCTTTGTCAGCATCCTTAGTCAGCAATGCTCCTGCCCCCCTACTCTGTCTTGTTACCCTCTACTCATTTTTTTTATAGCCCAGCTCATTGCCACTTATCTTTAGCTTTTATTTCAAGTACAATTAGTCATTCCTTTTCATTGTATCCCCACTGTATCATTTTCTTCATGTAACCATCCATTTAATCATTCATTTTTTCCATATATCCATCCATCTATTTATCTATCCAAATATTTATAGAGAGTCTCCTATGTATTCCAGTAGCTGATAATACAGCAGAGAATCATACAAAATCCTTACCCTCATGGATGTTTTTAATACATTCTAGTATGAAATAAATACATAATAAATAAATAAAGGTTGAAATAGTATGATTCAGGAAGCGACAGTGCCAGGAAGAGAACTCAAGCATTTTAAGAGGATAGAAGGTGACAGAGGTTGGGGAGCATAGCTACATTAAATCAAGAGGTCAGGGAAGGGCTTTATAAGCAGGTGATAGTTGAATAGATATTTTATTTTATTATTATTTTTCATTTATTTTAATTTTTCTAATTTATAATTTATTTTATTCACTTAGTACAGTAAGAATACCTTTCCATGCATTTAAATATACTTCTACAGAATCGTCTTTTTTTTTTTTGCGGTATGCGGGCCTCTCACTGTTGTGGCCTCCCCCGTTGCGGAGCACAGGCTCCGGACGCGCAGGCCCAGCGGCCATGGCCCACGGGCCCAGCCGCTCCGCGGCATATGGGATCCTCCCAGACCGGGGCACGAACCCGTATCCCCTGCATCGGCAGGCGGACTCCCAACCACTGCGCCACCAGGGAGGCCCCGTCTTTTTTTTTTTAACATCTTTATTGGAGTATAATTGCTTTAAAATGGTGTGTTAGTTTCTGCTTTATAACAAAGTTAATCAGCTTTACACATACATATATCCCCATATCTCTTCCCTCTTGCATCTTCCTCCCTACCACCCTCCCTATCCCACCCCTCTAGGTGGTCACAAAGCACCGAGCTGATCTCCCCGTACTTTGCGGCTGCTTCCCACTGGTTATCGGTTTTACATTTGTTAGTGTATATATGTCCATGCCACTCTCTCACTTTGTCCCAGTTTACCCTTCCCCTCCCCATGCCCTAAAGTCCATTTTTTGGTAGGTCTGCGTCTTTATGCCCATCCTGCCCCTAGGTTCTTCATGACCATTTTATTTAGATTCCATATATATGTATTAGCATACGGTATTAGTTTTTCTCTTTCTGACTTACTTCACTCTGTATGACAGACTCTAGATCCTTCCACCTCACTACAAATAACTCAATTTCGTTTCTTTCTATGGCTGAGTAATATTCCATTGTATATATGTGCCACATTTTCTTTACCAATTCATCTGATGATGGACACTTAAGTTGCTTCCATGTCCTGGCTATTGTAAATAGTGCTGCAATGAACATTGTAGTACATGACTCTTTGAATTACGGTTTTCTCAGGGTATATGCCCAGTAGTGGGATTGCCGGGTCGTATGGTAGTTCTATTTTTAGTTTTTTAAGGAACCTCCATAGTGTTCTCCATAGTGGCTGTATCAGTTTACATTTCCACCAACAGTGCAAGAGGGTTCACTTTTCTCCACACCCTCTCCAGCATTTATTGTTTGTAGATTTTTTGATGATGGCCATTCTGATTGGTGTAAGGTGACATCTCATTGCAGTTTTGATTTGCATTTCTCTACTGGTTAATGACATTGAGATTTCTTTCATGTGTTTGTTGGCAATATGTATATCTTCTTTGGAGAAATGTCTATTTAGGTCTTCTGTGAATTTTTGGATTGGGTTCTTTGTTTTTTTGATATTGAGCTGCATGAGCTGCTTGTATATTTTGCAGATTAATCCTCTGTCAGTTGCTTCATTTGCAAATATTTTCTCCCATTCTGAGGGTTGGCTTTTTGTCTTGTTTATGTTTTCCTTTGCTGTGCAAAAGCTTTTAAGTTTCATTAGGTCCCATTTGTTTATTTTTGTTTTTATTTCCATTTCTCTAGGATGTGGGTCAAAAAGGATCTTGCTATGATTTATGGCATAGAGTGTTCTGCCTATGTTTTCCTCTAAGAGTTTTATAGTGTCTGGCCTTACATTTAGGTCTTTAATCCATTTTGAGTTTATTATTGTGTATGGTGTTAGGAAGTGTGCTAATTTCATTCTCTGACATGTAGCTGTCCAGTTTTCCCAGCACCATTTACTGAAGAGACTGTCTTTTCTCCATTGTATATTCTTGCCTCCTTTATCAAAAATAAGGTGACCATATGTGTGTGGGTTTATCTCTGGGCTTTCTATCCTGTTCCATTGATCTATATTTCTGTTTTTGTGCCAGTAACATACTGTCTAGATCACTGTAGCTTTGTAATATAGTCTGAAGTCAGGGAGCCTGATTGCTCCAGCTCCATTTTTCTTTCTCAAGATTGCTTTGGCTATTTGTGGTCTTTTGTGTTTCCATACAAATTGTGAAATTTTTTGTTCTAGTTCTGTGAAAAATGCCAGTGTTAGTTTGACAAGGATTGCATTGAATCTGTAGATTGCTTTGAGTAGTATAGTCATTTTCACAATGTTGATTATTCCAATCCAAGAACATGGTATATCTCTCCATCTGTTTGTATCATCTTTAATTTCTTCCATCAGTGTCTTACAGTTTTCTGCATACAGGTCTTTTGTCTCCTTAGGTAGGTTTATTCATAGGTATTTTATTATTTTTGCTGCAATGGTAAATGGGAGTATTTCCTTAATTTCTCTTTCTGATTTTTCATCACTAGTGTATAGGAATGCAAGAGATTTCTGTGCATTAGTTTTGTATCCTGCTACTTCATCAGATTCATTGATTAACTCTAGTAGTTTTCTGGTGGCATCTTTAGTATTCTCTATGTATAGTATCATGTCATCTGCAAACAGTGTCAGCTTTACATCTTCTTTTCTGATTTGGATTCCGTTTATTTCTTTTTCTTCTCTGATTGCTGTGGCTAAAGCTTCCAAAACAATGTTGAATAATAGTGGTGAGAGTGGGCAGTCTTGTTTTTTTCCTGATCTTGGTGGAAATGGTTTCAGTTTTTCACCATTGAAGACAATGTTGCTGTGGTTTTGTCATATATGTCCTTTATTATGTAGAGGTAAGTTCCCTCTGTGCCTACTTTCTGGAGGGTTTTATATCATAAATAGGTGTTGAATTTTGTTGAAATCTTTTTCTGCCTCTATTGAGATGATCATATGGTTTTTATTCTTCAGTTTGTTAATATGGTGTGTCACATTGATTGATTTGCATATATTGAAGAATCCTTGCATTCCTGGGATAAATCCCACTGGATCATGGTGTATGATCCTTTTAATGTGCTGCTGGATTCTTTTTTTTTTTTTTTACTTTTTTGCAGTACACGGGCCTCTCACCATTGTGGCCTCTCCCATTGCGGAGCACAGGCTCCGGACACGCAGTCTCACCGGCCATGGCTCACGGGCGCAGCCGCTCCGCGGCATGTGGGATCCTCCCAGACCAGGGCACGAACCCGTGTCCCCTGCATCGGCAGGCGGACTCTCAACCACTGCGCCACCAGGGAAGCCCTGTGCTGCTGGATTCTGATTGCTAATATTTTGTTGAGGATTTTTGCATCTATGTTCATCCGTGATATTGTCCTTTAGTTTTCTTTCTTTGTGACATCTTTGTCTGGTTTTGGTATCAGGGTAATGGTGGCCTCGAAGAGTGAGTTTGGGAGTGTTCCTCCCTCTGCTATATTTTGGAAGAATTTGAGAAGGATAGGTGTTAGCTCTTCTCTAAATGTTTGATAGAATTCTCCTGTGAAGCTATCTGGTCCTGGGTTTTTGTTTGTTGGAAAATTTTTAATCACACTTTCAATTTTAGTGCTTGTGACTGGTCTGTTTATATTTTTTATTTCTTCCTGGTTCAGTCTCGGAAGGTTGTGCTTTTCTAAGAATTTGACCATTTCTTCGAGGTTGTCCATTTTATTGGCATAGAGTTGTTTGTAGTAATCTCTCATGGTCCTTTGTATTTCTGCGTCAGTTATTGCTTCTCCTTTTTCATTTATAATTCTATTGATTTGAGTCTTCTCCCCTTTTTTCTTGATGAGTCTGGCTAATGAGTTATCAATTTTGTTTATCTTTTCAAAGGACTAACTTTTAGTTTTATTGATCTTTGCTATCATTTTCTTCATTTCTTTTTCATTTATTTCTGATCTGATCTTTATGATTTCTTTCCTTCTGCTAACTTTGGGTTTTTTGTTTTTCTTTCTCTAATTGCTTTAGGTGTAAGGTTAGATTGTTTATTTGAGATGTTTCTTGTTTCTTAAGGTAGGATTGTATTGCTATAAACTTCCCTCTTAGGACTGCCTTTGCTGCATCCCATAGGTTTTGAGCTATCGTGTTTTCATTGTCATTTGTTTCTAGGTATTTTTTTATTTCCTCTTTGATTTCTTCAGTGGTGTCTTTGTTATTAAGTAGTGTATTGCTTAGCCTCCATGTGTTTGTATTTTTCCAGATTTTTTTCCTGTAATTGATATCTACTCTCATCGTATTGTGGTCAGGAAAGATACTTGATATGATTTCAAATTTCTTAAATTTACCAAGGCTTGATTTGTGACCCACAATATGATCTATTCTGGAGAATGTTCCATGAGCACTTGAGAAGAAAGTGTATTCTGTTGTTTTGGGATGGAATGTCCTATAAATATCAATTAAGTCTGTCTTGTTTAATGTATCATTTAAAGCTTATGTTTCCTTATTTATTTTCATTTTGGATGATCTGTCCATTGGTGAAAGTGGGGTGTTAAAGTCCCCTACTATGATTGTGTTACTGTCGATTTCCTCTTTTATGACTGTTAGTATTTGCCTTATGTATTGAGGTGCTCCTATGTTGGGTGCATAAATATTTACAATTGTTATATCTTCTTGGACTGAACCCTTGATCATTATGTAGTGTCCTTCTTTGTCTCTTGTATCAGCCTTTGTTTTAAAGTCTATTTTGTCTGATACGAGAATTGCTACTCCAGCTTTCTTTTGATTTCCATTTGCATAGAATATCTGTTTTCATCCCCTCACTTTCAGTCTGTATGTGTCCCTAGGTCTGAAGTGGGTCTCTTGTAGACAGCATACATACAGGTCTTGCTTTTGTATCCATTCAGCCAGTCTATGTCTTTTGGTTGGCACATTTAATTCATTTACATTTAAGATAGTTATCAATATGTACGTTCCTGTTACCATTTTCTTAATTGTTTTGGGTTTGTTATTGTAGATCTTTTCCTCCTCTTGTGTTTCCTGCCTAGAGAAGTTCCTTTAGCATTTGTTGTAAAGCTGGTTTTAGTGGTGCTGAATTCTCTTAGCTTTTGCTTGTCTGTAAAGGTTTTAATTTCTCTGTCTAATCCTAATGAGATCCTTGCTGGGTAGAGTAATCTTGGTTGTACGTTTTTCTCCTTCATCACTTTAAATATGTCCTGTCAGTCCCTTCTGGCTTGCAGAGTTTCTGCTGAAAGATCAGCTGTTAACCTTATGGGGATTCCCTTTTATGTTATTTGTTGGTTTTCCCTTGCTGCTTTTAATATTTTTTCTTTGTATTTAGTTTTTGATAGTTTGATTAATATGTGTCTTGGCATGTTTGTCCTTAGATTTATCCTGTATGGGACTCTCTGTGCTTCCTGGACTTGACTAACAATTCCTTTCTCATATTAGGGAAGTTTTCAACTATAATCTCTTCAAGTATTTTCTTAGTCCCTTTCTTTTTCTCTTCTTCTTCTGGGACACCTATAATTTGAATGTTGGTGCATTTAATTTCGTCCCAGAGTTCTCTGAGACTGTCCTCAATTCTTTTCATTATTCTGCTCTGCAGTAGTTGTTTTCACTATTTTATCTTCCAGGTCATGTATCTGTTCTTCTGCCTCAGTTATTCTGCTATTGATTCCATTAGAGAATTTTTTATTTCATTTATCCACTTATTATATTGGAAACCATTATGAGCTCTCTCTACCCGCTTTTCATTGACTGTGAAAAGGGAGCAAACATATAGGCCTGCCCATCTCATAGGGTTACGGTAGCCCTTAGCCAAGTGGCTTCATGGACTTTTCATAAACTATAAAACTTCATTCACAAAGTGATACCTTTTATTTATGATTTATTTGTCTTTTTCCAGGTACTACAAGGGCTCAAAGATCTATAAAACACCATCACAATTCCCTAAGAGCTTAACCTGTAGTGGAAAAATAGAAGCATAACCAAGGAATAAGAGAGATGCACAGCAAGATGTAGGAGGCATTACTATTAGTGTTGGCTGCATTGTAGTGATTGGTGAACACATTTATTTTCCAAAGAGGCAATAAATTCCTAAGTGGTAGGGACCATGTCTTGTATAATATTCTTATATTCCCACTATTGGTAGACATTAGGACCTCAAAATCAGTTAAACGAATGAGTCTAAATAGGGAAGCTGGGCTGAGGAACTGTATCACTACAAATATAAACACTCTATAAATCTCCTTCTCCATATACACAGTTCCCTTCCTCTGCCCTGTGTCTCCCTGCTTTTGGACTTTGGAATGTCCACTTTACAGAAGTAAATTAGTTTTCTTGGGCTGGACTCCTTACCCCTGGTGTCAGGATTACTCTCCCATAAATATTTTCAAAGACATTCCTGAAAAATATGCACATCTCAGTTTTCCTAAGAGAACTATATTTCCCATAAATGTTTTAGTAAAGTTAGTTCAACCTCTTGAAGCTTGTAGAAAAATAGTTTTGGGGCATAGTTCTTCCTATTCACTGATCTTGGTATCTTTTACAATAGCTTATTATAGATATTTTAGTGATTGCTTGTACTAAAATTCCCCAGCACCCCAGAGGAGTCATCATGAAGCATACTCTCAGGTTACATCCTGACACCTCCAGCTTAAACTGGTCAATTGTAGTGAGGTTATTACAGATGCAGGAAACAGATACAAAATGACACACTTTGCCCGGAAACTTGGTTTCTATGGTCTTAATCCAAACTTGCTATTTCTTCTGAATACACACTTTTGTGCAACGATGTCTTTCCCAAGTGAATCCCAAACACAATGTGCCAATTTTACATATGACTCAGCATGAGTGTTTAACTTGCCTGACTTCACAGAACGCATGGCTTATGACATTATAAAATATAGAAAGTGACTATTTGACCATTAGTGGTATATAATGATCTTTTCATGCCCCTTAAAGGTCATGATACTCAGTGGATATGTCATGAAATAAGTGTAATTATCTGGATGTTTTCAGTTCATATGAATTTTGCTGCTGGGGCATGTTGATTTGGGTATGAGAAACATCATGATGTACTGGGGAATTTTTTCTTTCAGAAATCAGGAAGCCAGGATTCTGGTGCCATCTTTGTCACTAATTCACTCAATAACCTTGAATAAACAATTTTACCTTTTGAAATCCACTGTTCTTACTAGTTAGTGGAGAGAATTGGACTGAGTTCATGACAACGCTTTTCAGTTGGAACATTCTTTAGTGCTAATCACTTTAAAAAAATTTTTTTTATTGAAAGTGTTAATCATTTTTAGCACAAAGTATAAAGTTAATTTATTACTTATTCTAGGAAAAGTAATGTGTTTTAGGAAGTTTTGAATGACAGAAAGCAAAGGACTAGGTGACATAAGTAAATAGAGAGCATTTATATGAATCAGAAGCAAAGTATAAGACTAGGAATTACAATATGTAGAACAACTAGGTGAACAAGAAGAAAACAACAGGTTAGCCTACCTAATGTTCTAATAAGTTTATTGAATGAATACTATTGGGGCCAGACCTCTTCAGGTCTTATTAAAAGGTGACCAAACTGGCTCTTTTACTTCAGACATCCATGTACCCTGCCCACCAGTCTAGATGAGCAGACCAGAGAAATTTGACAATGACTGGTGTCTAAGATGAGAGAGCTGCAACTTTTCCTTCCTCTTCATGGAGGGGGTAGAATAGTGCTTTCTTGCAGTCCCCAAATCAAGAGATCTGAAAGAATCATTTCTAGAGTCAGCCATAATGGGAGCCTGGCATCTCATTATCTGGTGGGTTGTATGCCCCAGCAGAGGACTTAATAGCTGTGGATCAAAGGTATTCCAGGCAAGGGCAACCCAGAAGCAAGATCACTATAAGAAGCTGCTGATAGAGATTTAAAAGGGTCAAGCTGGAACAAACCTCCCACGCAGAAGCTGTGCATTTAGAAGTCCCTACAAGAGTCCTCTAAAGAACCCACTTATGCGCTCACTAGAGAGCCATCAAGTCAAGATCATCTCACAGAGAAGACTACTGTAGCAAAACATAGGTAAGAAACAACCACTTATGACATTCCATTTCTCCTCCCAACAAGCCAAAAGTGAAAGGGACCCAGAAAGGGGCCAAAGTGGTGTTCTAAGAGCACCTTATGTCCCCATGTTCCTTACCCATTCCATATGCTTCAGGCCAAAGCTAAAGTTGAGTTGGGGGAAAGGAGGATATGCGGTTAAAGTTTGAAATGATTAAATTAGACTGGACTCTTTGACAACTGAAAGTCACAAGAAAACTGAAAGTGACTGTGGAAGCTGAGATTTCACAAAGAGACAGGAAATGGAAATTCCTCATGGCAGAGTGAAAGTAGTGTTAGCAAAATAGAAAACCATTTTACTTTCATGTGCCATTAAATCCAGAATGTTCAATAATCTGGCAGACAAAGAGCAGGTTTTCTCAAGCCTTGGTCCAGGATCTTAGGTGTGGGGAAAATGGCCTAGCTGCAGATGCTGCTGTACCTGTCACTACTGAGTGGATATGTGGCTACTTCTAGCTTAGCTTCTAGAATTTGTGGAAATTCATGAAATACCAGCTTCATCAAGAAAGTAAGGATGCTGGTCTACTGTTCCAAAATATCTATAGAAAAATATCTGTGCACAGCTTTATTGGGAGATAATTCTCCACAGATATTTTCATATTTTTGCATAGTTAGGCTTTATGATTGAATCATAAATGCAGGAAGATAGAGATTGTGCATTATTCCAGAGAGATTTAGAGACTTCCCTCCCCAGAGCCATTTGTTTACATCCCAGGGTAGAGTCCTTCCCTTCCATTCCCTAGAGAAAATTTGGTTACATTTCAGAGTGAAGTTCTCTCTCTCTGGAAAGGAAGAGGGAGGGGTAGGTGTGCCAGCTGCCCTATGTAAACTTTAAGCCATAATTTCAGGGTTCCTCTCCTCTGATGCAAATCCCACGCATACCCAGGTGAAAAATTGGTCCTCATCCTGGTGCCCTCTGGGGAGTAGGAGCTAAGGTGCTCTGTGAGAATAATCTGTCTGTTCTCTAATTCGGAGATCTCATGTTTTCTGTCAGTGTATGACATATACTATTTATACACAAACATATTGAGATATACTACATACATATGTAATACATGTCAATTTTGCAAAATCAATAGGATAATTAATGTTTAACAAATTTATCCTACTGATATTTGTAAAAATTGATATTTACAACCAGATAAGCAGTCAGTTTTAAGTCCAGAAACTAGTATAAAGCATTTATATTTTATTTCTATTATGGGATTAACTTTTAGAATCGTTTTAGAGATAGTGGTAGTTTACTTTGTTTGCAGAATAAAAGTTCTTGGTTTTGTATTTGTTAGAAACAAATTAATCCTGTTAGAAAAATATACTGATATGATTTATTATTCAGACATAAATTTCCTGAGTATTGGGTGGATGTTGTAGACTCCAGAGTTAAGGCCTAAACTAGGTGCACTTTTTGAATTTTGACCCAGCTGGGTGTATCTGTAAGGGCCAGTGTGACAAATCGTGTTTTAGTGAAGATCTGGTGAGGTTTCTGACAGCAACTTTGGCTGGATGAGCTGGGCTGGAGGTCAAGACTAGCATTTCCTCCTCAGTTAAACTACAATTTCTGAATTTAAGAGGTCCCATTTTTAAACACATCCCTTACTCTTCTGTGAAATGTAGAATGGGGAGAGAGAGTTGGGTGGCGTATGGAAGGATGGGAAAGAGTGAGGAGGGATGCTTTGGAGCCAATTAATTTGTCCTCTTGCCTTGATCAAGGAAATGACCCAGGTCTTAGCGAGTAAGGGACAAAACTGAACTAGGCGACCTGATCAGATGAATAAGGGAGACCATGATGAGGGGACCAGGAGACGTAGAAGCGATAACACAAATTAGCATATTTTGTGATCAAGTTGACATTAGTTCAAGAAACTCTTATTTAGCTCCTATTGTGCATGACGTACTACACTAGGAACTAGGCTTAAAAGATGAATACGACACAGTTCAAGGCTGTGTGTGTGTGTGTGTGTGTGTGTGTGTGTCAATATAAAGTAGTAAATGCAGGGGTAAAGGAGCAGACACACAGAGATGGGAAACAGTATGGTGTCCAAGAAGAATCACAAAGAGTTCAGTAAAGTGAAAGCCATGTTTTTCAGTCTTGCCGCACAGTGGAATCATCTCATGAACTTTAAAAAACTGCCTATACACAGGCCTCTCCCCACACCAATAAAACCTGAATCTCTGGAGGTTGGGCCCAGGCATTGGTCACCTTTTTAAGCTTCCCAGATGATTCTCGCTGTATTTGGGTTGAAACCCACTGTCATGGTCAATAAGTATAAAGTAGGACTTCATGAGAGATGATGCAGTTTGCCCATCTGCTAAATGGGGTTAATAGCACTTACCTTGCCTAATTCATCAAGTTGTTATAAAGACATTTGGAATGTAAGAATGCATTTGAAAATGCTTTGTAAACTACAAAGCCCTGAAAAAATGCAAGGTAATATTAGCTCTCCTGCCAGACTGAGAGTCCTTTGAGCATAATAATTATTAATGCTTATTAATATTAATCTCTATAAGGTTAATCTTATTAATCTTTATATCACCACACTTCCCAACATAGGATCTGCCACATAGTAGATGTCCAATATATGTTTGCTGAATGGGTGAATGAATAAATATATCAACAATGCAAGTAAACACGCACTGAATTCTTGAAACAGCATTGAAATAGAAAAAGTGAATAAAGTGAAAGTATATCCTCATGGCTTATATTCAAAAGGAGAGTTTATAGGGGCATATGAGCTTATGAAGTGATTTAAATTAAGTTGATTTATTGCACCTTTCATACAACATCTGAATGAACTTTAAAAATATGTACAGAAACATGTCCCTGATTTTGAGTGTTCCAGCCGAGAACCCAGCTTGGTATGTAGACAGTTTAAACAATAGAAGATTTCCAGAAAAAAAGTTAATATTTGAAATCAGAGCACAGTGGAATTCTTAGAAAGAAATCACATTTTCTTTGGAGTCTCCCGCTTTTATCTTTTACATGGTCTGACTTTGAATAAAATCATATGTGGATTGTGTGTGTTTATGTGTGTGTGTAATTGATGTGTAGATTTAGACATTACAGAGATGTTCCGATAAAATAAATCTGTAATCCAAAAGTGATTAACAAGCTTCAAATTTAAGAAAAACTGTTGCATGCTTAATCAATGGATGAGGAAAGGCAAAGAACTATAAATGCATTGTATTTGCATGATGTCCTTTGTGATTTTCAAAGAAATATCATAAAATATGCCCTCCTTGTTTGTGTCAAAGAAAAGCCAATCTTTCTGTGCTTTTGTTGCAGTTTGATTTTCTAACTGATTGGTCCTCAACTCATCTCCATTCTGCTTTTGATATGCTCTCATTTATCAGCTTCATTTCCTAGAAAGAGATGAATGTGTGCCTCCATCCAATGCTAGAGGAGTGCATGTGGGCAAGAAAGGGAGGTCATGCTGAGGGGGAAAATAGGAGTAGAAACAGCACTCCCAGAGAGGTGTCAACCATAACATTTTTCACAGTTCAGAATCAAATAGGTATCAATATCTAAGTAGAACTCTCTACCAGGAACGAAGGATAATTTATTTAGCTTCAGAAATTTGACACCAAGATGGCAATAACATTAGTTCATGTCCAAGGAGACATAATATCATGTCTAAGGAGATCCATTTGAAAATAAGGGAGTGTGATGAGTAGACAGAAGGTAAGAGAGTAGATTCAAGTTAACAGGCCAGGTGCAGAGCAACCCTCCTGGGGCCACTGGTCTAGGTAGAGAGATGTCAGTATGGAGGAAAGCCAAGGACTCAAGGAAAGTCAGCAGCAAGTAGGAGGCCTGCACTTGTCACAGGGATGCTCAGAAGGCCTGACACCTGATAACATCACCAAATTTCTTCTACATATGCCTAATGATTCTGTCAAAAATGTCAAAAACATTTTTCAAGAAATACTGTTTAATGGGGTAAGTTTTGCTTTAGTGCTAGGTCCATGCAGTCTAGTCTGCAGATGGTTAACAGCTCATTTGACAATTTGTATTGAAACTAAAATGGATAGGGGTTAATACACTGCCCTTTAGCCTTGTTTATATCCTCTTCATCTCATTAGTATTATTTCTTTATAATTGTCCTCTACCTGGTCCTCCTGCCTCCAGTCTACCTCCACAATAACCTCCCCAAAATGTAAGTTTAATAACTTTACTTTTTAACATCACCTTCATTGTTTTTAATGGAATCTTCAGTGTGTCCTACTGCAATGAGGTTTATCCAAAAAATCTAACTTCCCACTGTCCAATGACCATTCCCTCCATTCCTTGGCTCTTTCTATGTCTGGAATACTCCAACCTCTCAACTGCTGAAATTCCACATGTCCTTCAAGAACAGATTCAAATCTTAACTCTGGGTAGTTCTGCCCAAACTTCCAAGCTAAGATTTCTTTGAATACTTTGTTCACGTTCTCCTTTTGACCTTCCTGTAAGACTAAAAATTTAAAGTGCATATTTATGTTTGTTTCCTCCATAAATCTGTGAGCTCATCAGAGGCAGGGAATCTATCTGCTTTGCCTTATCTCTAGTCCTCAGCACTCAGCAGAGTGCCCAGTACACAGTACATCTTCAAATTTGTTTTTGGTTAAATGAATAGATGTATATATACTATAACATTTGAGATTAGGTTTGACTCAATATAATAGGAATTCAAAATACACGATTCAGACAAGATAGTGGATTTTTTTTTTTTGGCCTCATGTAAAGGAAATTCAGAGATGTACAGGCAGTCTATGGATGTATGGTGGCTTCATGTTGACATCAGTGTCATAAGAGTCTAAAAAATTCTGCTGCTCATCTGCTATGGATTAAATTGTGTCTCTCCCCTCCCCCCACCAAATTGATGTGTCGAAGCCCTAACCTCCAATGTGTCTGTATGTAGAGACAGGGCCTATAAAGAGGTAATTAGCTTAACTGAGGTCATAAGAGTAGGGCTGTCATACAATAGGATTAGTGTCTTTATAACAAGAGATACCTGAATATTTCCCCCACCCCAGGGCCCCACACACACAAAGAAGAGATCATGTGAGAACACAGAAATATGGCAGCTACCTAAAAGCCTGGTAGAGAGGTCTCACTAGAAACTGACCATGCTGGCACCCTGATTTTGGACTTCCTAACCTCCAGAACTGTGAGAAAATAAACGTCTGTTGTTTAAGCCACCCAGTCTGTGGTGTTTTGTTATGGCAGCCCAAGTTAACTAAGACACCAGACTTAGCTTCGAGATCTGCTTCTGATGTAAGATGGCTGCTGGAGTACCAGTGATCACATCTGAGTTCCAGGTAATAGGAAGGAAGAAGGGGGAAAAGGAAAAAGGGTAAGAAATCTTCTCTTCTAGATGAATCAGTGCTCCTTAAGAAGATTTCCCAGACATCCACCTAAGTACCTCTGCCATCCCTAGCTTTAAGGGAGGCTGGATAATATAATTTTTAAGCTGGGCCTATTGCCACCTAGAATAAAATCAGGGTTCTGTTTGTGAAGAAGATGGGAAAAATGTATACTAGGTTGGTACTTAGAAGTTTCTGCCACAAATGTCTTCCTGGCAGTTTGGGCTTTTGGGTAGAAAGTCTGTATCCTGGCCAAATGGGGTGGTTACCCATGCTGCACTGAATTTGTAAAATGAACTGTTATTTGGGTACCATAGACAAGGATCTAGATAATAAAAATGTTGAAGTATAGGATGTTTTAAATGCTACTGTCATTTGATTAAAGGGTTGGGTGGCACAATATTTTACTATATCCCTGGAAAGAGTTTTGGGAGAATATTCTCTTTTTCTCCAAGCAAGGAGAATCTCAACTAGATATTCCTATAAAAATGAGAATCCATCCTGGACCTATCACTTCAGAAAGGTTGATTGTATTATGCTCATAAGAATCTATTCACCAAAGTTAGCACAAAAAGAGAAATAATAAATATCAGAGCAGAAATACATGAAATATAGACCAGAAAAATAATAGAAAAGATCAATGAAACTAGGAGGGTTTTTTTTTTTTTTTTCTTTTTCTTTTTTTTTTTTTTGCGGTATGCGGGCCTCTCACTGTTGTGGCCTCTCCCGTTGCGGAGCACAGGCTCCGGACGCGCAGGCTCAGCGGCCATGGCTCACGGGCCCAGCCGCTCCGCGGCATGTGGGATCCTCCCGGACCGGGGCACGAACCCGTATCCCCTGCATCGGCAGGCGGACTCTCAACCACTGCGCCACCAGGGAGGCCCTAGGAGGGTTTTTTAAAAGCTAAACAAACTTGAAAAACCTTTAGCTAGACTATCAAAGAAAAAAAGAGAGATGACTCAAATAAATAAAATCAGAAATGAAAGAGGAAACATTACTGATACTAGAGAAATACATGGGATTATAAGAGACTCCTATGAACAATTAAATAACTTAGAATAAAAGGATAAATTCCTAGAAACAAGAAAACTACCAAGACTGAATCAAGGAATAGAAAATATGAACAGACCAATAATAAGTAAAGAAAGGAATCAGTAATCAAAAACCTCCCAACACAGAAAACCCCAGGACCAGACAGCTTCAGGGTAAATTCTACCAAACATTTAAATCAGAATTAAAGACAATTCTTTTCAAACTTCTGCAAAGAATTGAAGGAGAAGGAACACTTCCAAACTCATAATAGGCCAGCATTACCTTGATACCAAAACCAGATAAGGATACTACAAGAGAAGAAAATTACAGATCAATATCCCTGATGTAGATATAAATTCTCAACAAAATATTAGCAAACTGAATTCAAGAACATATTTAAAGCATTATAAACCATGACCAAGTGGGATATCCCTAGGGTGTAAGAATGGTTCAATGCATGAAAATCAATAAATGTGATACACCACATTAATAGAATAAAAGATTAAAATCATATAATTATCTCAGATACAGAAAAAGCATTTGACAAAATAAAAAATCCTTTCATTATAAAAACCCTCAACATATTGGATATAGAAGTAACATATCTCAACAGAGTAAAGGCCAAGCATGACAAACCTACAGCTAACATTACACTCAATGGAGAAAAGTTGAAAGCTTTTACTCTAAGATTAGGTACTACACAAATGGTGCCCACTCTCACCACTCTTATTCAATATAGTACTACAGGTCCTAGCAAGAATAATTATGCAAGACAAAGAAATGAAAGGCATCCACATTGAAAACGAAGAATTAAAACTGTTGTTAGTTGAAGAATATATGATCTTATATACATATAGAAAACCCCAAAGACTTAATAAAAAAAAACTGTTGGAACTAATCAATGAATTCAATAAAGTTGGAGGACATAAAATCAATGTACAGAAATATGTTGAATTTCAATAAACTGACACTGAAACATCTGAAAAGAAATAAAACTATCCCATGCACAACAACATTAAAACAATAAAATACTTAGGAATAAATTTAACTAATGAAGTGAAAGATCTCTACACTGAAAACTATAAGACTTTGTTGAAGGAAATTGAAGAAGACACAGACAAATGGAAAGACATCCTATGTTCATTGATCAGAAGAATTAATATGATTAAAATGTCAATATTACCCAAAGCCACCTACAGATTCAACACAATCCCTCTTAAAATTCCAATGGCATTCTTCACAGAATAGAAGGAAATCCTGAAGTTTGTAAGGAACCACAAAACGCCCTGAATAGCCAAAGCAATCCCAAGAAAGAAGAACAAAGCTGGAGGCATCACACTTCCTGGTTTCAAATTATACTACAGAGCTATAGTAAAAACAGTATGGTACTGATATAAAAAGAGACATGTAGATCAATGGAATAGAATAGAGATACCAGAATTAACCCCCCAAGTATATGGTCAACCAATATTTGACAAGGGAGCCAAGAACACCCAATGGCGAAAGGATAGTGTCTTCAACAAATTGTGTTGGGAATACTGAATAACCACATGCAGATAAATGAATTTGGACCCCTATCTACACTGCTCACAAAAATTAACTCTAAATGGATCAAAGACTTAAACATAAGATCTAAAGCCATAATACTTTTAGAAGAAAACATAGGGAAGAAGCGCCTCCATTGGTCTTGGCAATGGGCAATGACTTTTCTGGACAGGACACCAAAAGCACAAACAACAGAAGCAAAAATCAACCAGCAGGACTACATCAAACTTAAATGCTTCTGCACAGCAAAATAAATGATCAACAAAATGAAAAAGCAACCTACACAATGGGAGAAAATATTTTCAAACTATATATCAGATAAGAGGTTAATATTCAAAATATATAAAAACTCATACAACTTAATAACAACAATAACAACAGAAAAACACAAACAATCTGATTAAAAATGGGCAGAGGAACTAAACAGACATTTTCCCAAAGTAGACATATAACTGGCCAACAGGTACATAAAAAGTGCTCAATGTCACTAATCATTAGATAAATGCAAATCAAAACCACAATGAAATGTCACCTCATATCTGTTAGAATGGCTAATGTCAAGAAGACAAGAGTTAGCAAGTGTTGGTGAGGATGCTGAGGAAAGGAAACACCTGCTCATTGTTGGTGGGAATGTAAGTTGGTGCAGCCACTATGGAAAACAGTATGGAAGTTCCTCAAAAAAATGAAAAGTAAAACTATCATATGAACCAGCAATCCCACTTCTGGGTATATACCCAAAGGAAATGGAAACAGGATATGGAAGAGATATATATGCACTCCTACATTTATTGCAGCATTATCCACAATAGCCAAAATAAGGAAAGAACCTCAATGTCCATCAACAGATGAGTGGATAAAAAAGTTGTGATACACACACACATACACACATACACAATGGGATATTATTCTGCCATGAGAAAGAAGGAAATCCTGCCATTTGTGACAACACGGATGGACCTTGAGGACATTATGCTAAGTGAGATAAGTCAGACAGAGTAAGACAAATACTGAATGATATTACTCATATGTGGAACCTTAAAAAGACCCAACTTGTAAAAACAGAGAGTAGAAAGGTGGTTAACAAAATCTGGGTGTTGGGAGAATAGGAGAGATGCTGTTTAAGAGTACAAACTTGTAACTGGTAGATAAATAAGACCTGGATATCTAAGGCACAGTATAGTCATTATAGACTATAATATTATATTATAGACATCTAAGAAGAAAAAGGATCCGTTTAGGTAACTCAAATTGGGCTATAGCACCCTGATCTCAAAGTGAGGTGGACTACAAGTTCCATCTTCTGGGTAGAGGAGCAGGTAATAGCAGAGTGCCAGGCTGGGTATGCAGTATCAGGGAAACGAATCTCCAGAACTGGAGAGGGAGAGGGTAGACCTCTGCACTCCAGTATTATCCCGTAGTAGTTTTTTAGGTTTGAGCTCACAAAACTAGTATCAACTGTGTGGGAGATTCTTGAAATGCTGTCGCCATCCTGGAGTTCCTAATTAACCACAAAGAGCCAGAGTGCTTTCCATGTTTAAACTGAAATGGATAACCTCCACTTTTTAGTTAGACCCAAACAGGTTTGGACTGGGGAGCCTGCCCCTGATATTCCTGGTTGGCTCACTGTCATTTCATTAACCTTGCAGCAATACTGTAGTTATGCAATCAATGCAATTCCACATTTTACCCAGTTGAATTGTTGGATCCCACTATGACACCATGACCAGGTCCTACTATTTTTACATCACCATCTGAAAGGGGAAAGGAAATAATATCCATCAATGCCTGTTGTGTAGCACAGGATCTAAGGCCCTTCTGCCCAGCACATTTACTGGCATTTCACCACTGGAAACCTTATTTGATATGCATCTTTAAAACGTAACTACCTGGGAGTTAAGGAATTTTTCTAAGGTAACCGAAAGTGCTACTGGCTGAGCAGAGTTGTAACTCATGCTGTGCTCACCTCAACCACACGGCTTCATTTAGGGTAACAGGGACCATTTATTGAGCAATAACTATATGTCAGACCCTTTGCTCACCACTCGACATCCATCATTCCTATTTACTCTATAAAGCGCCTCCTCCCCCAGCTCTCTATTATTCCCACTGTACAGGTGAGGAAACACAGAGAGCTTTTGTAACTGGGCCAAGCATGTGAGCAGTAACTCATACCAATTTTGTATCTCTTCCAAGCCTGTATTTTTAACCATATGCCACTTTCCTTAACATAGAAGGAGGAAGCATATTGGGCTCTGGGGTATGGGTCAAAATCCTACCTCAGCACTTTACTAGATTTGTAGTACTGCACAAATTATTCAAACTCTCTACAGAGCAGTATCTTTCTTTACCTATGAAATGGGAATATTAAAAATACTTACATTCTATGGTTGGGGTGAATAATAAATGAGAGATACTATCTCATGGTTCTCCAAGGCATTCTCCAGCATCACTGTCCTCAATGACCTGGGGCCTTGTCCACCGTTACTTTGTTAACTGGGAAGACATATGCTAAATTCATTTATAATAAGTTAATCAATATTAGTTCACTCTGTTATTTAAGCATAAGGATTTTGGATACTGTGATGCTTTATCATATATTTTAAAGCAACAGAAATTTACGTTTCAAAAGAAATCTCAAGTGAGAGCCAAAACACAGTCCAGAAAAAGCAGGAGTCTAATTAAATTCCTCTCAGGTTCCAGTGGCTGGTTAGGGATGGTGACCCTAGGGATGGGAGATCTAGGAAGATCAGTGATGGGGCTGAAGGTGGTGAGCTCAGCCTGGGTTGTGGGAAATCAGATAGAGAGGCAGCAGGTAGGCATGGAGAGGGCTCAAGCTAGGGACAGACTTAGAACTGGAGACACCAGTATGGAAGGGATGTGGTGCTGTGTGCCTTATGAGGTGTAAATCAATCAGTGTTGCATGGTTGCAGGAGCCAGGTGAATGGACTGAGTATGCAGAATGGAGAGAGACCCACGGACAGAAGGAGGAAACACCCTAAACACTGGGTGGAAGAAAAGGAGTCCGTGGAAGAATCCGAGAAGGAAGGACATGAGAGGGAGGACAATATTAGAGAGGGGAGCCACAGAAGCTATCCTAGCAGCTCACACCCTTCCTGCCGCCATGTTGGGGAGCATGCCCACCCCTGACCACAATCTGAGTCTGCACCCTCCAAAGACCTCAAACTACTGACCACAACTGACTGGAGATCAGGACTTGACATAAGACTCAAGCTGGGTCAAGCAGATTCCCTCTTCTTGATGGGTGTAACTGGAATGAGACTCTAGTCATTTTACTGGGTTTTTACTGTAGAGGCCACCGGAATCCAGGTTCAGGAGAGCCACTCAGTGCTAAAGCAGAGAAAACCTGATCTGAGGAGAAATGATGAGAGATTCAGTGGGCATAGCGTACTTGAGAAAGAGACTTAGGTTGCAACTTTCTGGTTCCAGTGAGTTGCTCAGAGGGGTACCCGTGTGTGAGTTCTGTTACTTAGGCTGCCTTGAGTGGTTTGAGTTCCCAGCAGCCAGTGATTGCAGACTGAGGCAGAAATCAAGGGAGGAAAGCATTTTAAGGAGATTGTGGTCAATACTATCTAGGGCAGCAACAAGGTTGAGGATACAGTCTGAAACAGATCCATCCATTTGGTGAAGAAATAAGGGATTGGCCTTGCTAAGGGTATAATTAGAATACTGATGGTGACAGAGATTTATGTGGTGGTCGGGAGAATGAAATGGACGCAACCTGGCTCTTCAGGGGAGAGGAGTGAGGGGTGGGAAGGTGCAGATTTTTGAAAATTAAAATTAAGGGAAATTTACTGGGAGCAAAATACTCATAGAAGGGAAATCTTTGCTGAAGCATTGGTCTGCAAAATGGAGGGTATGGGATTCTGTGTATCCTCCCAGTGAGGTACAAAATGAGTCACTAGTGTATAGGAAAAAAATGAGAATTTTATAATATTTTTCTTATTTAAAATTATGTGTATGTAGTTTTATAATGTATATATTATAAAATGGTACAGTTTTATAATTTATAAATACATATATATATATACATTGTGGTTGTGTGCTCAATAATTTTATTGATAGAGGCATGTGATCAAAAAAGTTTGAGGGGGCTTCCCTGGTTGTACAGTGGTTGAGAATCTGCCTGCCGACGCAGGGGACACGGGTTCGTGCCCCGGTCCAGGAAGATCCCACGTGCAGTGGAGCGGCTGGGCCCGTGAGCCATGGCCGCTGAGCCTGTGCGTCGGAGCCTGTGCTCCACAGAGGGAGAGGCCACAGCAGTGAGAGGCCCTCGTACCGCAAAAAAAAAAAAAAAAAAGTTTGAGGCCACAGCATTAAAGTGTGAGAGAAGCAGGATGTTCACCCGCCTAAAAGCCAGCAGTGTACTAGATGTCACAGAAGTAACTCCACGAAGGACAATGTTTTGGCAAAGTAAAAATAAAATAGTGGAAAAAGGTATATCCTCATCCTAAAGAAGTTTTGCATTTTTATCCTTTTTGCTTTGTGCTTTCTCAAAACCTTTACTTCTTTCTTAATGTGGTGAATTTTATGATGCTGGAAAGTGTGGAACTCAAGTGTTTTTTATTTCATTACTTTTCCAGACCAAAGACTCTTGGCCATCAATGACCGATCACAGCATACCAAAAAACATCAGGTATGAAACAAAACATTTCCATAGAGCAAGTGCCAGAAGAATCTACTTTGCTTTTTTTCCTTAACTCAGTGGTCTTCCCCTGTCCTAATGGCTCATTCCTAACCAGTCAGGGAGAAAAGTAAAAAGCGTTTTCTGATTTGTAAAGCTAAGGCAATCACTCTCTCTGCCATTTTTGTTTGTTTGTTTTTGTCTTGTATCTTTTAAATTTGAGGTAGAAAAGTAACACAGAAGACAGAAAAATATCTTGTTCTGAACATTGAGAAATGCTTGCTCTTCCTACAGCTTTATATTATAATAAAATATTAATCAACTCAATAGCAACAGATTCATCTTTATATGTTGTACATCTTTAGGCCACTAGAAGACAGAACTTAAAGCTCATTGGAAAGGACAGAGTTTTCTCTTTTGTTCTCCAATTGGAGTGAGAGTGTGAGTATTTAGTAAAAAAGTAAGAAGACATATTTTTGGCATTTTGGTATGCCAGGTTGCCATCTGGTTGCAGTATTTGTCCATCTTTAGTTTTCAGAATTAAACTGGCAGATTCTGCCCATCAGAGACTGTCACCCTTTACTCTAGAAACTATTGTTATTTCAGAAACTTACTGTAAGTTAATGACCTTTCCAGAGACAGAGGTAATCAACTCGAACCCAAAAACCTATAACTGAGTTTGAACTAAGTACCAATATCATTTCCACACTGAGCTCAGTTTTAGTGGAGATTTGAATTCTTTATTTCCTTATTATATTATTGAAAATTTTACTTATGGTGTTGATTTAGGTTTCAATTAGCTGCCCTATTTTTGCATATCTATAGGCTTAAGGATGATAACTTCCAAATACTATCCTTTCTAGGCAAAGTCTAATAAGGAGCCAATGACAACTAGAATTATTAAATTGAAATAATTTATGACAAGCCTATCAATCATTCATATTTTATATATTTATAGATTTATAGTTTTCTGCACACTCCTCTGAGCATATTTAGTGATAAAAATTTGAATTATGCATGAGATAGTGTGATGGTTAATTTTATGTGTCAGCTTGGCTAGGCCATGGTGCCCAGTTGTTTGGTCAAACACCAGTGTAGAGGTTGCTGTGAAGGCATATTTTAGATGTGATGAACATTTAAGTTAGTAAGCAGACTTTGAGTAAAGTAGATTACCCTCTATAATGTGAGTGGGTCTCATCCATTCAGTTGAAGGTCTTAGAGAAAAGACTGAGGTCCTTAGAAGAGGAAGGGTTTCTGCTTTCAAACTGCCTTTGGAATCAAAACTGCAACACCAACTCCTGCTGGAATTTCCAAGCTTCCAGCCTGCTCTGCAGATTTCAGACTTGTCAGTGTCCACAATGGAGTGAGCCAGTTCCTTAAGATCTCTCTCTCTCATTCATATTTATATATGAATATAAATAGAAAAATTCCAACTCTGTATAGATTTTTTTCCTTCTCAACGTAATTGAGAAATTATATTGACATTATTTTGAGAATGACTAAAACCTTGTAAACATATGTATTCACATATCAAGTTTTTGTTTTTTGTTTTTTTTTTTTTAACCAAGTACATAGTGAGAAATGAAACATGGGTAGAAATGTATGTGTCCAGGGGCTGGGTATTTCACCAAGCACACCAGTGAGGATGGTGGCTCTATGTCAACTTCATTTTTTGATGTCCTGTCGATCGTTAGCCCCTTGATTTTGTTAGTTCCAACACCTGCTGGTTGGGAGAAGCACTGCCAGGTATGAAATGAAGTCCTGACGATGCTAGCCTAACTTCACCTAAAACAGCCTTTGTGGAAGTGTAGTCCAAGCATTTCAATAGCTGTGGTTAGTCCACTGTTAAAAATTGAACCAAGATTTTTGAAGATTATTAAAAGTTTTCCAGATGCTGAGTCTACACATGCATTCTATCTGAAAATCAGTCCACTTAGATACACAAAGGTTTACCCAGTAATAATGAATGTTTTGTTTTGGCTGCTGTCCAATGTAAGCAGTTATAAGAGGTTCCAGTAATTTCTTCCTTGATGTGCTGATATTTAATAAGTTGGAAATGTCTGTCTTTCAGCAAACAGATTTTATGCCTCATCTTTTAACTCTAAGACATCTGTATGGTTAGACTAGAATTATGGAACACCAAAAGGTTGGGTAAGTTCAAGTGCTTCACTTAAATCTTTGGTTCCCCAGATAGCCCCTGAATTACAAAATCATTTCCATAGTAGAGTTTCCTGTTTGGGGACTGTTTTTTACCCTTGCCTTGAAATGCTGAACTAGTCTGGCCAGCTGGCCTGATGCTCACAGAGGGTCATACTGAACCACGATATCGAAATGCCTACAACTGTATATTTTCCAATTCTGCTGTAGTGGTAGAAGCACAGCTAGAAAAAAAAAACTGGTTTGAATTTAGATGTGAAGCTTGTCTAATCATGGAATAAACAAACTACAGTTTCAGAAGAAACTCATCCAGGTACAGTGGGATTAGCCATGGACATCCTCAGACCAATTACAGATACTTCTTTCTTCATTCATTCTTTACCACACAGATGGCCCCTGGGGTTCAGGGATCATGGTGAGAAGCCTGGGATTGGGGTGCACTGGGATATTAGAATAAAGTGTGTAAATGTGATGCATATTTAATCATATGCATGTCCTTATGCAGTATATTTTGAATGAATTGCTTATCTTTCTAAAAGGTACAGTCACTCTACCAATTTCAGTTGTCCTACCAAGGTTTCTCACAACTTCCCTCCATGTTCACATCAGAAAGGAGTCTTACTTTTTGTAGGGCTAATATAAAAAAAATAGACTACATCTCACTTTGTCAGGATCAAGCTGGACCAACAAATCTAGGAGGGTGAGTTTAAGCTGTCAAGAGGAAGAGAGACAGATAAAAAAAAATACCTCACACTAATAAACATTTACACATCATCTATCTGGGCTTGACTTTGACCAGTCTGTTTTTAAATCTCTGGTGATGTGTAGCAGACAGCAGAATAAGTGGTCCTGAGGGCTGCCAGCCTCTCATCCAGAGACGTAGGTGGCCACAGGCATCTGTCCATCGTTGTCAAGGTTCAGAAAGTCTGAATAAACATCAACATTTTCATAAGGAAGCTGAGGAATTCCAGACGCATCAACCCAGTGAGAGAAATGCTCTGGAAAGGAAACTGTGGCAGACGCTCCCACACCTCTTGGACAGACATCCACATTTCCTAAGTGAGGGCATCCACTTATCCCCAGATGTGAGAACTGAATAAATATCACCTTCACAACCCTGTCCAGTGAAGACATATTTTGATTCCAGAAATTATACAAGCTGACCAAACGACTCTACCTATGAAAATTCCTGGCTACTTTCCCCCAATCCAAAACAAGAATGACAAGAAATAGTTTTCCCTCAGAAAAGAGAATCCTGCTGAGATTTAAACTCCGTTCTAGACAGGATCTGGCTTCTAGAATTTTAGGCAAGGCTAGATCAGTTAAAAAAACTGTACAGAAAAATCAAACACAGAGAGGAATGCCATGAACATTTTTGAGTGTTGTTATATAAGGTATTTTAAAGGGAAGAGATTATATTTTTATAGGAAATACTTAGAGGCCAAAATATTTTTCAAAGATATTCTTTCTCCTAGGTGTACTATTGCTCCTCTATTCAAATTCATTAAATGAGGAACTGTCTTCTTTAAATGTGCGAATGGGGAATTCAGCTTAAAATTGTTAATACTGGAAATGGAACTTCTTTTTGGAAGCTGTGGCTCTGTTGCTTTTCTACTGGTTGTCAGGCGGATTTCAGAACTGTATTCCCAAATGTTCTCCTTCCACAACAGCTGGAAGCTTCCTTGTATGAGGGAGGATTCCACACTGTTGTTATCTGTTTCAATGTGTATAAGGGTCCACTCACCATCCCTAAAACATTGCAACAACGTATAGTTTTAGATTCTTAGCAAGAAATGGTTGCATGTGAATTCAAATTCAGTAAAATCAAATAGTTTTAGCAAATGAGTTAAGCCGTAAACCATTTACGTAGAAAGTATTTCCCTTAGTGGCATTGTTCATTCATTGAATGTTTATTGAGTAGCCTAGTATATTCAGATGTATTAAGTCTTTCATCTCTACTTATGGAGTAAAAAGTTCTGTTTCTCTAAGAATTTTCAGGCATCTGAAAGTAGACAGAGAAATCTAAAAATGAATAAGCAGAAATAGGCCTAGTGCTGAAGAGCAGCAAATTCAGTGTCTTAACCAAAATCCGTGTTTTCCTTGGAAAACGTTGGGAGAAAAGAAGACGCTCAGAAAAAGTTTATTATTTATGAAAAGCTAATTGTTTCCTTTAAACTAGGGTTAGATTTTATCAGTGGTAGAACTGCTAACTTGATTATGTTCTAGCCTAAACAGCCACGCAGGATTCGGTTTCCTTTTCTCCTTTGGATGCTTGCACTTTGTGAGGCTACCAATTAATCTCTTACAATGTAATTGAAATGCGGACATGTGGAAGAAAAGCACTTAGAATAACAAAGGTTAATAAAACTCTAGGAATGCTCCTTTTTAGCACTCAATATTTATGGTCTACGTATTGAGTAATTCAGACTAGAGTCACTGGAAAAGTGAATTAGGAGCAGTGTTAAGTTCAGTAGATTCTGACTGCTGGTTTTGCTTGTTCCCCTCCACACTGAAAGGAGTGTGACCTCTTAACTTCAGTGGAATTCTTGCAGGCTCTGCACCACAGGATTGAGCCAGACATTATATTGAAAGTGGGGCCCTCGTACACTTGGATTCAATGAATTTAGGACTGCCAACTACTGTCAGTTAGTAGCTGAATTGCAGAGATCTTGGCACAGAGGGTGTAAAAGTATGCTCTGGCTAGTCCCCAAAGAACTATTTTGCTTTTAGAGTACTTTGAAAACACACTGAGTCATAGAACCAGGCCAAATGTATGTTTGGCACAAGTTTATCTACTATATTCATTTGTATATTTTCATGGTACCTGTCAGTATGCCTAAGCTTTTATACGGAAACATAATATCCTTGAATGGAAGTGATTGGAAGAGGATCTATTTGCTCTGTAAGCTGGGGCTTTGATAATGAAATGCATAAAGGGTCGAGAGTTGGCCAGACTTGTAGAATGACAGTGCATTGTTTACTATCTATTCTTCATATGTAAGAGTTATCAATTTCTAAAGGGATCAGTAGCAAGGCAGGGATGCTTGCTTCACTTCACATTAAAAAATATACATACATAGAGTCTTCCCTGGGATGGCAGTGTGCTGTTATGGATGGGATAGGGAGGGTGGGAGGGAGGGAGATGCAAGAGGGAAGAGATATGGGGATATATGTATATGTATAACTGATTCACTTTGTTATAAAGCAGAAACTAGCACACCATTGTAACGCAATTATACTCCAATAAAGATGTAAAAAAATAATAAAATAAAATAATAAAAATAAATAAATAAATAAAAAGAGCTGAGCTAGGTAGGAATCAAGAAAACTTGGTCTAGCCCAGTTCTTCTAAAACTCATTGTATAACCTCAGGCAAGGCACAGTCACTCTGGGCCTCCTTCTCCTCATTTGCAAATCAAGGGGGTTTGACTCTCTGATATATTCTACTCCATAGTTCTTAATCTTCAAGGGGTGATGAGAAGAAGACAGAAAGTGAGCACAGTTAATAATGAGAAAACTTTGCAGATTTTGTTCCTTCCCAAATGCCATGTCTGTGAAGCTTTTTCATCAGCTCTAGAAGTTCTCATTGCTCAAGTTCAGCATTCCCATAACCAGGTTAGGAACGGCACAGACTAGCTGGATTCTAGAGTCATGATTATTCAGTGGCTTATAAAGTTAGGTCAAAGTTGCTATGGAAATAATTAGTTTCATTATCATTCTGGCATGGTTAACTTCTGGGACCATGCTTTGAATAAGCATGTTTTTACTCCAAGCAATGTATAGGGACAGAGATTCTGACTCAGTTCAGAGACTTCAAATGCTTTTCAGTCTCTCTGACAAAAGACTTCTGGCCTTGGCCAGCATCATGATGGCACAAGCCCCTTTATATTTCTTGTTTTTTACTTCTCCATTTATAAGATGAGATACTGTCTAACGTTATTTACTGTTCTGAAATTCTATCAGTTACAGAATATTTGGGCCCTAGGATAGAACAAAAGAGTCAATCAACCCTTCCTCCCTAAATGTTTTTGTAAAATTGATTGTATGTATTAATTTTTCTTATGATATACAACAAGCTGACATTTTTTACTTGTATGAAATTAGTCAACCCAACATCTTTGGATCCTTCCTGTTCTTTTTAGCTTGCTCACTGGATATAGGCAGGCATTCCTAAAGCATATCACTTTTCCCAGCTTTATTAGGCCTCCCTAAAAACCCAGAAAAATATCTGTTCTTAAGCATTCTCTGAATTCTTCCATTTACATCAAAGAATTCTTCTTTTTAAGAAGACACAAAGTGCTTTATATCAAGTAGCAATGCTAGTCAGCACTGGGATATTACCAGAAAAGCTAAATCTGTATTAGCTTCCTAGGGTGGCCATAGCAAAATGCTACCACAAACAGACATTTATTGTCTCATAGTCCTGGAGGCTAGAAGTCCAAGACTAAGGTGTTAGCAGGGCTGATTCCTTCTGAGGGCTGTGAGGGAGAATCTGTTCCATGTCTCTCAATTGCTTCTGGAAGTTTGCTGGCAGTGTGACATTTCTTGCCTTGTAGCATCTCCACCCGATCTCCACCTTCATTTTCACATCTTCTATGTGTGCATGTCTATGACAAAATTTCCCCTTTTTATAAGGACACTAGTCATATTGCATTAGGGGCCACCATATTCTGGTATGACCTCATCTTAACTAATTACGTCTGCAATAACCCTATTTCCAAATAAGGTCACACTCTGTGGTACTGGGGGTTAATACTTCAATATGTGAATTTGGGGTAGACCCAATTCAACCTGTAACATATGGCTTCCAATATTCTTAGTCAGGGGAGAATCCTTTTAGTGGTGTTGGTTTTACACTTTGAACCAGGGCTCAGTTGCATTAATAATAAACTTCTATGGAAGACTCTTGGCTAAATTATGAAGAAGAGGAGTTTGCTTTCTCTTATCCTGCTACCTCCTTCTAGGTCCTTCTGTCTCTGGTGGGCCCTCCACCCTTAGTCCTTTTATGTTCTGCCCTTCAGAATGGATACGTAATTCATAATATTAAATATCTGCCCCAGCTTTTATTGCTTTGGGGGACATTTCTGAACTCTCTTGTTAATCATTACAGGATTTTAGAGTCGGTTTAGCTTCTTGGCTGGCAGCTTTATCCAACGTGCTTACAGAATAACAAAATATTAGATTTTAAAATCATCTATTTTTCACTTTACATTCCCTATCTATACCAAATTCTTTACCTTCTTCAGTAACAAAGTAACCATTTTAGCAAGCTCCTCATTTCTGGGACCAGTTCTTTTTTTTCTGTTTCAAGGAAAAGAACCTAGGGGCTCTTTAAGTCTGGTCTCCGTTCATCGCCATCACTCAACTTGTCAGCAGTCACTGTAATGCTCCCCTTTGACTTGTCTCATTTCCACCACATCTAGAAGTTGCAGGCATGTATTTTAAGCATTTTACTGGGGGAAAATATTCCTAGATTTGCCTATTTACAGAAATATCTATAACCTACTCTTTGTGATGGAGTAAGGAAGGGATGGGGGCCTAAGTTTGATCAAATCCAAACACTTTCCTAGGCACTCCATGTAGATTATCTATTTGAATCCTACAATAACCCTATGAGATATTCTTCCTTAAATTTATGAACAACATAGAGACTAGCTAAAGAATTTGTTTGTGATCATTATCTAAAAGCCAAAAGGAAGGACATCTGGAATTCTTTCCATTTCAAGAAGAAATGCTGAACTTTAATAACATTTTGAATGGTAACAATAATGATGATAATTTTATATTTATTGATCACTTACTCTATTCTAGGTACTGGCCCACAAGTGCTTTGCCTAATTTATGTCATTTTATCCTCACAACTATTTGAGGAAGACGCAGACCCTGTTTTTTTTTTTTAATGTGATATGATTGACATATGATATTATGTTAGTTTCAGGTATACAACATCATAATTTGATAGTTGTTTGATATTTGGCTCCTTAGTTGCGGCTCGTGGGCTCCTTAGTTGTGGCATGCGAACTCTTAGTTGCGGCATGCATGTGGGATCTAGTTCCCTGGCCAGGGATCGAACCTGGGCCTGCTGCATTGGGAGCATGAAGTCTTAACTACTGTGCCACCAGGGAATTACCCCCCCCCACCTTTTTTTTCTAATAATGGAGAGCATTCTATAACTTTTTAAAATTTATTTATTGGGCTTCCCTAGTGGCACAGTGGTTGAGAGTCCACCTGCCGATGCAGGGGACACGGGTTCGTGCCCCGGTCCAGGAAGATCCCACATGCCACAGAGCGGCTAGGCCTGTGAGCCATGGCCACTGAGCCTGCGCGTCCGGAGCCTGTGCTTTGTAACGGGAGAGGCCACAACGAGAGGCCCGCGTACTGCAAAAAAGAAAAAAAAAAAAAAAATATATATATATATATATTTATTTATTTATTTTATTTATTTTTGGCCGTGTTGGGTCTTCGTTGCTGCATGTGGGCTTTCTCTAGTTGTGGTGAGCGGGGGTTACTCTTTGTTGCTGTGCGCGGGCTTCTCATTGTGGTGGCTTCTCTTGCTGCAGAGCATGAGCTCTAGGTGCCCGGGTTTCAGGAGTTGTGGCTCTTGGGCTCTGGAGCGCAGGCTCAGTAGTTGTGGTGCACAGGCTTAGTTGCTCCGCGGCATGTGGGATCTTCCCAGACCAGGGCTTGAACCCATGTACCCTGCATTGGCAGGTGGATTCTTAACCACTGTGCCACCAGGGAAATGATCACCACAATAAGTCTAGTTAACATCCATCACCACACACAGTTAAAATTTTTTTCTTGTGATAAGAACTTTTAAGATCTATTCTCTTAGCAACTTCTGAATATATTATACAATACAGTATTGTTAACTATATTCATCCTACTGCACTTTATATACCCAGGGCTTATTTAGTTTATAACTGGAAGTTTTTACCTTGTGACCACCTTCACGCATTTTGTCCACCCTTCACTCCTTACCTCTGGCAACTGCCAATCTGTTCTCTGTATCTGTGAGTCTTTTTTTTTTTTTTTAAGATTTCACATACAAATGAGATCATACAGTATTTGTCTTTCTCTGTCTGACTTATTTCACTTAGCATAATGCCCTCAAGATCCACAAACCCTGTTTTACAAGATGAGAAAATTGAGGCTGAAGGAAGGTTAAATAACTTGACCAAAGTTTCATGGCTAGGAGTGAGTAAAACCTATACTGGAACGCTGCCAGTGTCAATTAAGACCCTTCACTTTTAACCACAATACTTTATGTGAAAGTGAAAATATCATGCATTACTTTTCACTCGGTCATCTTTTGCAAAAATTCCCCAGCTCTCTTTATTAAAATTGCCATGTATAAACACTGCACATCTCCCCAGGGTGTCTAGCTGAGTGCTGGGTGCAAAGTTTATGCTGAATATATACTTTTCATTATAAGCAGCCATATGAATGTATCCCTTAAATTTACAATAAACACAACTGGAAAAGTCATCATTGAACTGGGGGCTGGGAAAAATATTGGACAGATGGTTAAGAGACCTATGTTCTAGTGCTGTGTAACACCTGTGATACTAAGTTCCCTCGTCCATAAATTTAAAAAGCTTGGTTTTAATGATTTGGGTTCAAAATGGTTTTAAAATGCATACCCCACATTTTGTAGTTTCAATCATGTTTTAATTATGTTGGAAAGTATTTTAACTTCTGGTTTACAGCAAAGACTATATGGAATGTCAATTTCAGCATAGTGGTTTGTTTCCATGGCTTTTAGGAATGCAAATTATGTGTACCCAGGTTTTGGCCGACCCACATATTTGGGGTGTGTGTGTGTGTGAGAGAGTGTGTGTGTGTGTCTCTGTGTGTGTTTAGTATCCGTGGTCAGATCTAACCTAATCTATGTATATTCCCTCAGAAACACACAAGTGTTTAGGGTTCAGCCATATTAACTATGAAATTATTTGGTAATAAATGTTATTTTCATTGATATGTCTTTTCTCTTAACATACAATTTTTAATTCCAGCTCTTAAAAAGAGACCATTTAGTACTTTTCAGGCACAAACATTGGCAGCTGGTAAACCATAGTTATATACTAGAGATCCAAACAGGTAGGCTTCCTTTAGATATGGTAAAATTTAGATAGCTAAGTTTTATCCAGTGTTTAGTATTTTGCAGACACTTTGTATTTGCCTGTATTAGCTCCTTTAGTCCTTATAATAACCTTATGAGGTAGGTGTTATTAACCACTTCATCTTGCAGATAAGGAAACTGAGACACAGAGGCAATGTAACCTGCCAACCCACTAACCATTCTTTAAAATAGAAATCTGAACAACTTCCCCACAAGTGATTTTTTTAATACAAAAAAATCTCTATTAAAATTGTCATATTTATGGGAATAGATTCTAAAAAAGTGGATATATGTATAACTGATTCATTTTGCTGTATAGTAGAAACTAACACAACATTGTAAATAACTATACTCCAATAAAAAATAATTTTAAAAACTGCCACATTTAAATAAGAGGTAAATGAGTCTTAAAAAGTCAGCTTGTAACAACTAAGTATCAGTGAGTTACTCTCCTAATCCTTAGCTGTTCTCAACTTCCACTTAATTTTCCGAATTGACCTGTGGCCTCCCTAGATTACTTCCTTTGAATATAACCTAATTTCCTAATTTGGAAAGCTCCCAGCTTCAGTGTTTCAATCGCTTCCCTAAGTGTAAACTTTTACACATTTTTTCCTGCACCAAAGTTTTTAATGTCCCCACGGAATGAGTCTTAATTGTGAGACACACAAGCAGACATTAAAAACAAAACAAGGGCTTCCTTGGTGGCACAGTGCTTGAGAGTCCGCCTGCCAATGCAGGGGACACGGGTTCATGCCCCGGTCCGGGAAGATCCCGCATGCCGCAGAGTGGCTGGGCCCATGAGCCATGGCCGCTGAGCCTGTGCATCCAGAGCCTGTGCTCTGCAACGGGAGAGGCCACAACAGTGAGAGGCCTGCGAACCGCAAAAAAAAAAAAACACAACAACAACAAAAAAAAAACCCAAAACAAACAACACAAGAAAAACAGCTTTCTGACTTTTCCCCACTCTTAGTTTGTGCTAATGTGGGGTACTGTGAGAAAAGAAACACTCTCATCTCAATGAGTTATATAGAAATGAAGTCATTAAATCAATAGATGAATGAATTTTCTTAGGTCTAGCTGGAAAGTAAAAGCTGCTAGAGTGTACATTCATCCAAAGCCTTCAAATCAAAAGTGGATGAGTAGGCAGTGACTTGGTCCTATCTTTTGCAAAAATATTCAAATTACTAATGCAAAACAATAGATTTAAAGTTTAAAATGGAAGATCGACAATATCCATTTATTGCCCTCCTGTACACTACCCATATTGAACTGCAAGGATGGAAAACCAATGAAAAAATATGTCTCATTTTCATATATTTTGGCTCATTCAGGTTTATTCTTCTGTGAATTGACCATTCATAGCCTTCATCCATTCTTCTACTGAGTTTTTCTTCTTATTGATTTATGAGTTCTTTATGTATTTTAGATACTAATTATTTATTGGTTCTAGGCACTAAATATTTTATTCCAATTGATGGTTTGGTATTTCATTTTATTTATGGTTTCTTCTGTCAAATAAAAGAACTTAGTAGTTAAATACATTCATCATTTCCTTCATGTTTTGGCTCTCTGTGTCTTTTTCTTTTTTCACTTGAGGTACAGTTGATTTACAATATTATATAAATTTCAGGTGTACAACATAGTGATTTACCATTTTTTAAAGGTTATACTCCATTTATAGCTCTTATAAAATATTGGCTATATTCACTGTGCTGTACAATATATCCTTGTAGCTTATTTATTTTATACATAGTAGTTTGTACCTCTTAATCCCCTAACCCTATCTCGCCCTTCCCCTCTTCTCACTCCCCACTGGTAACCACCTGTTTGCTCTCTATCTCTGAGAGTCTCCTCTTTTTTTCCATATTCACTAGCCTGTTTTATTTTTTAGATTCTTCATATAAGTGATACAATATTTGTCTTTCTCTGACTTATTTCACTAAGCATAATACCCTTCAAGTCCATCCCTGTTTTTGCAAATTTCATTCTTTTTTATAGCTGAGTAATATTCTCTGTGTGTGTGTGTGTGTATACACACACACACACACACACACACACACACACCCCACATCTTCTTTGTCCATTCATCTGCTGATGTACACTAAGGTTGCTTCCATATCTTGGTATTGTAAATAATGATGTTATGAACATTGAGGTGCATGTATCTTTTCAAATTAGAGTTTGTTTTCTTTGGATAGACACCCAGCAGTGGAATTGCTGGATCATACAGTAGCTCTATTCTTAGTTTTTTGAGGAACCTCCACACTGCTTTCCACAGTGGCTGCACAAGTTTACATTCCCACAAACAGTGCACGAGGCTTCCCATTTCTCCACATCCTCTCCAACATTTGTTATCTGTGGTCTTTTTGATGACAGCTATCCCGACAAGTTTGAGGTGATATCTCATTGTGGTTTTGATTTGCATTTCTCTGATCATTAATGATGTGGAACACCTTTCAGTGTGCCTGTTGGCCATCTGTATGTCTTCTTTGGAAAAAATGTCTATTCAAGTCTTCTGCCCATTTTTAATCAGGTTCTATGGGTTTTGCTTTTTTTTTGATATTGAATTGTATGAACTTTTAATATATTTTGGATGTTAACCTGTTATTGGTCATGTAATTTGCAAATATCAATACTTTCTCCCATTCAGTAGGCTGTCTTTTCATTTTGTCAGTGGTTTCCTTTGCTGTGCAAAGGCTTTTAAGTTTAATTTGGTCCCATGTGTTTATTTTTGCTTTTGTTCCCTTTGTCTTAGGAGACAGATCCAAAAAATATTTCTATGGTTTATGTCAAAGAGTGTTCTGCCTATGTTCTCTTCTAGGAGTTTTATGGTTTCTAGTCTTATATTTAGGTCTTTAATCCATTTTGAGTTTATTTTTGTATATGGTATTAGAAAATGTTCTAATTTAATTCTTTTACATGTAGTTGTCCAGTTTGCCCAGCATCACTTATTGAAGAGACTGTCTTTTCTCCATTGTATATTCTTGCCTCCTTTGTTGTAGATTAATTGACCATAGGTACGTGGGTTTATTTCTGGGCTTTCTAGCCACCTCATTGTTGTGGCCTCTCCCGCTGCGGAGCACAGGCTCCGGACGCGCAGGCTCAGAGGCCATGGCTCATGGGCCCAGCCGCTCCATGGCATGTGGGATCTTCTCAGACCGGGGCATGAACCCGTGTCCCCTGCATCGGCAGGCAGACTCTCAACCACTGCACCACCAGGGAAGCCCTAATGTATCATTTAAAACTTGTGTTTCCTTATTTCTTTTCATTTTGGATGATCTGTCCATTGGTGAAAGTGGGGTGTTAAAGTCCCCTACTATGATTGTGTTACTGTCGATTTCCCCTTTTATGGCTGTTAGCATTTGCCTTATGTATTGAGGTGCTCCTATGTTGGCTGCATAAATATTTACAATTGTTATATCTTCTTCTTGGATTGATCCCGTGATCATTATGTAGTGTCCTTCTTTGTCTCTTGTAATAGTCTTTGTTTTAAAGTATATTTTTTCTGATATGAGAATTGCTACTCCAGCTTTCTTTTGATTTACATTTGCATGAAATATCTTTTTGCATCTCCTCAGTTTCAGTCTGTATGTGTCCCTAGGTCTGAAGTGGGTCTCTTGTAGACAGCATATATACGGGTCTTGTTTTTGTATCCATTCAGCCAGTCTATGTCTTTTGCTTGGAGCATTTAATCGATTTACATTTAAGGTAATTATCGATATGTATGTTCCTATTACCATTTTCTTAATTGTTTTGGGTTTGTTATTGTAGGTCTTTTCCTTCTGTTGTGTTTCCTGCCTAGAGAAGTTCCTTTAGCATTTGTTGTAAAGCTGGTTTGGTGGTGCTGAATTCTCTTAGCTTTTGCTTGTCTGTAAAGCTTTTAATTTCTCCGTCAAATCTGAATGAGATCCTTGCTGTATAGAATAATCTTGGTTGTAGGTTTTTCTCCTTCATCACTTTACGTATGTTCTGCCACTCCCTGTGGCTTGCAGAGTTTCTGCTGAAAGATCAGCTGTTAACCTTATGGGGATTCCCTTGTGTGTTATTTGTTGTTTTTCCCTTGCTGCTTTTAATATTTGTTCTTTGTATTTAATTTTTGATAGTTTGATTAATATGTGTCTTGCTGTGTTTCTCCTTGGATTTATCCTGTATGGGACTCTCTTGTGTTTCCTGGAGTTGATTAACTATTTCCTTTCCCATATTAAGGAAGGTTTCAACTATAATCTCTTCAAATATTTTCTCAGTCCCTTTCTTTTTCTCTTCTTCTTCTGGGACCCCTATACTTCAAATGTTGGTGCATTTAATGTTGTCCCAGAGGTCTCTGAGACTGTCCTCAATTATTTTCATTCTTTTTTCTTTATTTTGCTCTGCAGTAGTTATTTCCACTATTTTTTCTTCCAGGTCACTTATCCATTCTTCTTCCTTAGTTATTCTGCTATTGATACCTTCTCAAGAATTTTTAATGTCATTTACTGTGTCGTTCATCAGTGTTTGTTTGCTCTTTAGTTCTCCTAGGCCCTTGTTAAACGTTTCTTGTATTTTTTCCATTCTATTTCCAGGATTTTGGATCACCTTTTCTATAATTATTCGGAATTTTTTTTAGGTAGACTGCCTATTTTCTCTTCATTTGTTAGGTCTGGTGGCTTTTTACCTTGCTCCTTCCTCTGCTGTGTGTTTCTCTGTCTTCTCATTTTGCTTAACTTACTGTGTTTGGGGTCTCCTTTTCACAGGCTGCAGGTTCGTAGTTCTTGTTTTTCGTGTCTTCCCCTAGTGGCTAAGGTTGTTTCAGTGGGTTGTGTAGGCTTCCTGGTGGAGGGGACTAGTGACTGTGTTCTGGTGGGTGAGGCTGGATCTTGTCTTTCTGGTGGGCAGTTCCACATCTGGTGGTGTGTTTTGGGGTGTCTGTGGCCTTTTTATGATTTTAGGCCACCTCTCTGCTAATGGATGGGGCTGTGTTCCTGTCTTGCTAGTTGTTTGGCATAGGGTGTCCAGCAGTGTAGCTTGATGGTCATTGAGTGGAGCTTGGCGTTGAGATGGAGATCTCTGGGAGATTGTCGTCATTTGACATTACATGGAGCTGGGAGGTCTCTTGTGGACCAGTGTCCTGAACTTGGCTCTCCCACCTCAGAGGCACAGTCCTGATGCCTGGCTGGAGCACCAAGAGCCTGTCATCCACACGGTCATGTGGCTGTATGTAGGAGGCCTCAGTTCCTTGCCACATGGATCTCTCCTTAGGGCTGCTTGAGTGTCCTCATGACATGGCAGCTGGCTTACACCAGGATGTGTGATCCGGCCCGCGGTCCCCAGGATTGTTGTGGCTTCGGCTGCTGGGGCCCCTCCAGAGCTGGCAGCCTCAGTGAGGCTGCCCTCCCCTCGGGCTCCAGAGCAGTTCAGTTTCAGAGGAGGGAAGAGACCCCGAGCCAGGTGGTCCAGCTCTGCGGAAATGCGGGCTCCATTCTCAGTACCACATTGTTTTAATTATGGCAAATCTTGATGGTAAATCAGCTCTTATTTTTTAAGATATTCTTTGTTGTTCTTGAATCTTTTTTCATATACATCTTGTGACCAGCTTCTCACATTAAAAACATATTTGGGAATTTGGAATTACCTGATATTTTAAAGTCACATTCATATGTATATATGTAATATATGTATGTATATATAAAATGTGTATTTATACATACGTAGGCATATATATATAAAACACACTTATGTATGCATATGTACAGATGCATATTCTGGGAGCACTATATTCTTGTGATATTGAATCTTCCCATTCAGTAAGATATCTCTCATAGATATCGCTATGATTTGCAATAAGATTTTATATATTTTCTTCATAAATTTTTTGCATATCTTTTATTATCTTTATTTATAGGAACCTTATGTTTATTGTAGTACGGTAGCATAGAGAATTTGAATTCTCAAGGGTAGGTTCAATTCCTATAATTCTAGAAATAAGAGGGCTTAAACCTCTATTACTTACTCTATGAAAGTAACTCTTTTATCAGACATATTTCTTATGTTTGTGGGGGGATGCTTGCCATTATGATGAGTAGTGATACGTGTCATATGCACAGGGCTAGTGTTAAAGGCAGGAAACTTTTCCAGAGTAGGTGTATTAACTGGTCATATCAGAATCAAGGGTAGGATGCTCAAATTCATAATAAGGATATTGTTAATAACAGTGTTTTGATGATGAAATTGATTGTGTATAGTTCTGGTGTATGTGGGTTGTGAAATGCTCCCAGGAACAGGATTTTTGTGAATATATTTATTATGATGATATTAGTGTATTCTGCTGGGAAAAACATAGGGAATATTCTATACTGCATATTCTACATTAAAGTCAGACACGAGCTCGGATTCTCCTTCTGTTAGGTTGACCAGGGCTCGGTTGGTCTCTGCTAGGGTAGAAATAAATCATATTATGGCCAGTGGCCATGATGGAAAGATCAGCCATAGTTGTTCTTGTGTTGTGGTAAGGGTTGATATGGTGAAAGACCCGTTTATTAGGAGCACAGATAAGAGAATAATTGCTAGTGCTACTTCGTATGAGATTGTTTGTGCCACGGCTCATAGAGCCCCGATTAGTGCATATTTTGGGTTGGAGGCTCAGCTGGACCATAAGATAGAATACACAGTTAGACTTGATATGGCTAGTATAAATAGCACCCCTAGGTTTACGTTAATGAAGGGGTATGGCATGGGTAGGGGATTCATATTGTTAGGGCTAGAGTCAAGGTCAGAACTGGCATTATGATGAATATGGAGGTGGAGGACGTAGCTGGTCATAGTGGTTCTTTAATGAATAGTTTGATTGCATCAGCAATGGGTTGAAGTAGGCCATATGGTCCTACAGTTTTCAGTCCTTTTTGGAGTTGTACGTAGCCTAGAATTTTTCATTCTACTAATGTTAAAAATGCTATGGCTAGAAGAATAGGGATAACAAGCCTTAGAATATTGATTATAAACATTTTGTTAGGGAGAGGATTTTAACCTCTGGGTATAAAGGTTTAAGTTTTATACAATTACCAGGCTCTGCCACCCTAAATAAACCCTGGTCTCAGGTGACTGTTTTGTGTTTGCTTATTAAGTTGAGATTCTATCATTATTTTAAAGGCGCTTGCTTAAGGTGGGCCTTATTTCTCTTGTCCTTTCGTAGTGGGAGAAATACATAATAGAGAGAAGCCGACCTGGATCACTCCAGTCTGAACTCAGATCACTTAAGATTTTAATCGTTGAACAAACGAACCTTTAATAGCGGTTACACCATTGGGGTGTCCTGATCCAACATCAAGGTCGTAAACCCTATTGTTGACATGAGCTCTAGAATAGGATTGCACTGTTATCCCTAGGGTAACTTGTTTTGTTGATCAATGTTTTCAATCAATAAGTGATACTATGCTTTGACTAGTGAGTCTAAGCTTTAATCACTAGGAGGTTTTTTTGTGCTCCGAGGTCACCCCAACCAAAATTGTCAACCCATGTGAAATTTTGTTATCCCTTGATGGTTTAATCATGTTTTTTTGGATTAACTAATTGAAGCTCCACAGGGTCTTCTCATCATTTTTCGGTATCCCCGCCTCTTCACAGGGAGGTAAATTGCACTGATTAAAAGTAAGAGGCAGTAAAACCCTCATGTGGCCATTCATACAAGTCCTTATTTAGAGAACAAATGATTATGCTACCCTTGCATGGTCAGGATATCACGGCCATTTAACAGTGGGCTGGCAGTGCCTCCAATACTAATAATGCTAGAGGTGATATTTTTGGTAAACAGGCAGGGTTTGTGTTTGCCGAGTTCCTTTTACTTTTTTAAATCTTTCCTTGGGTGCACATCTGTGTTGGCTTAACAGTGTATTTAATAAATAGTTGAGTGTTGGGCTGTATTTATTTACTGTTAACTATCAGTATATTATTAGTTGCTGATGTAAACTTGTGCAAGGAGAAATATCTCTTGTTACTCATATTAACAGTATTGCTTCTATAATTTTATAGATTACTCCAGTAATAAGACTAGGAGTTAATTTATTTAATATTGATATTAAGGTATATTTATTGTTGAGCTTGAACACTTTCTTAATTGGTGGCTGCTTTTAAGCCAACTGTGGTGCTGTTTATTTTTACTCTCTAGTTAAGGTTGTACCCATTTCTGAAAAGCTGTACCTTTTTAGACTAACATTTAAATATACATTAAAACCTATAAGGGGTCCTTAGTGTTATTTAAAGTTGAACTGAAATTCTTTTTCTGGACAACCAGCTATCACCAGGCTCACTAGGCTTGTCACCTCTACTTATAAATCTTCTATTTTGCGACATAGATGAGTTTGTTCTAATAACTGTTCATAAGTAGCTCGTCTGGTTTCAGGTGGTTTAACTTAAGTTCTCTTTGTTAAAATTTTGCTAGTTAAATCATTATGCAAAAGGGGTAAGCTTTGCTTTCTGTTACTTTTAATGTTTCTTTCATCATTCCCTTATGGTACTTTCTCTATAGTGCCATAAATATTTAAATTTCTATCTCCTATAATTTAAATGTTAGGTGAATGTTTCATTTGATCGGTTCATGCTAATATAATGGGAAGGGGTGTGGGCTAGATTTAGTTCAAGTCATTCATAGGTTATGAAATCTCCTAGGTGTAAACTAGGTGCTTTATTTAAGCTATGCTTTGATTTATCCAAGCACACCTTCCAGTATGCTTACCTTGTTACAACTTATCTCCTTTCACAAAATAAACTAGTATTTTCCAGTAGGTTATGATTTTTGTTATATACTCGAGGAGAGTGACGGGTGGTGTGTGCGTGCTTCATGGCCTTATTCAATTAAGCACTCTACTCTTAATTTACTACTAAATCCTCCTTTGGTTTTTAGGTTTCATAAAAACTTTCGTGCAGGTAAGAGAATGTTCTTGGTGTGGAATATGTAGCCCATTTCTTCCCACCCCATGGGTTACACCTTGAGCTAACGTTTTTATGTGCTATAGTTGCGCTTACTTTTATTCCTTTTTAGGGTTTGCTGAAGATGGCGGTATATAGACTGAATTAGCAAGGGTTGGTGAGGTTTATCGGGGTTTATCGATTATAGAACAGGCTCCTCTAGAGGGGTGTGAAGCACCACCAAGTCCTTTGAGTTTTCAGCTGTTGCTAATAGTACTCTGGTAAATAATCTTATTCTTATAATTATTTGGGTTTAGAGCTAAGCATAGTGCGGTATCTAATCCCAGTTTGGGTCGTAGCTGTCATGTAATCAGGACGTGCTAAAGTCACTTTCGTAGTCTATCTTTACTTTAATTACGGCTTTTTACAGCTTAATTAAAATTTAACTTTATTTTGTATTACTCTTTAACACGCTTTAAGACGTATTTCTATTAACTTGGGTTAATCGTATGAACGAGGTGGCTGGCACAAAATTTACCTACCTTAATTAACATGGCTTAGTCGAACTTTCGTTTATGGCTTAATTTTTTTCACTGCTGCCTCCCGTTGGGATGTGGTCGAGCGACGCATTATGAGCTACTGGTATAGTGTGCTTGATATCTGCTCCTTTTAATCTTAGTGATTTAGAGGGCATTCTCACTGGAGTGCGGATACTTGCATGTGTAATTCTATTAAAAATTAATAGAAAGGCTGGTACCAAACCTGTGTGTTTATGGAGCTAGCAAGCTCATCTAGGCATTTTCAGTGCTTGCTTTAGAGATTTAGGTTACATCAACTTGTTGTGTACAGGTGATATTTATATGGCTGTGTTCTGTGGTTTGTGTTGGATTTAGTATTAAATTTTTGATAAAGTGGTTAATGAATCTAGGGGGATGTCTGTCTATATGGGTAGTGAATATCTAAATAGTTTATTGGTATGATGGGGGGTGTTTTTGAGGTTGCCTGATTTGATGGGTGCTTATTTTTAGACGAGGTGGGGAAAGTGGAATGCTAGTGTTTATTGCACATGAATATACATATAATATTGTTATGTCCTATAACCACTGACTAAATTGCACACCATGGATTGTTGATGCTGGTAAATAATTTTCAATTAAAGTCCAGCTACAATTTGCTTGACTGTGTTAAGACCTTTTAAGGTCATAGCTGAGTCCAAGCATCCCCCCCCTAAAAATTAAAAAATACCAAGTGCATGAAACCACAGTTATGTGTGAGCATGGGCTGATTAGTCATTAGTCCATTGAGATGTTTTAGTTAAGGGGAAACAGTGGGCCATTTTAGATGAGATGGACCTGAAGTAAGAACCAGGTGTCTGACAAAGTTCATTAATAGAAACCCCCACCTGGTGCTTAAGCTCGTGGTCTAATGGATGGGATAGGCATGTTGACTGGGAATGATTTGACTTAATGTACTATGTATGATTAATAATCTATACATACTATGTAATACTAATAATATGATGTACATGCTTATAAGCATGGGGTAAATAATGTAATGCACGATTATCCATATAATGTAATATGTACATATGGGGTGTATGTACTTATTGATGTGGTAGTACAGTTGTGCACGATGTACATAATAGTTTGTGATAAGATGAGCTGTTTTAATACTGACATAGTACTTAACAGTTCTGTAAATGTCCTATAATAAAATTTCAGGGAATAGTTTAAGTAGTATTCCAGCTTTGGGTGCTGGCAGTAAAGCCTGGGGCTTCTTCCTTGAGTCTTGGGGAGGTGTGTTGTTCTCCTTTTCTGGTTTACAAGACCAGGGTCTTGTAAATATGATATACTACAAGGACTCTTCATTTTAGGAGATTGTTTTCAATGATGCTAGTTACTTGCATTAGTACTAGGATTAGAAGAAAACATAAAATAGATGCTAGTTGTCCGATAATGATGAAGGGGTGTTCTACAGGTTGTTCTCTGATTCATGTTAGTGTTAGTAGATCTGCTACTAGTACTCAAAATAAGCATTGGCTAAGGGGTCGGAAGGTTATACTTAGTTGTTTGGATGTGTGGAGTATTGGGACAAATATTAAAATTAGGATTGAAAGTATTAAGGCTAGGACTCCTCCTAGTTTGTTAGGGATTGTTCGTAGAATTGCATATGCAAATAGAAAATATCACTCTGGTTTAATGTGTGGTGGTGTGTTGAGTGGGTTTGCTGGGGTATAGTTGTTGGGGTCTCCTAGTAAGTTGGGTGAGAATAGGACTAGTATTAGTGAGGCTAGAATTAGTAACAGGGCACCTAAGATGTCTTTGATTGTGTAATAGGAGTGGAATGGGATTTTGTCTATGTCGGATGGGATTCCTGTGGGGTTGTTGGATCCTGTTTCGTGGAGAAATAGTGGGTGGACAGCTGCTAGTGCTGTAATGATGAAAGGGAGAATAAAATGGAAGGCAAAAAATCGCGGAAGAGTTGCCTTATCTACAGAAAAGCCACCTCAGATCCATTCGACAAGAGTAGTGTCCATATATGGGATTGCTGAGAGAAGGTTGGTAATGACTGTTTCTCCTCAAGATGATATTTGTCCTCATGGTAGCATGTAGCTTATGAATGCAGTGGCTATAACTGTAAATAGCAGAACAATTCCAATGTTTCATATTTCTAGAAAGGTGTAGGATCCATAATATAGACCGCGTCCTACGTGAATGTAAAGGCAAATAAAGAATATGGAAGCTTTGTTTGCACATATGTATCAAATGATTCATCCATAGTTAATGTCTTGGCAGCTGTGTGTTACTGATGAGAAGGCAGTTATTATGTCTTGTGTGTAGTGTATTGCTAGGAACAAGCCTGTTAGGATTTGTAGAATTAAACAAATACCTAATAGAGAACCAAAATTTCATCATGACGAGATATTTGATGGGGTTGGGGGGGTCAGTAAATGCACTGTTGATGATTTTTATTGGTGGGTGTGATTTTTCAGATGTTGGTCATTGGTGTTCTTATAGTTGAATGACAATGATGATTTTTCATGTCATTAGTCATGGTTAGAATCCATGTGGGCATGATGATGACATATATTGTATTTATTTTAAGGGTTATTTTTGTGATTAGTTTTGTGGGGTTTTCTTCAAAACCTTCACCTATATATGGGGGCTTTGGGTTGATTGTGAGTGGCGGTGTTGGGTGTGGGATTGTGTTGAATTTTGGTGGTTCATTTTTATAGGTTTGATGGTGTTTTTGATTTATTTAGGAGGGATTTTGGATATGTTTGGTTATATGATGGCTATGGCCACTGAGCAGTATCCTGAAGTTTGGGTTTCTAATAACACTGTTTTGGGGATATTTCTTTCAGGATTGGTAATAGCGTTTTTAACGGTGCTGTATGTTTTAAAGGATGAAGAGGTGGAGGCTGTGTTTAATGGGCTGGGAAACTGGGTTATTTATGACACTGGTGATTCTGGTTTTTTTAGCAAGGAAGCCATGAGGCTTTCAGCATTATATAGTTATGGTACCTGGTTGGTAATTTTTACTGGCTGGTCGCTGTTTATTGGTGTTGTAGTTATTAAGGAGACTACCTGCGGTAATTAAATAAAAGCATGCTAAGGATGAGGGTAATAAGGAACGATAGGAAGTATAGCTTAATAAGGCCTTTTGGCTTGAGACTAGCATGGAGAGCTTTAATTGAATAAGGGATGTGGTTTTTGGTAAAATCTTTTCTAGTCAGATTAAGTCTAAGAGGAGGATGCTGATTTTTGGCTTATTGATAGGTCTAGGTAGGGAGGTAAATGGTGCATGAGAGCGGGGAAATATCCTAAAAGACTAGAGAATTTGAGGGTAAATAAATTTTAAATTTTGTGTGTTAAGATTAATTTCAAGTGCTAGTACAAAGCCCAGGATGGTCACTGTAAGGGCAGTTAATTTTAGATACAGGGACATGGTTTTTAGGGGGACCTTTGTTGGGGGGATGTTGCTGGAGATAATAAACCTGGCAAAGACACTTCCAATTAGTAGGCGTTTGATGGAGTTAATTAGGGGTGGGTTGTTTTCATTGATTGAAGTTAAGGGAGAGAAGGGAGATTGTCCTAGTAGTGCGAAGAAGATAATGCGAGCACTATACACATCTGTAAGGGAGGTGGCAACTAGCGTTATTCGCAGGGCTCAGGCGTTGGTACAAGACGTGTTAGCAGTTTCGATGATCAGGTCTCTAGAATAAAAGCCGGTGAGGAAAGGCATTCCTGTCAGTGCTAAACTTCCAATAATAGGGGCTGTTGTGGTGAAAGGTAGAGCTTTGAATAGGCCTCCTATTTTTCGAATATCTTGTTCGTCATTCAGGCTGTGAATAATAGATCTGGAGCATATGAATAGCAGGCCTTAAAAAAAGCATGTGTGCAGATGTGCAAGAACACTAGATAGGGTTGGTTGATGCCAATTGTTACCATTACTAGGCCTAATTGGCTTGAAGTGGAGAAAGCAACCGTTTTTTAATGTCGTTTTGGGTGAGGGCACATATTGCTGTGAATAGGGTGGTAAGGGCTCCTAATCATAGTGTTATGGTTTGAATAAGTTTGTTTTTTCTGTTAAAGGGTAATATCTAATAAGCAAGAAGATTCCTGCTACATCTATTGTGCTTGAGTGGAGTAAGACTGATACAGGAGTAGGGCCTTCTATTGCTGAGGGGATTTAGGAGTGAAGTCCAAATTGGGCTGATTTTCCAGCTGCAGCTAGTACGAGTCCTATGAGGGGGAGATTTGAGTGTTTTAAGTCTAGTATAAAAATGTGTTGCAGGTCTCATGTGTTTAGGTTAAACAGGAATCATGCTATTGATACAATAAATCCAATATCCCCAAGGTGGTTATATAGGATTGCCTGGAGAGCAACTGTGTGTGCGTCTGTTCACCCGTCTCACCACCCAATGAGCAGGAAGGATATAATTCCAACCCCCTCTCACCCAATAAAAAGTTGGAAAAGGTTGTTGGCAGTAACAAGAAATAGCATGGTGATGAGGAAGAGGAGTAGATATTTGAAGAACCGGTTAATGTAGGGATCTGAGTGTGTGTATCATATTGAGAACTCCATAATGGACCACGTGACAAATAATGCTACTGGTATGAATATTATTGAGACATAATCTATTTTGCAGCTAAGTGTTAATTTAAGGGTTTGAACAGTGATCCAATGTCAGTTTGAAATAACTATATCTTGGCCTGTGTGGACAAATATTCTTGGAATTACGCTGGTAATGAAAGCACATGAGACAGTATTTTTTACATATGATGAATATTTGTTGCTTTTGTAAAGATCTGTATTAGTTACTATAATTGGGATTGTTAGTATAAGCAGTGTGACCAGAGTGAAAGAGGAAAATAGGTTTATTACTTTTACTTGGAGTTGCACCAATTTTTTGGTTCCTAAGACCAACGGATAACTACTATCCTTTAAAAGCTTGAAAAAACCATACTGTTAGGCATGGGAGCATGAATTAGCAGTTCTTGCATACTTTCTCGGTAAATAAGAAGTTTCAGTCTTCTGTTACAAGATTCACAATCTAGTGTTTTTTTAAAACTATATTTACAATACAGGGGGCCTAGGATAATTTTGGGGTTTAGTGACAAGAGTAGGAGGGCTAAAACATGAAGGGCTATAAGGACATTTTCTCATGTGAAAGAGGGTGTATTGTTATTAATATGGTGTGTGTGTTTACCACATTGTGTTGTAATTAATATATAGAGATAGTATAAGCCTGTAATTACAATGTTGGCTCCTATTAAGATAATGGTAAAATTTGATCACAAGAAGGACTATATAACCACAAACAACTCTCCAACCAGACTAATAGCTGGGGATAAGGCTAAGTTTGTTAGGTTTCCTAGCAGTCATCAAGTGGCTATTAGTAGGAGGAAGGTTTGTAGGCCTTGGACTAAGATTATTGCTCAGCTATGGACTGGTGCGTTATTTGAGTTTGCTAGGCAGAGTAGTATAGATGATGTGAGGCCGTGGGTGATTATTAAAGCAGTGGCTCCTATATAACTTCAAGGCATCTGGATAAGAATAGCTGCAATGAAAAGTGCTATATGGCTGATGGAAGAATATGTGTTAAGTGATTTTAGGTCTGTTTGGTGCAGATTGAACTGGTTATGATTATTCCTCATAGGGAAAGCATAAGAAAGGGATATGTTATGCATTCTGTCAGCGGGTTGAGTATTGCTGTAATTTGCAGTGTGCAGTAGCCCCCACGTTTTAGTAATAGACTGCAAGGACTATAGAGCCTGTGATGGGGGCTTCTACATGTGCTTTGGGTAGTCCATAGAGGTGGAGACCATAGAGGGGTATTTTTAACATAAAAGCTATTACGCAGGCTAGTCATATGAAAGCGTTAGATCAGGAATTGGGTAGTGCTTGGGTTCAATATTGGAGTACTAAGAAATTTAGAGAGCCTGTAGTGTTTTGGATATATACTAACGCTACTAGAAGTGGGAATGGCCCGACTAGGGTGTAGAATAAAAAGTAGAGTCCTGCATTAAGGTGTTCTGTCTGGTTACCTCATCGAGTGATGATAATGAGTATAGGAACTAGTGTAGCCTCGAATATAATGTAAAATAAAATTAGTTCTGTGGCTGTAAATGTTATAATTAAAAATGTTTGTAATATGATTAGTATAGTAATATATTGTTTCTTTTGGGGTCGGTGACTCTGAGCAGGTGAGATTGGCTGGCTATTAATATCAGTGGTAGGAGTCATATCGTTAAGATCAATAGTGGTGTAGATAAGGAGTTGGAAAAGAACATTAATGAGAAATTAAGGCTATTATCATTAAACTGATTAAGGAGAAGCAGGCTTGTGAGGCTAATTAGTAGGCTATGGGCTGTAGAGTTAATTCAAATTATATTATTTTTTGATAACCAAGTCAGGGGTATTAATATAATCATAGAGACAATACATTTTAGCATTGGAGGAGGTTAAGGTTTCATACGTAGTCGGTGCCATATGTGTTTGATACTCTTACTAGCAAGGATAATCTGAGTGTGGCCTCGCAGGCTGCAAACACTAACAGGATGATGGGTATTATGCTGGCTAAAGTGAAGTGTGAATTTAGGATCATTAGGGTTGCCATGAGGAATAGCGATAATATTATGTCTTCTAGACATAATAGTGAGGATATTAAGTGGGATAGATATATTAGCAGTCCTACAAGAGATACTGTGAAAGCTATAATAATATTTACATATACTAAAGGCACTTGGTAATTATGAATTTAGTCATAATCTAATGAGTCGAAATCATTTGTTTTAAACTAAATACCATGTTCAGTTCATTCTAGGGCCTTCTGAGTTCATTCATAGGCCAGGCTAATTGCCAATAATGAGATTAGGAGCAGGGCTATGGTGGGTACTGTTTTTAGATTATTTGTTTGAGGTGCTCAGGGGAGGGGCAGTAGAAGGGGAATCTCTAGGTCGAAGAGAAGAAATGTGATTGTTGCTAGGAAGAATTTTATAGAAAAAGGCAAGCGGGATGATCCTATGGGGTCAAATCCACATTCATTAGGCCTTGTTTTTTCTGTATAAATATTCAGCTTGGGGAATCAGAAAGCGATGAGTACGAGCAATGAGGTCAGGGCTGTGTTTGTCAATAGGGCCAGTATTAAGTTTATTATTCTTTTTTGGGTTATACAGAAGCTGATTGGAAATCAATTGTATTAATTAATACTGAAAGAATTATGAGCCTCATCAATAGATAGATACGTAAAGGAATAGTCATACAACATCTACAAAATGCCAGTATCAAGCAGTGGCTTCAAAGCCGAAGTGATGGTTGGACGTGAAGTGATATGTTGATAGGTGTAGAAAACAGATAATGAGGAAGGTGGACCCAATAATTATGTGCAGTCCGTGAGATCCTGTGGCTATGAAGAAAGTTGATCCGTATAGTCTGTCTGAAATTGTAAAGGGTGCTTCATAGTACTCTGAGGCTTGTAGGAGTGTAAAATATATGCCTAGGGCGATTGTAATAAAAAGGGCTTGGAGTACATGCTTGTGGTTTCCCTCCATAAGGCTGTGGTACGCTCAAGTAGTAGATACACCAGAGGCTAGTAGCACAGAAGTGTTAAGGGGCGGTACTTCTGGTGGAGTTCGAGGGGGAATGCCTGTTGGCGGCCAGCACCCGGCTAATTCAGGTGTAGGGGCGAGGCTTAAGTGGTAGAAGGCTCCAAAGAAGCTGGTAAAAAAGAGGACTCTGAGATCATAGGATTATCCTATCTCGAAGTCCCTTTCGGGCTTCCCTGGTGGCGCAGTGGTTGAGAGTCCGCCTGCCGATGCAGGGGACACAGGTTCGTGCCCTGGTCCGGGAAGATCCCACATGCCGCGGAGCGGCTGGGCCCGTGAGCCATGGCCGCTGAGCCTGTGCATCCGGAGCCTGTGCTCCACAACGGGAGAGGCCCGCGTACCGCAAAAAAAAAAAAAAAAAAGAAGTCCCTTTTTTCCCTGGCGGTGGGAGAAGTAGATTGAAGCCAGTTGACCAGGGTATTTAGCTGTTAGCTAAAAATTCCTGGGAGATGTATCCCTCCAGTCAAGGGAGGATTTAGCTTAATTAAAGTGATTTGCAATCAGTTGATGTAGGATATAGTCTTGCAATCCTAATTAGGCAGAAATTAAGTAAATTATACTTGCTTAGGGCTTTGAAGACCCTTGGTTTGGTTTAACCTACATTCCTATTCCAATACTGATAGTATTGGTGTGAGGGGTAGGAGTATAGTGCATATTACGATCATGGTTGGTAGGAGCGTTATTTGCTCTGTAGAGTCAAATTGCCATTTTATTTTTGTGTTGTTTGTGGAGGGGAACATTATCAGTGCTGTGGAGTGAGTCGCATGTAGAAATACAAGTTAACTAGTGCTGTGATGGCTATTAGTGTGGGCAAAATAATGTTATTTTTTTTGTCATTTCTTGGATGATTATTGATTTGGGTATGAACCCTGATAGTGGCGGGAGTCCTCCTACTGATAGCAGGGTAGCTAGGGTAAGGGTTGTGATAATAGGTATTTTGTTTCCTGCATGTAATGGTGATAATGTAGTGGTAGCTGAGCTGTGAATGAATAATATAAATATAGTGAAAGTTATTATAAAGTAGATTACTAGGTTTAGATTTGTTATAGTTGGGTTATAATAAATATAATAAATACAATATATTTATAATAAATAATAAATATCTTTTAAAAATTACATTTTATAAATAGTTCTGCCTTGTAGAAGCACATTTAAATTTTATATAACTTGCATATTAATCCTATATCCAGCATGACTTTGCTGCACTTCCTTATCAGTTTTAATAGTTTGACAATAAAATTCACCAACATTTTTAATGTAGAAAGTAAAATTACTTGCAAGTACTCCATTGAAAGAAGTGATAATACTATTCATTTTGGACTTGAAAGGGAATTCTCTCAAGATTATGTGTTATCATCAATGTTATCATTAATTTTTTGTTAGCTACCTTATATCAGAAGTTCTATTTCCCTATAACCAGTGATTCTCTGATGCATAAGAAAGCATCAGAATCAGAGTGCTGGGCTCTAGCCCTGGAGTTTCTGATTCAGTGGTTCTGTGGAGGAGCCTGAATATTTGCTTTTTTAACAAGTTTCTAGGTGATGGTGATGCTGCTAGTCAGGGGACCACACTCTGAGGACCACTGCCAGTGCTCTATGCTAAACTTTGGTCTCTGTCATTTGAGTTGTATACTTCTGGTGAGATGGTTCTTTTTGTTCCCAAACCTGCTTATTCCAGTTTTATTGTGGTCCTTGGTATTTTATTGTGGTCCTTTGCTGATGGCTAATGCCTGCAAACAGTTTTGTAAATATTTCCCCAGCTTTTATAGTTGTTGAGTTGATTCTTTTTATATCTTGCCATTCTTTGTTTGTAGTATATTTCTCCCAGTATTTTACTATGAAAAATTTCAAACAGATAAGAAGTCACTTTACACTGAACACCTGTATAACCACCAGCTACATTCTACTATGAACATTTTACGACACTTGATGTACACATATTTGTCCATCCGGCCACCTCTATATCCATTTATCACTATATCTTATTTTCGTATGCTTTTGTGTCCTTTTGTCTACATCTTCAATTCTAGTTTTTTTTCTCTTTAATCATCTTAACAATTTACTTCAGAATCTATGTCAGATCGTTCTATCTTCCACTATTATTGAGATTTGAAATCTCCTGTTGTATATGCTGTCCAATTCCTGGTAGATTGTTTCCTGTTATTTTATAATTGCACTGTAAACTCATTTTCATTCTCATAGGAATCCTGTGAAGCCTAGGTTGAAACCATGTCCTATCTGGGAATTTTATGTTTTTTTGATCCCATGACTCTTAGCAGAAGTATTCCTGGTGTAAGAGTGATTTCTATGGCGATTTCTCATCCAAATCAGACAACGTTTGGTACAGCCCCAATGGAGGGAAATTTTTTTTTTAGCCCCTCAAAATCCAAACTAAAGTAAACTTCCTTACATTTTACATTCTCCCTGTGTCTGGAGGCTCTCCTTTTCCTTTTTCTTTTTAACCTTTTCATTGAGTGCAGACCCTTCAGGTTGCAACTTATGTTGGTGATCTCAGTTCCAACCTCCTGCATTTCTGAATTCCGGTGTCTCTGCTACTGTTTCAATCTGTGTTAAAATCCAAGATTAGCACATCCCCAAGAGCAGCTACGCCTCAGCTCATGTACTTGGTATTTGTTTCTCTTTTTTTGGTTTCCCTGTCGTTTCTGGTTTTCCAGTGCATTTAAAGAATGTCTGTTACAAAATACTCCTTCATGTTCTCTGCTTCTTGAATTTTTGGCAAACAGAAGTCTACTTTTACTTCATTCACTTGGATTTTATTTCCGTGTGTATTCTGAGGAGGTTCCTATTTCTGTTTCTTATTGTTTATTTGCCTATACTGACCAGTCTTAATTGTGTGTTCTTTTGTATTCTTTTAACAGAAATTACTTTTATTTAAAATTCACCAGTGGAATTTTCTCTCCATCTTAAACCTTACATGTTATAACCTAAGAGAAATTATGAATCACGTTGAGTATATATGTTCAGGAAAACCCCTTAGCTCACTTGCTGGTTGAATGGATTCTCTCTCTTCTCTCTGTAAAGCACAGTGACTGAGGCTCATGGTGCAGCAAACACTCATGACCAGAAGACTAATTTATTCTCCAAGCCATATTGGTACTATTGTTCCCATCAGTTGTGTCACAGACTTATCAAGAATCAGTTTTGTTGCTGCCTTATGTTACTTAATATTTTAATGTTATTTTAAATGGTTTTATTTAAAAATTTTAATGCATTCAAATATATAACTGAGTAAAACATGAGTGGAAAACAGTTATTTCTATCAAAACTAAGTTCAGTTCTCTGATTAAGGCATGATAATCTGTGGTTCTAAATAAAATTTTCTTTGTAAATGAGGTATAGATAAGAAATTTATAAATGATTGGGAAAATATTCGCAAAATCTTAAGACTTACACACCAACATTAATTTGCAAATGTGTCAAATTTTCACTTTAAAGAAGTCAGAGTTAGAAATTAGAGATGTTGTATTAGGAATGATGGTCCTTATACAACATGGACAACTATGGAACACTCCGATAAAAAGATATTTACATGTATTAAGTTAAAATATGATCTTTAAACAATATATCATTTAAAAAATATCCCTCACATTAAAGGACTTTTTTACTAACCAATTACCGGTCCATATTGCATAAGGTAAGAGGACTTCTACGTTATTTGATTTTATTATTACTTCTATCCAATTTTCTTACTGTCTGAAGTGTTACTAAAATATTTATATTTACATATGTTTATTTGAAACTGGGTCCAAGAAAATAGACAGGAAGCAATAAGTCAGACTGTTCAAAATAAAATGAAATACTTAAACAAAAATTTAGCAAGTTAAGATTAAAAAAATAAGGAACGCCAGGAACTATAGTGCATGAGAGGTCTCTGACTTCTAGCCTGCCCCCATCCTTGGGATAAAGTCCTTGCTTAACATGGTCTGAAAGGATACATGCACCCTAATGTTCATTGCAGCACTGTTTACAGTAGCCAAGACATGGAAGCAACCTAAATGTCCATCAACAGAGGAATGGATAAAGAAGATGTGGTACATATATACAATAGAAATGAAATAATGCCTTTTACAGCAACATGGATGGACCTAGAGATTGTCACACTGAGTTAAGTAAGTCAGACAGAGAAGGAGAAATACCACATGATATCGCTTATATACGGAATCTAAAAAAATGATACAAATGAACTTATTTATGAAACAGAAACAGACTCACAGACTTAGAGAATGAACTTATGATTACCAGGGAGGAAGGGTTGGGGGGAGGGATAGTTAAGGAGTTTGGGATTGACATGTACACACTGCTTTATTGAAAAAGGATAACCAACAAGGACCTACTGTATAGCATAGGGAACTCTGCTCAGTATTCTATAACAACCTAAATGGGAGAATAATTTGAAAAGAATAGATATATGTATAACTGAAACACTTTGCTGTACACCTGAAAGTATCACAACATTGTTAATCAACTATACTCCAATATAAAATGTTTTAAAAAATAAAAAGAAATAAAAGCACTGCCAAAAAAAAAATAGTCCTTGCTTTTGGTAACTATGGTTTGTGCCACGTGACCTCACAACCCTTGGGAAAGCTGAGGATAGGGGACATGACACAAAGATATAGGCAACAGACCTATATATAAAGGTGGTCAGAGCCCCAGTAAGTCTGTGCTGGTAACTAGCACATTCAAACTCATCCTCTAAGCAGAGGTAAGTTAAAAGTAGAATAGCTCAGGGCTTCCCTGGTGGTGCAGTGGTTGAGAGTCCGCCTGCCAATGCAGGGGACACGGGTTCGTGCCCCGGGCCGGGAGGATCCCACATGCCGCGGAGCGGCTGGGCCCGTGAGCCATGGCCGCTGAGCCTGCGCGTCCGGAGCCTGTGCTCCGCAATGGGAGAGGCCACAACAGTGAGAGGGCTGCGTACTGCAAAAAAAAAAAAAAAAGTAGAATAGCTCAGAAAAATTAAAGAAGGTAATATATTATTTTGGGTAATAATATTACCCAAGAAGGCAATAATAATCAGCTCAAATCAATAAAAGATATGAGACAGAGAAAAGGAGTGTAGAGACAGGTTAATTTTCATGGAAGATAAAGAAACAACCAGAGAAAGAAGCAGGGCTGTAAGGGTGGAGTCCTGGGCACAGGAGATGTGCATTCACACTGGCTTCCCAGAGATGCTCTCTCACTTCTCCAGCTTTTGTGGATCCCGAACTGTGAAGATGCAGTTGTAATCATTGTAATGATGTCCCAGTTCTCCTTAAAGCCTTAGGAGACCAGGTTCCGTTCTTTCTTACTTCTCCTTTTATCCCAACTATAAACCCCACCCGGAACCTGAGTATATGTGCCCCTTGCTTGTTGAGTGAGTCTAAATAATATAAGTGGAAAGGGAACTAACTTACAATTCTATTATCTTTAACAGCTAATATTCTTGAAGGCTGGGACCATACGTCTACCAGATTTTGACATGCTAATAAGGCAACAGAATAAAAACAGCTTTAGTGAGTTTATCTGCACAAATTTACTCATTTAGAACCCTATCTTAGCCAAGAGACTTTCCAATATGTTGGTATAACTTATCTCATATCTTTGCATGGAGTACTGTGTGATTTAAAGGCCGTAAAACATTGGATTGGGAGTCACGAAACCTTGATCATAATCAGAATTCAACCGTTGCAAGGAGTTGGTGACTTTGAAAGAATCATCCAAAATCTCTCGGCCTCAGTTTCTTTATCTGTGGGGCTCATGTGTTTTGACTTAAGGTAATTTAAAAATTCAAATTAGAGAATAAATGTGAAAGTGCCTTGTAAGTTTGATATGCCATACAAATATAGGTGATAAAGCTTTAGAATCTGAGTTGGAAGGGACTTTGCAGCACCTCAGATCCAGACTTTACCCGATTTAGAATAATTTTTAATGCTTTTAATCTTTTGTATTTCCTTATCCCCCGACTTCCATACTTGTTTCATTTACATAGGAATAATATTTTAACACATCTTGTTCAAACGAATTTCCTGATATTCCTAAAACAACATTGGAAACAAAGACTACATTTTTTTTTCTCGAGTTAACCACTAAGTGCAGAGGGAAGAAGGAAAAGATTCACTCTCATACTCTGTGAATCCTAGGTTATTGACAGAAAGCTCAGAAATCGTTTGAGGGTGCAACCAGACCTGTTTACATCAGATGGGACATGGGCTGTGCAGAAGCCTAAGGGGGTGGAGTCACAACGGCATTTCTCCTCCACTCAGGGCCCCTCCCTCAGCTCCTAGGCTGCCTCCCATCTGTGCTCTGTGGAAACAACACACGTATAATTGCGACCTTTCCTCCCCAATTCTTGTCTTTAAAACATATGTGTCCTTTGGGCTCTGCCAAAAATAATCAGAGTCAACGAAGAAAAGGCCTGTTAAGAGGAGGACATATTTCTCACCTTGAATAACACTTGCATTTTAAAAGCTGTCCGAATAGCAGTCACTAATATTGCTAGTCCAGTCAGTTGTGTGTGAAATCCTTCCTCAGGACCCCTCCTGTGAGGTTGATAGGTATGCCAGGAAGCAGAAGAGCTCTCTACACAAGGTGTGTGTGTGTGTGTGTGTGTGTGTGTGACTGTTTTGGGGTGAAAAACAGCTAGAAATTGCCCATCTCATTTTCACTATAATCCATGAATGGGATTGCTTTCCAGAGTGATTAAATCTGCCCTGTTTGGGGAAGATAGTTGGTCAATAGGTGTCAGAGAATGATTTTGTAATCATCGACAAGCCTTTTATTGATGTAGCCAGCAGTGACCAGGTTGGAGAAAGGTTGTTTATTCATGATCCAAATGCATGCTGAAATCTCATTAGGCCCAGATGTTCATATTCCTAGATATAATCTTGACACCAGAGCCCAAACCAACATTATTCTGGGAGACACAATTCCTCAAATTCAGCCCTTAACTATTTCTACTCCATTGGGAGAATTTACTTCTCCCAGCTTCCCTACCTCTAACACTCTCCAGATTACAAAGGGAACAGTTTTAAAACAGTCAAACAGAGTGGAGATGTGTTTGGAGAAGTGGGATTTTAGACATTCTTTAGCAAGCCCCAAGAGGCCTAAGATTTCCAGTCATATGAAGCCCTCTCCACAGCTGAGCTATTGTGGTAATAACAAGGAAATAATTTCAGAAGAACTCAGCTGGAAATGATACACAGAACAATCCAGGAAGTAATAGGAATGGCTAATGGGATGAAGATTAAATCAGATAACAAGAGCTATAGGGTTAAAGTTTTGGTTCCAGAGAAAAGAAGTCCCAGTGTTGATTTACTAATTGATTATTAATAATCGGCAGAGTTTGATTTGAAGCTCTTAAACAAATTGTTACATAAAAATCTTTCCAGCCTCAATGATTTTAGTCAAAGCAGGGGCCATTCAAATAGAGCTATACCTCTGGTTTGCTTCAAGAATATAAAAATCCACTTTAAACAAGATTGTGGTACATTGTCTTACACTGAAAACCAAATACCAGTAAGCGGACTTACACTAGTGATTAAAAGTTAGGTTAGATTTAAAGATGTCATAGGTCCTAAGGGTGATTCATTATATACTAACATGCCAAGAGAGTTTAGAAGGACATCTATTCCTAAAATATGTTCAACCAGTACCATAATGTAAAAATAATGCTTTTTGTTCCTTTTACACTTTGGGTTTATTTCTATGATTTTACCTCCTTAGTGAAAGAGTGCTGATTGAACCATTTGAATAGATCATGAAATAGTGAGTAATTACAATCTTAGAGGCAAATTAATGACATTTATACAATAGAATTATAATTATACATTGAAAACTAAGAATGTATTTTTTTAGGAGGCTGCTTTTGCCCTAATAAAAATCAAACCTTCTTTCAGAATGTAGCGCTTTTAATTCAGATTACCTAATATACTGAATGTCAAATTTGAGTAGCTTTTTAGCCACTGAGATATTAATATTTGAGGGCATATTTGAGCAGGATTAAGAACCAAATCATTTCACTGGAAAATTATACTTAGAATAATGTTCACAAGTAGGCAGACTGTCTGATAGCCTCAAATGCTAGCTGTTCATTGCTGCTCTTCATTTGAACTACAAAATGCTAAGGAGTTCTCAAGTACGCTCACTTTAAATTATGTTCCCAATCAAAATAACAAGAAGATTGGGACTTGAGAGCCTTTTGATTTTTTATTTTGGCCTCATAAAAGTAATATATGTTTATTGTTGGATTTTAAATATTATAGTTAATCAAGGAAATCGGAAAAAAAGAACCGCTCAATATATGATCACTCAGAGATGGGAATGGTCAATATTTTTGTTTGCTTTCTTTTTTCAAAGAAGTGTCATGTGTGTGTTTGTGTGTTTACACTCTGCTGTATAATGTTTTTCCTCACCAAACAATTTATTAGGAATATTTTTTAGCTATTAAATAAGTATTGATTTCAAAATAGGTATGCTTTGAAGACCAATGATTATGGGAAGAATACTTTCAGAGCAAGCCTGTTTAGATTCAGAAGGAACAATGAATATTAAAAGGCAAGTATTGAAACCTTCCCAGGAAGTTTCCTTCAGTTATTTTGGCTACATAATCATTTAAGTGACTTCACCCAATGTTGGTGAATTAGTTGTAGGAGACATACACCAATAGGTTAGAAGCAGCCTGATGTACTAGAAATTGTATTAACCTGGGAATCAAGAGGCCTGGGATCTAATCAGGGCTCTGCCAGAGGACCTAGCAACTAACACCAGGCAAAGGAATTAACCTCGATATCTTTGTTTATACTGTGAGCCTAACACTGCCAGACTATGATTCTCTATATCATGAATAAAATAAGTGTTGCTTGATATGGATGATTCTGCATAATTTAGTTAAGAAATTCAGTCAGATTACTGTCATTTCTGTGAGGAAAGCTGTGACAGAATAGGGATTTAAAGATTTTACACCTATTTTAAAAAGCTATTCAATCAATCTACTCCTTGTATCTTAGAAAAATATTTTTACAACATACCAGTCAGTTAATACATATACTTTTTTCTGTAATTCAAAATAATGCAGAACTGGACCAAATGCCAAAGTCTAAAGTGTAAGTCTTTAGAAAAAGAAGTAATTGAAGATAAATTATTTTAAGGAAAGACTCTGTAGTAAAAATACCAGTAATGTAATTTAACCCTATTTCTTTATATGCAGCTGATTTTTTTCTTTGAATGGCTGTTCAGAAACTAGAATCTTATCTGACTCAATGACAAACTTAGTTCACAGAAGGCTTCATTGCTATACTAAAAATTTCTCACAGATGTAAAATTTACAGATGGCTTTGTTAGGTGGGGTAACTGAGAAGCTATAAAGGGAAAGAGAGCTTGCTTTGGGATAGTCCCATCTACTGAAGTTTTGACAATAGAAAGTTGTGAGAAGAACATTTAAGATACATAATCTGTGCATCTTCTTCAGCAACAGCATGCAGAGCCCTCTAAATATGAAGGAGAAACTCTCATAATTTTCAGAGAAGAAGATTTATTCAATAACTTCATTGCTTATAAGAAACTATTCCAAACAAAATTAAGCCCTCCTAATTTAGTTTACACCCATTTTATCTTGTTCTATGCACATCTGGGTTTGCAAACAGCTGGCTGCTACTCACTGAATACAGTCCCTTTGTATATTTGAAGACTGGCACATGGACAGCTACATGTAAAAGAATTAAATTAGGACACTTTCTAATACCATATACAAAAATAAACTGAAAGTGGATTAAAGACCTAAATGTAAGACTGAAAACCATACAACTCCTAGAAGGAAACACAGGCAGAACACTCTTTGACATAAATTGTAGCAATATTTTTTTGGATCTGTTTCCTAAGGCAAAAGAAACAAAAGGAAAAATAAACAAATGGGGCATAATTAAACTTAAAAACTTTTGCACAGCAAAAAAACCCATGGAGAAAAAAAAAAAAGACAAACTGCTGAATGGAGAAAATATTTGCAAATGATATGACTCATAAGAGGTTAATATCCAAAACATATAAATAGCTCATACAACTTAATATAAAAAAATCCAATTAAAAAAATGGACAGAAGACCTGAATAGACATTTTCCAAAGAAGATATACAAATGAGCAACAGGCACATGAAAAGATGCTTAACATCGCTAATCATTAGAGAAATACAAATCAAAACTACAATAAGATATCACCTCACACCTGTTAAAATGACTATCATCAAAAAGTCTACAAATAGCAAATGTTGGCAAGGATGTGGAGAAGAGGAACCTTAGTACACTGGTGCAGCCACTGTGGAAAACAGTATGGAGGTTCCTCAAAAAACTAAAAATAGAAGTACCATATGATCCAGCAATTCTACTCCTGGGTATATATCAAAAAACAAAACAAAAACACTAATTCGAAAAGATACATGCACCTCAATGTTCATAGCAGCATTATTAACAATACCCAAGATATGAAAGCAACCCCCAAGTGTCCATCAACAGATAAATGGATAAAGATGATGTGAAATACATACACACACACACAGAGACAGACAGACAGACAGACAGACACACACACACGATGGAATGTTACTCAGCCATAAAAAAGAATGAAATTCTGCTATTTGCAAGAATGTGGATGGACAGAGAGAGTATTATGCTTAGTGAAATAGGCCAGACAGAGAAAGACAAATAATCTATGTTATCATTTATATGTGGAATCTAAAAAATAAAACAAATAAATGAATATCACTAAACAGATACAGAGAACAAACTAGTGATTACAGTGGGGAGAAGAAAGGGGGAAGCAGCAAGAGAGGCATAAGGTATTAAGAGATATAAACTACTATGTATCAGATAAGTAAGCAACAAGGGTATATTGTATAGCACAAGGAAATATAGCCATTATTTTGTAATAACTTTAAATAGAGTTGAATTTATAAAAATATTGAATTACTATGTTGTACACCTGAAACTAATATTGTATTATAAATCAACTGCACTAAAGGTAAAAAAATTTTTTAAAGACTGGCATGAAATGACTGTGGAGTCATTTTCACAATGCTGATTCTTCCAATTCAAGAACATGGTATATCTCTCCATCTATTTGTACATCTTTAATTTCTTTCATCAGTGTCTTACGATTTTCTACATACAGGTCTTTAGTCTCCTTAGGTATGTTTATTCCTAGATATTTTATTCTTTTGGTTGCAATGATAAATGCAAGTATTTTCTTAATTTCACTTTAAGATTTTTCATCATTAGTGTATAGGAATGCAAGAGATTTCTGTGTGTTAATTTTGTATCCTGCTACTTTACCAAATTCATTGATTAGCTCTAGTAGTTTTCTGGTGGCATCTTTAGGATTCTCTATGTATAGTATCATGTCATCTGCAAACAGTGACAGTTTCACTTTTTCTTTTCCTATTTGGATTCCTTTTATTTCTTTTTCTTCTCTGATTGCTGTGGCTAAAACTTCCAAAACTATGTTGAATAATAGTGGTGAGAGTGGGTAACCTTGTCTTGTTCCTGATCTTAGTGGAAATGGTTTGTTTTTCACCATTGAGGATGATGTTGGCTGTGGATTTGTCATATATGGCCTTTATTATGTTGAGGAAATTTCCCTCTATGCCTACTTTCTGGAGGGTTTTTATCATAAATGGGTGTTGAATTTTGTCATAAGCTTTTTCTGCATCTATTGAGATGATCATATGGTTTTAATATGGTGTATCATGTTGATATGGTTAATATGTTAATATGGTGTATCATGTTGATTGTTGTTGTATGTTAATATGGTTAATATGTTAATATGGTGTATCATGTTGATTGATTTGTGTATATTGAAGAATCCTTGCATTCCTGGGATAAACCCCACTTGATCATGGTGTATGATCCTTTGAATGTGCTGTTGGATTCTGTTTGCTAGTACTTTGTTGAGGATTTTTGCATCTATGTTCATCAGTGATATTGGCTTGTAGTTTTCTTTTTTTGTGACATCTTTGTCTGGTTTTGGGGTCAGGGTGATGGTGGCGTCATAGAATGAGTTTGGGAATGTTCCTCCCCCTGCTATACTTCAGAAGAGTTTGAGAAGGATAGGTGATAGCTCTTCTCTAAATGTTTGATAGAATTCGCCTGTGAAGCCATCTGGCCCTGGGCTTTTGTTTGTTGGAAGGTTTTTAATCACAGTTTCAATTTCAGTGCTTGTGATTGGTCTGTTTATATTTTCTATTTCTTCCTGGTTCAGGCTAGGAAGGAATAAATTTTTAAAAAGAAATCAAAGATCATTACATTTGAAAACCACAAACACATTGCTAAGATATATTTTAAAATACTGATATAAATGGAGAAATATACCATGTTCATTAGATGGAAGACTCAATATTTTATAGATGTTAATTCTTTCTAAATTCATCTACAGATTCATTGATCTAAACTAATCTATAGATTCAACTTTAGTCCGAATTCCAGGAGGCTTTGTTATTTTTGGTAAAAATTGACAATCTGGTAGTAAAATTTATATGGAAATATAAAGGACCTGAAAGAACTAAACGATCTTGAAAAGGAACAGAAAAGCTAGAAGACTCACACTCTTGACTTTAAGACTTCCATAGAGCTACAGTAATTAATACAATGTGGAATTGGCATAAGGATAGCTAAATAGATTGATGAAAAATAAAAGCGTCCAGAAATAGATCCACTCATTTTGGTCAAATGATTTGTTGCAAATATACCAATGCAATTCATTGTGAAAAGTAAAGTGTTTTCAACAAATAACCTGCATCAATTGTATATCAATATGGAAAAAAATGGACAATTACACTACCTCTTACCATACAGAAAAATAAGTCAAGATGGCTGGCAGATCTAAATGTCAATGCTAAAATTATGAAGTTTCTAGGAGAAAAAAAAAATAATGGCTTATCTTTGTTACCTTGGGATAGGTAGTGGGCTGAATGGTGGCCCTCAAAAAGATATTTCCACAGGAAGATGTGGCGCATATATACAATGCAATATTACTCAGCCATAAAAAGAAACGATATTGTTATTTGTCGTGAGGTGGATGGACCTAGAGTCTGTCATGCAGAGTGAAGTAAGTCAGAAAGAGAAGAACAAATACTGTATGCTAACACATATATATGGAATCTAAAAACAAAAGAAAACTTCTGACGAACCTAGGGGCAGAACAGGAATAAAGACGCAGACGTAGAGAATGGGCTTGAGGTCACGGGAAGGAGGAAGGGTAAGCTGGGATGAAGTGAGTGTGTAGCACTGACATATATACACTACCAAATGTAAAATAGATAGCTAGTGGGAAGCAGCTGCAAAGCACAGCTCAGTGTTTTTTGACGACCTAGAGGGATGGGGTAGGGAGTGTGGGAGGGAGATACATGAGGGAGGGGATATGGGGATATATGTATACATATAGCTGATTCACTTCGTTATACAGCAGAAACTAACACAACAATGTAAAGCAATTATACTCCCATAAAGATGTTGAAAAACAAAAAAAAGATATGTCTACATCCTAATCCGTGGATGTGATGAATATGACCTTGTATGGCTAATGATGTAAATTAAGGATCTCAATGAGAGGAGCTTATCCTGGATTATGGCAGGGTGGGAGGGGGGCAGTAATTGCAAACACATCTGTCCTTGTAAGAGAGAAGTAGAGAGAACTGCAAGACAGAAAAGGAGGAGGTATGTGATCATAGAGGCAGAGACTGGAGCAATGGGACCATAAACCAAGGAACTTCTGGATCCACCAGAAGCTGGAAGGTGCACAAAAGAGACTCTAAAGCCTTCAAAGAGGGTGTAGCTCTATGAGTATCTTGATCTCCAAATTCTGGCATCTAGAACTGGGAGGTTATGGAAATTTGATATAGCAGCTACAGGAAACTGATATAGGGTACAAAGATTTCTTAAACAAAATGGAAAAAGCAGCAGCAATAACAGAAAAAATCGAGCAACTGGACATCAAAATGAAAAATTTGCTCTTTAAAAAACACCATTAAAGAAAGAAGCTGAAGTGCATGAAAAAGTGCTCAACATCGCTAATTATTAGAGAAATGCAAATCAAAACTACAATGAGTTATCACCTCACTCCAGTCAGAATGGCCATCATAAAAATGTCTACAAATAATATATGCTGAAGAGGGTGTGGAGAAAAAGGAACCCTCCTATACTGTTGGTGGGAATGTAAATTGGTATAGCCACTATGGAGAACAGTTTGAAGGTTTCTTAAAAAACTAAAAATAGAACTACTCTATGATCCAGCAATTCCAATCCTGGACATATATAAGAAAGAAACAAAAACACTAATTACAAAAGATATATGCACCCCATGTTCATTTCAGCATTATTTACAATAGCCAAGGTATGGAAGCAAACCAAATGCCCATCAACAGATAAATGGATAAAGAAGATGTGGTACATATATTCACAATAGTATATTAGCCATAAAAAAAGGAAATTTTGCCATTTGCAACAACATGATGGCCTTGAAAGATACTATGCATAGTGAAATGTCAGACAGAAAAAGACAAATACAGTATGAAATAACACAAGTTTGCAGGTCAATTTTACTTCAAAAACAAACAAACATAAAAACAAACTCATAGATAAAGTTATCAGATTTGTGGTTACCACAGGTGGGGGGTTGGGAACAGGGGGGTATGGGTGAAGTCAGTCAAAAGGTAAGACAAACTCCCAGTGATAAGATAAATAAGTACCAGTGATGTAATGTACAACATAAGCATAATTAACACGGCTGTATATTATATATGAAAGTTCTGAAGAGAGTACATCCTAAGAGTTCTCATCACACACACAAAATTTTTTTATTTCTTTAATTTGGTATCTATATGATATGATGGATATGCATTAAATTTACTGTGATAATCATTTTATGATGTAAGTCAAATCATTATGCTGTATACCTTACACTTATACAGTGCTGTATGACAGTTATATCTCAAAAAGTTGGAAGAAAAAATTATCAAATAAAAAAGTAGAGAATTAAAAATGATAAATTAGAAAAACATCAAAGAACAGCTGATGTCAAAGATGATTCCATGTTAAAAAAAATTTATGGTTAAACACCATACATTTTGACTAATTTGAGCTTATGCCAGGAATTTAAGAACAGAACACCAAAATTTTCTCTGCGATTCATTACATAGCACACTGAAGAAAAGTCACATGGTCATTTCAATAGATGCAGTATAATTACAAAAACTTCATACTAATTTGTAATGTAAAAAATATCTCAGTACCCTAGGAATTAAAGGGAAATTCCTTAAATTCATACAGGATATCTATCAAAAACCTATATCAAACATCAGAGTTAATGATAATCTTTATCAGAAATACCTTCAAATAAGCCAGTAAAACCCTACTAAACTCACTACTATTCAACATGGTACTAGATATCATAGCCAGTGAACAAGACAAAAAAAGTAAGACTTTTAAGATCTGCAAAGAATAGAGCAAAATTGTCATTATTTTCAGAAGATAATTTCAGAGAATCTAAAAATTAGCAAAAGACTTTTGTAGGACTGTTGATACAAGATCAGTGGACAAAAATCACTACTCCTCATACATATTAGTCTTAAAATATCTAGAAAATGTAGCAATAACATAATTCTATATTTAATAGCAATAAAATCTACAGCTACCATGAATAAATCAAATAAAAGATTTATAAAACATTATGGAGAAAATTACTTATTAAAGGAAATAAAAGGAAACCTGAATAAATAGAAGAAAAAATTTTGTTTATGAATTGGAAGATTTAATAAAGATGTCATTTTATCCCAATAAATGTATAAATTACAACAGTTTTCAACAGAATTCCAACAATTAATGAACTAATAAAATTTTTTTAATTCCTATGAATGAAAAGTAGCAAAGGTAAAAAAGCTGGGAGAATAGCCACCAAAGTAAGGACAGTGGTTGCTTCTGAGCAGATAGAAAGGGAAAGGAGCTGGTAAAGGAAACAAAGCCAATTTAAATCTCATCAGTGGAGAGAGGAACTTCAAGATGGCAGAAGAGTAAAATGCGGAGATCACCTTCCTCCCCACAAATACATCAGAAATACATCTACATGTGGAACAACTCCTACAGAACACCTACTGAACGCTGGCAGAAGACCTCAGACCTCCCAAAAGGCAAGAGACTCCCCACGTACCTGGGTAGGGCAAAAGAAAAAAGAAAAAACAAAAGAGACAAAAGAATAGGGACGGACCTGCATCAGTGGGGAAGGAGCTGCTTAGGAGGAAAGGTTTCCATACACTAGAAGCCCCTTCGCTGGCGGAGACTCAGGTGGCAGAGGGGGGAAGCTTCAGAGCCACGGAGGAGAGTGCAGCAACAGGGATGCAGAGGGCAAAGCAGAGAGATTCCCGCACAGAGGATCGGTGCCAACCAGCACTCACCAGCCCGAGAGGCTTCTCTGCTCACCCGCCAGGACGGGCGGGGGCTGGGAGGTGAGGTTCCGGCTTCGGAGGTCAGACCCCTGGGAGAGGACTGGGGTTGGCTGCATGAACACAGCCTGAAGGGGGCTAGTGCACCACGGCTAGCCGGGAGGGAGTCTGGGAAAAGGTCTGGAGCTGCTGAAGAGACAAGGGACTTTTTCTTGCCTCCTTGCTTCCTGGTGCGCGAGGACAGGGGATTAAGAGCGCCACTCAAATGACCTCCAGAGACGAGCGTAAGCCGCGGCTTTCGGCATGGACCCCAGAGACCGGCATGAAACACTGAGGCTGCTGCTGCCGCCACCAAGAAGCCTGTGTGCGCACAGGTCACGCTCCACACCTCCCCTCCCGGGAGCCTATGCAGCCCACCACTGCCAGGGTCCCGGGATCCAGGGACAACTAACCCAGGAGAAGGCATGGCGCGCCTCAGGCTGCTGCAACGTCATGTCAGCCTCTGCCGCCGCAGGCTCGCCCCACACTCCGTACCCCTCCCTGAGTGAGCCAGAGCCCCCAAAGCAGCTGCTCCTTTAACCCCATTCTGTCTGAGCGAAAAACAGATGCCCTCAGGCGACCTGAATGCAGAGGAGGTTCCAAATCCAAAGATGAACCCCGGGAGCTGTGCGAACAGAGAAGAGAAAGGGAAATTTCTCCCAGCAACCTCAGGAGCAGTGGATTAAATCTCCACAATCAACTTGATGTACCCTGCATCTGTGGAATACCTGAATAGACAACGAATCATCCCAAATTGAGGAGGTGGACTTTAGGAGCAACGATATGTATTTTTTTTTCCCTTTTTCTCTTTTGTGAGTGTGTATCTGTATGCATCTGTGTGATTTCGTCCATGTATCTTTGCTTTTACCCTTTGACCTAGGGTTCTGTGTGTCTGCTTTTTTTTATTACTTAAAAATTTTTTTCTTAATAATTATTTTTTATTTTAATAACTTTATTTTATTTTATTTTATCTTCCTCTTTCTTTCTTTCTTTTTTTTCTCCATTTATTCTGAGCTGTGTGGAGGACAGGCTCTTGGTGCTCCAGCCAGGCGTCAGGGCTGTGCCACTGAGGTGGGAGAGCCAAGTTCAGGACACTGGTCCACAAGAGACCTCCCAGCTCCACATAATATCAAACGGCAAAAATCTCCCAGAGATCTCCATCTCAACGCCAAGACCCAGCTCCACTCAACGACCAGCAAACTACACTGCTGGACACCCTATGCAAAACAACTAGCAAGACAGGAACACAACCCCATCCATTAGCAGAGAGGCGGCCTAAAATCATAAGAAGGCCACACACACCCCAAAACACACCACCAGATGTGGTCCTGCCCACCAGAAAGACAAGATCCAGCCTCATCCACCAGAACACAGGCACTAGTCCCCTCCACCAGGAAGCCTACACAACCACTGAACCAACTTTAGCCACTGGGACAGACACCAAAAACGAGAACTACGAACCTACAGCCTATGAAAAGGAGACCCCAAACACAGTAAGTTAAGCAAAATGAGAAGACAGAGAAACACAGAAGAGGAAGGAGCAAGGCAAAAACCCAACAGACCTAAAAAATGAAGAGGAAATAGCAGTCTACCTAAAAAAGAATTCAGAATAATGATAGTAAAGATGATCCAAAATCCTGGAAATAGAATGGAGAAAATACAAGAAACGTTTAACAAGGGCCTAGAAGAACTAAAGAGCAAACAAACAGTGATGAACGACACAATAAATGACACTAAAAGTTCTCAAGAAGGTATCAATAGCAGAATAACTAAGGAAGAAGAATGGATAAGTGACCTGGAAGAAAAAATAGTGGAAATAACTACTGCAGAGAAGAATAAAGAAAAAAGAATGAAGAGAATTGAGGACAGTCCCAGAGACCCCTGGGACAACATTAAACGCACCAACATTGGAGTTATAGGGGTCCCAGAAGAAGAAGAGAAAAAGGAAGGGACGGAGAAAATATTTGAAGAGATTATAGTTGAAAACGTCCCTAATATGGGAAAGGAAATAGTTAATCAAGTCCAGGAGGCACAGAGAGTCCCATACAGGATAAATCCAAAGAGAAACACGCCAAGACACATATTAATCAAACTATCAAAAATTAAATTCAAAGAACAAATATTAAAAGCAGCAAGGGAAAAACAACAAATAACACATAAGGGAATCCCCATAAGGTTAACAGCTGATTTTTCAGCAGAAACTCTGCAAGCCAGAAGGGAGTGGCAGGATATATTTAAGTCATGAAGGAGAAAAACCTACAACCAAGATTACCCAGCAAGGATCTCATTCAGATTCAATGAAGAAATTAAAAGCTTTACAGATAAGCAAAAGCTAAGAGAATTCAGCACCACCAAACCAGCTTTACAACAAATGCTAAAGGAACTTCTCTAGGCAGGAAACACAAGAGAAGGAAAAGACCAACAATAACAAACCCAAAACAATTAAGGAAATGGTAATAGGAACATACATATCGATAACTACCTTAAATGTAAATGGATTAAATGCTCCAACCAAAAGACATAGACTGGCTGAATGGATACAAAAACAAGACCCGTATATATGGTGTCTACAAGAGACCAACTTCAGACCTAGGGACACATAGAGACTGAAAGTGAGGGGATGGAAAAAGATATTCCATGCAAATGTAAATCAAAAGAAAGCTGGAGTACCAATTTTCATATAAGACAAAATGGACGTTAAAATAAAGTCTATAACTAGAGACAAAGAAGGACACTACATAATGATCAAGGGATCAATCCAAGAAGAAGATATAACAATTGTAAATATTTATGCACCCAACATAGGAGCACCTCAATACATAAGGCAAATGCTAACAGCCATAAAAGGGGAAATCGACAGTAACACAATCATAGTAGGGGACTTTAACACCTCACTTTCACCAATGGACAGATCATCCAAAATGAAAATAAATAAGGAAACACAAGCTTTAAATGATACATTAAACAAGATGGACTTAATTGATATTTATAGGACATTCCATCCAACAACGACAGAATACAAATTCTTCTCAAGTGCTCATGGAACATTCTCCAGGGTAGATCATATCTTGGGTTACAAATCATGCCTTGGTAAATTTAAGAAACTTGAAATCATATGAAGTATCTTTTCCGACCACAACGCTATGAGACTAGATATCAGTTACAGGAAAACGTCTGTAAAAAATACAAGCACATGGAGGATAAACAGCACACTACTTAACACCCAAGAGATCACTGAAGAAATCAAAGAGGAAATCAAAAAATACCTAGAAACAAATGACAATGAAAACACAATGACCCAAAATCTATGGGATGCAGCAAAAGCAGTTCTAAGGGGGAAGTTTATAGCAATACAATCCTACCTTGAGAAACAAGAAACATGTCAAATAAACAATCTAACCTTACACGTAAAGCAATTAGAGAAAGAAGAACAAAAAACCCCCAAAGTTGGCAGAAGGAATGAAATCATAAAGATCAGATCAGAAATAAATGAAAAAGAAATGAAGGAAATGATAGCAAAGATTAATAAAACTAAAAGCTGGTTCTTGGAGAAGATAAACAAAATTGATAAAACACTAGCCAGACTTAACAAGAAAAAAAGTGAGAAGACTCCAATCAATAGAATTAGAAATGAAAAAAGAGAAGTAACAACTGACACTGCAGAAATACAAAGGATCATTAGAGATTACTATAAGCAACTCTATGCCAATAAAATCGACAACCTGGAAGAAATGAACATATTCTTAGAAATGCACAACCTTCCGAGACTGAACTTCAAGAAATGGAAAATATGAACAGACCAATCACAGAAATTGAAACTGTGATTAAAAATCTTCCAACAAACCAAAGTCCAGGACCAGATAGCTTCACAGGCAAATTCTACCAAACATTTAGAGAAGAGCTAACACCTAACTTTCTCAAACTCTTCCAGAATATAGCATAGGGAGGAACACTCCCAAACTCATTCTACGAGGCCACCATCACTCTGATACCAAAACCAGACAAAGATGTCACAAAGAATGAAAACTACAGGCCAATATCACTGATGAACATAGATGCAAAAATCCTCAATGAAATACCAGCAAACAGAATCCAACAGCACATTCAAAGGATCATACACTACGATCAACTGGGGTTTATCCCAGGAATTTAAGGATTCTTCAATATACGCAAATCAATCAACGTGATACACCATGTTAATAAATTGAAGGAGAAAAACCATATGATCATCTCAATAGATTCAGAGAAAGCCTGTGACAAAATTCAACACCCACTTATGATAAAAACCTGTAGAAAGTAGGCATAGAGGGAATTTTCCACAAAATAATAAAGGTCATATATGACAAACCAACAGTCAACATCGTTCTCAATGGTGAAAAACTGAAACCATTTCCTCTAAGATCAGAAACAAGACAAGGTTGCCCACTCTCACCACTATTATTCAACATAGTTTTGGAAGTTTTAGCCACAGCAATCAAAGAAGAAAAAGAAATAAAAGGAATCCAAATTGGAAAAGAACAAGTAAACTGTCACTGTTTGCAGATGACATGATACTATACATAGAGAATCCTAAAGATGCTACCAGAAAACTACTAGAGCTAATCAATGAATTTGGTAAAGTAGCAGGATACAAAATTAATGCACAGAAATCTCTGGCATTCCTATATACTAATGATGAAAAAATCTTAAAGTGAAATTAAGAAAACACTCGCATTTATCATTACAACCAAAAGAATAAAATATCTAGGAATAAGCATACCTAAGGAGACTAAAGACCTGTATGTAGAAAATTGTAAGACACTGATGAAAGAAATTAAAGATGTACAAATAGATGGAGAGATATACCATATTCTTGGATTGGAAGAATCAACATTGTGAAAATGACTATACTACCGAAAGCAATTTATAGATTCAATGCAATCCCTATAAACCTACCAGTGGCATTTTTCACAGAACTAGAACAAAAAAATTTTAACAATTTGTGTGGAAACACAAAAGACCCCAAATAGCCAAAGCAATCTTGAGAAAGAAAAACGGAGCTGGAGGAATGAGGCTCCCTGACTTCAGACTATACTACAAAGCTACAGTAATCAAGACAGTATGGTACTGGCACAAAAACAGAAATATAGATCAATGAAACAGGATAGAAATGCCAGATATAAACCAACACACATCTGGTCACCTTATCTTTGCTACAGGAGGCAAGAAATTACAGTGGAGAAAAGACAGCCTCTTCAATAAGTGGTGCTGGGAAAACTGGACAGCTACATGTAAAGAATGAAATTAGTACACTCCCTAACACTGTGCACAAAAATAAACTCAAAATGGATTAAACACCTAAATGTAAGGCCCAACACCATCAAACTCTTAGAGGAAACCATGGGCAGAACACTCTATGACATAAATCACAGCAAGATCCTTTTTGACACACGTCCTAGAGAAATGGAAATAAAAAACAAAAGTAAACAAATGGGACTTAGTGAAACTTAAAAGCTTTTGCACAGCATGGAAACCATAAACAAGTTGAAAAGACAACCCTTAGAATGGGAGAAAATATTTGCAAATGAAGCAACTGACAAAGGATTAATGTCCAAAACATACAAGCAACTCATGCAGCTCAATATCAAAAAAACAAACAACCCAATCCAAAAATGGGCAGAAGACCTAAACAGACATTTCTCCAAAGAAGATATACAGATTGCCAACAAACACATGAAAGAATGCTCAACGTCATTAATCATTAGAGAAATGCAAATCAAAACTATAATGAGGTATCATTTCACGCTGGTCAGAATGGCCATCATCAAAAAATCTACAAACAATAAATCCTGGAGAGGGTGTGGAGAAAAGGGGACCCTCATGCCCTGTTGGTGGGAATGTAAATTGATACAGTCACTGTGGAGAACAGTATGGAGGATCCTTAAAAAACTAAAAACAGAACTACCATATGACCCAGCAATCCCACTACTGGGCATACACCCTGAGAAAACCATAATTCAAAAAGAGTCATGTACCAAAATGTTCATTGCAGCTCTATTTACAATAGCCAGCAGTTGGAAGCAACCTAAGTGTCCATCAACAGATGAATGGATAAAGAAGATGTGGCACATATATACAATGGAATATTACTCAGCCATAAAAAGGAACGAACCTGAGTTATTTGTAGTGAGGTGGATGGACCTAGAGTCTGTCATATGGAGTGAAGTAAGTCAGAAAGAGAAAAACAAATACCGTATGCCAACACATATATATGGAATCTAAAAAGAATAAAGAAAAAAAATGGTCAGAATAACCTAAGGGCAAGACAGGAATAAATATGCAGACCTACTAGAGAATGGACTTGAGGATATGGGGAGGGGGAAGGATAAGCTGGGATGAAGTGAGAGTGGCATGGGCATATATACACTACCAAACGTAAAATAGATATCTAGTGGGAAGCAGCTGCGTAGCAGCGGGAGATCAGCTTGGTGCTTTGTGACCACCTAGAGGAGTGGGATAGGGAGGGTGGGAGGGAGGGAGATTCAAGAGGGAAGAGATATGGGGACATATGTATATGTATAACTGATTCACTTTGTTATAAAGCAGAAACTAACACACCATTGTAAAGCAATTATACTCTAATAAAGATGTTAAAAAAATCTCATCAGTGAAGTCTTATTTTTCATTATAACAATAGCTGAAGGACAAAGTGTGAACATTGTGACAATTCTGAGTAGTTGTTTTAGTGATATTTTGACTTTTCTCCATTGTTTAAACTTTTCAAATAAAAAAGAAATAATATTGACTTTTTTTTTGACAGGGTCTCCTCTGAAGGTAGGTAGACGATAATAAAAAGATTTTTCATTTTAATTCATTTCATCTAAAATACTTAAGGTTTCCACATAGCTGAGTTATAAACAGTTGAAATTCAATTCTGTTACCAAAAATAAGAGTAAACTCTTTTCCTCTGAAAAAGCAAGCTATGGCAGTTGATTATTAACACTAACTTTTACTATAAAGACTGGAACTACTGAAAAACAAGAAAAGGGCACCATTTACTCAGTTATATAATTTGCCTCCACAGTGCCAATGATGTCTAAAATCCTAGAATTATATTAGTTGTTTAGAGATTGATTTAAATTATTAGAAGCTACAGGTAATAAAATCACTGCTTTTGATCTAAAGTAATTATTAAAAAATGTTCAAGCCTGTGTCAGTTATAAAGCATTCTCTTGTATCTTGGCCTCATCACTAGATTAGTATCCTAAGCAATCATTTCAGCTGAAATTCTTTTGAACATTGTTTTCTAGATGCACAGCTATTTTCAATTTCTACTTGTTTGTGCTTGTTGAACATCACATTGTTTAGACTGACTTGTACTGTTACTAACTCCAATTACATTCCAGAACTTTACTGTTACTATTATATTTCTATTACTAAGAATCATTTTGTTCCAATAGAGAGGGGAAAATATCTGAAGAATCCGATATCCAACCTTGGGATAGAGTTTATCTGGGCTTGAGAGAGCCAGCCTTGTTCTCAAGCTCTTCATTTTCTGCTCAGTATGATCATTATTTGATTCAAGAGAACCTGGAGAATTTTCTTATAGAAGAGCACAGATTACATAGAACATGTAATTTGCAAATTAGTATTTACCCTTTCATTTTAGTAGCACAATGATTTATTTTAGGTAAAGAGTTAATAATACTGATTTGACCTTGTGTATCTTGAAAGATGCTCATCTCTGTTAAGGACATGAATGAATTTCATCAGGAAGAAAATTATATTCCTCAAGTAAAATTATATTCCTTAATATATTTCAAAGATTATTCCTCCACCTGGTCATTTTACTATAAGGAATGCTATCCAGGGCAAAGCTTGAATTGGAGTTGGTTAATCCATCCTCAAGAATGTTCCCATAGACAACACATAATAGGCAGTGTCCGTTTGATTCATCAGTTGGCGAGACTCTAAGTAAAAAAAAAAAAGGAACAGCTGGATGCGTGACAGAGCATTGCTCTGTACTCTTCAGAAGAATTTATCTTATGTCACGAGGCATGGGAAGTATATCTGTATGCTCCAGAGAAACTGGTTCTAATCAAAGTTAAAGGGGAATTGCAATCTCTGTTCTAAACACATGGTTGGAACTCTCATATCTAGTACTGGGGATTAAGAAAAGGCCTAAGCAATTGGATGCATGATTAAAGATTAAAGGAATTAGGATTATTAGGTTTGGAGAAAGCATGATAGAAAAGTGCCTAACCATGAGTCTTTAAATATGACATTATTATTTAAAGGACATTGACCAGCTGTTTTCCAGCCCCAGTATGTCGTGCATCTAAGAAAATATTTAAAATAGCAACACAAGAAATACAGACTAGATCACAAACTCTAGAATAAAAATATTAAGGGCTAGAAGAAACTGTATATGTGGCTATTAGAAATATTTAATACTCCTTAAGGGAGCTCATTCATATGGCTCCAGCCCTATGAATCCCATAATATACAGATTGCACAGACATTTTTGGTAACATATTCATGGCATTCATTTGGATTAAAATAACTGTTGACATGACTACATAAATTATAAGGTAATGATTTTTTTATATCACTGTAAAGCAAAAAAAAAAAAAGGTTGCCAAAGTACCTATTTTTCTTTTAAATCACTGATGTCTTCCCCAAATTAAGCTGAGATTGAATCTTTGCCACGCTCACTGTGATTCTTTGATTCCATGGTCATAATAGAAAGGCATTCAACAGCGAGAAGGAAAATCGCATTTCCCAAAGTTTCCACATATTTACATTTTTCTTAGTGACAGTTACAAGCTGAAATAGCTATGAGTTAATGAAGTCTGTGTGGGTGAGACTGCTTTGCTCCATTAGCAGAAACAGACTGAGCTAATTTGAGTCATAGACAAAGCAAACTAGAAGACAGTGCTACTAGCACATCGGCAACATTCTAGCATAAGGAGGAAATAAAGCTGATTAAACAAATCAGTTGTGTCACCTTTCTAAAACTCAACACACAGGCATAAGTACAGAGTATTTCTGCTACTAACTAAAATACCTTTGCCTATCTCAGTGTCATGAAGACTGTGTTCTGGTTTCTTTGAGAAGTTTTATAGATTTAGCTTCTACAATTATCTCTGTAATTCAATTTGAGTTAATTTTTGCAGACAGTGTGAGATAAGGATTAAAGTTCACCGTTTTCCATTTTGGTATCCAATTGTTCCAACAGAATTGTTCCAGCCTTTCTTCATTTTTCTTGCTTTATTGCACTAGTAGGACCTCCAGTACAAATTTGAAGAGTGTTGGTATAAGGATGTAGTTTTGTCTTTTTCCTAATCTTAGGGAGAAAGTATTCAGTCTTTCACCATTAAGTATGTAAGTGTGATGTTTTGGGGGTTTTTTGTTTTTAAATAAATGCCCTTTATCTGTTGAAAAAATCCTTTTTATTCCTAATTTGTTGAGTTTTCATAATGGATGTTAAATTTTTCAATATTTTTTGTTTTAAGAAGCACGTATAAAATATATCATCGTAACCTTTTTAAGTGTACAGTTCAGTAGTGTTAAGTATATTTATACTGTTCTAAAAGAGATGTCCAGAAACTTTTCATATTGTGGAACTCAAACGCTATACCCACATTTCATCTCAACAGCCCTTTTCCTTCTCCTCCCAGGCCTGGTAACCACCATTCTACTTTCTATTTCTACGAATATAACTACTCTGGAATCTTCATATAAGTGGAATCATACAGTATTTGTCATTTTGTGACTGGCTTATTTCACTTAGCATAATATCCTTACGGTACATCCAAGTTGTATCATGTAACAGGCTACATGGTATTTAACAGCTGCATAGTACTCCATTATATGTCTACACCATATTTTGTCTATTCATTCATCTGTCAGTGGACATTGGAGTTGCTTCCACCTCCTGACTATTGTGAATAATACTGTTATGAACATGGGTATGCAAGTATCTTTTGAAAACACTGCTTTCGGTTCTTTTGGACACCTACCCAGAAGTAAGATTTCTGGATCATATGGTGGGTCTATTTTTAATTTGTTGAGGAACCTCCATACTATTCCCTTAGCATTTGCACCAGTTTACAATCCTATCTACTGTGCCGGAAGGTTCCAACTTATCCACATCCCTGTTAACACTTGTTATTTTCTAATTTTTTAATATACAATCCTAATGGGTGTAAGGTAATAGTTCACTGTGGTTTTGATTTGTATTTCTCTGATTATTAGTGATGTTGAGCATCTTTTCATATATTTATTAGCCATTTGTATATCCTCCTTGGAGAAATGTCTACTCAAGTCTGCCTTCTCACTGGTTTTCAGCAATTTGACTATGATTTGACTCCGCGCAATTTTGTCTGTGTGTGTGTGTGTGTGTGTGTGTGTGTGTGTGTAATACTGCTTGATATTGTCCCATGTGTAACTAATGCTCTGTTCCTTTTTCCCCCAGACACATTTCTTTTCTTGCTTCATTTTGGAGAGATTATATTTTATTGGCTTAAGGTTTATTGATCATTTCTTCTTCAGTGTCAAACCTTCTGATACCAGTCAGTGAAAATTTCATTTCTAACATTGTATTATTTCATTTATTTTTCACCTCTAGATGTTCCAGGTTTTTTTTTCCCCCACAATATATTTTTCTCCTCATTATGTTCACATTGTCATTTAAACACTTGAAAATCACATAGTAGCTTTTCTTAACTACTTCTTTTATTCTTCTTGGCCCTGGCGCTTTAAACATTTTTTTCTCCCTGGCTATGGGTCACAATTACCTGGTTCTTGGCATATCTAGTAATTTTTTATTGAATATTGGACTGCATGGCTATTTTGTGTCCAAATGTGTAGATTTTGATGTCTTCCTTGAAGAGCGTTGCACTTTGTTCTGACAGGAGGTTAAATTACTTGTTGATAAGTTGGACCATTTGTAGGTCTATTTTTAAGGTTTTCTAAGGAGCAGGTCCAGAGTTGTACTCTGGTCTCCATGGCTAGTTCAGCTCTAATTTCAAGGTATCATCCCTCTGGGGTCTTCCATGACAACCTGGCTTGTTTCCAAGGGCTCTTCATTTTGACGTCAGAGCTCAATCTCCTTTTGCATAAGCCCTGGGAATTGTTTAGTTTGTAATTCCCAATTATTCTTTGCCTGACTTTGTGGAGTTTCACTAGAATCACATCCAGCTTAAAACTCAGAAAAGGGCTTCCCTGGTGGCGCAGTGGTTGAGAGTCCTCCTGCCGATGCAGGGGACACGGGTTCGTGCCCCGATCCCGGAAGATCCCACATGCCGCGGAGCGGCTGGGCCCGCGAGCCATGGCCGCGGAGCCTGTGTGTCCGGAGCCTGTGCTCCGCAACGGGAGAGGCCACAGCAGTGAGAGGCCCGCGTACAGAAAAAAAAAAAAAAAAAAAAAAAAAAAAAACTCAGAAAAGACTCAAAGGAACTATATGCACATTTCTGGAGCTCCTTTTACGCATACCTCTCTCCTTTATGCAACTCTGCTCCACAGTTTTCAACCATCTCAGTCTTCCTAAACTGTGATTTACATCTCCTCAGTTCAGTGAGGCCACTGTGTTCTTCTTGTGCTCCCCTTCCCCGTATCTGTGGTTGGGAAACTGCCTCTAGGTAGAAAACTGGAGCAACTGTAGGGCACACTTTGCTTGTTTGCCTTCTCTCAGTCATCACATTCTGTGCTATTGCCCAAAGTTTGAAAGCAACTGCTTCATATATTTTGTCAGTTTCCAATTGTTTATGGAATGAAGCTATGTCCAGTATTTGTCACTCTGTCATGACCCATAAAAGAAAGTCCCAACTGATTTTTACATTTTTAAATTAGGGAATATTTCAAGTACACAAAAATTATAGGAAGATATGTCCATTTAAACCAAATTAAAAACTATTTTGCTATAGTGACACAGATCACTTAATTTGAAAGAAAAAAAACATTGTAGAGGTATTTAAAGCTTTCATTTACCTCAAGTCTATTTTTTTTCTCCTATATAAGAGGCAAACATTGGTGTATATATTTCCCAATCATATTTTAATGCTTTCATTATAAATTTGTTCACAAACAGTATGTAATACGATTTTATTCACATTTCATCTCAACAGCAGCTTCTCTCTACTAAACATTTCAGCATCTTTTCTGCCCATGTAGAGCCCATTCTTCAGGCCAACGACCTGAGGGTAATGCCAATATAGACAACTGCCTCTTCCCTGTAGCATCTTTACCTCTTTGGCACATTAATCTCACATATTTCTGCCACATTAGCAGAGCCATGTCTATGTCTTCCTCTTCAGCTCAATGAGTGCTGTCTCCACTTAGGCATCACCAACTTCTGCTGCAGTCATGAAAGCTTCCCTAGTAAGAAAGGTGGGCAGATGAAAAGCTCAAATCTCGTATTCCTTTTTTCCTCAAGGATCACGGTTACACTGCATTTTGGTCGTATCAGAAAAAACTGAAATGCTGCTTCATCCAGCTTGGTAGTTGCTTATAGTAGTAGGGTAAGTCTGAAACCAAATCATGGTTTGCATGATTATAGGAGCAGAAGTTTCCAAATATACTTAAAAAGTGATGTAACTGATTCTACTATGTAATACTATATCACATTCTTAGAACTTCTCTTAATCTAAAATTTAACTGCTGAAAATAAAATTCATATATACCACTCTCTCATCCCAAGTTTCCTTTCTTTTGGTTAAATCAATCACCCTTAGAGCTTCTCTGTGTCACTGGACATTGCATTTTTTCTGTATTCACAAACTATCTCCATGTCATATGTCCTTTTCATTCTGCTTAGTTTCTGTGGTCTCTCACTACCCCTTTGTTGGTAATATACTGAACTCCCCTGTCATATCTCTTACATCCCATAAACAGAGTCATCAATTACCTTTTTAATTTCCAAATCCAGTGGACACTTTCCATCTCCTGTTTTGCCTTACCATTTACCATTCGACACTCTTCTTGAAACATACTCTTCCTTTAGCTTCTAATTTTCCTTCTTCCCTTACTAACAGCTCACTGTCCTTTGATGTTCTTTTTCCTCTACTCATTCCTTGAATGTTGATGTTTCTGGGTTCTCTCACTTCTTTCCATACACTCTCTTTGAGCAATCACTTCCACTCTAGTATTTGTAAAGGTGAAAATTAAGCTAATGCAACAGAGAGACCCTACAAAGTCCAATCACTTAAAAAACAAAGACATTTTTTTCAGTGTCACATAACAGTCTAAGGTAAATACTTTGGTGGTGGGAAGCTTTGCTCCAGGGACCCAGGTTTCTTCCCAGTCACTGCTTCATCATTCCATAGGGCATTGTTGTGGTCTCCATGGTCAAGGCTTGGTTGTTCCAGGCTCCAGTTGTTCACTCATTGGAAATAAGAAAAAATATAGAGAAGACATTCTAGCTGCCCCAGTTCAGGGAACTACCATCACCATATTTGTAACTACCATTCCTACATCTACCATTTTCACCTCTGGTGCATTTTCCACACATCATACAGGATGATCTTTTAAAAATACACATCTGCTCATGTCATTTAAAAGCAACGGTGAAAAAGATAAAGTCCCAGCTGCCTAACTTGTCTTATAAATCCTTCAGCATTCTCTTCCTTGATACTCAGCTGGATCCAGAATAATGTTTTCTTATTTTTGAACTCTTTAGTCCAGCAATATTTAACTAATCTCAATTTCCTGATATAATATGCCCTATGGCATCTGTTTTTGTATATGCCATTCTCTTTATCTAGATATCATTTTTTCTTTTGCTTGGCTATTTTCCATCTTTACTCATTTGTCAGATTTCAGCTCAAATTTTACTTCATCTAATGAATCTGTAAGAGACTCTAATGTATATAATCAGGGAAGTAACTGGAAAAGAATGTATAAAATATAATGAGAAGTATTAATAAAACCCCTCATTGGCCAAAATTTTTAGTCCAAGTTCTGTTGCAAATGGCTGGTACATTTGACCAAAAACTGTGAAACCTTAACTAAGATTCACTAAAATTAGGTATCATCCAATTACAAACAATTATATTTACATCCTTGAATCTGAATGTAGTAGTGTAAAAGAAGCATGTGGGCATTTACTTAGGCATTTTCCCCTTGCCCAATTGTCATATTTTTTGGTGCCCTCAAATATTTTTTTATAACAAGACATAGCTAATGAGGTCTTCTATAATATCAGTTCAATTAACAATTAAAAAAATAAAATCTACTGTGCCTATCCTATTGTTTGCACATGGAAGTGGGTAGTTTGGCCTGGGTATATTGGCACACATGCTATATTTGTTTTTAATCTGACTCATCTCTAGTTCAACTTGAAAAATTGCCTACGTCATTGACATTGCCAAAGATATTTCATCAAAGTCTGCACTTCATCAAATTTCCAAGAAAGGTGGGGGAGAATTCTGATTTTTCTTAGGTGGTCCCAGTAATTTCAGGCTTGGAAGAATTTTAGAAAAAAAATTTTTCTTTTAGACCAATATCCTTATTAAAATGTTTTCAATATAAAAATTCATCCCAATAAGCTCTATCCATCAGCTGTTTTGGCATTCACCATACAGCTTTTTATCCAGAACTTCTTTATGTACCTCTTTTGTCTTGTATACGACTGATTCTGTGCATCTTTGTTATTTTGTATAGGACTGATTGTACAATTTTCAACTTCTCATCTAATTACTCCATGATTTAGAGGAAAAATATTTGCTTTACATTTTACAGAGTACTTAAGACAATGCATAGCACATAGTAGCTACTCGGTAAATAACTGATAACTAAGAAGTTTATGGACATCAATGAAGTGACCAATAGGGATAAATCCACAAATACTTGAGGAAAAGGTGTAAAGACATAAAATAATGCCATTTTAATGCATGTTTGATTACTTTCTTCCAAAAAGAGTCATTTCCTAAATTAATCTCTACAGGTTCCTGACTTTAAGTAAACAATTGCTAATAAAATTATTTACAAAATGGAGAACAAAAGAATCAAAATATTAAATGCTACGTGTTGCAGTTGTTCTTATGAAATAAACTACGCATGAATCTTTATAATGGCATTATAACAGACTTACTAATACGCTAGCTGCTCTTTACTGCACCAAACAGTCCACTAGTTCAGCGAATAGTCCCATTTTTGGTAGTGAAGTGAGGAACAAAATTTTCTAGAAAAGAACCCAGTGAAAGGTTCACAGTGTGGTAAATAAGTATATATCCTTTCAAAGGGATTTCAAAGGAGGAAGTAACAAAAGGATTGAGTCAGGAGATTATCTGTGAAAATGGGAAAATGTCAAGCTAACTAGAAAAGTAATGTCACTAGAGGAAGGGAGGCTGGAGATGATGATGCGGAGCACAGTCATGTGAAATCCCATGAGCCCCCTACCTCTTCTTCATCCCACAGGGCATGTATACCAGTTTGACATTATAGCAATGGGAGAGAACATAGGGGTTATTTTCATCCTATTCTATTTCCAATGATTTTGTAATTAACTGAAAGTCAGAAGTATTTAATGTTCTTTTTCTTTCCTACTTGGAAACTAGCAAGAAGAGGAATGTATTGTTTTCCCCACAGTTCACACTGTTATGCATTCTGGCCTGAACCTCTGAGAGTCTCCAATAGAAAAATTGACATGCCAGAAACTTTAGGAGATATGAGGGTTTCATTCGTAATAGGAATCATGTGGAAGATTGGCTGCCACAAATGTGAACACCAACTTCATAGCTGACGTCTCATTTTTTGTGTGCAAAAAAAGTCTCAAATATTTTCCAAAAGAATGAAGATGAAAAGGCAAGCAAAGACCAGAATTACATAAGATCCAGATGAAGATGATGGGATTCCTATGTCATTCATGAATTCATCTACCCAGAGTTTTCCCAATATCATGGGCCTGTATAAAAGGGAGAGTGCAAAGTTCACAGGCAGGTTTTCAAATAAGCTTTTACTGAAACGTGGGCATTGTTCATTCTTGTCCTAAGACATGAGCATCAGGTTAACTGAAGGAGTAGATTAGGGGTCAAACCTAAGCTGAATCTTCTCAAGAAACGATTGTTTCAGAGTCTTCTAGATAATTACATTAAGTTTTAAAACATGAAATTATAGACAGTAGATTATTTTTGTTTTTAAAAATATTTATGAAAATTAGCTGGCTAGAATAGATATCTGTACTAGTTCCTATGCTTTCATTCTTACACTGCAACCCCAGCAGTTCTAAGATTTCTTTCCTGCTACACCCAAGTTACTAAGGAAAACCAGAGAACAAGTCTCAGAGAAATAGACTGTCTTTGCCAAAAATATCTTGCCCTCAGTCCTAAAACTTCTACCATAGTGGTGACCCAGTACACAGCGACTGTAAACATTCCCAGCATGTTGGAATTTGATGGAAAACTGTATGAGTTTCAAATGGTTCGGTACATGTTTTTTCCTTTTCGGTTAGGCAGTTTAGGTGAAACTACTGTTAGATTACAGCTAGGTTAGTGAAAATTTGGGGAGGAACTCTATCTTTTCTTTTCAAGGCCTTGTGATTTTTGAGCTCAATGGTGTTTTCCAGCAGAATCCACTGTAAAACATTTTATAAAACATTGCTTATAATTACATTAAACATACCAAAATAAAACTTTAAAATACCAATAATTATCCCAACAATAATAGAGAATTTTTAAATGTGTGCCTACACACACACACACATACACACCTTCAAAACTATACTCTTTAATAGAAGACTTACAGACATAACCACTCTAGGGGCTAAGGAACTATTAACTTTGTTTAAAACTAATCATATTGCTTAAAAGTGGCTTTGTGCTTGACTTTTGAGTGTCCTGAAGAACATGATAAGAAGTTGTTTTTAGGAGAAAGAATAAAAATTCTTTAGAGGAGTTAGTGTCTTTGTGGTCTTCTTTCCTTATAGCCCTGGCTCTCAGAATGTGGTTATGACCAACATAACTAAGAAATACCAGCTCATTCTTATGCTCTTAATTTCTGAAGGCATCAGTCTTCAGGAGGCAGATCCAAGACACTAAGGAACTACTGGGCCTGGAAGTATCAAAGGAGGCTGAGGAATAAGTGGTAATCAAATTCCTTACTATTTTGTCTGGAAATTTCATTAGGGAAATAGAACAGGAAAATATATATTTTCCTCTAGGTTGAAATAGTATCCAGTCTATGTAAATTGAAAATTTCTCAGTTACAGTTTCGCCACTGGATGATGCTTTGCATTCTTGGTAAGGCAAAATTAGGCTTGAATTATAGTTTATTTCACCATAAGCCTGGCCAGAGAGTCACCAACAATAGCATTACAGCTGCAAATTTTGCAAATAGGCATTTTTTTTTTTTAAGAAGCAGCACTGGAAGAACTAGATGCCAGAAATGTGAAGTGGAGAAGACTGGACCATCTCAATTTTATTCTGGTGTGTAAGTGCTGTGGTTGGCATGATATTTTGATCTAATAAAATATTAGTGGGTTTTGTTGCCACTGCTCCCAATTAACACTTTATTTATGGCTCTTGGCTCTTAACATGCAAAATAGTCCATGAGACCCACTCCTGGGCATATATCTGGAGAAAACCATAATTCGAAAAGATACATGCACCCCAATGTTCATTGCAGCACTATTCACAATAGTCAAGACATGGAAGCAGCCTAAATGTCCATCAACAGAGGAGTGGATAAAAAAGATGTGGTACATATTTACAATGGAATTTTACTCAGCCATAAAAAAAGAATGAAGTAATACCACTTGCAGCAACATAGACAGACCTAGAGATTAACATACTAAGTGAAGTAAGCCAGACAGAGGAAGACAAATATATGTGGAATCTAAAAAAAAAGTTGATACAAATGAACTTATTTACAAAACAGAAACAGACTCACAGACTTTGAAAACAAATTTATGGTTACCAAAGGGGAAAGGTGGGGGAGGGATAAATTCGGAGTTTGGGATTAACATATACACACTGCTCTATATAAAATCATCAACAAGGACCTACTGAATAGCATAGGGAACTCTACTCAATATTCTGTAATAACCTATATGGGAAAAGAATGTGTAAAAGAATGGATATATGTACATGTATAACTGAATCACTTTGTTGTACACCTGAAAACTAACATGACATTGTAAATCAACTATACTCCAATATAAAATAAAAATTAAATTAAAAAATAGGCCATGAGGGGCTTCCCTGGTGGCGCAGTGGTTGAGAGTCCGCCTGCCGATGCAGGGGACACGGGTTCGTGCCCTGGTCTGGGAAGATCCCAAGTGCCACGGAGCAGCTGGGCATGTGAGCCATGGCCGCTGAGCCTGCGCATCCGGAGCCTGTGCTCCGCAACGGGAGAGGCCACAACAGTGAGAGGACTGCGTAACACACACACACACACACACACAAAAAATAGGCCATGAGATATTCACTGCCTCAAAGAAATGTTGTTACAGCACAATCAGATAATTTAAAATTCATACTCTCAGCTTTATAATTACCAAAGTCAATGTCCATAAGAAAGAGGATGAAAGACTTTGAGGATACATAATCATGGTCACTCAGAGGGCCCCCTGTCCTCCTCACTCTAGGGAACTATACCGTGTTGCCCAGTGGGAGAAGAGTGAGAGATGGAGGGGGAAATACAGTATTAAATACCTGTATGCCTCTGAGAAACAGCCACTGCCTGTACCCTTGAGCTAAGCCCCCTTGGATAGTAAAAAAGAAATATTATACTCATTAGAAACTCTATTTATTTCATTTTTCCTTCACAAATACAAATGGGCAACTAAGAACCACAGTTATATTAGAAGACTGCAGCATAAAATAGAGAAAAATAGCAAAAATGACAAAAAGGGTGGGGGAGGGATGTAGTGGGGAGAGAGAGACAGAGAGGAAGATTTATTTAGAGGAACTGACCACACAATTGTGGAAGCTGGCTCATCCAAAATCTTCAGCCTAGGCCAGCAGGCTAAAGGCCCAGGAAAGAGTTGATGTTATAGCTTGAGTTCAAAGACAGTCTGGAGACATAAATTCCTCTTCCCTGGGAGACCACAGGCTTTTTTTTCTTAAGGCTTCCAACTGATTGAATGAGACCCACTGACAGTAAGGAGGGCAATCTGCTTTACTCAAGTCTACTGGCTTAAATGTTAATCTCATTTAAAAACAATAGCTTAACAGCAACACATAGACTAGGGTTTGATCAAATATCTGGGTACTGGGGCCTAGCCAAGTTGACACATGCAATTAATCATTATAAACATTAATGCTTTCAGCAGAAGGACTGGTGAATAAAGTTGAGAAAATTTGCTGGAATGTAAACAGAAGAGAAAAACAATGGGATATATGAAGACAAAAGAAGGTTGTAAGTCATCAGATTGCAAGGGATCATAACATAGGTAGCATAGTTAATAAAAAATGAAAGAAGCCTGGTATCTAAAAAATTCTTCTGAAATTTCAGAACATCAGAATTGAGAGAAGATTGTAAAAATTGTAAGAGGGAAAAGTCACTTCCAAAGGAACATGAATTACATTGGCATCAGAGTTGTCACCAGCAACCACTGGATGTAATTGCTTCCAAATTTCAGGAAAAATGAGATACTTAACTTCAAATTCTATTCCCAGGCAAAGTATCAATCAAATAAGAAGTCAGGAAGAAGGGGTATTCAGACATGTGATGACTCAGAAAGGTTTTCTCCACATACTCTTGCTAAGAGAGTATTTCAGGATTTACTCTGGAAATTCAAGAGGGTGAAAAAGTATCAAAGGATACTTTGAAGCAAAGAAGCTGAAATTATTACTTGCTAAGCAGGTAAGAATTGTGGATGTGGAATGCAGTCTCTGAACACAGCAAAGAGCAGACCTTATACAGACCCTTAGGAAGGTGGAACTTAGGGACTGGGTGACTTCCAGAGGCATGCTGAAGTGAAGCACCTGCCTACAGGCCAACCATGAAAGGCCTGAGTACTTAAAAGAAGCTACCACTGATTGACTGGGATAGGTTTAAAACCTGTTCTGAGATATCCTATTTATGACTTGGGTTTTGGGCTAAATAACAATCAGTATTGTATTTTCTTCATCTTGGAGAAGAGGAAACTTTATTTTCAGAACAAAGAGAATGATATGGGGTCCACAAAAGGTAGATCCAAGCAAGAGAAATGAGAAGTTCCTACTGGCAGTGGCTCCATAGATCTAGAGAACCACCTAGCTCTGTTGGATCAGGAGGCTGGAAATCTGCAGGAGTGAGGTATATAGTGCAAAGGAAGATTGAATAAAATATAAAGTATGTTTGAGAGTTTGGGGAGAAGTGTGATGTAGTGTAGTATCACACTTACAAGCACAAAATTGGGAGCTGATTGGCTGTGCTTGAGTCCCACTTCTACTTGTTACACATCTCCACTGTGTAACTTTGAGCATGCTACTTAAGCTCTCTCTGCAACTCTTGCTTCATCTGTAAATAGACCATAGTAAAAGTCTCTATCTTATAGAGATGTTGTGAGGATCACACAACGTGTATTGTTATCTATTGCTTCATTACAGATTATTGCAAGATTTCATGGCTTACAACAATGATAAGTTTTATTACCTTTCACTTTCTGTGGGTCAAGAAAATGGGAGAGGCTTGTTGGGAGAACTTATTCAAGGTCTCTGATGATGTGGCAATCAAGATTTTGGGGCTGGGCTTCCCTGGTGGCGCAGTGGTTGGGAGTCCGCCTGCCGATGCAGGGGACGCGGGTTCGTGCCCCGGTCCAGGAAGATCCCACATGCCGCGGAGCGGCTGGGCCCGCACATCCGGAGACTGTTGCTCCGCAATGGGAGAGGCCACAACAGTGAGAGGCCGGTGTACCGCAAAAAAAAAAAAAAAAAAAAAAAAAAGATTTTGGGGCTAATTATGGAAAACAGTATGGAGGTTCCTCAAGAAACTAAAATGATCCAGCAATCCCACTCCTGGGCATATACCTAGACAAAACTATAATTCAGAAAGATACCTGCACTCCTATATTCATAGCAGCATTATTTACATTAGCCAAGACAAGGAAACATCTTAAATGTCCACTGACAGATGAATGGATAAAGATGTGGGAGGAACGTCAAGACGGCAGAAGAGTAAGATGTGGAGATCACCTTCCTCCCCACAGATACACCAGAAATACATCTACATGTGGAACAACTCCTACAGAACACCTACTGAACGCTGGCAGAAGACCTCAGACCTCCCAAAAGGCAAGAAACTCCCCATGTACCTGGGTAGGGCAAAAGAAAAAAGAAAAAACAAAAGAGACAAAAGAATAGGGATGGGACCTGCATCAGTGGGAGGGAGCCGTGAAGGAGGAAAGGTTTCCACACACTAGGAAGCCCCTTCGTGGATGGAGACTGCAGGTGGCAGAGGGGGGAAGCTTCGGAGTCATGGAGGAGAGCACAGCAACCGGGGTGCGGAGGGCAAAGCAGAGAGATTCCCGCAGAAAGGATCAGTGCCGACCGGCACTCACCAGCCTGAGAGGCTTGTCTGCTCACCCGCTGGGACGGGCAGGGGCTGGGAGCTGAGGCTCGGGCTTCGGTAGGATCCCAGGGAGAGGACTGGCAGCGTGAACACAGACTGAAGGGGGCTAGTGCACCACAGCTAGCTGGGAGGGAGTCCAGGAAAAAGTCTGGACCTGCCGAAGAGGCAAGAGACTTGTTCCTGCCTCTTTGTTTCCTGGTGTGCAAGGAGAAGGGATTAAGATCACTGCTTAAAGGAGCTCCAGAGATGGGCGTGAGCCACGGATATCAGCGCAGACCCCAGACATGGGCATGAGACGCTAAGGCTGCTGCTGCCGCCACCAAGAAGCCTGTGTGCAGGCACAGGTTACTATCCACACCTCCCCTCCTGGGAGCCTGTGCAGCCCGCCACTGCCAGGGTACCGTGATCCAGGGACAACTTCCCCAGGAGAACACATGCCGGCCTCTGCTGCTGTGGGCTCGCCCCGCAATCCGTACCCCTCCCTCCCCCTGGCCTGAGTGAGGCAGAGCCCCTGAATCAGCGGCTTCTTTAACCCCGTCCTGTCTGAGCAAAGAACAGATGCCCTCAGGTGACCTACTTGCAGAGGCGGGGCCAAATCCAAAGCTGAACCCCAGGAGCTGTGCGAACAAAGAAGAGAAAGGGAAAATTCTCCCAACTGCCTCAGGAGCAGCGGATTAAATCTCTACAGACAGCCTGATGTACCCTGCATCTATGGAATACCTGAATAGACAAGGAATCATCCCAACTTGAGGAGGTGGACTTTGGGAGCAACAATATATATATATATATATATATATATATATATATATATATATATATATATTTCCCTTTTTCTCCTTTTGTGAGTGTGTATGTGTATGCTTCTGTGTGTGATTTTGTCTGCATAGCTTTGCTTTTACCATTTGTCCTAGGGTTCTGTCTTTTTTTTTTTTTTAGTAGAGTTTTCAGTGCTTGTTACCAGGTGAATTTGGTTTTTGGTTTAGTTGTTCTCTTCTTTCATTCTTTTTTAATTACTTAAAAAATTTTTTTAATAATTATATTTTGTTTTTTATTTTAATAACTTTTTTGTTAACTTTATTATATATTATTTCTTTCTTTCTTTCTTTCTTCTTCTTCTCCCTTTTATTCTGAGCCATGTGGATGACAGGTTCTTGGTTATCCAGCCAGGCATCACACCTGTGCCTCTGAGGTGGGAGAGCCAAGTTCAGGACACTGGTCCACAAGAGACCTCCCAGCACCATGTAATAACAAATGGCGAAAATTGCCCAGAGATCTCCATCTCAACACCAAGACACAGCTCCACTCAATGACCAGCAAGCTACAGTGCTGGACACCCTATGCCAAACAACTAGCAAAACAGGAAAACAACCCCGCCCATTAGCAGAGAGGCTGCATAAATTATAATAAGGTCACAGACACGCCAAAAAACACTGCTAGACATGGACCTGCCCACCAGAAAGACAAGATCCAGCCTCAACCACCAGAGCACAGGCACTAGTCCCCTCTACCAGGAAGCCTAAAAAACCCACTGAACCAACCTTAGCCACTGGGGGAAGACACCAAAAACAATGGGAAATACGAACCTGCAGCCTGTGAAAAGGAGACCCCAAACACAGTAAGTTAAGCAAAATGAGAAGACAGAGAAACACACAGCAGATGAAGGAGCAAGGTAAAAAGCCACCATACCAAACAAATGAAGAGGAAATAGGCAGTCTACCTGAAAAAGAATTCAGAATAATGATAGTAAAGATGATCCAAAATCTTAGAAATAGAATGGAGAAAATATAAGAAATGTTTAACAAGGACCTAGAAGAACTAAAGAGCAAACAAACAATCATGAACAACACAATAAATGAAATTAAAAATTCTCTAGATGGGATCAAAAGCAGAAAAACTGAGGCAGAAGAATGGATAAGTGACCTGGAAGATGAAATAGTGGAAATAACTACTGCAGAGCAGAATAAAGAATAAAGAATGAAAAGAATTCAGGACAGTCTCAGAGACCTCTGGGACAATATTAAATGCACCAACATTCGAATTATATGGGTCCCAGAAGAAGAAGAGCAAAAGGAAGGGACTGAGAAAATATTTGAGGAGATTATAGTTGAAAATTTCCCTAATATGGGAAAGGAAATAGTTAATCAAGTCCAGGAAGTACAAATAATCCCATACAGGATAAATCCAAGGAGAAACACGCCAAGACACATATCAATCAAACTATCAAAAATTAAATACAAAGAACAAATATTAAAAGCAGCAAGGGAAAAACAAGAAATAAAATACAAGGGAATCCCCATAAGGTTAATAGCTGAACTTTCAGCAGAAACTCTGCAAGCCAGAAGGGAGTGGCAGGACATATTTAAAGGGATGAAAGGGGAAATCGTACAACCAAGATTACTCTATCCAGCAAGGATCTTATTCAGAATTTTATTTTATTTTATTTTTTTTGCGGTACGAGGGCCTCTCACTGTTGTGGCCTCTCCCATTGAGGAGCACAGGCTCCGGACGCCAGGCTCAGCAGCCATGGCTCACGGGCCTAGCCGCTCCGTGGCACGTGGGATCTTCCCAGACTGGGGCATGAACCCGGGCCCCCTGCATCGGCAGGCGGACTCTCAACCACTGCACCACCAGGGAAGCCCTCATTCAGATTTGATGGAGAAATTGAAAACTTTACAGACAAGCAAAAGCTAAGAGAATTCAGCACCACCAAACCAGCTTTACAACAAATGCTAAAGGAACTTCTCTAGGCAAGAAACACAACAGAAGGAAAAGACCTACAAAACAAACTGAAAACAATTAAGAAAATGGTAATAGGAACATACATATCAAAAATTACCTTAAATGTAAATGGATTAAATGCTCCAACCAAAAGACATAGACTGGCGAATGGATACAAAAACAAGACCTGTATATATGCTGTCTACAAGGGACCCACTTCAGACCTAGGGACACATAGAGACTGAAAGTGAGGGGATGGAAAAAGATATTCCATGCAAATGGAAATCAAAAGAAAGCTGGAGGAGGAATTCTCATATTAGACAAAATATGCTTTAAAACAAAGACTATTACAAGAGACAAAGAAGGACACTACATAATGATCAAGGGATCGATCCAAGAAGGAGATATAACAACTGTAAATATTTATGCACCCAACACAGGAGCAGCTCAATACATAAGGAAAATACTAACAGCCAGAAAAGGGGAAATAGACAGTAACACAATCATAGTAGGGGACTTTAACACCCCACTTTCACCAATGGACAGATCATCCAAAAAGAAAATAAATAAGGAAACACAAGCTTTAAATGATACATTAAACAAGATGGACTTAATTGATATGTTTAGGACATTGCATCCAAAAAGAACAGAATACACATTCTTCTCAAGTGCTCATGGAACATTCTCCAGGATAGATCATATCATGGGTTACAAATCAAGTCTTGTAAATTTAAGAAAATTGAAATCATATTAAGTATCTTTTCTGACCAAAACACTATGAGGCTAGATATCAATTACAGGAAAAAAATCTGTAAAAAATACAAACACATGGAGACTAAACTATATACTACTTAATAACCAAGAGATCACTGAAGAAATCAAAGAGGAAATCAAAAAATACCTAGAAACAAATGACAATGAAAACATGACGACCCAAAACTTATGGGATGCAGCAAAAGCAGTTCTAAGAGGGAAGTTTATGGCAATACAATCCTACCTTAAGGAACGAGAAGCATCTCAAATAAACAACCTAACCTTACACCTAAAGCAGTTAGAGAAAGAAGAACAAAAAAACCCCAAAGTTAGCAGAAAGAAAGAAATCATAAAGATCAGATCAGAAATAAATGAAAAAGAAATGAAGAAAACGATAGCAAAGATCAATAAAACTAAAAGCTGGTTCTTTGAGAAGATAAACAAAATTGCTAAACCATTAGCCAGACTCATCAAGAAAAATAGTGAGAAGACTCAAATCAATAGAATTAGAAATGAAACAGGGGAAGTAACATCTGACACTGCAGAAATACAAAGGATCATGTGAGATTACTACAAGAAACTATATGCCAATAAAATGGACAACCTGGAAGAAATGGACAAATTCTTAGAAATGCACCAACTTCCAAGACTGAACCAGGAAGAAATAGAAAATATGAACAGACCAATCACAAGAACTGAAATTGAAACTGTGATTAAGAATCTTCCAACAAACAAAAGTTCAGGATCATATGGGTTCACAGGCAAATTCTATCAAACATCTAGAGAAGAGCTAACACCTATCCTTCTCAAACTTTTCCAGAATATAGCAGAGGGAGGAACATCCCCAACCTCATTCTATGAGGCCACCATCATCCTGATACCAAAACCAAAGATGTCACAAAAAAAGAAAACTACAGAACAGTATCACTGATGAACATAGATGCAAAAATCCTCAACAAAATACTAGCAAACAGAATTGAACAGCACATTCAAAGGATCATACACTATGATCAAGTGGGGTTTATCCCAGGAATGCAAGGATTCTTCAATACATGCAAATGAATCAATCAACGTGATACACCATATTAACAAATTGAAGGAGAAAAACCATATGATCATCTCAATAGATGCAGAAAATAGGTTTGACAAAGTCAACACCCATTTATGATAAAAAACCCTACAGAAAGTAGGCATAGAGGGAACTTTCATCAACATATTAAAGGCCATATATGACAAAGCCACAGCCAACATCGTCCTCAGTGGTGAAAAACTGAAACCATTTCCTCTAAGAGCAGGAAGAAGACAAGGTTGCCCACTCTCCCCACTATTATTCAATATAGTTTTGGAAGTTTTAGCCATGGCAATCAGAGAAGAAAAAGAAATAAAAGGAATCCAAATCGGAAAAGAAGAAGTAAAGCTGTCACTGTTCGCAGATGACATGATAATGTACATAGAGAATCCGAAAGATGCTACCAAAACTACTAGAGCTAATCAATGAATTTGGTAAAGTAGCAGGGTACAAAGTTAATGCACAGAAATCTCTTGCATTCCTATACACTAATGATGAAAAATCTGAAAGTGAAATTAAGAAACACTCCCATACCACTGCAACAAAAAGAATAAAATACCTAAGAATAAACCTATCTAAGGAGAAAAAAGACCTGTATGCAGAAAAGTATAAGACACTGATGAAAGAAATGAAGGATGATACAAATAGATGGAGAGATATACCATGTTCTTGGATTGGAAGAATCAACATTGTGAAAATGACTCTACTACCCAAAGCAATCTACAGATTCAATGCAATCCCTATCAAATTACCACTGGCATTTTTCATAGAACTAGAACAAAAAATTTCACAATTTGTATGGAAACACAAAAGACCCCAAATAGCCAAACCAATCTTGAGTAAGAAAAATGGAGGTGGAGGAATCAGTCTCTTGGACTTCAAACTATAGTACCAAGCTACAGTAATCAAGACAGTATGTTACTGGCACAAAAACAGAAATATAGATCAATGGAACAGGATAGAAAGCCCAGAGATAAACCCACACATATTTGGTTACCTTATCTTTGATAAAGGAGGCAAGAATATAAAATGGAGGAAAGACAGCCTCTTCAATAAGTGGTGCCGGGAAAACTGGACAGCTACAGGTAAAAGAATGACATTAGAACACTCCCTAATACCATACAGAAAAATAAACTCAGAATACATTAAAGAGCTAAAGGCTCTTTAATGTAAGGCCAGACACTATCAAACTCTTAGAGGAAAACATAGGCAGAACACTCTATGACATAAATCACAGCAAGATCCTTTTTGACCCACCTCCTAGATAAATGGAAATAAAAACAAAAATAAACAAATGGGACCTAATGAAACTTAAAAGCTTTTGCACAGCAAAGGAAACCATAAACGAGACAAGAAGACAACCCTCAGAATGGGAGAAAATATTTGCAAATGAAGCAGCTGACAAAGGATTAATCTCCAAAACATACAAGCAACTTATGCAGCTCAATATCAAAAACACAAGCAACCTAATCCAAATATGGACAGAAGACCTAAATAGACATTTCTCTAAAGAAGATATACAGATTGCCAATAAATGCATGAAAGAATGATCAATATCATTAATCATTAGAGAAATGCAAATCAAAACTACAATGCGATATCATCTCACAGTGGTCAGAATGGCCATCGTCAAAAAATCTACAAATATTAATGCCAGAGAGGGTGTGGAGAATAGGGTACCCTCATACAGTTTTGGTGGGAATATAAATTGATACAGCCACTATGGAGAACAGTATGGAGGTTCCTTAAAAAACTAAAAATAGAACTACCATATGACCCAGCAGTCCCATTACTGGGCATATACCCTGAGAAAACCATAATTCAAAACGTGTCATGTACCACAATGTTCATTGCAGCTCTGTTTACAATAGCTAGGACTTGGAAGCCACCTAAGTGTCCATCGACAGATGAATGGATAAAGAAGATGTGGCAAATATATACAATGGAATATTACTCAGCCATAAAAAGAAACAAAACTGAGTTATTTGTAGTGAGGTGGATGGACCTAGAGTCTGTCATACAGAGTGAAGTAAGTCAGAAAGAGAAAAACAAATACCATATCTAACACATATATATGGAATCTAAAGAAAAAAAATGTCATGAAGAACCTAGGGGCAGAACGGGAATAAAGACACAGACCTACTAGAGAATGGACTTGAGGACACGGGGAGGGGGAAGGGTAAGTTGGGACAAAGTGAGAGAGTGGTCGTGTATATATGGACATATATATACTACCAAATGTAAAACAGATAGCTAGTGGGAAGCAGTCGCATAGCACAGAGAGCTCAGATTCGTGTTTGTGACCAGCTAGAAGGGTGGGAGTGGGAGGGTGGGAAGGAGGGAGATGCAAGAGGGAAGAGATATGGGGATATATGTATATGTATAAATGATTCACTTTGTTATAAAGCAGAAACTAACACATCATTGTAAAGCAATTATACTCCAATGAAAATGTTAAAAAAAATTAAAAGAAAAAAAGATGTGGTGTATATTGATATATACAATGGAATATTACTCAGTCATAAAAAGAATGAAATAATGCCATTTGTAGCAACACGGATGGACCTAGAGATTATCATACTAAGTGAAGTAAGTAAGAAAGAGAAAGAAAAATACCATATGATATCACTTATGTGTGGAATCTAAAATATGACACAAATGAACGTATCTATGAAACAGAAACAGACAGAGAACAGACCTCTGGTTGCCAAGGAGCGGGGTAGGAGAGAGTTGGATTGGGAGTGTGGGATTAGCAGATACAAACTAGTATACATAGGATGGATAAACAACCAGGTCCTACTGTATAGCACAGGGAAGTATATTCAATATCATGTTATAAACCATAATGGAAAAGAATATGGAAAAGAATATATAGATGTATAACTGAATCACTTTGCTGTACAGCAGAAATTAACATTGCAAATCAACTATACTTCAATAAAATATATATAAAAAAAGATTTCAGAGCTATACTGGCTCACTCACTGGCTGGCAAGTTGGTGTTGGCTGTTGATAGGTGGCCTCGGTTCCTCTTCCTGTGGGCCTCTCCCAGGGATGCTGAAGTATCCTATGATACAGTGGAAGAGCTTGGCAGAAGCTATCCTTTTTATGACTTAGTCTCAGAATCACATAGCCTCACTTCTGCCCCATTCTACTCAGTAGAATGAATCATTTCATCCAGCCCGCATTTGAGGGAAGGAGATTCAAAGGAGGAGCGCTAATGAATTTACACATATTTTAAAACTATGACATACCTTTATAGAACAATCCTTGACATAAAATAAGTAATGTATATGTGTCTGATATTGTTAATATCCTCATAAAAATTATCAACTTCTTGGTTGTTAGTGTATAGATATATGTTTGACTTTTGTATGTTTATATTTTATCTAGTATTTTGAAAAACTGTCATTAATTCAAACAATTTGTTCAGGGAATTTTTTGGACTTTCTATGAATTCAATCAAAATATCTGCAAATGAAGAATATTTTGTTTCTTGCTTTCAAATCCTTACATATTCTATTTCTTTCTCTTGTTTTGCTGTACTGATTAGTACCTCCTGTACCATGTTGAAGGGAGTGGGACAATAAGTATTCTTGGTTTGTCACTGATACTCAAGGACATACTTTCAACACTTCATCTGTGATGTTAGCAGGAGGCTTTTTGCAGATATTCCTTGTCATTTAAGAACGTTTCCTTCTGGACCTAGCTTGTTAAGAATTTATTTTTTTATCATGACTGGATACTGAATTTTAACTGTTTTTCCTGAAACTGCTGATTTTCTTCTCTTAGAATGTAAATGTGGTAAATTATATCTTCACTTTTTCCTTTCTTCATCGGATCATCTCAGAGCTAAGTAGGGTCACATATCCTGAGATTTCTGAGTGAAGTAGACCAGGATTCAGGGCCAAGTCAAGTCTCAAAGTAGACCTTCGGTTACTTTTTTAAAAATTATTTATTTATTTATTCATTTTTATTTTTTTAACTTTTTATTTTATATTGGAGTATAGTTGATTTAAATGTTGTGTTAGTTTCAGGTTGTACTGCAAAGTGATTCTGTTATACATATACATGTATCCATTCTTTTTCAGTTTCTTTTCCCATATAGGTTATTATAGAACATTGAGTAGAGTTCCCTGTGCTATACAATAGGTCTTTGTTGATTATCTATTATATATATTAATTGTTCATCATTTTGTCCCTAGCAAATCCCTTTGTAGATAGCAAGTTTTGATAAGTTAGGATATGCATTTATTGTAATCATTATTTTCTAGAGTTAAATTTTTTCTACTGAGTATTTGGTAAAAATATTCTCTCAGTTTTGGCAGAAAGAGCTCTTAATAATAAGCCTTTCATGGTACACTTCCCATGAAATGCAATAGTTAATTGGGTCTTTCTTTGGAAAATACCAAAAAGAATTAATATGGAAAAATTACATTTTCTTTTTTAACTTATTTGAAACAATGTGGACAAACACACACACAAACACACATGCACACATTCAAACAAGCAGTGACTAAATTTAAGTACAGAAACAGTTTGGCTTCCTAAGTTAATCTTACAGTTGAGGTATTTGACAATTATTAGTTGTTTTTGCCTTAAACCGGAAGGTGTACCCATGGAAAGGAATGCGTTCTGCTTTCCTTCAGGGCTCCTGTGAACAAAATGTAACGTCGCAGAGCCAGAGTCAGGCAGTACACTAGGCTGTGTTCAATAAAGCAAAAACAAAGCCTTATTTTATGTTTCCTTCTAGAATAAATAAATTAAAAAAAGAAACTAGCTGTTCTGTTTTTCCTTGGAATTGAGCCACACTGACCATGAAGATTTTACCTTTTCTCCTATTTACCACTCCAGCAGGTAAGAATTGCTGATGACCAGCCAGCTGGAAAAGCAGGACAGCTTCCCCTGAAACTCACTTCCCTTTTCTCGATGCCATGTTTGGACATGGCTCATTCTCAGTCCAGCAGTCAGTATTATCTGAGCATTAGGACTGCTGTCACAAGCGGTTGCAGGTGTCAAATCCCAATAAATGTCAAACAAGTTGTTGAATTCACTCACTTTGCATCCTGTGTCTTTCTTAGAAGAGTGAAGTTTGGTTTAAAGAAAAGGGTGTATGGGAAAATCTAGCAAAGTCTTTGTACATGTTGGCAAGGCATAAAGAAAGGCAAAGTTGGCGAGAGACAAAATAATAATTACTGCCATGCTTGGAGTGTCTAGTGTGTGCCAAACATTTATAAACATCATTTCATTTATTCTTCTACCACTCTAGGGAGCAAGCATTGTTATCTCTAGTTTACACATGAGAAGCTGATGCTCAGAGAAGTTAAGTAAATTTCACTTCAGTCAGTGGTTGAAGTAGGAATATGAACCCAGTTCTATCCAAGTCTGAACTCCACACTGTTGCTTGCCTTAGTATTCTAAACAATGTATTTTCACTAAACACTTCCTTTTACTTGAATACATTGCCAATGGTACATATTTAAACATACAAACAGATTTTAACAAATATAATGACAAATGAACTAGAATAATGGGTTATTTGTGCTTTGAGTAACACTGCATCCAGAACTATGTTGACAAGATGCCCCTCTTTAGGGTGCTAGGGTAAGACAGTGTCTTGCCAAGTCTTACAAATTCAGTAGGTTTTGGATTTTAATAAACACTCTCTTTAGGCAAATAAGCAATGTAATTTTTTAATGGATCATTAAAAACAACATTCTAGTGTAAAAGATCTTTCAGATCTCATAAGTTTGATTGGTTGTCATTGATTTATGATCATGAACAAATTACCAACCAATAATAAGTGTACCAGTTCCAACAATTTTATTAACTTCAAATGCTACCACCTGCATTAAAACTGCTGAAGAAATAACAGACCTCCTTTCAATAGATACTTGGACAACTGGTTGTTATGTTTCCAAATTTATGCTGTTGAAAAAATCATTCTGCTTTTATTTCTGCAAGCAATTCATTTGCTATGAAGAGTTGTGAATACAGGCTTTCTGGAATTCAGAGACCTATACTTTTACAAAAGTGAGATACTTAGAGAAATGCGACAGCATAATTTTATGGATTTCCAACTTTTCTCTGAGGAAGTTATAAGAAGGGAGGAGAAACTGGCTGTATCTAGAGGGATACCTCCATATTAGTGCATAAATAATGATGAGCACGGTGTGTTTATTTGGGAGGTAAAAATTGTTAGACTGACCTTTGGAATAGCTATATAAATAACCAATCGAAGAAGGAAACTGTGATTTTATTTAATACACTTTCTCCACTTTTATTTCATGCACTCATTCATTTACTGATATATTATTCATTGATATATTATTTGCCCAGTAAAATTATCAAAAACTGACAATTTCCCAGGATACAGTAAAGGCTGCGTTGGGTCTTTGGCTGTGCACGGGCTTTCTCTAGTTGCAGCAAGCGGGGGCTACTCTGTTGCGGTGTGCGGGCTTCTCATTGTGGTGGCTTCTCTTGATGCGGAGCATGGGCTCTAGGCATGCGGGCTTCAGTAGTTGTGGTGCGTGGGCTCAATAGTTGTGGCTCGCAGGCTCTACAGTGCAGGCTCAGTAGTTGTGGTGCACGGGCTTAGCTGCTCCGCGGCATGTGGGATCTTCCCAGACCAGGGCTCAAACCCATGTCCCCTGCATTGGCAGGCAGATTCTTAACCACTGTGCCACCAGGAAGTCCTGGGAATTTGAATTTTGATAGGGACTGCATAGAATCTGTGGATCAATTTGGGGAGAATTGTCACCTTAACAACATTGTCTTCTACTCCATAAACACAGGATATCATTTCATTTATTTAGAATTTTTAAAATGTCTTTCTTCTACCAATTGTCTTATTACCCAGTGTTTTCTGCCATGCTTTTCGGTTTGTCTATTATTTGCCCTGCTACTTCTTGCCCCACATGGCAGCTGCTAATTCATTTGCCTTTAAAGGGTTTTGAGGGACTTCCCTGGTGGTCCAGTGGTAAAGAATCTGTCTTACAATGTTGGGGATGTGGGTTCAATCTCTGGTCAGGGAACTAAGATCCCATGTGCCACAGGGCAACTAAGCCCATGCGCGGCAACTCCTGAGCTCACGTGCCTCAACTAGAGCTCGCGTGCCACAAACTACAGAGCCCACGTGCTCTGGAACCCATGCGCCACAACTACAGAGCCCACGTGCCCTGGAGCCCGGTGCACTGCAACTAGAGAAGAGAAAACCAGCACACCACAGCTAGAGAGAAGCCTGCACGCCACAACGAAGAGCCCACATGCCACAATGAAAGATCTCGCATGCCTCAACGAAGATCCCGTGTGCTGCAACTAAGACCTGACACAGCCAAAAATAAATAAAATAAATAAAAATAAATTAAAAAAAAATAAAAGGTTTTGACAAATGCCCCCTGAGCAGCCACCTCAGCTTGCAGATTTTTCTGAGTTGGGCAAAATAAAAGCAAGCCCTTTGAGCTGGTCCTTCAGAGAGCCACCAGATAGGTCAAGACAAACAGCCAAAATTGTGTGAGAATAAGTTCTGTTCTGCTCCCCCTGGTACCAGGAACCTGTGTGAAGAATGTAGCTTATTGTCTCCAAGGCTGCCTCTGAGCTGGGGAGTGGGGAATGGGGACAGGGTAAGTTAAAATGCCGCAAAGCTCTCTTACTGACACTCAGATAATTTTCTCTTGTTTAAACACTCGTCTGGTTCCTATAGTTTCCAGAGTTCTGATAATGTTGATTCTGACAGTCCTTGACAATTTATTCACTGATTTTAAGGAGGGATAAATTTTTGGAGTTCCCTGCTCTATTATCCCTGATATCACTCTGAGACTAAGTTTTTGTTAAGGTAACAAACAACCCCCAAATTTTGGTAGATCAATACAACGAATGCTTATTTCCTGCTCATGATCCATGTTCACGTGCGTAGGCTGTGGCTCTGTTCCACACCTACCTCTACCTCAATACTCAGCATGACAGAAGAGCCAGAATGTGGAGCTGTGCCAAGAGCTCTGGCTGAGGGAAAGGGAACGTGTCAAATCATCTACTCACTCTTAAAGCTTTCATCTAGAAGTGACCCATTCATATTTCACTGGTGAAAGTCAGTCACACGACCATGCTTAACTTCAAAGAGGGCGGGAAAGTACACTCCTAGCAGGTGATGCGAAGGCAAGGGAACTGAATATTTGTGAATAGCATTAATCATGCAAAGAAAATTTGAGGAGATTCCTATTAAAGTTATAGTTTAAGAGCATTTATATTAAAGTTTGGAGCCTCACAGTTAAGTAAATAGTGAGGTAACCTGCTGTATAAATATAGGAGGTGAAGACTACATGGAGGCCCTGAGAGTATGTAAAACATTTGGAACAGGTGTTATATGTAGGTAATTCAATACAGTGGTAATTTAAAAATAAAAGGAGTTGTTGAGCAGTGCTGGAGCCCAGCTGAAGTTAGCTATGTATTCATAATGCATCTAATCATTGTGGATAGTTTCCAGTAATGCTTCAAAGATCAAGACAAACAAAATATATTTAGCAGTATAGGGTGACCAACAATATAACACACTACTAAAATAGAAGTTAAAGCCATGCTTGAATTTGGATAATTGTGCTAATTTGAGATGCATTTCTTTTCTTCCCAATGGCTCATATGACATTTTGGACAGTTCAACCTCATTTATTCTACTTTGAATAAATCCAAATGTAATGGATTTCCTATGAGGAAAGACTTGCTTGTGGCTTGGCTGGATGACCTGCCCATGAAATGTTATTGACAAGATATAATTCTTGGCCTCCAAGAAGAATATTTAAAAGATTTTTTATCATAAGAAATGCATATGTGACAGTTTCTACTGTTTCATCTTCAGAAGTTTATGAAAGGTTTGGGAAATAAAAGGAATGATAAAAGAAATAATTATTTGTGGATTGAAGAGGAAAACATAAAAGATTTAAAAATTGGTGATTGAATACTCTCTACATGCACTAAGGGTGAGAAGAGACCATTAGATTTTATGGAACAAAACTACTTCTTTGGAGAATTTGTCCAGACTTCTGGGGAAGATGGCGGAAGAGTAAGACGCGGAGATCACCTTCCTCCGCACAGATACACCAGAAATACAGCTACACGTGGAACAACTCCTACAGAACACCTACTGAATGCTGGCAGAAGACCTCAGACCTCCCAAAAGGCAAGAAACTCCCCACGTACCTGGGAAGGGCAAAGCGGAGAGATTCCCGCACAGAGGATCGGTGCCGACCGGCACTCACCAGCCTGAGAGGCTTGTCTGGCGGCACTGGAAGCTGAGGCTCGGGCTTCGGTCAGAGCGCAGGGAAAGGACTGGGGCTGGCGGCGAGAACTCAGCCTGAAGGGGGCTAATGCGCCACACCTAGCCGGGAGGGAGTCCGGGAAAACTCTGGAGCTGCTGAAGAGGCAAGAGACTTTTTCTTCCCTCTTGGTTTCCTGGTGCGCAAGGAGAGGGGATTAAGAGCGCTGCTTAAAGGAGCTCCACAGACGGGCGCGAGCCGCGGTTGAAAGCGCGGAGACCAGAGACGGGTGTGGGACGCTGGGGCTGCTGCTGCCGCCGCCAAGAGGCCTGTGTGTGAGCGCAGGTCATTGTCCACGCCGCCCTTCCAGGAGCCTGTGCATCCTGTCACTGCCGGGGTCCCGGGAGCCAGGGGCGGCTTCCCTGGGAGAATGCACGGCACGCCAAGGGCTGATGCAACGTCACGCCGGCCTCTGCCGCTGCAGACTCGCCCCGCACTCCATGTCCCTCCCTCCCCCATGGCCTGAGTGAGCCAGAGTCCCCGAAGCGGCTGCTCCTTTAACCCTGTCCTGTCTGAGAGAAGAACAGACGCCCTCCAGTGGCCTACATGCAGAGGCGGGGCCAAATACAAAGCTGAGACCCGGGAGCTGTGAGAACAAAGAACAGAAAGGGAAATCTCTCCGAGTAGCCTCAGAAGCAGCGGATTAAAGCTCCACAATCAACTTGATGTACCCTGCATCTGTGGAATACATGAGTAGACAACAAATCATCCCAAATTGAGGAGCCAGGAGTCAGTGCTGTGCCTCTGAGGTGGGAGAGCCAACTTCAGGACACTGGTCCACAAGAGACCTCCCAGCTCCACATAATATCAAATGGCAAAAATCTTCCAGAGGTCTCCATCTCAACACCAGCACCCAGCTTCACTCAACGACCAGCAAGCTACAGTGCTGGACACCCTATGCCAAACAACTAGCAAGACAGGAACACAACGCCACCCATTAGCAGAGAGGCTGCCTAAAATCATAAAAACTCCGCAGACACCCCAAAACACACCACCAGACGTGGACCTGCCCACCAGAACACAGGCACTAGTCCCCTCCACCAGGAAGCCTACACAACCCACTAAACCAACCTTAGCCTCTGGGGAGAGACACCAAAAACAACGGGAACTACGAACCTGCAGTCTGCAAAAAGGAGACCCCAAACACAGTAACATAAGCAAAATGAGAACAGAAAAACACACAGCAGGAGAAGGAGCAAGATAAAAACCCACCAGACCTAACAAATGAAGAGGTAATAGGCAGTCTACCTGAAAAAGAATTCAGAATAATGATGGTAAAGATGATCCAAGATTCTATTTCCAAGATCCAAAATCTTGGAAATAGAAGAGACAAAATGCAAGAAACAGTTAACAAGGACCTAGAAGAACTAAAGATGAATCAAGCATCGATTAAAAACACAATACATGAAATGAAAATTACTCTAGATGGGATCAATAGCAGAATAACTGAGGCAGAAGAACGGATAAGTGAGGTGGAAGATAAAATAGTGGAAATAACTGATGCAGAGCAAAATAAAAAAAAAACAATGAAAAGAACTGAGGACAGTCTCAGAGACCTCTGGGACAACATTAAACGCACCAACATTCGAATTATAGGGGTTCCAGAAGAAGAAGAGAAAAAGAAAGGGACTGAGAAAATATTTGAAGAGATTATAGTTGAAAACTTCCCTAATATGGGAAAGGAAATAGTTAATCAAGTCCAGGAGGCACAGAGAGTCCCATACAGGATAAATCCAAGGAGAAATATGCCAAGACACATATTAATCAAACTGTCAAAAATTAAACACAAAGAAATCATATTAAAAGCAGCAAGGGGAAAACAACAAATAACACACAAGGGAATCCCCATCAGGATAACAGCTGATCTCTCAGCAGAAACTCTACAAGCCAGAAGGGAGTGGCAGGACATAATTAAAGTGATGAAGGAGAAAAACCTGCAACCAAGATTACTCTACCCAGCAAGGATCTCATTCAGATTTGATGGAGAAATTAAAACCTTTACAGACAAGCAAAAGCTGAGAGAGTTCAGCACCACCAAACCAGCATTACAACAAATGCTAAAGGAACTTCTCAAGGCAAGAAACACAACAGAAGGAAAAGACCTACAATAACGAACCCAAAACAATTAAGAAAATGGGAATAGGAACATACATATCGATAATTACCTTAAATATAAATGGACTAAATGCTCCCACCAAAAGACACAGATTGGCTGAATGGATACAAAAACAAGACCCATATATATGCTGTCTACAAGAGACCCACTTCAGACCTAGAGAAACATACAGACTTAAAGTAAGGGGATGGAAAAAGATATTCCATGCAAATGGAAACCAAAAGAAAGCTGGAGTAGCAATTCTCATATCAGACAAAATAGACTTTAAAATAAAGACTACTAGAAGAGACAAAGAAGGACACTACATAATGATCAAGGGATCTATCCAAGAAGAAGATATAACAATTGTAAAGATTTATGCACCCAACATAGGAGCACCTCAATACATAAGGCAAATACTAACAGCCATAAAAGGAGAAATCGACAGTAACACACTCATAGTAGGGGACTTTAACACCCCACTTTCACCAAGGAAAGATCATCCAAAAAGAAAATAAATAAGGAAACACAAGCTTTAACTGATACATTAAACAAGATGGACTTAATTGATATATATAGGACATTCCATCCAAAAACAACAGAATACACATTTTTCTCAAGTGCTCATGGAACATTCTCCAGGACAGATCATATCTTGGGTCACAAATCAAGCCTTGATAAATTTAAGAAAACTGAAATTGTATCAAGTATCTTTTCTGACCACAATGCTATGAGACTAGATATCAACTACAGGAAAAGAGCTGTAAAAAATACAAACACATGGAGGCTAAACAATATACTACTTAATAACGAAGTGATCACTGAAGAAATCAAAAAAGAATTCAATACCTAGAAACAAATGATAATGGAGACACGACGACCCAAAACCTATGGATGCAGCAAAAGCAGTTCTAAGAGGGAAGTTTATAGCAATACAATCCTACCTTAAGAAACAGGAAACATCTTGAATAAACAACCTAACCTTGCACCTAAAGCAATTAGAGAAAGAAGAACAAAAACATCCCAAAGTTAGCAGAAGGAAAGAAATCATAAAAATCAGATCAGAAATAAATGAAAAAGAAATGCAGGAAACGATAGCAAAGATCAATAAAACTAAAAGCTGGTTCTTTGAGAAGATAAACAAAATTGATAAACCATTAGCCAGACTCATCAAGAAAAAAAGGGAGAAGAGTCAAATCAATAGAATTAGAAATGAAAAAGGAGAAGTAACAACTGACACTGCAGAAATACAAAAGATCATGAGAGATTACTACAAGCAACTCTATGCCAATAAAATGGACAACCTGGAAGAAATGGACAAATTCTTAGAAATGCACAACCTGCCAAGACGGAATCAGGAAGAAATAGAAAATATGAACAGACCAATCACAAGAACTGAAATTGAAACTGTGATAAAAAATCTTCCAACAAACAAAAGCCCAGGACCAGATGGCTTCACAGGCGAATTCTATCAAGCATTTAGAGAAGAGCTAACACCTATCCTTCTCAAAATCTTCCAAAATATAGCAGACGGAGGAACACTCCCAAACTCATTCTATGAGGCCACCATCACCTTGATACCAAAACCAGGCAAGGATGTCACAAAGAAAGAAAACTACAGGCCAATATCACTGATGAACATAGATGCAAAAATCCTCAACAAAATACTAGCAAACGGTATCCAACAGCACATTAAAAGGATCATATACCATGATCAAGTGCGGTTTATCCCAGGAATGCAAGGATTCTTCAATATATGCAAATCAGTCAACGTGATACACCATATTAACAAATTGAAGGAGAAAAGCCATATGATCATCTCAATAGATGCAGAGAAAGCTTTCGACAAAATTCAACACCCATTTATGATAAAAACCCTGCAGAAAGCAGGCATAGAGGGAACTTTCCTCAACATAATAAAGGCCATATATGACAAACCCACAGCCACCATCGTCCTCAATGGTGAAAAACTGAAACCATTTCCACTAAGATCAGGAACAAGACAAGGTTGCCCACTCTCACCACTATTATTCAACATAGTTTTGGAAGTTTTAGCCACAGCAATCAGAGAAGAAAAGGAAATAAAAGGAATCCAAATTGGAAAAGAAGAAGTAAAGCTGTCACTGTTTGCAGATGACATGATACTATACATAGAGAATCCTAAAGATGCTACCAGAAAACTACTAGAGCTAATCAATGAATTTGGTAAAGTAGCAGGATACAAAATTAATGCACAGAAATCTCTGGCATTCCTATATACTAATGATGAAAATTCTGAAAGTGAAATCAAGGAAACACTCCCATTTACCACTGCAACAAAAAGAATAAAATATCTAGGAATAAACCTACCTAAGGTGACAAAAGACCTGTATGCAGAAAATTATAAGACACTGATGAAAGAAATTAAAGATGATACAAATAGATGGAGAGATGTACCATGTTCTTGGATTGGAAGAATCAACACTGTGAAAATGACTCTACTACACAAAGCAATCTACAGATTCAATGCAATCCCTATCAAACTACCACTGGCATTTTTCACAGAACTAGAACAAAAAATTTCACAATTTGTATGGAAACACAAAAGACCCCGAATAGCCAAAGCAATCTTGAGAACGAAAAATGGAGCTGGAGGAATCAGGCTCCCTGACTTCAGACTATACTACAAAGCTACAGTAATCAAGACAGTATGGTACTGGCACAAAAACAGAAATATAGATCAATGGAACAGGATAGAAAGCCCAGAGATAAACCCACGCACATATGCTCACCTTATCTTTGATAAAGGAGGCAGGAATGTACAGTGGAGAAAGGACAGTCTCTTCAATAAGTGGTGCCGGGAAAACTGGACAGGGACATGTAAAAGTATGAGATTAGATCACTCCCTAACACCATACACAAAAATAAGCTCAAAATGGATTAAAGACCTAAATGTAAGGCCAGACACTATCAAACTCTTAGAGGAAAACATAGGCAGAACACTCTATGACATAAATCACTGCAAGATTCTTTTTGACCCACCTCCTAGAGAAATGGAAATAAAGACAAAAATAAACACATGGGACCTATTCAAACTTAAAAGCTCTTGCACAGCAAAGGAAACCATAAACAAGACCAAAAGACAACCCTCAGAATGGGAGAAAATATTTGCAAATGAAGCAACTGACAAAGGATTAATCTCCAAAATTTATAAGCAGCTCATGCAGCTCAATAATAAAAAAACAAATAACCCAATCCAAAAATGGGCAGAAGACCTAAATAGACATTTCTCCACAGAAGATATACAGACTGCCAACAAACACATGAAAGGATGCTCAACATCTTTACTCATTAGAGAAATGTAAATCAAAACTACAATGAGATATCATCTCACACCAGTCAGAATGGCCATCATCAAAAAATCTAGAAATAATAAATGCTGGAGAGGGTGTGGAGAAAAGGGAACACTCTTGCACTGCTGGTGGGAATGTGAATTGGTACAGCTACTATGGAGAACAGTATGGAGGTTCCTTTAAAAACTACAAATAGAACTACCATATGACCCAGCAATCCCACTACTAGGCATATACCCTGAGAAAACCATAATTCAAAAAGAGTCATGTACCAAAATGTTCATAGCAGCCCTATTTACAATAGCCCGGAGATGGAAACAACCTAAGTGTCCATCATCGGATGAATGGATAAAGAAGATGTGGCACATATATACAATGGAATATTACTCAGCCATAAAAAGAAACGAAATTGAGCTATTTGTAATGAGGTGGATGGACCTAGAGTCTGTTATACAGAGTGAAGTAAGTCAGAAAGAGAAAGACTAATACTGTATGCTGACACTTATATATGGAATTTAAGAAAAAACTGTCATGAAGAACATAGGGGTAAGACAGGAATAAAGACACAGACCTACTAGAGAATGGACTTGAGGATATGGGGAGGGGGAAGGGTAAGCTGTGACAAAGTGAAAGAGTGGCATGGACATATATACACTACCAAACGTAAGGTAGATAGCTAGTGGGAAGCAGCCGCATAGCACAGGGAGATCAGCTCGGTGCCTTGTGACCGCCTGGAGGGGTGGGATAGGGAGGGTGGGAGGGAGACGCAAAAGGGAGGGGATATGGGAACATATGTATATGTATAACTGATTAAATTTGTTATAAAAAAAAAAACTACTCCTTTGGAACGGTGGATCAGGTGGTGGGGTCAAGGCTGAATACGGACCCAAGAAGGGCCGTTCTAATGATTGAAAGCTCTGGTTAAATGCTGAGAGGTTGACTGTTAAATGTAGGAGAAGCATACCAGCCAGCTGATGGTAAAACTCAACCCCAAACCTATAGAAAATAGACAGCTGCTTAGCACTTCACCTTAAGTGCTACCCTTGATGTGGGTTAACATGACAAGATTAAGTGGGGGAAAGTACTTAGGTGTCCTAGTCCTGTAACACCACCAGCCTTGTCCACCCATCTGCAAACCTCAGCCTCATCCTCTTCTCCTGGGTAAAGCCACAAATAAGATAGAGGCAACTGAAAGAGTAACTGCCTTCATAAAAGGCTTTTAAGAAGGCTGTATAAGAAGTTTATAGCACTTCTAATGGAGGAGATTGAGAAAGTAGTTGATAGCCACCTGTCTTGAAATATTTCATTCCATAGGTAGGCTGAGTTTATAAATCCAATAAAACTTTACGGAGTCCTGTTAGGGATAGGAACCACCTTAGTCACACAGACGGAGCACACAGATAAATAACAAGTCACTGTTCTTATGAAGCTTATAATATAGCAAAATTTAAAGGAGTAGTTGTAGCGGGGAAGGAACCAAGAGGGCAGAGTAGGAGGATGAAGAACTAACTCACTTACCCCCATGAACACATCAAAAACACATCTACATGTGGAACAATTATCACTGAAAACTAACTGAAGACTGGCAGAAAGGCTCTTGTACAACCAAGGCTGTAAGAAAGATCCATACAGAACTGGGTAGATAGGGAAGAGAAGTGATCAGGTTGGGACCTGTGCCCCTGGGAGGGGACACAGAAGAGAGGGGAGGGATTACACAGGCAGAGATCCTCCTTGGGGAATGAGCAGTTTGAGCCATATCACTGGGGTCTGACACTGGGAAGATGAGTCCCCTTAGCTGGTTAGAAAATCAGTGGGACTAAGAGGAGGCCTGTAAGAAACCCAGACTCTGTTCATGAAGTGCGCACACACTTACTCTAGAGATTGTCATACTGAGTGAAGTAAGTCAGACAGAGAAAGACAAATATCATATGATATGGCTTATATGTGGAATCTAAAAAAAAGGGTACAAATGAACTTATCTACAAAACAGAAATAGAGTTACAGATGTAGAAAACAAACTTATGGTTCCCAGAGGGTAATGGGGGGAGGGATAAATTGAGAGATTGAGATTGACATATACACACTACTATATGTAAAACAGATAACTACTAAGAACCTACTGTGTAGCACAGGGGACTCTACTCAAGACTCTGTAATGACCTATATGGGGAAAGAATATAAAAAAGAGTGGATATATGTATATGTTTAACTGATTCACTTTGCTGTACAGTAGAAACTAACATTGTAAGTCAACTATACTTAATTAATAAATAAATATATATAAATAATAATTATTCCTTAATTTAATTAATAAAAATTAATTTTAAAAAAACAAGGCAGAAAAAACAGACTGAAACTGCACAGGGCTCTGGCCAGTTACCTGCAACTGCTCTAGTGCACCCCAACCTGAGGTGAGTGCCTGGTCCTCCCTGCTTGCTTTGCAATGTATCCACACTAGGGCGAGGGCTGTCACAGCTGAGGGGAGTGCTCAGTTGTGAGGGACCATACCAGCCTGAACCCAGAACAGCACCTGAATGGGGTGAGGGCAGCCATTACTTATGGAGGCAGCACATCAAAAGCAGTCCTGGACTCTGACTGTCATCAGAACCACCCCCCCACACACCCAGACTCATACTGAGTGCCCACTCAGGCCCCACTTGATCTGAGGTGCAGTTCCATATTAGGGTGAGGGCTGCTGTGGCTGAGGGTAGGGCTCAGTTGTGAAGGACTGTGCCAGCCCAGACCTGGAACAACTTCTGAATGGGGCGGGGATAGTCATTACTTGTGCTTATGGAGGCAGCACATCAGAAGCGATCTGGGACCCTGACTGAGTCCTGGGCCACCACAGCTTATGCCCAGACCCGTGTCAAGCACCCGCTACAGTGCCTCTTGCTCCAGCACTGCTCCCCTCTGGGGTGAGGGAGCTGTTGTTGGGAGGGGGAGAGCACACACTTAGAGGGAATGGAGCCACCTCAGACGTGACCCTCAAGGCTTCTGCTCCAGCAACTGAAGACCCACCCCCACCCCCAAAAGAGTAGTGTTGGCCACTGAGTAGAGAAGAAGCCTCAGTTCATACTCCTGCTCTAGCCCCTCCATCTCCAGCCCTACCTCCTACCAAGATGATGGCTGTCAGCACACCCTGGGGAAAAATGTGACTTGAGCTCACATCAGATCCTGCACTCCTGCCAAAGCCACTGGGCACATGCAAACAGTATAGGGAAGCTCCCGCATAAGGGTACCCCTTTAATATCAGAATAGGTAACTGTTTCACCTAATTACACAGACATAGAGAAAGTTAAGCAAAATGAGAAGGCAGAGGCATTTGTTTCAATTGAAAGAACAAGAGAAAAACCCTGAAAAAACAACTAATGAAACAGAAATAAACAATTTACCAGATAAAGAGTTAAAAGCATTAGCAATAAAAATTCTAACTGAATTAGGAAAAAGAATAGATGAACACAGTGCGAATTTTAACAAGGAACTAGAAAATATACAACGGAACCAATCAGAGCTGAACAATTTCATAATTGAAATGAAAAGCACACAAGAAGGAATTAACAACGGACTAGGTGATACAGAAGAATGCATAAGTGATTGGAAGATAGAATAATGGAACTCACCCAATCAGAACAGCAAAAAGAAAAACAAGTTTTAAAGAATGGGAACAGTTTAAGGAACCTGTGGGACAACACCAAGTATCTATGTTTTAGGGGTCCCAGAAGGAGAAGGGAGAGAAAAAAAAGTTGAAAATATATTTGATGAAATTATGGTTGAAAACTTCCCAAACATGAAGAAGGAAACAGATATCCAGGTACAGGAAACACAGAGGGTCCCAAACAAGATGAATTCAAACAGCCCCACAGAAAGACTTATCATAATTAAAATGACAAGTTAAAGAGAGAATCCTAAAGGCAGCAAGAGAAAAACAGAGTCACACACAAAGGAATCCATATCAGGCTATCTGCTGATTTTTCTGCAGAAGCTTTGTAGGCCAGAGGGAGAGGCATGATATATTTAAAGCACTAAAAGGGAAAAATCTGCAACCTAGGATACTCTACCTAGCAAGGTTATAATTAAGAATTGAAAGAGAAATAAAAAACTTTATCAGACAAGTAAAAATTAAGAGTTCATCAATATTAAATCTACCCTAAAAGAAATGTTGAAGGGTCTTAAATAAGTGGTAAAGAAAAGGTTACAGTAAGAGGTAAATAGCCATAGGAAAGGAAAAATCCCACTAGTAAAAATATATAGTAAAGGCTGAGGATCAACCACTTAAGTAAGCAAGTATGAAGATTAAAAGACAAACAATTGTAAAATCAACTATAACTACAATAAACAGTGAAGGGATAAACATGAAGATGTAAAATATGACATCAAACACACAAAATGTACTTTTCTCAGGGTATATGCCCAGTAGTGGGATTGCTGGGTCATATGGTAGTTCTATTTTTAGTTTTTAAGGAACCTCCATACTGTTCTCCATAGTGGCTGTATCAATTTACATTCCCAACAGTGCAAGAGGGTTTCCTTTTCTCCACACCCTCTCCAGCAATTATTGTTTGTAGATTTTTTTGATGATGGCCATTCTGACAGTGTGAGGTGATACCTCACTGTAGTTCTGATTTGCATTTCTCTAATAATTAGTGATGTTGAGCATCTTTTCATTTATTTGTTGGCCATCTGTATGTCTTCTTTGGAGAAATGTCTATTTAGGTCTTCTGTCCATTTTTTGACTGGGTTGTTTTTTTGATATTGAGCTGCATGAGCTGTTTGTATATTTTGGAGATTAAGCCCATGTCAGTTGCTTTGTTTGCAAAGATTTTCTCCCATTTTATAATTCAAAAAGACACATGTACTCCAATGTTTACTGCAGCACTATTTACAATAGCCAGGACATGGAAGCAATCTAAATGTCCATCAACAGAGGAATGGATAAAGAAGATGTGGTACATATATACAATGGACTATTACTCAGCCATAAAAAAGGAACAAAATTGTGTCATTTGCAGAGATGTGGATGGACCTAGAGACTGTAATACAGAGTGAAGTATGTCAGAAAGAGAAAACAAATATGCTATATTAACACATATATGTGAAATCTAGAAAAATGGTACAGATGAATCTATTTGCAAAGCAGAAATAGAGACACAGATGTAGAGAACAAACATACAGACACCAAGGGGGGTTAGGGGGGTGGGATGAATTGGGAGACTGGGATAGACATATGTACCCTACTATGCATAAAGTAGATACCTAATAAGAACATGTTGTATAGCACAGGGAACTCTACTCAATGCTCTGTGGTGACCTAAATGGGAAGGAAATCCAAAAAAGAGGGGATATATGTATACATATAGCTGATTCACTTTGCTGCTTCAGCAGAAACTAACACAACATTGTAAACCAACCATACCCCAATTTAAAAAAAAAAAACACAAAATGTGGAGAAGGGAGACTAGATGACAGAGTAGGAAGATCTTGATCTTGCCTTCTGTCATGAGCACACCAAAATCACAACTAACTGCTGAACAACTATTGACAGAAAAAGACTGGGATCTACCAAAAAATATATTCTACATCAAAGACACAAAGAAGAAACCACAAGATGGTAGGAGGGGAGCACTTGTGATATAATAATAATAAAAAAAATGTGAGGGAGGGGAGTAAAAAATTATAGATTTTTTAAAAAGAATGTGTTTGAACTTAAATGACTACCAGTTTAAAATAAGTAGATATCATCACTGGTCAACATATAGGAGCCCCACGGTAACCACAAATC